>NC_069800.1:2181039-2781039 GCF_027406575.1 Nycticebus coucang | reverse complement strand
TCTGTAAAATGGAGATAATAACAGAACCACTGTATCTGCTTGTTATAAGGATACCTAGGACGTAAGTGCCTGGGATGTCTTAAGTGTAAGCACATATTAAGTGTCATGGACAAATAAGAGAGCTGTTGTTTTCCTGCCTCTGGACCTCAGCACATTCTCTTCCTTTTGGCTGCAGCACCGTTCCCCTCCATCTTGGCCCACTTTCTCTCTCTTTTTCTGGTCTCAGCACAGATTAGGGTTTCTCTCCTTCATCACTATTGACATTTTCTCAGGTGGGGGGCTGCTCTGTGCATTGCTGGATGCTGGGTAACCAACCTCTCTGGCCTCTACCCACCAAATGCCAGGAGCACCCTCCAGTCCACCCTCCAACTGTCACAACCAGAGAAGCCTTCAGGATATCAGAGCGTGTCCCCTGGGGCAAAATTGAGAACCTCTGATGTAGAGATTACTTTTCCAGGAAAGCTTTTCCTGCTTCTGCACCCCCAAGGGCCCTGCATTTCCTCTCGTGCACACCAGGTCCGCTTACAATGCGGCTCCCTGGGCAGGACTCCATTTGACTTGCTTCCCACCAGTGTTCACCCACAATGCCTGCTACCTAGTAGGTGCTCAAAAACATTTGTAGAATAGAATTGAACTTGCTTAATGACAATAGTCACAGCCCTCACAACATGTCTATGGTGGATGAAGCTGAAACTGAATCAATTCTGATGTTGCTGCAAGTTCGCAGGTGGGACGATGTTGGTTGCTTCGTCCTTGGGAGGGCACAGTGTTGCCTGAGGGAGAGCAGTGCCCTCTTCACTGGCTCCATACTGACCCTGGCTGTGGATACACCACCACTTTCAGGTTGGCTTAGCATTTGGTACCCCGATTATTCAGAAAAACAGTATGGCCTCCCCATACTTCACCCTACTTGGTCCCCAAACTCTCCCAGCATATTTGAACATCACTGGACTTGGGGCCCTCTGAAGTCCTCCCACTCTAGATATTCTGATTCTGAGGTCTTTGATGGTGGATGCTTTGATATTAAAACTCTATAAAACCTCTCGATGGTCTTCCGGCTACTGTTACTGAAAGAACCAGACCAGCGCCATCTTAGGAGTTGAGTTTCGCTCTCCCCCCCCCCCATTTCACTCAGTAAGTTTAACTTTCCAGGCAAGCCCAGGCAATTCCCCCAAATCATGAGACAACTGCCCACCAATCAGGGATCCCCCCACCTGACCAATCTAGAAGCGTCCCCTTTGTTTCAAGCTGTGCACACCCACCCGCTGCGTGGAACCATAAAAACCCCCTGCTCCAAAGCTTGGGGCTCCTGGCTCTGATCCATTGTAAGGGATACCCTGGGGGCCCAAGCTCGAGCTTGCAATAAAATGGCTTTTTTGCTTTTGCATCGGACTCGGCTCCTTAGTGGTCTTTGTGGGGGATTTTGATATCTGGGCACAACATTACTTTATCTGATAATTTAAAGCCAAAATGTTATTTCTTACCAACTAGGTTTCTTATTGTATAATATATGTAAGTTTATTGACAAATGGAGGCCATGTCCCTAGAAGACCTTCCTATATTTGTCTTTTCTCCCCTTTCTTGTACATTGTAGCCGACTAGACATGAATTTGGGCTTGAATTCTGGCTTTGAAACTTTATGGCTGTATGACTATGACAAGTTACCATTGTTTCATTGGCTTTTATTTATTGAGCCTCTACTATGAGTCATGCATTAGCATCTGTGCTGGGGTTACTGCAGTGAAGACAACAGGAAAAAATCCTTCTGTTCTCATGGAGGTGACATTCTAAGTAGAGAAGGTGGGAATTAAAACATTTCAACAGATACAGCAATGTGCAGTGTGCCAGGTGGCAATAAGCATGGGAGATGTGAAGATGAAGAGATACTCAGACATTTGGGGCAGAACATCCCAGTAGAGGGAAGACAGCAGTGCAAAGGCCCTGAGGTCAGTGTAGTCAAACGAAAAGAGTGAGGAGGGCAGAGAGCCAGATTACATATGGCCTTTTGTAAGAACTTTGGCTCTAACTTTGAATAAAATGCGGAGCTATGGTAGAGTTTTGAGCAGAGCATGATGTGATTTGACTTAACAGAATCTTTTTACAGGATCACTCAGAATGGTAGATTAGAAATAGTGCAAAGGGGACAAATGTGGGAACAGGGAAACCTGAGAGGAGGATGTTGCAATAATCCTGGGAAGAGATGGGGGTATCTTGGACCCGGGAGGCAGCAGAGCAGATGTCAGAAGCGCTTGGACTCTGGGCGTGTTTCGGTTTTTGAATAGACTCAACAGTATTTACCGAGGATTTAGATACAGGATGTGAGAGAAAGAAAAAAATTCCGTTCACAGTGAATGTGCTGGAGCCGGCTGATCCTGGTTTGTAAGGGCAGATTGTTAAGTGCCCAGGCATTTGCTGAGCCTATTATCATTACATTGGTGTTTTGAAACCGGCTATGGTGGGAATATTTACACCATGGAAATAGGCAAATATTACAAATCAGGATGTAGCCCACCCCCTCCTCCCCTGCTGAGAAATCCAGTTGTTCAGCATTTACCAGCATCCCACGGGGCCAGAGGGACTTCAAGGGGTTACTTAAAATCTTTCAATTACATTTTATTTTTTTTTTTGCCTGAGCAGATGGTAGAATGGATTACTCCTTACTGAGATGGGACAGATGGAGTAAAATAAGTATCAGGAAGGAGAATCTGAGTTTTTATTTCAGATACATTTTGTTTGAGATGCCACTTAAACATCCACATGACTCAGTGAGGCAGTAAGTCAATATATGTTGAATATAATAGCTGGAACTACCTTATAGGATTGCTATGGGAGACAAGTGAGGAAATTTATTTTTTACTAGAAATTCATGTTAGCAAAGACCTTACCAAGAATAAATGCTCAATAATATAAATTTCTTCATTGCCATGATGAGAAAGGGCCATCATCACTACCTAGAGCAAGGGCTGAAAACTGGCAGCTCTCAACTTGAATCCAGTCAGTAGACAGTTTTATTTTTGGGGGCGTGGGGAAGAATGTTACCTTAAAACATCAAATTTAGATGATTTAGATGGGTCATCACAGGGCCTGCACTCCATACTATTTCACACCATCCCCAATTCCCGTATTTAGGTTACTTGCCTGGCTCTGTAAGGGTTAGAGTTTGTCCTACCCTGGATAATGGCAGCTGTCATTATGCAGAGGAGGAATCTGAGGCCAGAAGAGGCTGGTGTTGGGTCCAGGGCTGTTGATGGCATGGAAAGGGTGAGCTGGGGGATCCTCTCTGCCAGTCAATGCTCACATTTAATGTCGCCAAACAAATGATCAGAAGAGAGAAAGTCTGTCCCTGGAAGGGTCCCCTTCCTTCCTTCTGGTACTGGTGCCAGTGGCCTGGATTTGGGGAAACTTTAATTGCTTGTGTTTCCCAGATCAGCCAGCTCTTCACGTGAGTGGTGGGAATAAAACCCAATCTGGGGTGAAGCTGGAGGTTAATTGAATATTTGATGCCTAGAAGTGATGAAAGCAGGAGCCCCATTTCCCTATGTCCTCATCCCAATCTCTGGCACCAAGGAGAGATGTGGGCCAGTCTTATTTAAGCAAAACCACCCTAAACTGTCCCTGTGAGAAGAGAACAGCAGAGCTACATGCAAGAGAGGGGATCACAGACAATTTCTCAGGGTTCAGGGACAGATGACAACCTCTGCAGGATAAAACAAGCACCCTGGAGTTGATTTTACCTTCTCTTGGCTGAAGACTGAGGTGGCTGCCCAGTGACTTCTGGGAGAGGGAATTCGTAAGCTGGGACTATAAATTTATATTTATCATGAGGCTTCCTAGAGGATGCAGCCTCCAGCAGGCACAGCTTTTAAATGAAGTTTTCTACTTGAAGTTTCACCTAAACTCCTCCCAGATCCTCTCTTTGACCTTTTCCTTCTATAACTCCTACCCAACCACTATGCTCCAGCTATATTAAACCTCCTTTATGCACGGAGGTGGGGCATACTCTTTCACTTCCTCTCTTTGAAGAGGCTGTCTTTGTCATTTGGGACACTCCGCTCCCCCTCTCGCCTGCCTACCTTCTCTTTCATCCTGGTGGAGAAGTCATCTCTTCCCGGGAGCCCCCCTAACTCCACCCCAGCACTCTCAGCTGCCATCCTCCTCCTCTCTGCTCGACCTGGAGGAGGACACCCCCCACCACATATGGAGGTGGAGACTTTTCTGTTTTCCTTCTAGTTGTATCTCTGGCACTCATCCTAGGGCTGGCACACAGTAGGTACACAGCCACTTTTTCCCCCTAGAGTTAAGAGAGACCATTCCATGCTTTGCCAAAATAAATTTTACCACACCTATGAGAACTTTGCAGGACTTAAAATTGTGCTTGGCTCATAGCAGATACTCAGAAAATACGTCTAGAATGAATGAATGAATGAGCATCTCCTTCCAGACTCTAGAAGGCAGAAGGGAGGGAACAGGGGAGAGAGGGTGAGCACGTGACTCAGGCCGGGGGTAGAGGCATACACCCTCTGCTTCCTGTGGCCACAAAACACTGCCGTTCCAAGACCTCCGTTACAGATGAGAAAAACAGAGGCCCACAGGGAAGCCCAAAGCCACGCAGCGGGGAGGTGAAGAGGTTTGTTCTCAGCTTGGCCTGGTCCTTTTCCACAAGGAGCTCTGGAAGTTTTTGACTCCACTGGAATAGAAGCTTTTGGGACAACCTTGGAGAACACTTCTGCTGCCTCTAAGAAACAACCTAAAACGCCAGTCACTAATAATTTGAAGATAGTTCCCTTCTCTCTTGCAAGGCTCCTCTGCAGAGCCAGGCAGCCCTGAGTTCTGTTTCCAGTCTGCTGGGTTTTGGCATCCCCCCTCACCCTCAGCCACTTGGGTCTGCCAGGGAGTCTTTTTATTTTGCTCTCACCAGACACCACCATCTGTCTTTGTCCCCTTCTCACGCTCATCTCACACAGGGCAGTGGAAAGAGCACAGCTGAGAAGCCACAAAACTTAGATCTCAGCTTTGCTACTCGCTAGCTGGGACTTCTCCCTGCACTTCAGCTGTCTTATCCAGACGATGGGGATAATTACCTTCCAGGCAGGGTTCCACATGAGAATTACCTAAGATATAAATGCTTAGACCAATCACTGTTTTATCTGGCCCAGAGCAGGTGCTTCCCTGCTTCCTGTGAGTGTCATCCTCCTGGGGAGGTGGGGGGAATATTCTGGATGAAGCATCTTATGGTTACTCCCTCTGAGAACAGAAAACACAGCTACACTGTCCATTCATTAAACAGTTTTTCATTCAGCAATCATTTCCTGAGTCTCTACTATGCATCAGGCTCTGTGTTAGACCCTACAAACAAGTAAATGAGACCCTGACTGGTCTCACTGATGGAGACAGATAGGAAAATAAACTACCGTAGCACAGTGGGCATGCGTTATAGTGATCCCCTCTTCCTGGCCTCACTGGGCATTCGGGCTTTTGAAAATGTCGTGTTTGCTCTTGCCACAGGGCCTTTGCACATACCATTCCTTTGGTATGCATCACTCCAGCTCATCCTTTAGTTCCAAGCTTTAGGAAGCCTTTTCTGATGGTCCTCTTTATTTCAAATCCCCATCATAGAATCTCATAGTACCACCAGGCTTTCCTTATATTTCTTGTTAAAGTTCCTGTATGCAATTATATATGTGCATACTCATTTAATATGTTTCCTCAGACCCTGAATTTCTCAAAGATAGGAACTGGGGTGGGGTACGGAGCAAGATGGTCAACTGGAGCCAGCTTTCCACAGAGGCTCCCATCCTGAAGGAGAGTTAAAGGACAGAAGTTTAGAAAGTAAGCTGATGGTTTGGAGCTGAGCCAAGAGAGAAGGTTGAAGGATGCACATTAACCCTGCTGAGGTAAGCTGTGACCCCAAGGATACGAACAATAGGTACAAAATCCATCACCGAGCGGATAGAGTCCCCTCACCCATGAGAACGGCCCGCAGTATACTTTCTACAAACAAGTGGGCAGAGTTCAAACATCCTCCCATTTTATCCCACGGGAGAGATCCTCAAAGATAGGGACTAGAGCAGCATCTGCTGCTATCGTTGGTCTCACCAGTTATTTACACAATCCCTGGCCCATTGTAGATGCTTAATTAACATCGGTTGAAAAAATAAAACAAGAGCAATTTCCTCCCCAATGTCTTAAATGTGTCTGGACTGGCAGGGGTGGGGTGGGGGGGAGGTCACCCACGATAAACACTCACAACTGGATAGCTAAGAAGATCCGTTTTTCTTCGCTCACATGGATCTTCCAGATATAGTCTTCACCTTCCACGTAAGGCTCTGGCCAGTTTGGGGACAGCACCACCCCAGCCACAGCAGAAAGCTCCCCACCACACATGGCTGTAAAAGACAGATAGATTTTGTTTGTATGGTGAAGTGGCTAAGAGTGTGGGCTGTGCAGTCAGACAGCTATGGGTCTCTGTGGGTCGTGGACAGGTGTTTTCACCTCAGGCAGGCAGCATGTGTATATGAATAATTAAATGAGAGCTGGCCACCTGCCTGCTCTTTACATAAGGGTTGGTAAAAGTTGGGCTAAGGGTGTTGTAGCTCTTTCAGGACCAAGTGCAGAGCCTAAAGGTCAGACTGAATCCCCAGCTGCCCTTTGCACAGGGCAAGTAGTGTGGCCAAGAGACAGTCACTCAAGTCAGGTGCCTGGGGGCCTGGAGGCTAGTCTTGTATCTGCCACCAATAGGCTTTAGGAGAAGGCATGTAACGGCTTGGAGCCTGAGCTCCATTTCTCTATAAAACTAGGGTAACTGCTGACTTCATTGGGTTATTTTGAAGCTCAGTTGAGTTCATGAATGTGAAATGTACAGCACGGTGCCTGGCACATGGTAGTGCTCAGTAATTTAGATGACTTTACTGTGACAGTTCCTGGCCCTGAACTGGAAGCAGAGATGTGGCCATGGCTGGTGCTTTTTAAATTCCATTTTGTATTTACTGCTTTGGAAAGTTCTGAACGTGGCAGAGGCCAAAGTACCAATAAATTCCACTCTGTTAAACCAGCACATTTAATATAGGGATCAATCCCTCACCATGGCAAGGCTGTGATTTTATGCCAACTGCCATCCAGGCAGTGGCTGCCAAGAGCAAGAGAAGCCTTTGTTATTCCATGTGCCACCTAGAGATCCAGCCTCAAGGTAGCTCAGTGGATATGGGGAAACAGGCAGGGAGGGACGCTGGGGGCCTGTGTAGGTAAGGGCCCCTACACAGCCAACCTTGTCCAGAGCATAGATCTCTAAAAACAGGGAGACCTGAGTTCCATTTTTGTCTCTGCCAATGACCTCGATGTGTTCTTAGATGTGTCACTTCATAGCATCAGTTCTTTCATCTGTAAGTGGGACTAATGATATCTGCTTTATAAGATTGTGGAGAGGATGAAATTAGATAGTGCACATACAGCCCTTGGCAGAGTGCCGGTAGTGTAGTTATTACACACCAATTGACAGCTATTATTATTACCACTATTAATGAGATTCAGGACTGCCGAGTGTTGTGGGGTGGGTTGGCACTGCACGAGTGTGTGCGCAAGAGGTGTTATGTAGGAGCTGAAGTCCATGCAGGGGTCCGAGATGTGCAGCATCCTTGGAGGAAGGAGCACCTTTTAAAGTTTATCCATTTTGCAATTTTCTCAAGACAGGTAGCAGCCCTGATCCAAAGGGTAGTGAGCCCTGGAAAGGTTTCTAATCCCAATATTGGTATGTAAATGGGGGACATGCCTGTGAGCTGTGGCTTTAGTCCTCCCATCTGAAGGGTAGAGTCCCTGGGAAGAGGGCAGAGAGCCGCTTACCTCTGCACAGGGGCTCTGTGTCATTCCAGTACGGGTCCTGGACATTGATGCACTCTATGATGGCCGGGCCCTGCTCCAGGGAGTGGCCAGGGTCACAGGCAAACTCCACTATGGTCCCGATGTTGTAGGTTGGGTCCGATGTGGTGAAGTTCCCATTCTGAATATAAGGCTCATAGCAGTGGCCTTTCTCAAATGCTGGGGTGGGAATACAAAGGGAGACGTCCACTCAGATGAGTCGGGGCCACCCCAGGGTGCTGCATCCCAGGAGATGAGGCCCCTCTTGTTGTTTAGAAAAATCCCAAGGAATATAAGTACCAGAACATGTGTCCTTGTTCCAGCTGACCTGATGAGACCCCTTGGGCCATTCACTTGCCTGTTTGGGGCCTAATTGTTTTCAAATCTAAACTGGGAATAAGACTCTCTGGCTCTCTACTCTGCAGAGAGTTGTGTTTTAATTTCTTTTCATATCCCATGGGGTTCCCACTTCAGAGTCCTGATTTCTGCCACCAGAAACCATACATTTGTCTGTGATAATGGCCAACTTTTCTTGGGGGAGCCAGAACAGAAATTCCCCCAATGTACATGAAATACCCAGAGTGCCTCCCCCTGAGGCTGGAGCAGGAGAGGCCCTTGCTAGTTCTTCTTGGAGGAAGAGGTTGCTGGACTCTAAGAGGTCCACTGGGGAAAGTAAAGTGAAAGATTAGGAACCCCTGTAAGTGCTGGAAAGAAATCTTAGCGCCATTCTTGTCTGCTGGTGGTGTTGGGCAAGTGGCCCAAGTTCCCTCAGTTGCCTCATCTAAAACTGGAGATAATACTAATCCTAACATTTCAATGTGGTTGGGATCAAATAAACAATGTATACAAGGCACCAGGCACATAATAAGCACCCAGTAAATGGTGGGTGAAATTATTAATAGAACCAGGAGTCAAAGGATCCCTATGGCCACTGGGTCTTCCCCATCCTTAGGAGCCCAGATTTCTATCTCTCAGGACCCAGCACCAGCCCCCCCACCCCACCGAATGCTTCTCATTCACCAGGCCCCCAGCCCAAGAGAAGGAAGGGCCCTCCAGGGACCCTCACCCTCAAATCGGATGTTGAAGGTGGATCCTGCCCGGTCCTGGCTGGATGTGAACTCAATGCGGATGGTGTTGCCATCACTCAGGAGGCCCTCAAAGGGGACAGTCTCGGTTTGGAGGGAGTCATACAGAAGAGCTGACTTGTTGGTCTGCCCGCTGTGGACCATCATCCTGGTGGTACAAAAGGAGATGATGAATTCTGAGAGATTTTCCTGTGCCACTGACTCAGCAAAGAAAGAACTGTGCTATGATTGCCTCCTTTGGAAAGTCGCATTCCTGGATTCAAAACATGACTTTGCCTCTTGCTTGCCCAGACGACCTGTGTCACCATGGTGGACCTGATTCTTCTTCTACAGAGTGGGATTAAATGCTTGTCCTGGACTCCCTATGGATTTATTCTGAGGTTGTAGGGAAATTGGTAAGTGTGATGTAATAAACCAATTAATGAACTATCAAATTGATGTTTATTATAATATCAGTCATTGAGAAGTTGGGATTAATGAACTAATATCTTTGCTGAAACAGTGGCTTATATAAAGTCAGGAAGACCTGGGTTTGAGTCCCAGCTGTATAACTTCTAAGTTGTATGACTTCGAGCAAGAGAAATTTACCTCTCCGATCTGTTATTTTCTCATCTGTAAAGTGGGTACAATCAGACTTATGTCAGAATGCAGGGATGAGAGATCGTGCATATAAAGTATCCAGGACAGAGCTGGTGTTTAAGTCCCATTTATTAAGAATTTGATCCCTATAAGGCTCTAACTATGATCCTCGATTCCTAAGAGCACTGTGTGGGAAGTAGTCAGGAGCTCTGATTTCCAGTTTCCAACTCTCAATCAACCGAGTTTACATAAGTCTCAAAACATCTTTGGGCCTCAATTTCCCCAGCATGAAAGGAAGGATTACCTCTTTCTGACCTATTTTATAAATACACTTTGAAAAAATTTTAAAATAAAGTGCACTGAAAAATAAAATGTATTTGACAAAATGTTGGATGTTTATTTTTATGGTTATTAAGACCGTTTGATACTTGACTGCTTGCTAGTCCTGGTATTTTTAAAGAAATTATACAAAAGTGAGGAAGAAAACAGTATACAAATTAGATAACTTTCTTTTATGGAGTCATAAACACACAGTTTTAATCCTTTGAGCCTTTTACCGTGACTCATAAAAACGGTTTATGTTGCCCAGATGAATTTGTAATGTAAGACGCATAAATGTGGGAGCAAAGTTTGTTCATTTTGCCATGTGTCAAGTGTGGCTGAGACAAGGAGGGAGCTGCTGTGGAGGCCAGGGGCCGTCCCAGGAGTGGGGAGGGGCATCCCACAGACTTTTAATCTCAGCTGACTCTGTTATAGCTTGGGGGCTGTATGCCAGGGCTCCTCTTTCAAAGAACAGAAGTCTTTGGCAAAAAGGGTCACTCAAAAAAAGTTCAACTCCCAGATCAACCACTTTCTTTCCCATTCTTATCACTATGTCTGCTTCCAAGGGAACCCGAGCCAAGAAAGCAACTGAGACCCTCGTTTTTAAAGAATATTCTAGAATAAGTTCCTACAATATTAAAGTTTTAAGGTTCTGGATTCTATGCCTATTACTTAGAGGCTACAGACGTGCTTTTGCTTAGATGTTGCCTTGGAACTTCTTTTGAGTTGTGTTATGGGTATTAGGCTAATTTTTCTATTTCGACTTTCTATCATTCCAGGAACCAATGTTCTTTAATTCTCTGCTGTTCCCCACGGCACCAAACACATGGCTGGGCACAGAGCAGGTGATCAGTAAACACCCCTTCCTCATTCCACTGCAGAAAAGGATGTGCATTAGCCTCATGCGAGAAAAACTCAAATCAAGTCAGGGTGGGGGACAGGGGAAGGAGGGCTGGGGGTTAGGGTGTATGGCACGCCTCTTGGGAGCAAGAAACAATTATAAGAGGGTCTTTACCTAACAAATGCAATCAATGTAACCTAATTCTTTGTACCCTCAATGAACCTGAAATAACAACAACAATAATAATGATAATAAAAGGTGGTGCAAAAGAAAGAATGAGGCAGGCAATGTGGGGCCTGGATGCCCGGTTTGTTTTGCCTCCCCCCTGCTGTGTGGCCAGGGGTAAGTCTGTTTCCCTCTCTATGCTGTAGTTTCCTTATCTGTAAAAAGAAGAGATTGAAGCTGATGGTCTCTGAGATCCTTGTCATTCACCCACCTTTTCTTTTCTTGAATTCCATGAGTCAAAGCTTCACCATGTCAGGACTCCAAACCCTTGGCTACAATCTAACACTCCGGGAGGGAAAGGGGCTGTGTGCAGACCTTTCGAGGCTTACCTGTCCTTCTCATGCAGCGACAGCCTCTCAAAGTGGAGGTGCAGCTTCTGTCCCTCCGGAGCTTCAATGGTCCACATGCAGAACTGACTCCCATTGGAATTTCCAGGGTAACTTGGGGAGAGGACGCGGCCAATGGTAGCATTGTGCACTGCCCCTCCACAAGGGGCTGGATGCGAAAGTAGGGGTGGGAGGGTGAGAGGGAGAGCAGAGACAGAGGAAGTTAGTGTTTGGCTCTTTCCCGACCCTTACCCCTAACCCTAAGCGAGAGTGAAATACCAGAGACCTGTGGTGGGAAAAACAGGGCAAGGAAAGGAAAGCTTGGAAGAAACTTGTTCTCTTGGGAGGAAATCATCCTATTTTACAGAGGCTCTCACTCCACAGTTGGAACCTTCAATGTGTGTGTTTCATGGTAGGGAATGACTGCTGCTTAAGGACTTTTGCATGGCACTAGCTTTGCCCTGGTTTTAATTATAAAATGGTAATCAAGGATGTAAATAGGCATTTCACAACAGAAGAAATGTATATATATGTACATATATACATGTACATATATACATATATATGTACATATATACATATATATATATATATTTTTTTTTTTTGAGACAGAGCCTCAAGCTGTTGACCTGGAGAGTGTGGTGGCATCACATAGCTCACAGCAACCTCCAACTCCTGGGCTCAAGCGATTCTCCTGCCTCAGCCTCCCAAGTAGCTGGGACTATAGGCGCCCACCACAACGCCTGGCTATTTTTTGGTTGCAGCCGTTATTGTTGCTTGGCGGGCCCGGGTTAGATTTGAACCCACCAGCTCAGGTGTATGTGGCTGGCACCTTAGCTGCTTGAGCCATAGGCACCAAGCCAGAAGAAGTATATTTTGAGTACTTAGTAAGCACTAAAAAAAATTCGGCTTCGCTAATAATAAAAGAAATGTCAATCTAAACTACATTCCACTTTCATCCACCTAATTGGCCAAAGTAAAAAGCAGTAATAAAAGTTGAAAATGGTAAAAGCTTATTCTTATTCACAACTGGTTAGAATGCAAACTGTGATGTGCTTGCAGGAGAGCTTTCAGTGAGAAGTCTAGAAAATAATTTTAGTACTTTGACCCAGTAATTAGGGTTCTGGAAATTTATCCTAGAAAGAGATCTGGAGATTTGCACAAAGATTTAGCAATAAACATTTTCACTGCTCTCTTGTTTTGAAGAGTAGAAAGTGAGAAATAATATGAATGTCCACTCCAGATGTTTAGTGAAATACAGTCATGCACCACATAATGACGTTTGAGTCAATGACAGACCACATATAAAACACTGGTCCCATGAGATTATGGTGTCCTATTTTTATTGTACATTTTCTAGGTTTAGATACTGAAATACTTGCCATTGTATTCCAATTGCCTGGGAAATTCAGTACAGTTTCATGCTATACAGGCTTATGATCTCTGAGTAACTGGGGATATAGCCTAGGTGCGGAGGAGGTTATACCATAGAAGGTTGTGTGAATGTACTCTGTAATGTTTGCACAATGACAAAATCACCTAAGGACACATTTCTCAGGATGCATCCCTGTCATTAAGTCATGATACATAACTGTAAATAATGCCACTGCTATAGTTAGAAAAGACCATGTCCTCAAGGAATGCTTAAGAATATAGAATTCCTGGCTGCACCCATAGCTTAGTGGGTAGGGTGTCAGCCATGTATACCCAGGGTGGCGGGTTTGAATCCAGCCCAGGCCAGCTAAGTGGGTAGGGTGCCAGCCACATACACCCAGGGTGGTGGGTTTGATCCAGCCCGGGCCAGCTAAAAACAACAATGGCAACCACAACAAAAAAAAATAGCTGGGCTTTGGGTGGTGTCTGTGGCTCCAAGGAGTAGGGTGCTGGCCCCATAATACCGGAGGTGGCAGGTTCAAACCCAGCCCCAGCCAAAAACTGCAAAAAAAAATAAAAAATAAAATAATATAAATAGATGGGTGTTGTGGTGAGTGCCTGTAGTCCCAGCTACTTGGGAGGCTGAGGCAGGAGAATCACTTAAGCCCAAGAGTTGGAGGTTGCTGACACCACAGCATTCTACCGAGGGTGATATAGTGAGACTCTGTCTCAAAAAAAAAAGAAGAAGAAGAAAAAAAGAACATAGGATTCCTTAGAAGGCCAAAGCAGGAGGATTGTTTGAGGCCACGCATTCAAGACCAGCCTGAGAAACATAGGGAGATCCTGTATCTACAAAAAAAACCCAAAAAACAAAAAACAAAAAAAAAACAGAAAAATTATGCAGGTGTTGTGGCATATGCCTATAGTCCTATAGACCTAGTTGCTAAGGAGGCTGAAGCAGGAGGATTCCTTGAGCCGAGGAGTTGAAGGCTGCAGGGAGCTATGACTGTGCTACTGCACTCCAGCCTGGGCAACAGAGTTAGACTCTATCTCAAAGAAAAAAAAAAAAAAGGACATAGAAAAATGTTCACTATTTTTTAAGGGAAAAAAACCTAGCAAGTTAGAAAATGGTCTGTCATACCTATTTTAATGAGCTATTTGCAAGGATCAATTGAGACCAGGAATATAAAAGTGATTTCTTTCTACTTTATACACTTCTATATTTCTTGAATTTTTTTTAACCAAAGTCATATATTACTTTTATCATAAAAATCTAATAAGGAAATATTACCAAGTGATTTGTACACTGGAAAGAACTCTTTCTAGTTCACAAATAAGGAGGTATTCTTATCTGTATTCTTCGGAGATATTGGGAAATAGTTTTCACGTGCATGGTTAGGGAGAGTTATTCTGGTGGGCAGCAGACCCCTCTCACCACAGGAAGGGACGTGAAGTATAACCAGGGGGTTGTGGTGGGTGAAAGCCCCGAACCATGACCAGGTTTTCAAGTCTTGAGATCCATTTCTGTTTTTTAGATCAAAGAAGCTTAAAAAAATGTTTTCGGCCCAAGAACATGTCCTTTGGTTTCCCCTCCATTTTCAGAGGAATACAAGGATGGAATACAAGGATGAAAAATTGAACAGGTAGTTTGGAGCCATCTCGCAGAGGGTTAAAGAAGTTTGTAGGTTCCACAAGAGCTGGGACTGTTATTTTGTTTGTTTTTCATCATACCAGCAGAAGCCAGAAGAGCCCATAGGATATGATCAGTAAATATTTATTAAATAAACAGAAACCATTAATTTTGGAAAAGAGGTAAAAAGAGACTGGAGGTGTTAAGTCACTTGCTCAAGGACACATAGCCAGTGAGTGGAGCAGATGGTACTTGAGCTCGGTCTGCCTCGCTCCAGAATCTGTTATGGAAGCCTCTGCTTCACCCTGTATCTCCTGATGATACTCTGTTGATCCAGAAAGGTGCATGAAACATTGTGGGTTCCTCATAAATGTTCATTGATTGAAAGAATGAATGTTTTTTTTTTTTTTTTTCTTGTCCTCTGGCACAAGTTCAAAGCTTGACACATGGCAGGCACTCATTAAATGTTTGTTGAATGACTGTATGATTGAATAGGGCTGTGATAGGAGGAAAGGGTAGATAGCCGTCCTGTGTGCTTCAAACTCTGCTGTGACAGTCAGCAAAGCCATTGCCAAGAAATGCCACACTTCTCTCAGGATCACAGACAGCATGAGGTTACTGTCTCTCTCCAGGCTGTTTATTTTTAGGTGGAGAGATTGTCCTCTCAAGCAAGCTAGTTCTAGGTTCAACCCTTGCTTGTGCTAGTTATTTGCTGTGGCTTTAGGACAAGTCACTTAAGTTCTATGAATTGAGTTTACCCATATGAGGTGAGTAAAATGGTGGTAATTATTCCACCCTCCTTACAGGACTGCTGCGAGAAATCAATGAAATGATGTGTACAGAGAGCTTGCTACCATTCCTGGCACAAAGGAGGTGGTCAAAATGCTGCCAGCATTATTGCCCTGTGGCTTGAGAGCTGAAGATGGAGGGCACTGCCTCTGGTGGGGGGTGCCAGCCATCTGTCCACCCGAGCTGCTGATCATTTCCTGCATTTCTGCCCCCTTTTGGCCTTATTAAGCCAATTGATGGCTCTGTCTGGCTTCAGTTTGCCAGCCATGGCTCCCCATCCATCTTCCTTAGCACAAATTGAGGCTTAATTCTTCTCTGATTTTGCACATAGGTAAAAATTAACATGAGACAGGCAGGGAGACTAACTGCCCTATGGTCTGAATTTGCTTTTTGTTAAACAAACCAAAAAAAAAAAAAAAAAAAAAAAGTGAAGTTCTGAAGGGCCTTGGGGGAACAATATTGCCACAATGAAATCTCAGAATTTATGATCAGCTCTCATTTACTTTTTGAATTCCACTTGACTGTAAATGCCTGGAGAGCAGAATTTATGTTTTATTATTTCCAGTATTCTCTCTGTACATGGAGCATAGCCTGGCACATATTAGGTGCTCAATTAACATGCAAAACCTATACTCTCTCAACCACTATCAGGATTGTTGAAAATCTAAAAAGATTTTTGCTTTCTTGATAGCTGAAGATGGTTGAGGCTGGGCCCACTAGTGCAAGGACAGATTTCTGCAGCCTAGAGCTTCTTAAACTTTAATTTGCACATGAATCATCCAGGGGGCATGTTAAAATAAAAATCCTGACTGTGTGCATGGCTTATGCCTTGAATCCCGGCACTTTGGGAGACTGAGGCAGGAAGATTGCTTGAGGCTAGAGATTCCATACTAGCCTGGGCAGGATAGAAAGACCTTGTCTCTACAAAAAAAAATAAAATAAGAAAAATTAGTCAGGAGTGATGTTATGTTCCTATAATCCTAGCTACTTGAAAAGCTGAGGCAGGAGGTTTGCTTGAACCCAGGAGGTCACGGCTGCCAGATCTTGCCGTGCACTCCAGCCTTGGTGACAGAGCAAGACCCTGTCTCTAAAAATAAAATAAGATAAAATAAAATAAAGTATCCTAATTCAGTCAATCATTCATGGGGCCCAGGATTCTGCATTAATAATCTCATCAGTCTGAGGACCATACTGAGTAGTGAAGGGATAAGGGAAAGCGCTCAGGAGAAAAGGATGCTGTACGGAGTCCTGCCACTTTAACCAGGAGACTTCTCCCTGAACCTCATTCTCTTCAACTGTCGAGGGGCAACCCTTCCTCCCTGAGCTCAAGTGAAATAGCAGCTGCTGTTGTCTTAACTGATTTCCACAGACCTATTCTGACCGCCTCAACCCTCTGTTTTCCACATA
This sequence comes from Nycticebus coucang, assembly GCF_027406575.1. Classification (NCBI taxonomy): domain Eukaryota; kingdom Metazoa; phylum Chordata; class Mammalia; order Primates; family Lorisidae; genus Nycticebus; species Nycticebus coucang. The sequence goes on along the minus strand of NC_069800.1, from coordinate 2,764,611 downwards.
GAAGCCAGAACAATCACTCCTCTGCTTACGTGTTTACAGATTCCTCCTTCCGGTTGCTCACATCCTCTTGGGATTTAGGAAGCAATACGGTTGTTGCCCACGGCTCCACCTCCTATCCTGCCATTTTTACCTACAGTTTCACCAGATTGGTACTTTCTTTTTTAACTTCCTCAAACTTACCTAATGCCTTCTCACCTCTGAACCTTTCCTAGTCTGGTTCTTCTGCCTGGACTAATCATTTCCATTCTGCATCTACAGTTCAGTCTGATGATCTCCAACTTAACTTCCAGATCGTGGTTTAAGAGTCTTCTCATTGGGTGACCCTTCCCTGACCCTTCACACATCACCTGGTGACCCTTCCCTGACCCTTCACACGTCACTGTCCTTGTCCCAGGTCGGGCCCCATCGCCATTTTCTCCCCGCATGCCTTTTCTCCATTGTAACGCCTCTCACAATTACACCCATGTCTCCTCTGTGCTTGCTTACTCTGCTGCATTCCGCCCTGTGAACGTCCGCCCCGGTACGTAGCACAGTCTGTTAGCATCACATCTGCCCCCTTGTTTAGTCATTTACACACACTATATCCTCATCTCGACCAGACACTCTGTGGGGGCAGGGTCCCTGCAGTAGCTGTAGAACCCAGGCAGTGTCTGGCAGCCAACAGTCACCCAGTGGATGTTTCTTGAATGATTACATAGATCCACATAGAAAAGTCTTTGAATGACAAAGAAGCAGCAACATATGCTTAAAATTCCTCTGCCTTGAAGTCTCAGATTCTATCTGCAAACCCAGAAGGCTTTTTCCTTATTAGAGAGCATCAGACTGCATTAGCAGGCTAACCGCAACAATTTCTGTCTGGTGATTTTGAGCAAGTGACTTCACCTTCACAAGCCTCATCTGTAAAATGGGGATAGTGGCTCCCATCACATAGGTTTTCTGTGAGAACCAAGTGCAGCTCCTAGTATGATGCTTGCCTCATATTGGCTGAGCTAAGAAAATGGCAGCAGTCACAGGCAAAGCACAAGAAACAAAAGAAAAAATAATTAATTTTATTAAAATTAAAACCTTTTAGCATCAAATGATGCTATCAAGAAGTTATGACACAGCCCACAGAATGGATCAAAATATTTGCAAATCAGATAGCAAATCATCCCTAATATGTAAAGAAGGTTTACCTCCCAACAACAAAAATAACCCAATTAAAAAAATGGGCTAAGGACTCAAATAGACGTTTCCACAAAGAAGACATCCAAATGGCCATCAAGCACATCAAAAGATGGTTGACATTAGTCATCAGAGAAAAACAAATCAAAACCAGGATGCACTACCTTCATACCCACTAGGATGGCTATAGTAAAAACAACATGGAAAATAACAAGTGTTGGCAAGGATGTGGAGAAATTGGTAGTCCTGTACATTGCCAGTGAGAAAATAAAATGGTGCAGGCCAGGCACAGGGACACACACCTGTAATCCTAACACTCTGGGAAGCTAAGACAAGAGGATTAACCCACGAGCTTGAGGTTGCAAGGAGCTACAATGACACCACTGCAGTCTGCCTGGGGTGACAAAGTGAGACTCTATCTCAGAAAAAGAAAAGAAAAGAAAAGAAAGGTGCAGTTGCTGTGGAAAACATTTTGATGGTTCCTCAAAAAGCTAAACACAGAATTACCAGATGACTCAGAAATTCCATATCCTTAAGAAAGATGAAATCTATATCCTCACAAATACGTGCGAATGTTCATAGCAGTTGTTCATAGTAGCTAACTAGTGGGAACAACTCAAATGTATCTATTAATGAATGAACAGAGAAAATGTGGCAAAGTAGGTTATTATTCAGCCATAAAAGGGACTGAAGCTCTGATACACGCCACAATGGGCATGAACCTTGAAAACACAAGGGTAAGTGAGAGAAACCAGACACAAAAGTCACATATTGTATGGCTCCTTTACACAAACGTTCCCAATAGGCTGATCCCTGGAGATGGAAAGCAGACTGGTGGCTGCCAAGGTTGGGGGTGGGGTTGGGGAGTGACTGCCAAGGGTCACAGAGTTTCTGTTTGGGATGCTAAAGGTATTTTACAGCAAGTAGCGGTGGTGGTCGCACAATATTGTCAACATGTGGAATGTCTTTAATGGTAAATTTCAAGTTATGTGTATTTTGCTTCAATAAAAAAATTTCAAGGGCAGCAGTCATCTGTATTGGGAGCCGTCTGTTCCCCTGGGCTGAGAGCCATTCCCTGAGGTCACTTCTGAGGTCCTGGGGGTTGGTCTTCCCCGTGAGTTTGGTCCATCTGAGGCTGGCATGTACCTGAGCAGATGGGCTCCGGGCTGCTCCAGTGGGGCTTGGGGCATTGATGCACGTCAGTGTCTGGCACCCTGGAGCTCATAGCCCAGGTGGCAGTGGAAGTGGGCCATGCCGCCCGAGTGTAGGTCCATCACCGTGACATCCCTGGAGTTGGGCCGCCGGGGGAAGTTGCAGCTCAGCATGAAGGCTGGGAAGAAATGCAAAGGCAGGCCACGTTATCCCTCTGAAGAGGAGGCCACGAACACGGCCTGCAGCCTGGGGCCAGATTGTGCTGAGGTGGAAAGATGAGGCCGCTGGGGACTGCAGAGCACCAGAGGATGGGATTTTTGATCACAGGGCGCTGAAGCTGCCAGGTGAGCACTTTCCTGGGGTTCAAAACTTCCCATCTTGACTAAATAGGGACAGTAGGTTTGGAGTGAAAAGTGAGTCCCCATGCCTCATTTGAGCCTCTCTCTACGGGGAGATAGAATGGCCTTATCTTTGGAAACATGAGAAGAAGGATCACTCAGAAAGGTTGGCCCACCCGCACCCACATCTTGGGTATTTGTTTTAAAATGCAGGCATTTGAGGTCGGGTGTGTTAGCTCAAACCTGTAATCCCAACACTTTGGGAGGCTGAAGTGGGAGGATTGCTTGAGGTCAGGAGTTTGAGACCAACCTGAGCAATACAGTGAGACTCCTGTCTCTACAAAAATAGAAAAATTAGCTGGACATGGTGGTACACACCAGTGCTTCCAGCTACTCAGGAGGCTGAGGCAAGAGGATCCCTTGAGTCCAAAATTTTGAGGTTGCAGAGCTATGGTGACACCACTGCACTCTAGCTTGGGTGACAGAGACTCTATCTCAAAAAAAAAAAAAAAAAAAAAGTAGGTATTTGGACCAGCCCTTGAGGAAAAATGCCCAAGGATGTGAAAACTTAAAACAACTGACCTAGTACATGGTGGGGGGAGGGGGAAGGGGAGAGCAGAGAGAGGGAAGGAGGGAAGGGGCTGGCAGTGGGACATGATTATAAGGGGGACCTTGCCTAACAAATGCCATCAGTGCAACCTGGTTCTTTGTACCCTCAATGAATCCCCAACAATAAAAAGAAAAAAACCCATCACTGGCGTGGGAGGTAAGTGCTTGGGCTTTGGAAGGAGACCAACAGGAGCTTATATTCCCTTTCTATCACTTGGAATCCATGTGACCTTGAAACAAGGACTCAGTGCCCTGAACGTCACTGTCTTTATCTTTCTGATGGAGCTGAGAATTTCCCCCACCTCACAGATGGTAGTGGGAACTGAAAGCCATAATGCCGAAAAAGTGCCTCCTTAGCACAACATCCAGCACATGACACTCACAGGACATGGGGGTGGGACAAGGGCGTGCAGTCCATGTCGAGCCCCTCAGTTTTCAAAACAGAACATCAGGTTTATCCTAGCTTCACCCTAGACCATGGTCTGAATTCTCCTACAGCCTAGAATATCTGATTAATTAGGAGGCATAAATTCAAGTTCATGGCTCAACAAGTTATTATTATGATTATTATTTCATCTTTAAATTTCCACCACCAGCAAAGAGCAACATTGAAAAGTTGTGGTAAAGAGAACACACCCACACGTAGTCATCTGCCTGTTTCAGAAACAGGTGAGAGAAAAGTAAAAAAATTTTTTTTTCCAGATGTTAATTTGATACAAATGTGAATGGTTCCCCGTATCCTGATGTAATTCCAGCCCTTTGGGAGGCTGAGCTGTGAGGATGGCTCACGACTCCACTTTCCATTCAGTTCTTTTGGTGGCTGGCAAGTCTAAGGGGAGCTCCTGATTGAGAGAAGGGAGACCTGAGATCTGCCCAGGAGCCAATGGGAGGGAGGGCGAGGAAGGGGAGGAAGGAAGGAAAGGGAAAAGGAAGGAAGAGAGGGACAGCAGCAGAGGAGGAAATAAAGGAAGAGGGAGGCAAAGAGAAGGAAGGAGAAAGGAAAAAAGAGAGAAGAATGAATAGAAGCAAAAGAGAGGAGACTGAGAAATAGACTACAAGGAGAGAGAGAAACATGTTGGAGGACGAAAAAAAGAGAAGGACCCTAGTGCTTCTGGCTCTTTTCCAGGAGTCTACAAACTCACTCAGGATCCACGTGCTCAATGTGGGGACTGTGAACTTGAATGGGGAAGAGTGGTTTTCTCATTTTCATTAATCTCTAAATGAATGACAGCACTTCCTTTAATTATGAATGTAGGCAAAAAACTGCAACATATTAGCAGAACCTGTGATTTTGTCATCAAGAGAAAATCCCAGATATTTTTCATATCAGAATGAATCTCTTGACATACTTCTTAAGCTCTTTAGTACTTTGAAATTACAGTAATTATCAGAACTGCTAAGAGATATTATTATTTAATGAATTAAAAAAGAAGCACATGGATTATTATATCCTGGATTAGAACAACATTTTGACAACTGTACTTCATTATGACCATCTTCTTTTTTTTTTTTTAATTCTTGAGAAACTTTACTAAGTAGAGAATGTTCTTTAGCTCCATCCAGGTAATACAAAAGGTGTAAAGTCTCCATCTTTTTTTATGGCTGAAAAGTATTCCATAGTATACATATACCACAGTTTATTAATCCATTGCTGGGTTAATGGGCACTTGGGTTGTTTTGTACATCTCTGCAATTGTGAATTAAACTACTATAAACATTCTAGTGCAAATGGCCTATGGTCAAATGATTTTCTTTCTGCTGAGCAGATACCTAATAATGGGATACTATCTTTGTCCTTTTTCTTTTTTTTTTTTTTGAGACAGTCTCACCATGTTGCTTTCGGTAACATGCCATGGCATCACAGCTCACAGCAACCTTAAACTTCTGGGCTCAAATGATTCTGTTACCTCAGCCTCCCAAGTAGCTGGGATTACAGGAACCCACCACAACACCTGGCCATGACCGTCTTCTTTTAAAAATTGCATGTATTTTATTTTATGCTTTTAAAAATCTTATTCTCAGTTTCTCTGAGAAACTATTTTTTTATTTTTGCTTCTAATAAAAAATCTTTTTGAAAAATTATAAAAAAATAAAAATAAAAAAATAAAAATCTTATTCTCAGAAGAGGTTCACCAACGGACCCCTTCTGAGAATAATAGGTTTTGCCAAACTGCCAGAGGGGTCCGTTGGACAAAAAGTTTGAGAATTGGCTACAGAGGGAAACTGAGGCACACACCTATATCTCATAAGCCTTGGCCCGACCCTACCCTGGTAGTGCAGCTGGAAGGTCCCAAGGCCGTCATCCTGGAAGGTCCAGAAGTAGACATAGATGGTGTTGGTGGGGATTCGGATTACCTGTCCCTCCACCAGGAGTGTCTGGTTAGCCAGGACCATCAGGGTGGGGCCGTCCACCCCGCGGATAGAGAGCAGTTCCCCCTCGGACGGGTTCACGCTCTTCACCTGGGGACACACAGGAGCACACAGGAGCTCTGAGTCACATGTGAGACAAGGCCTCCCAGGCTGCGAAGGTATCAATGCAGCACCTGCCAACTAGCCCCATGTCCATGTGCCCCAGCCCACAGGGGCCCTGGGAGCATCAAGGCTGCTGAGGGGCTTCATCGGTCTTGTACAAGTAATAAAGGCTGAGGGGACAGTGAAACCAAGCTGTGGGGCAGACTCATTGCAAGGGACCCGTGACTCTGAGACCCCCACAGCTGCCACTTATGAGAGAGGCCCTTGACAGCAGCTCTGGCTGGTGGTGGGATTGATTCTCCTGGAGCTGCTGAATGGAGGCAGGGGTTTGATCAACTTGTGCTTAAGGCCCAGTCTCCAGGGAGACAGGAGAAAGATTCCACCAGAACGTGAGCTCCATCCACAAGGGTAGGGATTTCTTCATGGTATTCTGTGCCCCTGGTGCCTGGCACATGGTAGGTGCTCAATCAATATTTATAATACATTCTCCCCTCCTGCATGAGCTGGGAGGTGGGGAGTGAGGGCTGCGCTTCTAAGGGCCCTCTCAGGCCCCTCTTTTACCCTCCCAAATGGTGGCTACAGCTCCAGAGCAATCCATTCTTTCTTCAGAGAACTGGCCACTTGCTTTGCCATTTCCATTTTCCAGGTTTGGACGAGAAAGAAAGGAGATGCTGTAGGTATACACCATGAGGTTGGATAAATGGACTGTGTGTGTGGTGGGGGGAACTTAGTTCCCAGTTCTCAGTTTGAAGATTTACGCTATGATGAGGGCTTGGAATTCTATCCCTTTTGCCCCTTGTCTCAGCAGGGCAAGCCTCACCCACAGCTCTTCCTCGTTTTCAAGCTATAAATCTTACTTCTGTTTCTCTTTGTTAAACTCCTCATTCGTCAAAACCCCATGAAAGCCGCCCTCCTCTGTGAGACCTTGCCTGACTTCCTAGGAGCTTGCCTATTTCTCCACTGTGATTCCACAACATCCTCTATAAACACCCGCTGGAATCCTTATCAAATAGTATCTTAGGTGTTTCTATATATCAGTCTGTGAACTCTGTTAGGGAAGGCATTGCATGGTTTTGCACAACACCACGTTGCACTGTGTGAATGAATTCTACTGTGTCTGATGAAGGGCTCCACGCAGTACTAGACATATAGTGGGTCTCTTCATTTATGGCGGGAGAAAGGGGTTTATTAAGCCCAGAAGCTGTTGGACTACAAATTTCCTCCCGTTTACTTTATTTCTGTGTATATTTATTAAGCACCTATAACGGACCAAACACCATGCAAAGCTCTGGGGACTGCAAAGAGCTTCTGAGGGGCTTAATCTGTCTTGTACAAGTAACAGAAAAGCTTTCCTAAACAATGTTCTGGTAAGGTCATACTGCCCCTTATTTTACAAGGGGGAAACTGAGGCTCAGCAAGTTGAAGTTCCTAGTCAAAGTCAAGCAATTGTAGCTGGAAGCGGTAGGACCTAAAACCTAGATGTATGGGCACTATGCCTCCCTGCTTTTTCTTTCTTCCTTTGTAGGCAAAATTTTAAGAATCAAATGAACCAAGTGGGGCTTGCTTGAGTGTGCAGGTTATATGTTTGAGAGAGAGAGAGAGAGGGCATCAAGGAACTTTCCTATTGGGTATAGTGCCTCACTATTCATCAACATGTCTCACCCATGTATTACAAGCTATTTCAGAGGGTCACTGAGTTGGGAACTCCTATTCACTCATCAAAACCCAGCCAAAACTGCCCTGGTTAAAGAAAAGAGAGCACCAAACTGGTTAGGATGGTTAACAGTAAGTCTGACTCAGACAATCCTCCATAGACTTCCTGTCAGGAGAGGCAACTGCTTCAGGCACCTCTCTGGGGTTACCTGGAGTTCCACTCCATAGCTGGTGTACACCGTCACGTTGTACGTGCACTCCAGGAAGTTGTTGAAGGGCAGCGGTGGGTAGTCACTGGAGTCAATGTACCCCTTGGGATCGGAGATACTCACACTGCAGAGAGCTGGAGGGAAGTGCTTTAATTAGGACTTGAGGAACAACTCAGACGGAAGCTCACAGAAGGGCTGGGGGGTGGGACGGGGCCTCTGTGGGGACTTGTATTTTCCGGTCCTTGCTTCTTCGGCTGTTGTTGATTCTTCAGCTCCAGAATGGACATGATAATAAAAATATCAATAATGGACAAAAGTGATCATCTACCATAATACCCCCTGCTAGGCCCCTTCTAGCTAGTCTGTAGGGAGATCCACTCATTGCACAGGATTAGTATTTCATTCCCATTTTAGGGGTAAGAACATAGATGCGCAGAGAGGGGTGTTGTCTGGGCCATGCCCACATAGTGAGCAGGATTTGGACCCATTGTGTTTGTCTAAAATCCATGTATGCTTGACAATTAGGGGTCCCTCTCTCATGTGTGAAGATGCATCCATGGAGGTGCATTTCATTAAGTCTACATTTCATTAAGAAATACACCTAAGGGTGAAAGCCAAAGCGCTCTGGAAAGGTCAGTGGCTCCCAAGCAGGCAAAAGAGTTTTGTTCCAAGATGAAGAGGTTTCAAGTCCCTCTTATTAGCTGTGTGCCCTCGGGCAGGTCGCTTGGGGTCTCATCTTTACAATGGGGATGTTAATTCTGAGCCCAGCCCGGAGGCCAAGCTGGTAACTTGGACTTCTCTCTGCCTTCTCTCTCTGTGTGTCAAAACCTGTTCTAAGCCCTGGGGGCGTAACTCAAAATAAGTCAGGAGAAGCCCTCCAGCAAAGAGCTTCCATTTTAGTGAACAGAAGATCCAAAACCATGTACATGAATAAGCAGACTTAAATGTAGCGTGCCTGCTATAGTTACACAATAGTCAGAGGAATGAAAAGCAGGGGAAGGAGTAGAAAACAGGGTGTGATGCTATTTTAGGTGATCACAGAAGGACTCTCTGAGCAGGTAACATTTGAAAAGGAACCTAAATAATGTGAAGACGTGAGCCAGGTAACATGCAGCAAGTGTAAAGGCCCTGTGGTTGAGGCATTGTCAAGGTTCCCAGGAATAGGAGAGTATAGGAGTACAGGTGAGTGCTTCAGGTATAATGTCTGGGAGGTAGCCAAGAGTCTTGGAGGCCATGGGAAATACTTGGGATTTTAAGTGTGATGGAAAGGCATTGGAGGGTGAGTGTGATCCGATTTATTTTTAAATAATTAATCAGACTGCTTTTTTAAGACTAGACTGCAGTATTGCCAGAGCAGAAGAAAGGGCACCAATTGGAAGCAGTTGCAGCTGTCCAGAGAGGGGTGACCCTGGCCTCTCCGGACAGCTGCAGGTGGCTGTGGAATTGCTGGGACGTGCTTGTATTGGAGTTGTGTTCTGATGGGACAACAAACAGGATATGCCGGCAGATAAAAAAATATACAAGGCCCAGTCTGTGTTAAATGTCCACTCCTTCCTTCTTGTTCTAAGGATGCATCAGTTTCTTCCTCAGAGCCTTCTAATGACCACGGGAAGAAAGCTCTTTATCCCTACAGTAAATATCCCCCGTCTGGGCTTTGCTGAATTCTTCAAGGTGTAATGATAACTTTCTGTCATTTATTGCGCTGTTTCCATGTGCTACCAAGCATAATAAATTATATACACACATCATATGTATATGCGTGTGTTATGTATGTATGTGTGTGTGTTTGTGTATTTAGAGGCATAGAATTTATCACAAAAGCTGAATGAGGTAGGTGTTACCATCATATCTGTTTTGGATAATAAAATAAGAAAAAAAAAATGTATGTTCAGGCCCAGAGAGGTTTGGTAACTTCCCACAATCACATTGGAATCCATCTGATACCAAAGCTCTTTCCACCTGGACAGACTGTCCCCCCCCCACCCCATGCTCCTATTTTCCTGACCTTAGATTGTTGACCTTCTGCCTCCAGAAGGAATTCTCTGGCTTCCTCCAGCTGTGTCATCTTGCTTCTAGAGCATCCGTATGTGTGAGTTGGAGGACAGGGTTGTTAACATTTCTATGTGCCCGCAGACCCACTGGCTGGTTCTCTACAGCTGTTCCAGGGCCCGTCTCTCTAACTTGAACTGTCCCTTTCAGGTGGCAGGGATGTCCTTCCTGCCAGCTCAGGTGTGAGGGTGGAGGGAGCAGAGGCCAGGATTCAGGGAGCATGTTTTGCATTAAGGGAGATAGAGGGTTAAATAGGCAAAGTGTATTCTGAGGTCCATTTGCCAAGTGTCTCATTTTTGCTGAAAATCAGTAGCTAAAAATCAACTAACAGAATTAGCTTATTCCCTGAAAACCACCAAAGTTTGAACTGGTTGTCTCTGCCACAAAATCGTAGGCAGAGACCTCCCAGCTGCCCATCCCCCACCCAAGGGAGGTTGTGTTGGGGCAGGAGTGGGGCCTGGGACTCCCCCTCTGGCAGCAAAGCCTGCTCCCTGCGCCACACCAGGACCCATCGTGGTGACTGAAGAAGCCAATCTGGGGGTATGCTCCCAATTCCTAATCAATATTGCACAGCCATGTGGGATGTGGGTGGGGGAGGTTTGCAAAAAGGTCTCCACCAGACAAACCCATCTGTAGAAGCTGTTGAAACTGTCCTCTGTGGGACAGGCTGCCATGCAGTTTACTAAGTGATTGTCAAAAGCAATGTTCAGCAGATTCAAGGGGATGAGAGGGAGTGCCACTACTCCCTTCGACCCTCCTATCCCCACTTCTCAACCTGCACACACTCTCAGCTGCACTAAAACTTCAGATAATATTTAGAACAAATCTCCAAATTGGCCATTCTCCTAATTGATCCTTCAGCGAGTCTCATCTAATTGTCTTCCCTCTGTCTTGGTGATCTGATTATTCAGCAAAGTTGTCATGCAGCAAATTGTTTTGTGGTTAATTGGTCTATTTCCAATAAAGTGTGATGTGTATTATAATAGGGGAAGTTCAGGGTGCTAAGGGAGCCTATAAGCCAAGGAAAACACCTTAGTAAAAACAGCTTCCTGTGGACAAAACATAGTTCCAAGCGTGTTACATGCGATCACACGCATGGGACATGGCAGGACCAGGATGTGACTCCAGGAATTGTGGCCCTGGGGAGTCCTTGGCTACTGTTGAACCAGGGGAATGGAAGATCTGTTTTGTAAGGGACACAAACATCATGTCATCCCCCATGTGGGTTACACTGTAGGCAGTGTGTCGTGGCAATTTCAAAGCACAATGAGAAATGCTTGGTGATTGTGGTTCAGCAGTAGTAGACACAAAGAAATCATGAAACAGGATTTTTAAGAGGAAGAAGGCCTTGAGTTTTTTTTTTTTTTTTTATTGTTGGGGATTCATTGAGGGTACAATAAGCCAGGTTACACTGATTGCAATTGTTAGGCAAAGTCCCTTTTGCAATCATGTCTTGCCCCCATGAAGTGTGACACACACCAAGGCCCCACCCCACTCCCTCCGTCCCTCTTTCTTCTTCCCCCCCATAACCTTAATTGTCATTAATTGTCCTCATATCAAAATTGAGTACATAGGATCCATGCTTCTCCATTCTTGTGATGCTTTACTAAGAATAATGTCTTCCACTTCCATCCAGGTTAATACGAAAGATGTAAAGTCTCCATTTTTTTTAATGGCTGAATAGTATTCCATGCTATACATATACCACAGCTTGTTAAACCATTCCTGGGTTGGTGGGCATTTAGGCTGTTTCCATATTTTGGCGATTGTAAATTGAGCTGCAATGAACAGTCTAGTACAAGTGTCCTTATGATAAAAGGATTTTTTTCCATCTGTGTAGATGCCCAGTAATGGGATTGCAGGATCAAATGGGAGGTCTAGTTTGAGTTCTTTGAGATTTCTCCATACTTCCTTCCAGAAAGGCTGCACTAGTTTGCCTTGGAAACTAGTTTGTACTAGTTTCCCACCAGCAGTGTAAAAGTGTTCCCTTCTCTCCACATCCACGCCAGCATCTGCAGTTTTGAGATTTTGTGATGTGGGCCATTCTCACTGGGGTTCGATGATATCTCAGGGTTGTTTTGATTTGCACTTCTCTAATATACAGAGATGATGAACATTTTTTCATGTGTTTGTTAGCCATTCATCGGTCATCTTCAGAGAAAGATCTATTCATGTCTCTTGCCCATTGATATATGGGATTGTTGGCTTTTTTCATGTGCATTAATTTGAGTTCTCTATAGATCCTAGTTATCAAGCTTTTGTCTGATTCAAAATATGCAAATATCCTTTCCCATTGTGTAGGTTGTCTCTTTGCTTTGGTTATCATCTGTACAGAAGCTTTTCAGTTTAATGAAGTCCCATTTGTTTATTTTTGTTGTTGTTGCAATTGCCATGGGAGTCTTCTTCATGAAGTCTTTCCCCAGGCCAATATCTTCCAGTGTTTTTCCTATGCTTTCTTGGAGGATTTTCATTGTTTCATGCCTTAAGTTTAAGTCCTTTATCCATCTTGAATCAATTTCTGTGAGTGGGGAAAGGTGTGGGTCCAGTTTCAGTCTTTTACATGTAGACATCCAGTTCTCCCGACACCATTTATTGAATATGGAGTCTTTCCCCCAAGGTATGTTCTTGTTTGGTTTATCGAAGTTTAGGTGGTTGTAAGATGTTAGTTTCATTTCTTGGTTTTCAATTTGATTCCAAGTGTCTATGTCTCTGTTTTTGTGCCAGTACCATGCTGTCTTGAGCGCTATGGCTTTGTAGTACAGACTAAAATCTGGTATGCTGATGCCCCCAGCTTTATTTTTATTACTAAGAACTGCCATAGCTATACGGGTTTTTTTCCAGTTCCATACAAAACGCAGAATCATTTTTTCCAAATCCTGAAAGTACGATGTTGGTATTTTGATAGGAATGACATTGAATAGGTAGATTGCTTTGGGAAGTATAGACATTTTAACAATGTTGATTCTTCCCATCCATGAGCATGGTATATTCTTCTATTTGTTAATATCCTCTGCTAATTCCTTTCTGAGGATTTCATAGTTTTCTTTATAGAGGTCCTTCACCTCCTTCATTAGGTTTATTTCTAAGTATTTCATTTTCTTTGAAACTATGGTGGAGGGAGTTGTGTCCTTAATTAGCGTCTCATTTTGACTGTTAATGGTGTATACAAAGGCTACTGACTTGTGGACATTGATTTTATATCCTGAAACATTACTGTATTTTTTGATGACTTCTAGGAGTCTTGTGGTTGAGTCTTTGGGGTTCTCTAAGTATAAGATCATGTCATCAGCAAAGAGGGAGAGTTTGACCTCCTCTGCTCCCATTTGGATTCCCTTTATTTCCTTGTCTTGCCTAATTGTATTGGCTAGAACTTCCAACACTATGTTGAATAGTAAAGGTGACAGAGGACAACCTTGTCTGGTTCCAGTTCTAAGAAGAAAAGCTTTCAGTTTTACTCCATTCAGTAAAATATTGGCTGTGGGTTTGTCATAGATAGCTTCAATCAGTTTTAGAAATGTGCCACCTATGCCTATACTCTTCAGTGTTCTAATTAGAAAAGGATGCTGGATTTTATCAAATGCTTTTTCTGCATCTATTGGGGGATCATGTGATCTTTATTTTTGCCTCTGTTAATATGGTGGATAACGTTTATGGACTTGCGTATGTTAAACCAGCCTTGCAACCCTGGGATGAAGCCTACTTGATCATGATGAATGAATTTTTTGATGATAAGCTATAATCTATTGGCTAGGATTTTGTTGAGAATTTTTGCATCTATATTCATGAGTGAGATTGGTCTGAAATTCTCCTTTTTGTTTGGGTCTTTTCCTGGTTTTGGTATCAGGTTGATGTTAGCTTCATAGAATGTGTTGGGGAAGATTCCTTCTTCCTCAATTTTTGGAATAATTTCTGCAGTACTAATAATTCTAATAATAATTCTAATAATTCCTTCAAGGAATAAGCTCTTCCTTGAAGGCTTGATAGAATTCTGGAGTGAAGCCATCTGGACCAGGGCATTTTTTGCTTGGAAGATTTTTTATTGTTTCTTTGATCTCAGTGCTTGAAATTGGTCTCTTTAGGAGCTCTATTTCTTCCTGGCTGAGTCTAGGGAGAGGGTGTGATTCCAAATATTTATCCATTTTCTTCACATTGTCAAATTTCTGGGCATAGAGTTTCTGGTAGTATTCAGAGATGATCTCTTGTATCTCTGTGGGATCAGTTGTTATTTCCCCTTTATCATTTCTGATTGAGGTTACTAGAGATTTTACTTTTCTATTCCTCGTTAGTCTGGCCAATGGTTTATCTATTTTATTTATTTTTTCAAAAAACCAACTCCTTGTTTCATTAATTTTCTGAATGATTCTTTTGTTTTCAATTTCATTGATCTCTGATTTGATTTTGGATATTTCTTTTCTTCTACTGAGTTTAGGCTTAGATTGTTCTTCTTTTTCCAATTCCATAAGATCTCTTGTGAGATTGTTGATGTGCTCTCTTTCTGTTTTTCGAATGTAGGCATCTAAAGCGATGAATTTTCTTCTCAAAACTGCTTTTGCAGTATCCCACAGGTTTTGGTAGCTTGTGTCTTCATTGTTGTTATGCTCAAGGAAGTTAATGATTTCCTGTTTTATTTCTTCCTGCACCCATCTGTTATTCAACAGAAGATTGTTTAATTTCCATGCCTTTGTGTGGGGTCGAGCATTTTTGTTAGAGTTGAGTTCCACCTTTAGTGCCTTATGGTCTGAAAAGATACAAGGTAAAATTTCAATTCTTTTGTTTCTGTTGATATTTGTTTTGTGTCCCAGGATATGATCAATTTTGGAGAATGTTCCATGGCGTGATGAGAAGAATGTATATTGTTTATCTTTGAGGTGGAGTGTTCTATATGTTTCTATCAAGCATAGTTGTTCTAGGGTCTCATTTAAGTCTCTTACATCTTTGTTTAATTTCTGTTTAGAGGATCTGTCCAGCTCTGTAAGAGATGTGTTAAAGTCCCCTGTTATGATGGTATTATCCGATATCATATTGCTCAGACTGAGTAAGGTCTGCTTCAAGAATCTGGGAGCATTTAAATTGGGTGCATAAATATTTAGAATTGAAATGTCTTCGTGTTGTAGTTTTCCCTTGACCAATATAAAGTGACCATCTTTGTCTTTTTTGACTTTAGTTGCTTTAAATCCACATGTATCTGAAAATAAGATTGCAACTCCTCTTTTCTTCTGAATTCCATTTGCCTGAAAAATTGTCTTCCAACCCTTGACTCGGAGCTTTAATTTGTCTTTTGAAGCCAGGTGTGTTTCTTGCAGACAGCAAATGGATGGCTTATGTTTTTTAATCCAGTCAGCCAATCTATGTCTCTTCAGTGGGGAATTCAAGCCATTAAATTTATTGAGATAATTGATAAGTGTGGTAGTATTCTATTCGTCTTATTTGGTGAGAGTCCATTGCTTAGTTTTATCTTTTGCATCAGTGTGGAGGTTAGGTTCTGTCCTTTGATTTCTGAGTTCTTACTTTGCTGCTGATCCATTGTGGTGGTCAGTGTGCAGAACAGGTTGAAGTATTTCCTGTAGAGCTGGTCTTGTTGTGGCGAATTTCCTCAATGTTTGAATATCCGTAAATGATTTGATTTCTCCGTCAATTTTGAAGCTTAGCTTAGCAGGGTACAGAATTCTGGGCTGAAAATTGTTCTGTTTAAGATGATTAAAGGTAGATGACCATTGTCTTCTTGCTTGGAAAGTTTCATTAGAGAAGTCTGCGGTAACTCTGATGGATTTGCCCCTGTAGGTCAACTGGCGCTTACTCCTGGCAGCTTGCAGACTCTTTTCTTTTGTCTTGACTTTGGACAGGTTCATCACAATGTGTCTTGGAGAAGCTCGGTTAGAGTTGAGGCGACCCGGGGTCCGATATCCCTCTGAAAGCAGTGTGTCAGAATCTTTGGTGATGTTTGGGAAATTTTCTTTTATAATATTCTCTAGTATGGCTTCCATTCCTCTGGGGCATTCCTCTTCCCCTTCTGGAATTCCTATAACTCCTATGTTGGAACGCTTCATAAAGTCCCATAATTCTGACAGTGAACGTTCTGCTTTCTCTCTCTTCTTTTCTGCCTCTTTTACTGTCTGAGTTATCTCAAGAACTTTGTGTTCTACCTCTGAAATTCTTTCTTCTGCATGGTCTAACCTGTTGTTGATACTTTCCATTGCATCTTTAAGTTCCCTAATTGACTGTTTCAGTACCTTCAGGTCTGCTATATCCTTTTTATGTTCTTCATATCGTTCATCTCTTATTTGATTCTGTTTTTGGATTTCCTTTTGGTTATTTTCCACTTTATTAGCAATTTCCTTCATTGTTTCCATCATTTCTTTCATTGTTTTCAACATGTGTATTCTAAATTCCCTTTCTGTCATTCCTAACATTTCTATACTGGTGGAATCATCTGCAGTAGCTACCTCATGGTCCCTTGGTGGGGTTGTTCTAGACTGGTTCTTCATGTTGCCTGGAGTTTTCTGCTGATTCTTCTTCATGAGTGATTTCTTTTATCTGTTTCCTTGCCCTAATTTTCCTTTCACTTCCTCTTGCTCTTTAAGTTCTTGTGCCTGTGGACTAAGGGTTACAGGACCAGAAGGGTGAGAAGGTTGAAGAGCAAAAAAGGGGGATGAAAGAAAGGAGAACCGAGTGATAAGAAAAAAAGAAAGATAGAGAAAGGAGATGGGGTGGGTATAAGGAATATTGACAAAAAGAAGAGAGGCACAGAAAGAGGGAGACAGGGCAATATAGGTGTACAGTAGGGTACTTTGACACAACCTTAAAAAACCCCACGTTCTGGGGGTACCCAGTTGGGTGGTACCCTTGAGGTCAGCAGCTCTTTGCTAACCTGATCAGACACAGTACCCCACCTCCACCAAGTAGAGAGGAAAGACAAAAATGCTATAAATCAAACCAAAACAAGCAAACAGAAAGCTTTATAGGGATAAAATTGGGTGAAAAACCAAATGATATCGGTAGAAACACTAGCAAAAATGAAGTTGTAGTTATTTAAAAAGGCAGCAATGGGAAATTATAATTAAACTAGGAAAATTGAGAAAGAAAAAGGGATCTATATGGAAAAGATTGAAATTAAAAAAAACAAAAGAACATCAGCAACGTCAAAGTAAACAAACAAAAAAAAACAAACAACAAAAAAATAGAAAAAATACACAACCAAAAACAAAGCAGTTTGTATATGTTATTGAATATTGTCTGGGAAACACGTGGTCTTCCGGGGTATGAGATGTTAGTCACAGTTCTGATACGACTGGGGGCTGCTGATTTCTCAAACCCCAGCAGGTAGACACCCTAAATCTCTCTTCAGCCTACTTAAAAGGCACTTTGAACTTGTAAACTTGCTGGGCAGAAGCTTTCCCAGCTTTCTCGCTGGAATCACTGCTGAAGTGGCTATCCACTTACCCAGTGTGCCAAAACCGGTCTCACTCTGCCCCTGAGGGTTAGGGCTGCAAGGCGGCTCAGACCCCACCCTTAGGCTACTTGGTTGCTGGGTTACCAGCTCCCACCCGTTTCTAGCTCTGCGACCCTGAGGGCGGAGCTTGCCGGGGCAGATCACTGACAATGGATCCGTGTGACCCACCGGCAAACACTATTAGCTCCGTCTGGCTCAGCGGGTCAGACTGGGGCCCTAGACAACTGCCAAAGTTCTCCGCACTCCCGCTCAGGCCTTCCCCAAGGCAGTTCAACTCAGTGCCAAGTCCAAGGACATCAAAACAGTTCACAGGTAAGGCCTTTCTGGTTTGCAGTCTCGCTGCTACTGAACTTACAGTTGTGGGCGGGTTTAGACGGATTGAACACACGCGACCACTTGCCGGTTTTCCACTGTTTTAGTCCTCCTCTTGGGGTCCAGAAGACTCTTGCTGACTCCCTGTATCCTCATAGGAGTGATGATAGGCAGTTCCCACCAGCCAGAGATGCCTGGAGTCCTATCTCCCCAGACTCACGGTGCCCAGATGCAAGGAAGCTGTTACTCGGCTGCCATCTTGCTCCGCCTCAGATCCAGATGTCTCAGGAGTTGTTTTTTTGAAAAAATAAATAAAATACATAAACCATTGGCAGACTAACGAGGAATAGAAAAGTAAAATCTCTAGTAACCTCAATCAGAAATGATAAAGTGGAAATAACAACTGATCCTACAGCGATACAAGAGATCATCTCTGAATACTACCAGTAACCCTATGCCCAGAAATTTGACAATGTGAAGGAAATGGATCAATATTTGGAATCACATCCTCTCCCTAGACTCAGCCAGGAAGAAATAGAGTTCCTGAACAGACCAATTTCAAGCACTGAGATCAAAGAAACAATAAAAAAATCTTCCAAGCAAAAAATGCCCTGGTCCAGATGGCTTCACACTAGAATTCTATCAAACCTTCAAGGAAGAGCTTATTCCTGTACTGCAGAAATTATTCCAAAAAATTTAGGAAGAAGGAATCTTCCCCAACACTTTCTATGAAGCAAACAATCCACATTTTCAGAAAAGGAGAAAGGACAGTTCAGTAGAGAAAAGGCCGTACAAAGACCCTAAATGGCGATACATTCACAGAGTTCTGGGAGCATGAAGACCAGGAACCTACAGAGTGGTACTTAAGAGCAAAATGATATTAAAAGAGGATAGAGGCTTAGATCATGTCCAGATACTAGAGTAAAGAGCTGGGGATTTATGTTAGAGTTTTGAGAATCCATTGAATGATTTTAATTATAATTATGACATAATCTAGTGTAATATGAAAAAATAGTAAGATTCTGCATGGTGAATGCTCAGAGTGGGGAAAGGGTAGAGTTAGGGAGACAAGTGAGGAATCTGCTATAGAAGTTCAGATGAAAAATAATTAAGTCTTAAATTAGTGCTTAGATATTGAAAAAGAGAGGCATATTTTGGAGATAATACTATGGAACTTGCTAATTTATTTAGATATTAGGGTGGCTGTGAATAATAGAATCCTGGATAACTCTTAAATATGAAGCTTTCACAACAGAGAAGATAATTGTTTCATTTTCTGAGACAGGGAGGCCTGGGGGAGGACAACAATTTAAGCTGGGTATTAGGCATCAAAGGTGAGGTATAACTAGACAGTTGGATATATTAGTTTAAACTCAGTAAAAGTCTGAGTTGTCGAAAAAGTCACTTCATATAAATGGCATTGATCATTGTGATAATGAAACCAATCACTAAGGGAGAGTGTGCAGACAGAAAAGGGAAGAAGATGGATGCTTAAATGAGTCATCAGGGAGTACAATGTCAGGCATTGCCTTCTTTCTAGTTTGAAACTATAAAACAATCCACACAAACTTACTGGCTTAAACAAAACAATGCAAGTGTATTAGCTTATAATTTTGGAAGTTACAAATCCAAAGTACATCAGTGGGGCTTTAGGAGGCTGTAAGAGAGACTCCATTTCCCTGCATTTTTCAACTTCCAAAGTCTGCCCATACCCCTTAGTTCTTGACTATTTGTCATTCCAACCTTTGGTGATGTCCTTGCAACTCGTCTTCTGACTCTTATGCTACTGTTTCTTTTACTTATGAGGTCCCTTGTGACTACCCTGGGCTCAACTGGATAAGCCAAGATAATCTTTCCATCTCAAGATCCTTAACTTAATCACATATGCAAAGTCATTTTGCCATGTAACACATTCACAGGTTCCAGGAATTAAGAAGTGGACCTCTGTGCGAGGTCATTATTTTGCCTACCACAAGCAGGTAGTAGAACCTGGATTCAATTGAAGAGACTGTGTCTTCAGAGCCTATATACCAGAGACATTTTGGATATCAATTATCCTTGGATATTACTGTGCAGGGAAGAATATTACTTAGAAAATAATGTACTAAGATAGAGAATTAAATTTATAAATATTTAAAAATGAAAAAATATTAAATATCACTAAACTGGAGTATCTTGTAATTCTTATCCAATTCTTATCCATATGAAAGAATAATTAAATCAGTTTGATGGTCACTAATTAGTGGTAAAGCTAGGACTTAAATCCAGACTGTTTTTATATGCAATCCCTTATACTTCCCTCTCCACAACTTAACCTGATTTTTAGTAGACATGTTGATTAAAGACTATCTTTTGCAGGACTTCCTGAGTTCGAGTTCTGGATCCTTCACTTATGAGATGCATGACTTCTGTCATCTCTCTCTTGAATGTCTCCATCTGCCATGCAAAACGATAGTAGTGCCTTTCTGTTGGTGTGTTTATCAGACAGTCCAAGTTCCTGAGGGAAAAACGGACCAATGCCAGTGTTATCTAGCAAGGGATTCGTTCTATAGATTAGACCTACAACGTTGTGGTGCTCCTTGAATTTCCTTACATCAATTGCTGTTTTGTTAGGACAATGACACCATTTTTGGCTTACTTATGAGGAGAAATAGCAAGTACTAATTCTAACCTGAGTAATGAAAAGACTATCTTGACACAGACACCATACCTTTTCTATAGATGTTGTGTCTATCTGTAATGGTCTGGTGACAAGAATACAAAATTGCAAGAGCCTGAAAGAGAAACCCCAGTTTTCTCTGTCATTTTTTGTGCGAGAATTTTTATTTTTTTTGCCTTAAGCCAGTGATATCTTTTTTTTTTTATTATCACAATATATGTTGGCATATTTCTAATGCAAAACTGGTGAAATATTAGCAATTTCATATGTTGCAACTTAGTAGTAAATTCAGATAAATGTAACATGCTACTAAGAATTATTTTCAGTGGGTATTTAGCATAATAAAATGCTATTCTAATCAGTGTACTATTAACTGTGAAATTGGTTGCATTTAGCTAATCATATTTTGGTTCCACAAACATGAATCTT
Organism: Nycticebus coucang; assembly: GCF_027406575.1. NCBI lineage: Eukaryota > Metazoa > Chordata > Mammalia > Primates > Lorisidae > Nycticebus > Nycticebus coucang. Next base: position 2,744,115 of record NC_069800.1, on the reverse strand, counting down.
AAAATTATTATTTGCTTATTTGGGCACTTTAAAAAAGAAATGCAAAAAGATGGAAAGAAGAGAAAGTAAATAACAATAAAAAGAACTATGAATGATTACTGTACATTACTGTAAAATCAAGCAGAAGTTCCAAATTTATAACTGCTTCTCCAGTGCATTTTTCCCCAAAGATTTTGTTTTATAATATAAATAGAGGAAAACAAATATTCCCAGTGACGGTGTAGGGAACTCTATTTTCTATTTTTCTCTGCTGCAATATTTCATAACACCTCTTCCCATATTATAAAGATAGAATTATCCTAGAGGAATTTTCTATGAGGAAACAATGATAGAAAATAAAAGGTTGAAAAGTGCCTTTGAAACCATCCGGCAGAGTATCCTTGCTATTTGAAGCCTATATTTTCGGTACAACGTTGCTACCAAGTGGCTATCCAGCATGTATTTATTTCAGGAATCTGAAGCTTACTGGCTGTGGAAAAAAAATTTTTTTTTTCTCCTTCTGGTCACCTAAATCTTTAGAAAATTCTCCCTTATTGAACATTTGATTTATTTTATTCTGTGCCCATAGGTTCTGTTTCTACTCCTTACGATACATACAACAAGTTAATTATTTTTCATTGTTTCTGGAGGCAGAAGTGAATTAATATGTGTGTCTATGTCTTTTACAGACTAAAACCACTATATAAGCACGGTTTCACAAAATCTAGCCTTAAATTAAAACGTTCCAAGCAAAACTCAACTGATCTTGGCACTTACTAGCTAATTAGAAGGACAACGTTTTTTATAATAATCTTCCACTAACAGAATTATAATTGCAATTGCCTTTTAGAAAATATGAAAATATCTCACAGTTTTAATGAGTTGGGAAGAAAAATGAAAATATAGATCAGTCTGCCTTTTCAAATGCTATATCCACTAACCTAAACCAATATAAGACATGAATAAACGAAAATTTAAAAAGATAGAACTAAAATAGAGAACTGTAATTAGGACAAATTCATGAATTCATTTATGACTTTGGCTAAAATACATCCCTCCTCAAACCAGCTTGAAGCTGCTGGCCCAGTAGGGTGTTTCACTTACTAATGTTTATTGGCTTCCTCAATGACAGTTATTTTTAAAAAGCTGCCTTCCAGGACTTTGAATAAATTATCTATCAAGTGCAGCAGTGCATGGCAACACCCAAGACACAATTTGCAGTCTTGCACCGGCTCTCATTATTTGGTGTAAATGAAATCCCAAATCATTAAACTTCTTAAAACACGAAGGCACCGGGTGGCGCCTGTGGCTCAGTGGGTAAGGCGCGGGCCCCATATACCGAGGGTGGCGGGTTCAAACCCGGCCCCGGCCAAACTGCAACCAAAAAATAGCTGGGTGTTGTGGCGGGTGCCTGTAGTCCCAGCTACTCGGGAGGCTGAGGCAAGAGAATCGCTTAAGCCCAGGAGTTGGAGGTTGCTGTGAGCTGTGTCAGGGCATGGCACTCTACTGAGGGCCATAAAGTGAGACTCTGTCTCTACAAAAAAAAAAAAAAAAAAACACGAAGGCACCTTGTATTAAAAATACAAGCATCTGAAAGTCCTCCTAGGTCATTTGTTTCAGTCCATAATATGCATAGTAATTAGGCTGAAAATAAGTTCAATCCTCCAACAATTGTTTACTTTCCCTTTGAAAGACAAAAGTTGTTTCTGTCAAACACATAGCAGAAAATGTTCAAGCAGGCTAGTTTCGTTCTGTTCCCCTGGGAAGACTCCTGGAAAATTGGCCAAGAGAAAGGATAGCACAGGCAAGGGTGATAAGAAGAAACATATTCTGACTTTTCAAAGTTACATGTTATATGCCAACAAACTATGTATGCTGCCTGCTGAATAATTGCTCATGATTCATAATTCTATGTGTCTGAAGGTTTTTTCACTCTTTTTATATTGTAAGCTTTAAAAAAATACTAAGATGATCAAGAAGAACTTTTCCTTGATCTGGTTAGACAGGCCTTATCAATTTCAGGCAAAAAGGCAATACTTTCTTGACAATGAATTTCAACAAATCTGCAGTCTCTCCTGCTACGTTTACTATGAATTTCGGTGATGCTGTACATAAGCCTCTAGCTAGCTATTTGATGTCATGCTTTTAATCCATAAACATAGATTCTTAGCCCATCAAAACACAGTCACAGGGCGGCGCCTGTGGCTCAGTGAGTAGGGCGCCGGCCCCACATGCCGAGGGTGGCGGGTTCAAACCCAGCCCCTGCCAAACTGCAACAAAAAAAAAATAGCCGGGCGTTGTGGCGGGCGCCTGTGGTCCCAGCTGCTTGGGAGGCTGAGGCAGGAGAATCGCGTAAGCCCAAGAGTTAGAGGTTGCTGTGAGCCGTGTGACGCCACAGCACTCTACCAGAGGGCGGTACAGTGAGACTCTTGTCTCTACAAAAAAAAAAAAAACAAAAACAAAAAAAACAAAACACAGTCACAAACCAATATGAAGTAAATGTTATCCCCCATAGCTGGTTATCTGTTTACCATTGCAGTAAGTACATACGGTGATACGATGCAACATCTTTATAAAATTAATGTTGAGGAAACACTTTAAACATTTTCTTTTAAGTTAACCAACATAGGTGTGATTTCACTCTGTATTACCAGTATGTTTTAGATATAGACTAACCTGTGGTATATCTGAATCTGTGGAAGTACAAAAAAACAAAAAAACAAAAAAAAAAAAGAAGAAAGAAAGAAAGAAAGAAAGTCTATTGGACTTATCCACTTATCCAGAAAAGTCTGAATGCAATTAAACTTTTAATTAATGTGGTTATTCTCTGCAATAGTTAAGTTCCATGAGTGCAGCTTATTTCTTTTATTTTACTCAATATGCTCTCCTTATTTAGTATGTTCTTGGCATAGTAGATACTTGTCAAGTCTTATTTTAACTTAATGAATGAATAAATGAATGTAACTGGCATACTATGTTATTTTAATTCTTGAGTCTTCTGCATTCAAATGTTTCCTTCGAAAAGGTCTCACATATAATCAAATTCCAAATTTCTTTGTTGTTCCAAGTATTATAATGGTGTATTTAATAGAAACATACTAGCACTTTAAGAAATTTAGAATTAATCCAGTGTAAAACTGCTAACCAGTTCTAGCATACTCTTTATAGTAACTGTGATTGTGGAAGGCCGTGTCTTAACATATTCCCAGGCTCTTGGTACTGATGCTCTGTGGATTATCCTCCCAAGTGCTCAACATACCTAATACTAGTGCTGTTATGCTTTGGCAAAAGTAATGGAAGTCAGTTCTGAAACTAGGTTACCAAAATGATCTCTTCTCTCCTTTTTCTTCTCTCTGCTCCTCTCCTCTCTTTTCCTCTCCTCCCTTCTCTTCTCGTTTTCTCTCCTCCCTTCCCCTTTCCTTCCCCTTCCCTCCCCTCCCCTCTCCTCTCTCTCCAACCAAGCACAACTGTAATTTCCCTCTATATGTTTTAGCCATAATTTATCCTGTGCTATATCTGAATCTCTGGAATTAAACAAAAAGTCAAGTTTAATGACTTTTAAACTCCCCTCTCTCCTTTCTGAACACCTCTCTCTGTCTCTCTGTCATTGTCTCTCTTTCTGTTTCATTCCTCGGAGTTGGAGAAACAAACTGCCAGATTGTGAGTAGCCCTATACACAGGGCCCTGTGCATGATCCAGCAGTCCCCAAGAACCTGAAGTTTGACAATGACCACGTGAGTAACCTCAGAAGCAGAACATTTAGCCTCAGTGCAGTTTTGAGAACACAAAGGCCCTGGGTGAAAGGTTGGCTGCCAATGAGACACTCAGAGTCATAGCCACAGAACCTACCCTGAGATTTCTGACCTACAGAAACCATGTTATAATAAAAGTCTGTTGTTCCCAGTTATTAAGTGTTTGTTACTTACATAGATCATTAATACACTGAACGTGCTTAAGCCTAATAATACTTAAGGAATAGAAACAAAGCAAATTAGGTTGAATCATAATGAGAAATGGGACAAATGGTTGGTTAGTGATAAAGTTGGAAGAGCTGGCACAAGCCAGATGTAGTAGAGCTTTGAGACCCAAGGAAGGGGCTCATTTTTTTGTATTTTAAATGCAATCGGAAGCCCTTCGAGTTTGATCAGGTGAGTATCAAGACAAAATCTCATACATGGACCTTCACAGGCTTTGTGAAGACTGTGCCTCTGGTGTGCGTTTGCTTCCGTATCAGGCGTATTGGTGCCTCAGAGTTAACGATAACTTGGGTTATTACATAGAAATAACTATTTTTTTCCTCTTCTACTCTTGCTGGTAAAGAAACCCTGGCTCTCTGTGAAAGAATTGTCAGCCAAAATGTTCCATTTGCATTCAGAAAGAATGCCAAGCTCTTTTCTGGAATCTCTTCTATTCAAGTAGGCTCTTGAAAAATTCATGACAATTTTCTAAATTTATATCCAGATCTGATGACAATCATAATAATAACAGGAAAACAAAATGAGGTATAAGTAATAGAGTGTGTACTTCAAATAAGTGAGAAGTTCTGAACCTTGGACCAGAAAATACCAGTCGATAGTACAGAAGGTGTTCTACTTTTACTTGGTATTTCTTGGATTATGACATCATCTTCTTACATGAGAAACATGAGAAAAATGCAGTAAGCTCAACATATCTGGGTGCCTTGGTTAATGATTGCTATGCAGTGACAACAACAAACACAGATAAAAATCTCAGTGGCATAGACATTAACAATTGCACAGTTTGGCTGGAGCAACTCTGTTACAGGCTATTGTTCGATTGGGCTTTGTTTCAGGCCGTGGGTCTGCTCTATTTGTCTTCTTTTGGGCCCAAACTTAAGGGATAAAAACTACTTGGGGTACTGGCTCATAGCAGAAGTTGGAAGTAACAAATGGGTATGTGATTTTAATTTACACATTGCAGTGTACATATTTATAGGGTACAGTTTGAAGCTTCAATACAATGTTGTACATTTATGATGATCAAATCAGGGTAGTTAGCACAAATTCTCTTTAATCAACACTTGGGTTCATGACTTATCTGTTGTCTTTTCTGCCTATTTTCGATTGGCCAAAGCAAGAAACATGACAAAGCTCCTAGCAGGGGAGGGGACGCTCCTTTTTCCCTAAGGAGAACAAAGCAGGTAATGGAGTGATGGTTTTCTGAACCAATGGCAACTACAACATGGTGGGTCTCATATTGTTATATAAAAACATGGTCTTTGTATAAGAACCCTTGGATTGAATTCAGTCAACGTTTTAAACTATAGCTAAGCTGTAATCTGAAGTGTTTCTGGGCCCCACTAGTATAGTCTTCATTTAACCCCAGTTCTTTCAGTCTTGTTTATACAGCTTTTCACTTTGTCCAGTTGACAGGTATTGCCTTCCAATCAGATCACTGACTATGCCCCACATGGTCTCTATCCTGTATCCTGGATAATGCCAACAGCATAATTTAATGCATGGATTGTTGACCTAGGTAGAACACCTCTAACAATTCTAAGCCTCACAAAAACAAGCATATGATTTAATAATTAAACTATCTTTTTCCTAGAAACAAAAAGTAGTGTGGTTCAGTTCCTAGCAGAGTAGGGGGCTCAATATATGCTGTGAGGAGATAATAAAAGAGTTTTAGGATTACACTAGGACTGAATCCTCTGATTTAGGATGAACATATTGCCACAATGACCAGCTAAATTTTTTTGTTTGGGTAGAGTCTCACTCTTGCTCTGGCTGGTCTGGAACTCCTGAGCTCAAGCAATCCTCTGGTTTTAACCTCCAAGAGTGCTGGGATTACAGATGTGACCTACAGTACACAGCCTATTTTGCCTGTCCTGAGGTACTTTTTTTTTAAATAATAAGTCTTTATTCCTAAAATTCTCATTTGTAATTTCTTAAATTTTAATTTACACATTGCAGTGTACATATTTATGGGGTACAGTTTGAAGCTTCAGTACAATGTTGCACATTTATGATGATCAAATCAAATCAGGGTAGTTAGCACAGATGTCACCTCATTCATGAGGTAGTGTTATAAGTTTAGTCAATTGCTTAACTTCGTTTTCCTTTCAGAATAATAGGGGGGGACATATGTTTTATTTACATACTGTGTTTTTGTGGAGATTGAGTCAAAGTTATAAGTGTGCCCTACACTCACGTAGTGTGCAGTGTACCCAGTGAGTGAATTTACCCTCCTCTCCTCACCCTCCAGCTGTATTTTCATTGACATTTACTTCCATATGTGCACTTAGGTGCTGATGGATTAGTTCCAATTTGGTGGTTGAGTACATGTGTTTTTCCCTCCATTTTCATGATGTTTCACTTAGCAGAATGGCCTCTAGTTCCATCCAGATTGTCACAAAAGATACTAGATTGCCATTTCTATTTATATCTGAGTAGTACTCCATAGTGTACATGTACCACATTTTATTAACTCATTTACCTATTAATCGTAGGTGCTTGGGTGGTGTGATTGTGAACTGTGCTTCTATAAGCACTTGAGTGCAGGTGTTCTTTTTACAAAATGACCTTTTGTCCTTGAGTTATATACCTAGCAGTGTGATTGCTAGATCAAATGGTATGTGTGCTTTAAGTTCTTTGTAGAATCTTCATACAATTTTCCACAGAGGTTGCCCTAGTTTGCAGTCCCACCAGCAGTATGTAAGTTTCTTTCTCTCCACATGCAAGCTAATGTCTGTTGTTTGGGAGCTTTTCAATATTGGCCATTGTCCTTGGAGTTAAATTGTATTTCCTTGTGGCTTTGCTTTGCAGTTCTCTAATGATTAGAGACTTTGAACATTTTTTCGTGAGTATTGGCCATTAGTATATCTTCATTTGAAAAGTTTCTGTTCACGTATTTGCCATTTTTCAAAAGGTTTGTTTTATTGCTTCCTGATGATTTGTTTGAGTTATTTGTGGATTTTGTTTATCAGTCTTTTATCAGATATATAACAGGTGAATATTTTCTTTCATTCTCTGGATGGTCTACTTGTTTTTTTAGTTGTGTCTTTGGTTAATGTCTGCTTTATGAGTTTAAAGGCTTTTCTTTCTACTTTGTAAACTCTCCTGCTTAAGGTCAAATGATTGTAAGTCCTGAGCTGAATCTTAGAGAACAAATTTGAATATCATGTTTTTACAGAGGAGGGGAAGTTAGCGGGGATAAGATAAATGACTTGCCTGTGGCACATACTCCGATCTCCTCTCAGCTGAGCTATATATAACAAAGGGACAGTATCTCGTCCATTGTGCTGTGCTGTCTTACTCTCCATGGACCCCTTGCCATTCCATAACTTTCACCAATTTCAGTCATCATTGTAAGCTTCATTAGCAAGGAAAAGCCTTCTCGACTGAGAAGGTGACTGGACAACCTAGGATGTCCTAATTACATTTTTATCAGATACCCTCAGCCAGAAGGGGAGGAATGCCTCATATAGCTGTGTGTGTGTATGTGTGTGTACATATATACATACACACACAGCTGCATCTTAAAGCTCTTCATCCTTGGGTTTTTGAGCTGGCGCCAATTTTCCTCTCTTGATTGATACAACACTATAATACTTAGAATTTCTTCTATGTCTTTGGTTGTTCTCTCAGAGTCATTTTCTGCATCATTTTTCCCCACTGTTACCCTTATTCAATAAGAGAACTCCCAAAGAATGGATTTTATTTTGTTCTCTTCTCATGCCCAGGAAATATAAACCAATACCGTGACTTTAACTCCCCTGTTTCTGTGAACTACTTTCATTACCGTATGTTTAGCTTTCTTTTATTTTTTTAATGCTACTTTCGCATTGGTCATTGAAATATTCATTATACATATACTGAAAAGTTTTTCTAGTTCCCTTGCTTACTATTTCTCTATCACCATCTCTCTATATCTTACACACATACCCCCACAAATATACATCCCACCCATCTCCAAATCAATGTCTGTCAATTGCTCTATTTTGTTGGTTATTAGTCTTGAAATCTGGTTACCTTGAGTGTGTCTATCTGTCTTTCATATGATTACTGCTTGTAGGCAGCCTATTACATGGCAACAGGGACACCATCTTGAAACAAAGCTGCTTTGTGATGAATGTATGACTCCTGCATATTAAAGTATTCTGCACTAAATTCTATACATAATATCTGTAGCATAAGTAAAACTTCATTAAAATGTTTACTTAACCTTCACAGCAGTCATAAGTTTTGACAAGAAAGTCTAAGACATGACCAAGTGCACATGGCCTTACCCTAAAGTTTCCATATGAAAGATTCTTACTAGAACAGTGAGTGCAGAGATCTACCACGCTGCAGATGTCTGAGACGTCACCTCTCTTCCTAAGTCCCTTATTGAATATTTCTTTCTGAGAAACTAGATTTTTCAGCATCTTTCTTTGGCCTCTCAGTTCCCTTGGACATGGAGGGGGTAGATTTTCATACACCTCTTTACAGAGGAGCACTATCTTAATTTAGAAATTCAGTAATTTTTCATTCTGTTTATTGTGATATATTGAAAAAAGTATTTGCTTTCCTTTAGCCTCTCCTGCCTCCAGAATATGTTAGCAAACCTGTTTTTTGAAGCATATCTGTTTCTCATACAACACCTTTACATAAGAAAAATCTAACATTCTTATCTAACAACTTTATTTTGTCCTCTGTGGACAATGGAATAAAATCAAAACTCCCCATTAGAGGACTGAAAATTTTTCCCCATTAGAACCTAATTCATCTTGTCAATCATTTTCCATTTTTTTTTAAATTTTTTTATTAAATCATAACTGTATACAATGATATGATTACGGGGCATCATACACTCACTTCATAAACCATTTGACACATTTTTATCACAGTGGTTAACATAGCCTTTCCGGCGTTATCTCAGTTACTGTGCCAAAACATTTACATTCTACATTTACCAAGTTTCGCAAATACCCCCGTAATATGCACCACAGGTGTGATCCCACCGATTCCCCTCCCTCTACCCACCCCCCCCATATATGGAGAACACTCAGAGATCTAAAAATAGATCTGCCATTCAATCCTGTAATTCCTCTGCTGGGCATATACCCAGAAGACCAAAAATCACAACATAACAAAGATATTTGTACCAGAATGTTTATTGCAGCCCAATTCATAATAGCTAAGTCATGGAAAAAGCCCAAGTGCCCATCGATCCACGAATGGATTAATAAATTGTGGTATATGTATACCATGGAATACTGTGCAGCCTTAAAGAAAGATGGAGACTTTACCTCTTTCATGTTTACATGGATGGAGCTGGAACATATTCTTCTTAGTAAAGTATCCCAAGAATGGAAGAAAAAATACCCAATGTACACAGCCCTACTATGAAACTAATTTGGGACTCTCACATGAAAGCTATAACCCAATCATTTTCCATTTTAACCTTTATCTTTGCTCTATAAGTAGTGAGCACTGTGTTTGTTTTCACTCTACTGCCTCTGAATTTACTGCTTCTGCTTATTCAAGGCTATCTGCCACAATTCTTCATTAATTTCCATCTGCCCAATTCTTCATGTGTTAATGTCAAGCCAAAATGACTTATCTTTCAAAATGCTTTCACTTATTCAAATTATGGAGTTTCTTGTGATTTATTATAATATATTTATTAAGTAATGCATTTCCTATTATCATTCATTAGGCTATATACTATTTAAGGCTTTTGCTTGGTGGATAGCTAAATATACATTTAAAATGTAGCTGTTTAATGAATAACTTAACAAATTTTCAAAGTTATAGTTCAAAATAAGTAAGAGTCACTTCAATGTTATTAAAACTGGGATAATATTTTTGAAAGGATTTTTGATCATATAAATGGTATTTATCAATATTTTGTAATGCTATCTTGCTTTATAATGAAATTATTATTTTTTGTATCTGATTATAATTTTACTTCCCTGTGAGTTCCCAGAAAATTATATGTACTAGAAAATTGGACTTACTAATTGGTAAATAATTTGTTATTTCTGTCCAAATATAAAGAGAATATATGTGATTCAAAAGGGAACATATTTTCTTGTTAAAAGAAGAACTGCATATATTATAAATTGGCCACCTAACAGACTGGTCAACATACGCAGGTGGTTAACATAATGAACTAGGCCTACTGTGCTGATACATACATGTATTGCATGTTTATGAAAATAAAGTCAATTTAACAGTGTTTACATTAGGGACCATGCTTTAAAAAGCCTATTCTCTTTCAGTATTTTATAAATAATCATCTTTAAATATTTGAGTAATTTCATTCATTATAATGAAGTGTAAATGTTCTAGGATGCATTTGACTTATTCATTACAATCAGAAGCTAATTTTATCTTTATCCAAAATATCAGGTTTAATTGTTTTGTGCTTTTTATTCAAATATACTATTCTTTTCTGATTCATTTGAAATTTCACCTCTATTTGTGGTCCTAATAAATAAGAATATATATGATCAGTATATCTATTGCCGTACCCATAGTATATTTTGATTTATACAATTATAATTTAGGATATTGTTGAGTGACATGATATGAAATGCAATCAACAAAAATATACTTTCCATCTAATTTTCGCATCTTCCTTTGATCCTTCAGCATTGTGCAAGTGAAAGACTAAAGCTAAAAAGACTTAAATGGATTAGATTAAGATCTGTGTATGTGTGTGTGTGTGGCGTGTAGTAGTAGTTTTCTTGAATTGACTATAATAAGCATTGTAGTAATAATTATAATAATAAAGTTGTACTGAATATGATCCAAATAATCCAAGTATTTGTACTCTTGTATAGATTTATATATTTGGAATTGTGGTTAGAATAATTCATAGTGCTGGTTGAGTAAATTTTCATGTTAGATTCAAATAAGTTTCAGATGTCATTTTCCCCCCCTATAAACTACACTAAAAACAAATACACCAGATCCTTGAAGGAAACAAATTTTGTTTTCCATTCCCAGTATCTAACCTTACTTAAATTTGACTGTATCTCTCTTGTCTAGAAATAACTATGCTAGATACTATTGAATTTTTGACATGATTTAAAGGAAAGAATTTTTAAAATCTATAAAGAGCAATAAAAAAGAAAAAGTATATACCCTCAATTTATGCTCCATTTCCTATCTCAAGTTTCATTCTCTCAGAGACACAAAAAAATAAGAAATGTTATAAATAAAACACTAAATTTGAATACTGAAAAAAATCATTTTGACAAAAACATACTTAGGAATATGTACATGGAATTTGAAGACAAATTATTACCCAGGACTGAGTTTTAAAAATAACTAGAAAGTAAAATTTATTTATTTATTTATTTATTATCTTTTTTTTTTTTTTTTGTAGAGACAGAGTTTCACTTTATGGCCCTCAGTAGAGTGCCGTGGCCTCACACAGCTCACAGCAACCTCCAACTCCTGGGCTTAAGCGATTCTCTTGCCTCAGCCTCCCGAGTAGCTGGGACTACAGGCGCCCGCCACAACACCCAGCTATTTTTTGGTTGCAGTTTGGCTGGGGCCGGGTTTGAACCCACCACCCTCGGTATATGGGGCCGGTGCCTTACCGACTAAGCCACAGGCGCCGCCCCAGAAAGTAAAATTTATTAATGAACCTCTGGCAAAAGTATAGATAGTATTTTACAGAAAATTTGGCCTGATGAATGACTAAACTCATGGCCATCTGTAGAAATATCAAGAAAAGCTAAGGCTAAACTTTAGATTATTCCAGGAAATATGGTCAGAGACCTAGCCCCATAATCTCATAATGCAATGCAAATAAAAATCTTCATCTAATTTGTATTTGGCTCCTAGATGTTGTTTGCTTTAGCATATTTAAAATGAATATTTCTAGTGCTCTGAATAGTCACTAAGTCCAAAAGGCACAGTTGATGAGTAAGCATGGGAAACGTATCTATTCTGTGCTCATTACTATTCCCCATCTCAATTTGCTTCATCGCATTATGAACAACATTGTTTATCACTCAGATAATGGCAAAGCCTTTAATAAGGTTAACCTACATTCTTTCCAAACACCTATGAAAATATTAAAAAGCTTCCTATTAGGGTAAAGCAGAAAAAAATTAATATTAGGAGTGCGAGAGAAAAATACAAATAAAATATTTCTGCAGTCTACATTAATTCACTGTACAGACATTGAGCCACACGTATCTGCAAAGTCTATTATTATAAAATTGACTCACTTACATTTTTGTATAGTCATTTTTATTAAAGATACACCCATTTAAAATAGTCAATGAAACAGTGTTCTAAGAGGAACATTTTCAGACCCAAATTTTCAAAGTGTGCAATCCCGAAGAAAACAAAAGCCTAAGATGTGGTATCGGAGTAAAGCATACATGCTTCACTGTTTTTCCACATATTCTAAAATAATCATTAAGTATCACCATGAAAGATTTGGTTACCATTCGAGGGTGCTCCAGGATGCAAATAATAACTATAATTTCTGAGCTATTTATTTAAACAATTTGTTGTTTGTGCACTAATCCATGAAATTTCAAAATGAGTTTGCATTTTTTTTTTTTTTTTTTGTAGAGACAGAGTCTCACTTTACTGCCCTCGTAGATTGCCGTGGCCTCACACAGCTCACAGCAAACTCCAACTGCTGGGCTTAAGCGATTCTCTTGCCTCAGCCTCCCGAGTAGCTGGGACTACAGACGCCCGCCACAACGCCCGAGTTTGCATTTTTTAACTTCCTGTTTCTTTTTGTTTTTATGAAGTGCATCCAGCTACAGAAAACGATAGTCGGAGAAAGAAGAGCTGATGTGAAAGCGGCGTGTGCGATGCCCTCGCACATCCTGACTGCTGAAGGGATGGAAATGTACATCAGGAAAGAGGAAAACTTGATTCTACTTTCCTCTGAAGGAAATTCTTTCAGAAGGTTTAAAAAAATCATGCTGGCTTTTTTTCCTGAAATAAACCGAAAAATTGAAAACATCAATAGAGAGCACTAACAGGCCGTTCTGAAAAGCCTTTCATTCCATTGCTCGTGACAATGAAACCCAGCTGGGAAGGCAGCCGAATACAGTTGCAGAAGAGATATTGAAGGGGAGGAGAAAAACAAAACAAAACAAACAAAAAAAAAGCAGGCATCTACATTGTCCTTGAGCAAAAAGATAAATTTATAACCCTAATTCATTAAAATGTGATTTGCTCTCCCTTTATTAGACTTTGTCTCAAATGCTATATATTCTCTAATGTACTTGCTTTTTCCTTGCTGGATTTATTCAGATGAAATATGTTTTAAGTATTAGACCCCTTTGTAGGTAACTGAACTCAACCCAACAGAATATTTAGTCATCCAGTCAACTCTGCCTTATCTATATTTCTGAAGATACACAGAGATATTCCAAAAAAGAACTATCTACAAATAATATTTTTTCTTGAAATCTTTCCCCTATATTTTCCTTTTGAGGTAATTTTTGGTACTCCATGAAGTAAGATCACAGAAAGATATCTAAGGAAGTAATGAAACTTTAAAACAAACCATTAGTAAAGTATGTACAAAAAAAAAGTTGTTTAAATATTGGCAATGAAACAATGTTGCAGACACTCCCTTACAGGTTGTGATTTCAGGAACTACAAGAAAATCTCACTTTTCCTTAAACAATAATCTATAAATTCATTCATATCCTCTATTCCATAAGTATAATTTTCTCTCATTACCTGACCACTTAATATTCAAGAGGCAAATATTAGGCTGGGCAGAGTAGATCATGCTTGTAATTCCAACACTTGGGAGGCCAAGGCTGATGGATTGCCTGAATTCATAGGTTGGAGACCAGCCTGAGCCAGAAAAATAATATTTTTATTTAAAAAAAAAATAGCTGGGCTTTGTGACAGGTGCCTGTAGTCCCAGATGTTTGAGAGGGTGAGGCAAGAGGATCACTTGAACCCGAGAGTTTCAGGTTGCTGTGAGCTAAGACGCCATATCACTCTACCAAGGGTGACTAAGTGAGATTCTGTCTTAAAAAAAAAAAAAAAGAAGAAGAAGCAGCAGCAGCAGCAAATATTAGTGGAGAAAGAAACAATGCAGTTTATCATTTACTTTTACCAGTTTCGCTGGAAGTTTATCCCATGTCTTCTGCAGAGCAATTACCTGTATTAAGAAAAGAAGGATGGGGCGGCGCCTGTGGCTCAGTCGGTAAGGCGCCGGCCCCATATACCGAGGGTGGCGGGTTCAAACCCGGCCCCGGACAAACTGCAACCAAAAAATAGCCGGGCGTTGTGGCGTGCGCCTGTAGTCCCAGCTGCTCGGGAGGCTGAGGCAAGAGAATCGCTTAAGCCCAGGAGTTGGAGGTTGCTGTGAGCTGTGTGAGGCCACGGCACTCTACCGAGGGCGGTACAGTGAGACTCTGTCTCTACAAAAAAAAAAAAAAAAAAGAAAAGAAGGATGTATATTAAAACCATAAGTGTGTATGGGGGAAGGGGGCTTGGCATGCAAAGGAAACTAGATTCCTGAAGAAAAGTTCTGGTTCCAAAAAGGGCATGGCACTGACCAAAATTTTTTATTACCAGTTCCTTTTGCTTAAAGCAGGTCTTGGAGACAAGGAAGAGCTGTGAAATAATTTACAGCAGTTATTAGTTAACCCTCCACCTTCAATAAACAGAAATATCATATTTACTTAGGAAGCTTTTTCAATAAAATCAGGGGCTACAATAATAAAGAGGTCATATTGCTCAGGTCAACAAAGGAGCTCAGATTTTATTTGTGGACACAGACATTCAAAAAATAATAATCGGTTGCTTATTTTAAATATAATGAAGCACAAAAGAGCGAGTGGTTAATTCTGCCTGATATCCTTAGAGAGCAAGTTATATTTTAAAGTAGAGTTTGAAGGGCAGGCAGGAGAAGAGCATATAGAACCTTGAGATCCTCACTCGAAATGGAAGACAGAATTGTCACTCATGCACGGTGGGACAGGATGGCTTAAGGCAATAGTAGGATTTTCAGTTTTTTAAGAAATAGATAATTGGTTTGGGGGTGTAGTGGGAAGTGAGGTTGAAAAATAATTTAAAAATAGATTGTGGTTGCTGAATTTTATCCTATGGATAATAAATAGCAAAGAATAGAGTAGAGGGGTGTGTGACAGGAAGACTAGATAATGGGGTGGTGAAACAGTATCCACTGAAGATAATGAGAGTCAGGGGAAAAAGTCAGTGTCAGTAGCAATAGAAACATATATGCAGTGGTAACTCTAGTTTGAATGCGATTGTGTTCACTTTTCTGTAAATTTCTAGATATCTGGTGAAATAGACACAGCAGAAATTTATTTACATGGAGAATGCGATAGCTCCTGACAACTATACTGGCCATGTTAATTATAGGGATTCAGAATTGTATGCTGAGGTCTGTTGAACTGGTAGGACAGGAATAAAAACAATTTATATGCAAGGAGATATAAACGATTCATTCAAAAAAATACATTTAAGGTGAAGAAGGAAATGACAATAGCAAACACTTAGTCATTTCCAAGACTGGCCACAATTTCGTTCATGTTTAAATACAGTGAAGAAAAGCTACTGGTCTTGGGTGTGTGAGTGTTAGAAAATGGAACTTTTTGTTGTTGTTTATAACTCTATAAAATATGAGGCCATCGTCTCAATTAAAAGCAATAAGAAGTGTTCTCTTCTGTTTGCCATAGGATATGATCCAGCTGAAGTCTTTTAGTTTACTGATACTTGTTCTTGCAGAGGTCAATGGCACATTGTTGGGATATACTGTCCAGTAAACTCTTATGTCCTGGGGACTCCAGTGGCTGTAGCCTGAGAAAGATTACTGTATCCAAAGGACCTCTGATGTTTCTTGCAGCACACAGCTGTACTCATCAGACTGCTTCCCAGGGGGAGAAAGAGGTGCTGAGCACAAGGAAATGCCAGCACTAATTATTATTAGTTTTAGAAAACTAATTATTATTAGTTTTTGGTCTGATAATGATACATGCTGAAATCGATCCCTATGTCCAGAAGGAGGAGTAGAATATTTGCAAACATGTTGGTGTCACGTATAGCAATAATTGAAACAAAACTACAAATTAGTTAGTGGATCACATATGATTATGAGAAAAAGCGGTTAATGTTTACACGCTCCTTCATTCGAATTTTTTTTTCAATTTTAAGTAATTGTCACATAGCCTCTAACTTAAAGGCTATTTTTCCCATAGTTTTGAATGATTATCTAGTATTTCTTCAGAAAGCTAGGTAAATACAATGCCAGCTGCAGAACTACACACACCAAAATCACTTGTGCAGTCAGAGAGACAGGTCTGCATTCACTGACTGCCCTCAGCAACTTCCAAATAGTTGCTTCACCTTCAGACGTGTAGTTGATGAAACTGAGTCATTTTCCTTAACTCTAAAAAGCACAATTTCACTCCTTTGAGTTAAACTCAAGATTAAAAATAAGTATGTAAAGCACTTGGTATGTTTGAGTGCTTGAGAAATGCTTCTAATCCCATATTCCTTTTTCTTTTTTTGAGACAGGGTCTCACTATGTCACCCTCAGTAGAGTACTCTGGCTCACAGCTCACAACAACCTAAACTCTTGGACTTAAGTGATTCTCTTGCCTAAGGCTCCCAAGTAGCTGCGACTACAGGTGCCTACCACAATGCCTGGATACGTTTTGGTTATAGTTGTCATTGTTTAGCAGGCCAGGGCTGAGTTCGAACCCACAAGCTCAGGTATGTGGCTGGAGCCCTAGCCGCTGAGCTACAGGCACTGAGCCCAAACTCCTTTTTCTTACAGATATGATTCCTTTGTCTTTAACAATTTTTCACTAAATATAATATGAGTTAGCTTAGACAGTATTGTTTCTATCATCACCTAACCACAAAATACACCATTTGGTTTATGCTTTATTTTTTTTCTATCCTCTACTGTTTCTCTGTCAGATATGCATAAGATAACTTTTCCATTACCTGAAGTATAGTATTGTACTGATTGTATAGTATTAAGCGTTTTTTACTTAATATTCGTCAATAAGTTTTTAAAAATTTTATTTGTGTGTATAACCATGTAGGTATGCGTAAATCCAGTTTGTCATCATTTACAGAGAGAGATGCATCTCTTAATAATAGAATTAATAATTATTAAGAAAGCAACAACATATTCGTTCCCAATAAATATAATTTAAATATAATTTTCTGAAAATTCAATAAAAATAATTGAATTTCTGTATTTCTTGACATGGCAATGGTTATAAAACTGATTAAATACATTGAAAAAGCCTTATTATAAGTGGAAAAATATGAAATATTTTGCATGTGCTTCAGGTAAAGGGATATCATACTGAAAATTAAAATTTTTGTGTTATCTTTCATTTCAAATACAGGCTGCTGATTATTTTCTTTCTTTTTTTTTTTTTTTTTAAATATGGAACGCTTCACGAATTTGCGTGTCATCCTTGCGCAGGGGCCATGCTAATCTTCTCTGTATCGTTCCAATTTTAGTATATGTGCTGCCGAAGCGAGCACGGCTGCTGATTATTTTCATGTGGTATTTCAATTAGATTACCTGTCAACAATTATTTCTCATTTTAATCATTTTTTTCTTTTATGTATGAGCCTGTTATCAGTTACATTTTTCTCTGTAAACTTTTCAAGTTTGCATCTAAAATTTCTTCAGCATGCTTCTACACTCATCATACTTTTTCTATATTGCTACCTTTATTCAAATCTTAGATACATTTAATTTTTAATTAATTTGCTAAGTAAATGCTTAGACATGCTTATATTTCTAATCAACACTCAGATTCTTCCTGTCACCTGTTAGTGTCACACTTGAATATTTAATCGGTAGTTTTCAAATGATAATCAGATACTTGCATTTTTTCGCCATTATAGGAATGTGGAAATTATAACTGGAGACATATACTTGAACATTCAGTAGATAGACTGCACTTTAAACTGTGCTATAAATTAAATTAATGCCACTAATTAAAAAATGACATTTCAAGCACTACTGTTCACTGTATGTTTGGTGTATTTGTCAGACATTTTTCTTTAAATTTTCTAAAATAAAAAATTCTAAATGTGTTTTTTTGCAGTTTTTTGGCCAGGACTGGCTTTGAACCCGCCACCTCTGACATATGGGGCCGGCACCCTACTTCTTTGGGCCACAGGCACTGCACTCTAATGTTATCTTTTAGAGTTAAAATTATTTTAACTAAAATTATTTCAAATGTCCATATGAATTATATTTTAGTTAATTATTTTAACTAAAATTATTTTAACTAAAAGTATGAAATATTTATTGAGTGTATTCACATATTTTTTTTGCAGGTGGTGGTTATTTTTATCTGTCAACTGGGCCAAAGTGCCCAGGTATTTGGTCAAATATTATTCTGGATATGTACATGAGGTGTTTCTGGATGAGATTAACATTTACATCAGTAGACTGAGTAAAGTAGTTGTTCACCAGAAAATGGATGGGGTTTATCTGATCAATTATAAACTTTAATCAAACCAAAAGGCTGAATAAGAGAGAAATTATTTTGCCTGATGGAATGAGCTGAGACATCCGTCTCTTTCTGCCCTTAGATTCTAAGATTCTAACTAAAATTTTGGCCCATCCTGTGTGTTGACCCTGCAGTTTGGGCTGGAGCTGCACCGTCAGCTATACCGAGTCTCCACCTTGCTGACTGTAGATTTTGAGATCTTTCACCATCTGAAATTGCATGAGCCAATTCTTTGTTTTATATACATATAACTAAAAGGAGATTATATATTACATAATATTATGTAATTATATATTATATATTATAGGAGATTATATATTATGTAATATATAATATATTACGTAATATATAATCTCCTACTGGTTCTATTTATCAGAGGATCCCATTTAATACACTACATTATACAATGAACATAGAAATTGACATACCATAAAATGTCAAAAAATAATAATTCTTTTGAAAATTGCTAACTGGAACTATTTTAGTATTTGACCCATATTGTTATTTAAGCAGAAATGAAATTCTACAAAAATATTTCAGCCATTATTATTATTCAAGAAATAGTAAAGCTTTTCCTACTGTGTATGTAGCATTGCTCAGATTATTCATTTACAGATAAAAGTATTATGGTCCAGACAGGAAAAATTACTTTATAGATCATAGATTTGAGAGCAATATCACCTAAATTCATTTAAATTAATCTCACCATTCATATAAACCAGATACCAAAAAAAAATTTCAAAAATGTCCATATGAATTATATTTTAAGCACATTTTAGGTCATATTTTTAAAAAAAATAAGAAAAAATAATTATTATTTAATTATATTCTGAAAAGGATTACATCAATAATTTACAAATAATCTCCTAAGAAACATTTTCCAATGATTAGGGTGTTAAATGTTCTATTTTAGGAGAATGCCCATGGAATAAGGAGGGGTGAACAATTGTTAACATTTTATTGGTAAATGGCTCCGCGCTTCTGTTTCAAAAGGATTCACTGTTTATCTTGAGTAATTCTGTTTGCTCAAAGATTAACACAAACTATCACAAACCACAAGAAAAAGATAGACTTTATAAATTCACTCATTAAACTATTTCTCTCAACATACAAAAACAATTTTTAATCATCCAAAGAATTTTCAGAAAAGATACATCATCAGAATAAATAAGGATGTTTAAAAATTTGCCAAATATAATTTTGTAAATATGTATTTCTTTAAGTACATGGAAAAAGGTACAAAGCTATTATAGAGACACTCAGGGAAAATAAAGCCACAAAATGTATGAATTAAAAATCAAGGCACAAAGCACATCACAAGAGAAATCCTTGTATTTTGAATGCAAAACATTTTATATCTTTGAAAAAATAAATATGAAACGTTAATTTTAATAATGACTAAGAACTATAAACTATTACTTATATAAAATATGGTTCACAAGAATCAGTATAATAATATACGATAACTACTATGGGTATAATGGAGAACATTTTATTCCAGAAAGCTTAAAGTAGAGGCACAATGTAGCAACTTACTGAGACACTAATTGGGGCATCAAGATTTTATGATCAGAAGTACTTTATGAGAAAGAATGTCAAAATATAATCTCTTAGTTAAGAGATGAAAAAACCCACAGTACATTTTAACTCCTTAAGAAGAAAATATCTATATTACTTTAATATAACATAGACATTCTTTAGAAATTTCATATTAATGTTGTATAAAATGAATTAGAAAATATTATTGGGTTTCAATCTGTTGTCCTCATTCTTGACAACCAAATAATAAGACGGCATTTAAGAAAATATATCCACCATTGTGTTAATAATTTTACAGTCAATTTAACTGTAAGGATTACCAAAAAGCCAATTTTTATAATGATTCTGTATCCAGAGTTACCCATAGAACTCCCAGCAATGAAATTTTTACAGTAAGAAGGCTGCTTAGATGGTCTTTGTAACACCATGACTCATTTCTTTAAATGAATAATCTACAGTCTTGCCATTCAGAGATTGATGACTTCTATATTTGGAATTGTTCAGTTTTAAATATATCTAATAAATACCACATAAATTAGAATTTAAGAGCTTCTAATAAGTTTCAATATTTTTATTCTAATGCTGTCATGAAATCAATATGTTAAATATCACTTTAATGACTCCAGGAAGTAATGACCTTCCTATCGAGAAAAAAAGAAGTTCATGCCTGCCTATTTTTACTTTTATTGTAACTTAAATTTTTAATATTTTACATTTTTTTTTTTTTTGTAGAGACAGAGTCTCACTGTACCGCCCTTGGCTAGAGTGCCGTGGCGTCACACAGCTCACAGCAACCTCTAACTCTCGGGCTTACGCGATTCTCTTGCCTCAGCCGCCCAAGCAGCTGGGACTACAGGCGCCCACCACAACACCCGGCTATTTTTTGTTGCAGTTTGGCCGGGGCTGGGTTTGAACCCGCCACCCTCGGCATATGGGGCCGGCGCCCTACTCACTGAGCCACAGGCGCCGCCCATATTTTACATTTTTAATATTTCCTTCATGTTTGTGGGGGGAAGTCACCCCAAAAATATAGAGTGGAAATTGTGACTCCTGTTTCAATCTTCTAATCCTCTGCCTACCTTTACTTTTCAGAAGTAAACACTGTTAAATATCTTGTTATATATCTTTCCAACTTTTCTCTAACATTTCATATTCATATAGTTACTCCTTAACATAAATCACAGTAGATAAGTCATAGTAGATACATAGTTATATGATTTGTTCCTCACATGATAATATATCTAAGAAATCTTCCATGCAATTTCTCAAAGGTCTGCCTTTTACCTCATTCTATGTATAAATAAATCTTCTCTTCCCCTCCCTTTTTTTTCCTAGTAAAAACAGCATTGCAAAAGATATCCTTTTAAGTATATGTTTGGACACAAATGCATATATTTCTGATCATAAGATCCTTGGAAGTAAATTTCTTAGACAAATAATATGCATATTTGATACTTTAATAACATCCTTTATACTGTATTCTCAAAAATTCATATATTTAACATTTCTACAACTTTGTTTGAAAGTATCATTTTCCTCTCAATTTTCATACATTGTTCTTATATAATTTTCTAAAGCGTAATACAAATGGAGTAACATGCTCCATTTCAACATTTAAATATTCAAATATTTAGCAAAATTTTATTTTGTAATAATTTGCTGAGGTTACTATGTAGCTAATTTTTCTTTTTGGCCACTAGAAATTATTTTCGTATATATGACTATAAATACTTTGCATATACATAATATTTTAACATTCATGTTTCTGCTGTTATAATGCTTTACATAAAACAAGCCCTGAGTTTCTATGACTTTTGAAAGTGGTTATTTACTTTGTTTTTGATCTGAGGTCTGCAGATTGCCCGAGCTTTGGCAAATTTTGCCTTGGTATAACTGGGCTTGACTCTAGTATGTATGTAAATCAAATATAGAAATCGTTCTTATATCTCAGGCTAGAAACTATCAGCTATGTGGGCATGTTTTTTGTTTGTTTGTTTTTTCCCACTAATGGTAAATGTACAAGAGAATGAGTCTGACCGCATATATATATTTAAGGTCACTGTCTGGAAAGCAAATGCATCGCATCTTTTCAAATACTACTGATCAGAGCAAGTCACATGACCATGCCCAACATCATGACAATAGTCATAAAACACCACAAAAAAAATATATATATGTTATTAATAAGTCATACTGTCTGCCAGCATATTGTAAATATTTTCTCCTGGTCAATTACTTATGCATTTGTTTTTATACAGTTTTAAATCTATGCATTCTAATAATATGTTATTTTTTAAGCCACGTTAATAATAAATATTGCCCTTTTTGTTTTATCTTTTGTTTTTTGTTTTCTTGTCACCCATGGTAGAGAGCCATAGCATCATAGCCCATACTAACCTCAGAGTTTTGGGCTCAAGCGATTCTTTTTCCTCAGCCTCTCCAGTAGCGAGTAGGTAGGACTACAGGCGCCCACCACAATGCCCAGCTATTTTTCTTTTTTTTTAAGAGATGGGGTCTTGCTCTATCGAGCTCAGGCTGGTCTCCAACTCTTGAGCTCAGGCTATCCACCTGCCTTGGCCTCCCAGAGTGCTGAGATTACGGGTGTGTGAGCCATTGCGCCCAGACAAAATTGTCCCACTTTGCTTTTAATTCTTTTACAGCATTGACTTTTACACTCATATGCTTTAATCTATTCAAATTTTGAATTTATGAATACTTTAAGAGAGAATTTTTTTTGTTGGTTGTAGCTTATCTTTCTAATTTTCACAACATAATTTTTTTTAAGGTTAATCTGAGAATATACGATTAAATTGCAGCATTTGTGTTTGTAAGGTAAAATCCAAAGTCCGAGTTGTAATTGAGTCCTTTATCCAGGAAGTGTGCCATATCCCCCTACATTGAACCTAATATGTGGAAAACCAAGCATCCCACGTGCTCAATCCTATGCTGAACTAGTAGATCAAAAGCTATAGCCTCACACTAGAGAA
The DNA here is from genome assembly GCF_027406575.1 of Nycticebus coucang. Classification (NCBI taxonomy): domain Eukaryota; kingdom Metazoa; phylum Chordata; class Mammalia; order Primates; family Lorisidae; genus Nycticebus; species Nycticebus coucang. The sequence continues at coordinate 2,721,144 of NC_069800.1, read as the reverse complement.
AGAAGCAACATAATTTTTATGAATTCATTTTTGCATGGTTTGAAATGCCATCTTCTTGATATAAATTGACAAACATAAATTGGTTTCTTGCTGACTTCTTTATTTTTTTTCTGTTAATCTACTTCTGTATTTCTGCACCAAAACCATGTAGTTCTGATTTCTGTAGTTTTATAAAATGTTTGATACAGAGTAAGTCAATTCCTAGATCTTTTTTTTTAAGTTTTGTCAGTTTTTCTTGGTGTTTTCTATGTATTTTCTCCACATAAGCTAACCATCATGACAATTTTATATCATCTGAAAGAGAAACATCATATATATCTTTAGCTATCACACCCATATGCTCCACTTACCAAATCTTAAGCAACTAATAATCTATTTTCTATTCTATGTATTGGTCTATTCAGGACATTGCTTAAAAATGTGGTAAATTATGGGATTTTTTTGTAACTGGCTTCTTTCACTTAACAATGTTTTCAAGTTACATCCATGTTATAGTTTATATAAATATTTAATTTCTTGAACCTCTGTAAATTGTTTATCACCCATGAAACTGTAATAAACAGGTAGACATACAGAGGTGGTTACAATAAGGAATGAGGCCTACATACACGTGGTACATGCCTAGTCTATGAAAAATAGGCCAACTTAGGGAGGTGGTCACTGTGGGAAGCTGGACAGCTATGGAGGTTCTCCTGTATTTCATTGCATGGATATATATCGTCTTGTATATACACTCATCAGTTGGTGAAGATTTTGGTTGTTTACCCATTTGATTGATATACTCCCATAAAAAAGTTTTTTTTGAGCATAGATTTTAATTTGTCTTTGAAATATCCTGGCATGTAGAATTACTGGGCCATAAAATAATTCTATGTTTAATTATTTGAGGAAATACTAGACTGTTTGGCTACACCATTTTGCATTTCAACCAGGAGGGCATAAATGTTCCAATTTCCTCACATCTCCTCCTTATTTGGTTGTAATTCAAGCTGGTGTTAAGTAGTGTCTCGTTGTGGTTTTCATTTGCATTTTCTTAGTGGTTAATGACATTGAGCATCTTTTCAACATACTTATTGGAAATTTGCATGTCTTCCTTGGAGAAATGTCTATTCAGATTCATTGCCCATTTTTTACTTGGGTTGCTTGTGTTCTATTTTCTGAGTTGAAAGAGTTCTTGATACAAATTTCTTATTAAAAATATGACTTGAAAATACATTCTTTCATTCTATGGTTTCTATTTTCATTTTCTTCATAGTGTCCTCTAAAGCAAAAAAGTTTTACAAAGCAGTGGTTATCCTCTCTACTCTTTATGAGTAATACTTTTAATATAGGATGTTGAATAGGCTTCTAGGGCTGCCATACAAAGTGTCACAGACTAGGCGTCTTAAACAACAGAAATTTACTGTTTCACAGTTCTGGATGCTAGAATTCCAAAAGCAAGATATTTGCAGGGTTAGTTTCTTTTGAGAACTGTGAGGAGGAACCTTTTCCAAGTTTCTTTCTCACCTGGCTTCTGGTGGTTTATGGCAATATTTGGCATTGCTGGCCTGCAGAAGCATCACTGAGATTTCTGCCCTCATCTTTACAAGGTCTTCTCCTAGTATGTGCATCTCTATCCAAATTTCTACTTTTTATAAAAACATTAGTTACATTTGATTAGTGGGCCCACCTTACTCCAGTATTATGTCATATAAACTAATTATATCTGCAGCAACTTCATTTAAATAAGCATCATTCTGAGGCACTTAGTGTTAAGACTTTAACATTTGAATTTGTATGTCGGGGAACACAATTCAACTTGTAATGAATGCATTATCAAAGCAATAAGTACTTATTGAATATTTAATGAAACATTGCTTAGTAAAATATTTAAATTTACATAACTCTTAACTATTCACAAGTTTTTTCCCCCCACACAATTGTCTCATTTATTTTTCTCATAACCACTTGGTTTGATAGGTAGTACTTATTTTTATTTCCATTTTATACATGAAGCAATAGGCCTCCAGAGAGATCACCACGTTTCCTCAGTTTGCTAAGTTTCTATGTTACCAACACTCAGGGGTACGAACTCACACTTGGCCTTCTCTCCAGGGCCTTTTGCATTCCTCAGAGTAATACTTGACTATGTCTACCTAAAGGAAAGAAGCCATGAGTTTTAGTGCTCAGAGATTTCTGTGAATGTGTAAAAAATAAATGCTTAAGAGAAATGGCATACAATTTTATCCTGCAAAACAAATACTTACATTCTGTGAATTCTATTCAGTTAGATAATCTAGGAAATGTGGAAGAAATAAAACTTAAGTCCCTAACTAATATTATTAATTATTGTTATTAACTGGTAAATATTGACAGTTAAGAATAGTAAGAAAAAATGCATAAAATTATAAGATCAGAGAAGCTATGATGAATTACTCAACAGTGCAATTCAGAAGGTAAATGGGGAATTAAATATGGATGGATCAGAATTTTATGGGTTGTTTTATAATGAACATTTGACTTCACTTAGGGACTGATGTAAAGGTATGAAGCTTAGGACCACAAATGGAGTATTCCAGGTGAGGCCAAAACTCAAACCAAGGTAAGAAAATTGGAATGTAAATATTCTCTCAGAGGGAAAAAGTTCAAATTATAGTGGCTAGAGAAAACAAATAATTGTAAATTTAATAATAGCAATATTTAAAATTATCATTTGTCTCATTTCATTACTTATATATCTGGTGATTATTGAGTTCACTAAGAGGTATGAAATTAATAACTAAGAAAATGCCAGGAGGGCTATGTTAACCAGTGTGATGAAAATATGTCAAATGGTATATAAAACCAGTGTATGGTGTCCCATGATTGCATTAATGTACACAGTTATGATTTAATAATAAATAAATAAGTTATAAAATTATATTCTGATTACAAAACATTCATCCAGTAAGAAGAAAACCGTTCTTAGAAATGAGATCAAGTTTTTAATTTACAGTCTTAAAGAAAATAAAGCATAATAAAAGTAGCATGCTAAGCACTTCATTTGTCTACTTAATAAGTAAGTATGAAGTGAGGGCCAGGAAAGAGCAAAGTTCCCCTCCATGGAAAGTTGATCCTAATCTGATAGGTCGGCACTTTAACCTCAAAGCCTACTCAATCCATGTCTATTTTTCTGGAACTACCAACTATCACATGCCACATGTGATCCATACACTTGTCCACTCGAAACTGAATGGGAGCCATCAACTCATTTCACACAGGTCAGCAAACAGCAATCAGAGGCTAATGGCTTTCTGTCACCACTAACCCAGGCTAGGTGCAAAGGTTGACCTGAAGATTAGAGGCGCTGCATCCAATTACCTATCCCAGGAGCTATCTGGTCCCCCTCTAAAAAGTAATTTGTTCGGTGCAAAATTGAAAGTATTACCTGGTTTGCTGTTTTCCCAGTGCTGTGTTTCAGATCCAAAGAATTTCTAAAGTAGCAAATCTGATGGCTGGCTAAGTATTTGAAGGTTCAAAGAAGCAGTGATACGGGAACTACTAGAGAAAAAAGGTCACGTTATGTTATTCTAAGAATTAAATAAAAATTCAATACATGACAATGAGTCTTGGGCTAAAATTTTTACACAACTATTGTTAAATGCAAAATATACTCACACAAAAGTGTTTCCAAGAAAAGCTTTTCTTTTACAAAATGACCATTAAATAATATTAGTGATTAGAGAAAAGAATAAACAAAAATAATGACTTTTATGGCTACAATATTAGTAAACAGAATTAGCATATAGTGTAGGCAACTTAAAGCAACATTTGATATCAATATACTATGACTCAAGAAATGTTTGCTTTCAGAAATAATTTGCCCCCAAACTGTTAAGTGTAAAGTTCCACATATTGTGTCTTCAATATTAGGATAGCGTTTCCTTAAAGTTAATAGAAAAACTATCAAAAATGCAACATCAAGAATCACAAATGACTATATTCTCAAATTACTTAAGATTAAATTTTGAGCACCTTCAAAATCATAGATTACATCCAAAGCTCTAGCAATTTCTTATTGATTCATCATTTTTCTTGAAAAAAAATCCAGGGTGGCGCCTGTGGCTCAGTGAGTAGGGCGCTGGCCCCATATACCGAGGGTGGTGGGTTCAAACCCAGCCGGCTGAACTGCAACCAGAAAATAGCCGGGCGTTGTGGCGGGCGCCTGTAGTCCCAGCTACTCGGGAGGCTGAGGAGGAGAATCGCTGAAGCCCAAGAGCTGGAGGTTGCTGTGAGTCCTGTGACATTATGGCACTCTACTGAAGGCAGTAAAGTGAAACTCTGTCTCTACAAAAAAAAAAAAAAAAAAAAAATCCAAATAATTTGTATGCACGTCTACCACTTGGCTAACCAGGTTATGAATTTATAAATCCTATAAAAAATGATGTCTATCTGTTTTACTCATTCCATGCAAAATTCATCAGAGAAAATGTTTGAAGATTCCTCTTTGTGAGCCTCTGGGGGGAGACACAGCCCAAAAAGTGGTTACATTTTCTCATGCTAGTTTGTAGAATAACTGCTCCCAGAGACACACACACATACACACACACACACACACACACACACACACAGGCAAGCACAAATGCAAACATAAAAGTGGAATAAAACCTGATTGTTACAATCTTTAAAAGCCTCAACAATTCTACTCAGGAGGAAATCATAAAATATCTGATTAACTTAGTTGTCTGTTACAGTCAATAGGACACAAAATTACATTTAGTTACACAGAAATTTCATGATGTCCAGTGTTTTTTGTTTTGAACACTAGTTCCTCAAGGATGCTTTGTAGGGTGAAGTAATTCTCACAATTCACAAAGGACCTTACAAGACCTTAGAGTACATATTGTACACTTTAGCTCAAATAATAATCCTAATGATTCATCATAGCCATTGACTTTCCCACAAATTTTGTGTGTAAATGTGTGTTTATTATATTATTAAAGTTAATTATGTATCACCTGGAGTATACATGTCATATTTTCAGGACAACATAGGAATCATTTATAGAATATCTTTTTTTTTTTTTTTTTTTTTGGCCGGGGCAGGGTATGAACCTGCCACCTCCGGCATATGGGACCGGCGCCCTACTGCTTGAGCCACAGGCGCCGCCCATTTATAGAATATCTTTATAATATGGGCACATGAAATGTGCCAGACCCAGAGCAGAGTTTAGAAATCCATCTTGTCAAGACAAATAAATATAGTTTACATTCTAAAACAACTCACTTTAAAGACTACATTTTTTTCTAAAAGTGGAATATATTTTATTTTGAACTAGTTTTAATCTTAAAGAAAAGCTGAATAAAGTGCAGGAAGATGTTGTATACTCTTCACCCTTCTCCCCTTAAGGCCTATGTCTTATTTAACTGCAGTACATTTTAAAAGCCAGGCAATTAACATCGGTCAAAACTATTAACTACAGACCTTAATTCGGTTTCACTCATTCTCCTCTTAAAATCTTTATTAAGATGTTTTACTTTTTTCCCACTTTACCATTCTGTTAAGGAACCAACTAATTATCCTACTTTGTATTTAGTTTTTGTTCAAGGATCCAACACAAAATTGTACACTCTATTTAGTTACTTCTCCAATTTGTGTCTTTTTTAGTCTTTTATTTTGCTGTTTTGTTTACTTTCTGGATCATAAAGATAAACATTGATTTTCACTGCTTATCTATTGCTATAGTGTTTTATCATCATTGCAACCATTGAAAATTAAAAGTAAAATTATCGATAATTTTATGAAAATATTCAAAACTACACAAATATTAGGATTATTTAAGTGAGAAATAAATTGAACACATATAATGTAAAAGCAGCATTTGATATATCTTTTCCTTATCTCATTTTTATAGTATTTGTTAAGAATACATATTATTAAATCTCATTTTATATGAAAAAAACTGAAATTCAGAAATGTCACTTGCCTGAAATAACTTAGGTTATTAATAGCAGATCAAAATTTTAAATCAAGTGTTTTTTAAATTATAATTCATATGCTCTAAACCATCTCTAGTGTTAAGTCTGACAAGATTTTTACATAACATAAGATTTGTATCCTGCACCTTTTTTCAGCTATTTTGCGCTTCAACTTCCTACTCACAATAAAATGTGATGGCATTCTTAGAACTATTGTTTGCAAAAGACCCTTAACTTTGAATGCAACATTTCTAATTAATGGCTTCAAATATACATAAGTGAGTCATGCTAACATATTTCATATAAATTTTGATGGCCTAAATACTCCTTATACGAATACCAGTACTAAATTTTGTCAGACATCTTGCCTCCCAGTTTTCAGAGGAGTCATATTCAGAAAGATGTATCCATGTACTATGCATCTATTCCCCCACAGTCCTTCTCACCAAGTTGCCATACCAGTGGAGCTGCCATTCATGAAGTACAGGTTATCTGACATCCTTAACCCTCAATGTAGGCATACGTGAAATCCTTCCATCATGGAATAGAACAGTATATAAACATGACTGGGCCTGAGCAGCCCCTGAATGCATAAGTTACATAAACAAGTGGTCTAATGCTGGTGGTCCTCACTCCTCCTACAATCCCTTCTCTCACCCAGTCTGCATCTATGGTCTTTTCGGGAGCTCCCTACAATCAGTTGACAAAGGAAGAGAGAACTTGAGTCTGGTTTTGGATGGTTTTACATCACATGCCCTCCCCAAAGTGGACAGTTTCAGCAAGACAAACTCTCTCTGGGACATCCATGAAGGACACTAGTAGAGGCAAATCCTCTTAGGGCACCCAATTGTGCACTTAGTTTGGAAGAGAAAATAAGGCCTTGCAATTCTAAACCAATTCATCTGGCCAATGGTTTAGCTGGAATGGTCAGGGACATAGAAGAAATAGGATTTCCAAGAAGATTGGAAAATTAGAGAAATGAAAATTTGGGCAAGATATATGTTGATATTCTTGTATGAATTGGCAAAAGCATGAAGATTTATGGGTCCTGTGTGAAGGGTTACCAAAGGATGAACTCAACTGAGTAATATTTTAATAATCAAGTGGATAGATTGACCCATTCTTTGGATACCAGTTAGCCTCATTTCCTAGCCATTCCTGTCATCATCCAATGGACTCCTGAAGAAAATAACCATGGTGGCAGGGATGGAGATAATGCATAGGCGAACAAATATGGCAATCACCCCACCAGGTTGATCTGGCTACATACACTACCGAGTGTTCAATCTGCCAGCAGTAAAGAACAGTGAACTCCCCTACATGGCAGCGTTTCCTGAGCTGATCAGCCACTTGATAACAAGTTGATGAGACTGGACTACATCTACTGCGGTAAGAGCAGGAGTTGAGTAGATATTTACTCTACATGAATTTTTGGCAAATTACTCCTTTGCCAAAAATACAATCCGAAAGTCTTACCCCTGGCCGTGGCATTCCACATATTATTGCTTCTGATCAAGGAACTCCTTTCACAGGTGTTACCCACTTGGAAGCAGCTGTTTTGATCAAATATAAGAATGACCTTTTGAGACTCAGTTACGGAACCAGTTGGGTTGCAGTACCTCTCAGGACTAAGGCAAGGTTCTTCAAGAGGCTGTATTTGCTCAGAATCAATTCAATTGATGGTGTTGTTTCTCTGCTGCTGGTATTCACAGATCCAAGAATCACAGGGCATAAAAAGAACTGGCAGCACTCACTATAACACTTAGTGACCCGCCAGCAAAATTTTGCTTTTTGTTCCCATATTTATCTCTTTTGGCCTGGAAGAATTTGTTCCAAAAGCAACACAGTAATGACTCCCTTCACCTAGAAGATGGCTGCTCAGCAATTTTAGACTTCCCAGGCCTCTGAGTCAACTGGAAAAGAAGGTTGTAATAGCTACAGGGCTCGATGGCATGATTGATCTTCCCACAGATCTCGAAGAACTATGCTAGTCCATAGTGTAGGTAAAGGGGAACATGTCTGGAATACAGAAGATACTTTAGGGGCATCTCTTGGTATTACCATGCCCTTTATTATGATCAATACAAAATTATCGCCCACCGTGGGTGGGTCTACTGATGGTTCAGTCCTTTTGGGAATAACTGTTAGTGTCATTCCACCAGCTGAGGTGCTTACTAAAGGTAAACAGAATACGGAGTGGACAGTGAAAGAAAAAAGTTACAAATACCAGCTGTTACCATCTGACCAGTTACAGGAAAAGGACTGTAATTGTTATGGGTATTTTTTCCTACTCTGCTATGGCTATGATGGTATGTGTATATACACATACATAAATAGTAATATGTTGTTTTCCTGCCTCTCCTAGTACATTGTCATGTGACATAAAATGTATTGACTATTATAATATTTAGGCATTGTTAATTTTACATCATAGTACTTAAGCTAAGAAATTTAAAAAGGAAGAATGAATGTCACTCAAGCACTTTACCTCCTCTTTGTGGAAAGGGGTTAATGCATTTTCAATGTACACAGCATAGTTTTATTATGTTAGGCAGAATTATGATTGCTTATAGTTTTTATTTGGAGATTAAGTATGTTTTAAGGAGTGTGCATGAGTGCCAAATTGATAATAAGTGAACGTGTGCCGCTTAATTTTATGTGCCAACTTGACTGGAATACTGAGTGTCTGAGATTTATTTAAACATTATTTGGGGATATGTCTGGGAGGGTGTTTCTGAATGATAAAATTAACATTTGAATCAGTGGGCTGAGTAAAGCAGATTGTTTTCTCCAGTACAGGTAGGCCTTGTCCAATCCACTGGAGATGTATATGGAACAAACAGTGGAATAAAAGAGGGTCCTTATTCTCTTTCAGCCTTCTAGTTAGTCCTGCAGGCACTGTTGGAAAGCTACACAAGTAATTAAATCTTTCTTACATTCATAATTCCCTCCAAAGGACAAGATTTATGGGCTAAACAAAGCTATTTCTACCTGTTTCACACATCATACTCACATAGTGTGTTATTTTTCTAACAAAATAAGTGAAACTCAGTGGTGTAAGGCAGTATTTAATTGTAATATCAAAGTTTCCGTAGGTTGGAAATCCCAGCAGTGGTTAACTGTATCTTCAAAGAAGTGTTTTCCAGTTTTGAAATAGAGGTGCTTCCCTGGCTGCATTCTCTCCTGGAGCTTGCGATTGATCTTCGGGACCTACTTAGATTACTGGCAGAATTTGGTTTCTTGAAGTGGTAGGATTCAGGTTCTGTTTTTGTTTTCAAACTGGCTGCTCTCGAGTCTTTAACACATGGACCCTCCATCCTCAAAAACATGAATGGAGACTGTTCCTACTGTGGAATATGCCTGACTTCAGGAAGGGCTGTGTCTAATTAAGGACTCGTCTGCTGGGTTATTCACACCTAGATAATCTCCCTTTTGATTAACTCAAACTCAACATGTTAATGTTAACAGTCTAATTATGGGAGTGATAATTCTATCATATTCAGAAGGAGAGAGAATTTTCCAAGGCATGTGTGAGAAAGGTCTGAAATCTTTGGGGCCTTTGCAGAATTCCATCTTTCACATACATTGTACAGGGAAAATACATCGGCTAAGAATACAAATTTTAGAGCTGTACTTCCTGAGTTCAAACCCAATTGCACCACAATTTGTCATGCAATGTTGATAAGCTTTTTAAATTTGACATGTTTCTGTTTTTCCATTGGTAATATATAACTTATAATATTGTATTAATTTGCAGGTTGTTGTAAAAAAATACACAGACAAATATGAAGCAATTAAAGAAGTTATATCTGTAACTCACATTCACATGAGCATAACTGTATAAATTATAAATGAATCTTTTTGCTTTGGATAAAAAGTGGAAGATAAAAGTTTTCATTCATGAACAATTTGATATGTGAAAAGCAAAGACATTAGCTTTTCTGGTTTGATTAGCAAGTCACCCCAAGGGTAAAATATCTTTCTTCAATGATAAGAAAAAGGTTTATTATTTTGATTTTTTTCATTTACCTCTATCTTTTATTGTTAATGTAAACGTTAATTTAAAACAGTTCATCAATATTCTTATTGTTTTATTTCTTGAAATAATATTATTTTACATACTCTAACTTGAATGGAGACATTTTCCTTATAGATATGATGGCATTATTTCTCATATTACTTATTGAGTTTTTCTATTGATTTTATTCACTCTCCAGTAAATAAATATTTATTTATTTGGCATTTGTTAAGTATGCTAAGTACATTGGAGGAATTATGAGGTGTTTTGTTGTTGTTGTTGTTGTTTGTTTGAAACAAACTTCTTACTCTGTCATAATGGTAGAGTACAATGATATCATCTGAGCTCAATGCAGCATCAAACTCCTGGTCTCAAGGGATTCTCCTACCTCAGCCTCCTGAGTAGCTGAAACTGGATTACATGCATGCACTGTATCTGGCTAATATTTCTATTTTTTCGTAAAAATGGGGTCTTGCTCTTTCTCAGGCTGGTCTTAAACTCCTAAGCTCAAAGGATCCTTCTACCTCAATTTCCCAGAGTGCTAACTACTGGTATGAACTACTATGTGGTCTTAAAGGATAGTATTACTGCTTGCTAACTACAATGCATAGTAGATGGTTGCACCTGATTTTCAATGACACAGCAGCAGGTGTAAACTAGTTCATCAAGGGGATGGGAGCGAGGTGGCCTATGAGGACATTTAGTGCATGCCCTCCTTGCCGGTCTCCATTTACATGACAGGAACATAGTTCAGGGAATCATGCCAAAGTCTTTCTCTTCTACCAATGATCCTTTGTACCTTAAAGCTTCTGTTGACACGGCATGCTCAGAAAGCATCCATCTTCCTTCTTCAACAACTCCACATTACCCTTTGCAGGTTGTTGTTATCTTTCCTAGCGGGAAGATGAATAATATTTGGCCAGCCATTTTAAAGATGTGTAGTCTTCCTCATTCTACAGGCTTCTGCAGACTTTTTATTGGCTAAATGAAGATCTCAATTTTCAATGTTTACTTAATGAAGCTTTCACTCATAAATTCTGACTCAATGATATCTTGGCCTATTTTGTGAGAAAAATTATCTAATTTGTATTCATTTTCTGTTAAATAAGAATGTGTACATCACGTCTCTTGAATGATCTTAATTAGTAATTTTGGAAACATTTTATTTTATTTAAACAACTATTTTCATACTACCCAGCATATGCAATTCACTGTGGATATTGTTGTGATTTACTACTCTCAAAAATTGGTTCATGTGCTCAAAAAGCTAACAGTCAAGTTAAAGAATCTCAAGAAAATTTAAGAATATTTTAAATATTGAATTTAAATTCTAATTCACAATTAGAAATTGTGAATATGATTCCATTTGTACCATAAAGGTTAAAACAAGGGGATTAAGTATTTTTAATATTTAAAATTTAAATTTTAAATTTTTCTCAAGAAAATTTAAGAATATTTTCCTTAAATCTATTTTAAAATAAGCAGAGCTGAGATAATACATACGAGACAATTGGTATTGATTCTGATAAGGCAGTGTAACAATATTTGTAACAGTGGATACTATACTTTTCATGGATTCCTGGAAAAACTGGAGACACATTATGCTAAGTAAGAATTCATTATTTCACTTTCTAAACAACTATTGAAGACCGTGGTAGATTTGGAAATCCATAAAAATGCTAGTTGATTAGAAATATCAAGTCCCCTGTGACTTGAACTAAATTGGTATCTGGAAGATTTTTATGCTGTATGAGAGAAAGAGAAAGCGGGAAAAACATACAACAGTACAAAATTAAATTAATATATTCCATTTATTGATTCTTTTTAATGGGGCACTGTTGTGTATTACTTATGTAAGAAAGATATTTTTCTGGACTGAGTCTGAAGAACCATTGACAATGGGCACATAGGATGGGTAATTTCTTTGAAAATATATATATATAAAAAGTAACTTCTAGGAAATCTTTTGTCTCTTTAAAAATCCATTTCATTTTTCTTAGAGAAGATGGTAGTTACACTATTTATAGCTTTCTCATTAGAAGAACAAACTATTTTTTTATGTGTTCACATATCCAGGTTAAAATGTAATGTTTTAGTTTTACAAATGTTTAGAGCCTGCTCTCCTATAGAATAACAGCGAGTATAGCAATATGTAAGAAATTTAAATAAATCTTATTAGTATTTTGACATATATATGTTATTTTAGATAGAAATTGTGAATATGATTCCATTTGTGCAATAAAGGTTAAAACAAGGAGATTAAGTATTTTTAATATTTAAAACATATTAAAAGTTCATACTATTTTGATAAGTTTCTAATTGAGATTTGTTCTGAAGAATTAAAATGACATCATCTGTGCATTTGTTAATCACCATCAAATCACATGAATCACTATCAAATGGTAATGCATTTCTATCTACGGGAGCTTGGAATGAGCTTGACCCAAGCTTGTATTATAAGAGTACAAGATGTTACAGCTTATAAAGCCTCTCATTAAATAGTGTGAAAAATACAAATGCAAATAATAAAGTCTAAAGTTCCATTGATGAGCACCAAAGGGATATCAGAATCCTGCTTTAAATTCAGTTCAGATCAGTAAACTTTAATCATCATGAAAAGAATTATGAAAACAAAGAACATATATTGAACATACATTTATCTTTGTAACACTAATTTCTGAGCTTTGGTAAAAAATACTCTAACATTAATTCTATTTAATTTTAAATTTTTATCTCTGTTCACCCACTTGGTATAATGTTTAATATGGATTAATAGAAAATGAAAGGACTTTAATATCACATTCTATAAGCTTCATATCAGATACCAGTAAAGATGGTTTATTCTGATATCAGATAATATAAAGTAAATGTTAACAAAAAATGCTACAAAATGCTGTATCATAATACATTTTTATACTATATACCAATTATTTTTGCTTTTAAAATAATGCCTGTACTTTTTCAAGTATGTAGAAAATACAATAAAAGTATAAAGAATAGACATAATTAAACCTAATTTTAAAAGTGATTTATCAGGGGCAGCGCCTGTGGCTAAAAGGAGTAGGGCGCTGGCCCCATATGCTGGAGGTGGTGGGTTCAAACCAAAAGCCCCTGCCAAAAATTGCAAAAAAAACAAAAAAAAAAAACCAAAAAAAGTGATTTATCAATCAAAATAATGAAATAAATCACCTATTTTCTCTCTTTCCCCTACAAAAAATAAAATGTGTATAGATTTACATCCCAAATAATTGTTAAATGTCTAACTCCCATAAAAGATACTTTCATATTCAGGCATTTTTTACGTGTCTGTTGTTCTATAATATTATTAGCAATGTCACAGGGACTTTATGTGCTAAAGGAACTGTTGCTTATATTTGGATTTTATGATTGCTTCTAAGATAGCTGCATTGATTCCCCCTCTGGTGTTGGTACCCTTGTGAACTTTATTCTCCTTTCATAAGGGTGGAACTTATTTATTTGATTCTAAAGAAGGGAATAGAGACAAAGTGATGACTGTCAGTTGTTTGGTTTGCCTATAAAAGCTGTGACCTCTGTCTAGCAGACCTTCCTTATTGCCATCTCAACTCGCATACCTGATAAAGCAAGTTTGCTACGTTTTAGATGCCACATAAGTAGAGACTGTGAGTAAACTCCAGCCAACAAAAACAAGGAAATGAAGCCTTAGTCCAACAACCCATGAGAAACCAAATCCTGCCAACAGCCATGTAAGTTTGGAAGTAAATCACTGCTGGTGTTCACCTTCAGATGACTACATCTTGGTTGATACTTGAATGCAGGCTACAAAAGATCTTAAAATACAGATCCACCTGAAACATGCCCAGATTCCTGACCCATAGGAAGTGTGAGACAACAAAGACAGAATTTTAAATCACTATGTTTTGAGATAATTTATTATGCAGCAATAGAAAACGAATATAGTTTTCTTGTATTTCTTACTACATTATTTCTAATGTATCTAATTTATAAGTATTTCTCAGTGTGTCACTTTCTAGGTGACTAGAGGAGTTTATTACAGAATAATACCTCTTTTCAAAAAGATGACATAGGTTGATTATTTTAAAAGCCCCTGAAAAATTTAATTTCTCTTATTTTTCTGCACATATACACATACAACATTTATTGATGCGATAGAGTTCTTAATTTCCATCTTTTAAATATAGATTCTCCTCCATTATTGCTAAATATTCATTGTTATGTTATATGTCTATTTTTAAATTATTGATATATTTTTAGCATTATTTGATAAAGAGTACTTAGCAGTTTGTGAAAATGATATAATGTAAAAAGAATAGTGCAAAACATACCAAGCCAAGGGAAAGTGGAACAGCATAGAAATAACAAATGAAATTAAAAAATGCATACAAATTTTATAAAGTTCCACATAGTTGTTGAGGCTTTGTCGCAAATCAAGCCTTGATTTTTCATACATCCAATTCAAAGCAATATATAAGATAAATTTCATATAATCCTTCTTACTTCTTTATAATAGCTGAATGCTGGGTTCAATATGATTTTGTCCTGTAGGGCATACACCATCTTTTTTATTCTAAACATCTTTCTGGCTAAGATACTTAGTGAATTGGTTTCTTCATCATCAGGATGTTCAAGCTGGTTAGTGCTTTCTGTCCATTGGATTTTCCTCTTTTGTCTAAAAACTTCTATAAAACTCAGATATTTGGATCACTTAATATGATTTCTATTTTGTTCACTTCCTCTTTTTTTAGTTCTGATAGAATGTCTCAGGTTATACCTTTTATTTACTACATCTTGTTTCTATAATGTCTGATACAGGAGCAAGGCGATAGATAAAATTTTCTTTCAGAATTTTTATTTTCTATTTCTTTTCATTTAGGTCTGATAGAATATTACTACTTAGTAGTGTTAGGTTTATGGATATAATGCAATCATAACCTTTTTCTAACATAAAAGAGAAATTAGTATAAATTTGCCTATTAGGAGATAGTTTCTCTTTGGTCATGGTTAGCTCTTCCTTTTGAGATACTTTCATAAAGCTTGGACTATTTCATCACTTATTTTGATAAGGTACTCTGCATTTGCCTTTTTGGCTTATAATAAAAAAAATCATCTTTGATGTTTTTTTAGCATTGTGTGTAATGTCCAAATAAAAAGAATAGATTGGCCAAATTTCACATGATCAGTACATTGATCATATTTTTTTTACATTTATATCTTTTCAGGATACTTAATCTCTATTTATATTCTTTTTACTCCAAATTGGTAGGATCATACATTTTGGAAAATGTCTTGGTTGTTTCTGTTCTGCTTATTTTTATTGTCAATTGGTATAAAAACAAGAGTCTCAAAGATAGTCATAACTCTGAGGGAAATACTAGAAGTAGTGTTTCTGTATGAGGGCTAGGAGACCTGCTTTTGCCTAGGAGGATATCTACTTTCATTTGGGACATAGAGAACTTAGAGGAGTATCACTTTTATCTTGACAACTGTTCAAACAGAATAGCTTGAAATCTAAGGAAAGACTGGGACTTGTGAGGAAAGACTAGATGGCATTGACTTGAGAGTGACAGCAAAAGAAAAGGTTCTCAGACATACCAAGAGCTAAGAATTCAGCTAACATTTAACAAATTGCCAAATGCTAAATGTATTCTACTTCGAGATTATAGAACACCATGACTTCAGACAACAAGAAAGTTTGCATAATTGTTATTATTTGCTCTACTAACTTCACTGGTTGTCCATGAGGAAGATTATATACAGGGTGGCAGATGACAGAAAGCTTTCACTGGAGATAAAGTCCTGGAGAAGGCGAGTGGAATTGCCTTTCCAATGGGAGAGGCAAATTCTCCCTTAAGCAGTTGGAAAAAGGGCAGCATATCTTATCTCCCCAAGGAGGCAGAGAGAAGGTGCAATCTTCTTTGGAATAATACAAAACTTCCAAAGGCCTGGGGTATAAAAAAGACCTACTGGTAAAGGAGGAAAAAAAAAATTCACCCTGGTAAGATCTACCAAAATAGAAAGCTGTTTGACCATGGGAACATATACTGAGAGACTCATCTCAAGATGCAGAGACAGAGACAGTCTAAGACCGATACTGAACCAGGACAAAGAGAAGATCCACCCCCTCCCCATGCTAGGCACCATGTATACACACACACACACACACACACACAATAGCAGGACCAATGAATAAGCAGAAGCAGTCAACTACTAAGGAAGAGAAAAAAGTGTGCAGAGTATGATCACTCTACCTTCTAGGCACACAGGGAAGACACAAAGTGAAGGTCAAGCAGAAGCACTGAGAAAGACCATCTGGAGAGCAAACCCTCACCCTAAACACAACTGATTTTTGTCAAGCTGAAGGAAACAATGCTAGATAAGAGACATTCATTTAACAAATGGTGGCAGAACAAGTGAATATTGACATACTGTAAAATAAACAAGAAACCACAACTCTGGGTCTTTGAAACAAGTCATGTTAAAAAATAGAAAGATAAGTCAAAACCTAGGAGAAAGCATTTGCAAAAACATATAGGGCTTTTATCCAAAATATGTAAATAACTCTAAAACATAATAACAAAACAAAAAAAAATTAAAATGGGCAAATTCTTTTGATATACTTTATGAAATATATGATAGTAAATAAGTCTTTGATAAAAATGCTGTGTATATGGTCATTACTAAAATGAAAATTGAAATCCTGATAAAATTCTGCATGTTTACAAAGATGTTCAAAACAAAACAAAAATACAGAAAAACATGAAAATCCCAAGTGCAAGTTCTGATGTGTAGTAGCTAGAAATCTCATAAGATAATAGAAGAAATGAAGAATGGTAGATCTACTTTGGACAACAATTTTGCAGTTTATAAATCAAAGTTACATATTCATTAACCATAGGATCACAACCCACTCCTTGATATTTACTCAAGAAAAATGGAAACAATGTTTTTGGTGCTATATTCATAATTGCTAAAACAAAAAACTATGCAAATGTGTATCATCTGGTGAATCGATAATCTATGATACACCTACACACTGAAACACTATTCAACAATGAGACAGAATTAATTCTGATACAAGGATGGTATGGTTGATCCTCAAACACACTATTCTGGAAAAACTAAAAGGCTACATCAGAATTATTCATTTTCTATGGGATTCTTGAACAACAAAACAGATCAGTGGATATCAGTTGTTTATGAGGGGTTTGGTACGATGGAAGTGTTGAATGCAAGGTGGTAAGAGGGAATGCAATTTTCAGTATTGAAAATGCTCTTGTTGCAGTTTTATAAATCTGCACATTTTTTTAAACTCATAGAACTGCACACTTAAAAGGTTATAAATATACTTGACATTCAGACTCCAGGCAAAAGTGTTAAAGGTAAACATTATTGGATCTTTCCAAGAGTTAATAAGGTGTAACAGTTAATATATTCCTTGAATACTGAATGCAAGTATAATTATAGAATGTGACAAAATTCCATAAAATAAAAGTTTATAACTGGAAAATTAGAATTAAGATTGCATAAGCTATTCCCCAGTAAGAAATATGACTATTTTGGCACTCTACAGTAGAATCATATAGATCTTATCCTTATATAATATACTTCATAGCAGTAAGAAATGGTATGATTAATAGAAGAAATATACCATTTACAGTTTGTTATTATTCATGAAATAGAAAGACATATGTCAACTATTCCATAATAAACTATAATCATTCTTCTCTTCAGAATTGAACATTGACGCTTCAAAACATAAATTACAGGTTTAGAACAAGCCATGTTCACTCTGAATTAAAACATTGCAATACAGATCACATTGTAATCAATCATTACTGACTAAATACAGTTTGTGAAGGTCCATTCCCACAGAAGGCTACTTGGCTGCCTTTCATTTGAGCGCTCTCTACCAAAAGTTAACTATGGTCTAACAAGGTTAAACATAAATGCAAATATGTTACCAAATAATCTTATGTTAAATATTTAATATTAGTAACTTACTTGCTATTTTCATTCAAATAACTGTTGAATTTCTTCTTAAAATTGGAAATATTTTGTCATAAATGTCACTATACCTCTATAGTCCCAGCTACATTGAGCATTTGTTCAAAAGTCCAGCACCAATATTAAGTCCATTTATATCTTTGGACAGGATGCTAACTGCTTTTGCATAGTAATTATAGTATTTTTAAAATATATTATAAAATATTATTGAAAACTCATTATTTGAATCATTATATTTTTCAGACACCTTTACTGGACAATGACAAAGCAAAATAAGATTGTAAACCTAGATATCAAAGCAATTGTTTCTTTGGAATATTTTATTGCTTTATTATTTTTTTCATGAAGGAAAGGATAGTTTATTCAACTATATGTACACAATTCTTTTGATTACATCGATATTTTCCCATAATACTCTGAAATATAGGACATAAGTATAAAATGAATCTTCCAGTATGTAATAGTTTGTTGTGTCATTTCTTTGGATTACTGTTATTTGCACTACAGAAAACGTGGTATTTTATTATAGCTTGCTATATTAATTGATCTTCTAATACCAAAAACTTCTAGTTATGGTTGTCTCTAAACAACTTACTTTATGTATCAAGAGAAGTCCAAACCAAGAAGTATAGAGATACAAGGTATATGTTTTGATTTGCTTCAATATACTATCTTTGTAATACTGGATATAATACACCTTCTCCATGTTTTTCTTTTCCTTTTTTTTTTTTACTGTTAAATCATAGCTGTGTACATTAGTGCAATCGCCTGTGCTCAGTCTAGGATGCCCCATAAATGTGGCCCCACCCCTCCACCCCTCCTTTTTTAAGTGAATTTAATAGATTAAGTAATATCCGAAAAAATAAATGATTTTTGATTTTTTTTTTTTTTTTTTTTTTTGTAGAGACAGAGTCTCACTTTATGTCCCTTGGTAGAGTGCTGTGGCATCACACAGCTCACAGCAACCTCCAACTCCTGGGCTTAAGCGATTCTCTTGCCTCAGCCTCCCGAGTAGCTGGGACTACAGGCGCCCGCCACAACGCCCAGCTATTTTTTGGTTGCAGTTCAGCCGATTTTTGATTATTTTTTTAATTCACCAAATCCCAGGAATCTTTTTTGTTTTACAAAGTTTGACTAAGAAAATATTTTCTCTGTATTGAATCATGATTTTCTAGAAAACAGCTATTAAAGTCTCTTACATCGTACTTGTGGAGTTTCCAGGAAACTATTTGGAATTTTTATTTAATATTTTAATGTTATGTTTTCTAAGGGTTTTTCTCCTACAATTTCTCTTGCCTGAAGCAAATGCTTCTGATTAGGTTGTTTCCCTTCTATTTCTGCATCTATTGTTCCAAAATGACCAGCACAGGCTGATCTATACCTTCAGATTACCCAATGCAGAAGTTTTAGTGTAAACTCAAGTTTTCATTATTGGTTTGAAAATCACTAGGTTCTGGAATTTCCTGTTTTTGTTGTTGTTGTTTTCCTTATCACTCTGAAGATTTTCTTCTGAAATTCAAGAGATATATTTTATATTCTATTGGCACAGAACCTTTTTACAGCTTAAATTAGTTCAATCTGAGGCATGGAATCAAGGAAGTATAACTTGGTGAAATCAGCTTATTGTATTTGCTTGATGGAAAGTGGAAAAACCAAGAATTTCTCCAAAGTGATTCTGCGTATTGGAGATGCATATGCCATTACAGGTGTAAGTTAAACTGATTTTGGAGAATATATTTGAGTAAAGAGGAAACAGGAGAAGCCACTGGAAAAATCATCAAGGAGTAAAATTGAAGCTCTAACCTACTTTTCTTCTTTCTGCTGCCTTCATCTGAAAATATGATGCCTAATTTGCCTCTCCTGATAATCTAAATGCAAAGGAGATGGTCAGTGAAGCTTTTACAATCATTGACCACTTCTTAGTATAGACTTACCAAGGGTTTAGATTTTACAGGTAAAGCTTCACCGGCCATCAGTTAAGATGTGATATGCTATCATACATTTACAGAATAGTGTGAAATTAAGTGTAAATTTGTCTTTGCTGAGAGTGTTTGCATTCTATGTCTTATAAGTTTCTGAGGAATGAAAAAACAGTGCTCATTTAAAAATGTTGAATATGAGTGCACAGGTGGGAAGGATTTTGGCAGATAACATCTTACAGACTCAAATTTACGGTACGAAAGCTGTCTTTACTCTACCTATGCCAATTGTATTTATTTTCATTGGCACATAGGTTCAATCAAAGTTAAAACCTTTTCTATAACTGTTTTAAACAATATCAGTCAGAATTCCATATAAATCATTTATCACCCTTTCCTCAGCCATAACTCAACAAGAATCCCTCTGTTTTGTGTAACATCTTTCAGTTGAAAGGACATTTACATAAAAATATGTACATGCCATCAATTTCAGCATACACCAAGACACAATCTGCCTTCATAATTTAGAGTGTAGGCTACATTAAAAACAGAACCTCCAGTGAGTTATTGCTCCCTGTAGTCATAATATGCCTTATTTCACTGTCCATAAAACAATAAGAAAAGTGGCACTGTGATGAATTCAGTAGTTATACCATATGCCAGGATATTTTTCTGGAAATATCTTCCCTAAATATGTAACAAGATAGATAGCTCATCATGGGCTGACACAAAACTGATGCATATGCAAGTATAAAACATTTTCCGCATGTTTGAAAAGGCCCTAGAGGGTGGTAAGAGGATCATAAGTTGTTAGCATTATTTCAATAATTAAATAATCAGGAAGCTAGATAGTGGCACTTGTAAGGTACAAGTGTCTGATTCATAGTCCCATAATCATATCCTCTGAAATATACGTGCCCTCCTCTTTATTCGGTCTGGAGGCTAACGTGCCAATAATTCCAGAGTGTGTCTATTGCTTAACATTTAGAAGATGCTACTCTGAAAAATAGTAATATTTTCTAAACTAGTTTAATGATTAATAAAAAAAATCTCTCCCAACTTTAGTGAGAGTATGGCTAATGGAGAAAATATTCAAAGCAAGAATCTGCTTTTCGGGGCAGGCAATTTATCATTTACTAGTATTCAATAATGGTTTAAGAAGTAAATCTGTTTTCAAGATATGATACAGGTACTCCCAAGTTTCCTTTCAGAGTGCAGAGATAAGTATAGTAGTAAGCTAGGGGACCACACATCCTAAATAACGCCAGCACACACGGCAAATTTACAATGAAAAGTCAACTAAAATTCTCACCGTCTCTTTTACCTACTGCTCTATCTCCATAGAAAACCTGGTGTCGAATATCTATGAAAGGCTTAATCAATGGATTTCAAATAAATAAACAAATAAGTTAATAAAGTATTTCTTATCTATAGCTACTTTTAAAAAAAGAGTTGTGTTCCAATTGTTTCTTCATTAAACTGATAAATCTGACATTTCTGCCTTGATTCTAGTCTCATCCCATTCTCTGTCAGCTGCTCCCCATTTGTCTATTATACTTTTCCCCCTCCATACTCTCTCCCTGCAACTGGGGAAACAGAGAAAGTACCAGAAAAAGACTTTATTTCATATATTAATGAACAATTATGTTAAAAAGAAAAATCATTAATTAGAAATAAATTGTTATGCTTCATTTATTTTTCTCAAATAAGGCCAGGTTGTCATGGAATGATTCTTGATGACTGGGGCTTGATCTTCATAGGAAAAAAAAAAAGGAAAAAAAAAAAGAGAAAAAAACAGGTAACTACTTTCCTTAATATTCGACTCAACTTTTTTTTGGAAATATATATAAATATATATAAATTGTCATATATATATGACAATAATCTCCATTATTCTAATTTAAAATTTTTAAGTTTTATTTTTCTTTGTATGTTCATAGGAATTAACATTCCATATGACATCTAATAAAAACTTGATATTTTTTCATTGTGAAAAATATAGTATTCCAAAATTTTTTAAATCATGTGATTCAGCTTGCAATATACCTCCAAACAAAATTAAATTGTGCCTAAATGATGCATAGCTATTAGATCATTATAAGTAGTATGGGGGCTTAGAGGCTTACTATAAGATTATCTGCCCATTGTTTGCAGGATCGTAGGAAATTTATTTAAAACTATATGGTTTTCTCAAATAATGAATAGAGGTATTATTAATATGTTCTTCCAGAACAATTGTAATAACTGAGAAGATAATGAAATTACTGGGTATACTTTAAGCAGTAAAATAAATAAGCATTTACTAAGAATAGATTTGTTTTCTTTTGTTTTGGAAACTAGGAAAGACAACCTCCCCAGCATATGAGGTTCTTGGCTATTTTCCATTGGACAATTTTACATTCAGAAAAAAAAAAAAAACACCATAAACTACAACTTGAAGGACAAAACCCTCAAGCTTTAGGTTAGTCAAACCCCAAGAGGTAGTTAATATGACATTTTAGAAATCATAATATATTTGTAAAATTTTCACATCCTATTTTATGTTATGATATATTGTGCATGCTTACTACTTAATAGTATTTTTAGACATTAAGAAAACTGTTTTTGTCTGCCACCAATTCCAGGCATCAAAGAAAGGCAAAGACGTAATAGGGATACCATATCTGTCAATCATTTTAGGTATATACAAGCCTAGCAGATTACCTTATTCTTAGGAAAACAATGACTACATCTTTACTTGAAAATTTTTAAGACTTTATATTATTTATCCTTTCTAAGGCAGTAGGAAATGGTATTCCATTGTTTGGAGTTTTCAATAATTTTGAAAAAATATCTCTTTTAATAATAGTAATAGTAGTTATGTTCTACTATAAACTAACACATTCTTAAGCAGAAAGTCAACTGATCTTGTTAAGAATTACTGACAGAAGTTGTCTCTTCCATATAGCATTGAATATTTGAGTAACTGCCTCAAAAAATTAATAACTCATTTAGGAAATTTCAAGAAGTGAATCTCTCTTCACCTCTAGGCAAGAAGTCCCTTGGTTTATTATTTCTTTAGGGATGATTAAAGCTGTATCTTCATATTACAGTATTATCATCTTTTGGTCTTTATTCTGGCAACAGGACATTGAGTCAAACAGATCCTGATCCTTTTAAGTTGAACAACTTTCCAAACTTTCAATGTCTGCAGTTTGTAGGTATTCCACCTTCGTTTGATTTTTATGATCATGGGCATGTTCATGGATTGTGAAATGTCTTCATTTTAAAATTATTCTCTTTATGGAGGTTTCTAATGGATCAATTAATGTTTTTATTTTTCTGATGTGACTGAGAACCTCTAGTGAGCATCATATGTTAACTTAGGTGACCTGGGGATAAAATAGTAAGCAGATATGGTAATGCAAGTTGTCCTGTATAGTCGTGCATTTACACGTTAAGATACTAACTGAGTTTAGCTGGATTTGCCCTTATAGACATTTTTTTTTCTTTTTTTTTTTATTGTTGGGTATTCATTGAGGGTACAATAAGCCAGGTTACATTGTTAGGGACTTTGCCTTGCCCCCATAAAGTGTGACACACACCAAAGCCCCACCCCCCTCCCTCCGTCCCTCTTTCTTCTTCCCCCAAATAACCTTAATTGTCATTAATTTTCCTCATATCAAAATTGAGTACATAGGATTCATGCTTCTCCTTTCTTGTGATGCTTTACAAAGAATAATGTCTTCCACTTCCATCCAGGTTAATGCGAAGGATGTAAAGTCTCCATTTTTTTTTAATAGCTGAATAGTATTCCATGGTGTACATATACCACAGCTTGTTAATCCATTCCTGGGTTGGTGGGCATTTAGGCTGTTTCCACATTTTGGCGATTGTAAATTGAGCTGCAATAAACAGTCTAGTACAAGTGTCCTTATGATAAAAATATTTTTTTCCTTCTGGGTAGATGCCCAGTAATGGAATTGCGGGATCAAATGGGAGGTCTAGCTTGAGTGCTTTGAGGTTTCTCCATACTTCCTTCCAGAAAGGTTGTACTAGTTTGCAGTCCCACCAGCAGTGTAAAAGTGTTCCCTTCTCTCCACATCCACGCCAGCATCTGCAGTTTTGAGATTCTGTGATGTGGGCCATTCTCACTGGGGTTAGATGATATCTCAGGGTTGTTTTGATTTACATTTCTCTAATATATAGAGATGATGAACATTTTTTCATGTGTTTGTTAGCCATTTGTCTGTCATCTTTAGAGAAGGTTCTATTCATGTCTCTTGCCCATTGATATAAGGGATTGTTGGCTTTTTTCATGTGGATTAATTTGAGTTCTCTATAGATCCTGGTTATCAAGCTTTTGTGTGATTGATAATATGCAAATATCCTTTCCCATTGTGTAGGTTGTCTCTTTGCTTTGGTTATTGTCTCCATAGCTGTACAGAAGCTTTTAAGTTTAATGAAGTCCCATTTGTTTATTTTTGTTGTTGTTGCAATTGCCATGGCAGTCTTCTTCATGAAGTCTTTCCCTAGGCCAATATCTTCCAGTGTTTTTCCTATGCTTTCTTTGAGAATTTTTATTGTTTCGTGCCTTAAATTTAAGACCTTTATCCATCTTGAGTCAATTTTTGTGAGTGGTGAAAGGTTTGGGTCCAGTTTCAGTCTTTTACATGTAGACATCAGTTCTCCCAACACCATTTATTGAATAGGGAGTCTTTCCCCCAAGGTATGTTCTTGTTTGGTTTATCAAAGATTAGGTGGTTGTAAGATGTAAGTTTCATTTCTTGATGTTCAATTCGATTCCAAGTGTCTATGTCTCTGTTTTTGTGCCAGTGCCATGCTGTCTTGACCACTGTGGCTTTGTAGTACACACTAAAGTCTGGTATGCTGATGCCCCCAGCTTTATTTTATTACTAAGAACTGCCTTAGCTATACAGGGTTTTTTCTGGTTCCATACAAAATGCAGAATCATTTTCTCCAAATCTTGAAAGTACGATGTTTTTATTTTGATAGGAATGGCATTGAATAGGTAGATTGCTTTGGGAAGTATGGACATTTTAACAATGTTGATTCTTCCCATCCATGAGCATGGTATGTTCTTCCATTTGTTAATATCCTCTGCTATTTCCTTTCTGAGGATTTCATAGTTTTCTTTATACAGGTCCTTCACCTGCTTCGTTAGGTACACTCCTAGGTATTTCATTTTCTTTGAAACTATGGTGAAGGGAGTTGTGTTCTTAATTAGCTTCTCATCTTGACTGTTATTGGTGTACACAAAGGCTACTGACATGTGGACATTAATTTTATATCCTGAAACATTACTGTATTTTTTGATGACTTCTAGGAGTCTTGTGGTTGAGTCTTTGGGGTTCTCTAAGTATAAGATCATGTTGTCAGCATAGAGGGAGAGTTTGACCTCCTTTGTTCCCATTTGGATTCCCTTTATTTCCTTGTCTTGCCTAACTGTATTGGCTAGAACTTCCAGCACCATGTTGAATAGTAAAGGTGACAGAGGACAACCTTGTCTGGTTCCAGTTCTAAGAGGAAAAGCTTTTAGTTTTACTCCATTCAGTAAAATAGTAGCTGTGGGTTTGCCATAGATAGCCTGAATCAGTTTTGAAATGTGCCACCTATGCCTGCACTCTTCAGTGTTCTAATTAGAAAAGGATGCTGGATTTTATCAAATGCTTTTTCTGCATCCATTGAGAGGATTATTTGATCTTTATTTTTGCCTCTGTTAGTATGGTGGATAACGTTTATTGACTTGCGTATGTTAAACCAGCCTTGCATCCCTGGGATGAAGTCTACTTGATCATATGAATGACTTTTTTGATGATAAGCTGTAATCTATTGGCTAGGATTTTGTTGAGAATTTTTCAATCTATATTCATGAGTGAGATTGGTCTGAAATTCTCCTTTTTGTTTGGGTCTTTTCCTGGTTTTGGTATCAGGGTGATGTTTGCTTCATACAATGTGTTGGGGAAGATTCCTTCTTCCTCAATTTTTTGGAATAATTTCTGCAGTACAGGAATAAGCTCTTCCTTGAAGGTTTGATAGAATTCTGGAGTAAGGCCATCTGGACCAGGGCATTTTTTGGTTGGAAGATTTTTTATTGTTTCTTTGATCTTAGTGCTTGAAATTGGTCTGTTCAGGAGCTCTATTTCTTCCTGGCTAAGTCTAGGGAGAGGGTGTTATTCCAAATATTAATCCATTTCCTTCAAATTGTCAAATTTCTGGGCATAGAGTTTCTGGTAGTATTCAGAGATGATCTCTTGTATCTCTGTGGGATCAGTTGTTATTTCCCCTTAATCATTTCTGATTGAGGTTACTAGAGATTTTACTTTGCTATTCCTTGTTAGTCTGGCCAATGGTTTATCTATTTTATTTATTTTTTCAAAGAACCAACTCCTTGTTTCATTAATTTTCTGAATGATTCTTTTGTTTTTAATTTCATTGATCTCTGATTTGATTTTGGATATTTCTTTTCTTCTACTGAGTTTAGGCTTAGATTGTTCTTCTTTTTCCAAATCCATAAGATGGCTTGTGAGATTGTTGATGTGCTCTCTTTGTGTTTTTTGAATGTGGGCATCTAAAGCAATGAATTTTCCTCTCAAAACTGCTTTTGCAGTATCCCACAGGTTTTGGTAGCTTGTGTCTTCATTGTTGTTATGCTCAAGGAAGTTAATGATTTCCTGTTTTATTTCTTCCTGCACCCATCTGTTATTCAACAGAAGATTGTTTAATTTCCATGCCTTTGGGTGGGGTCGAGCATTTTTGTTAGAGTTGAGTTCCACCTTTAGTGCCTTATGGTCTGAGAAGATACAAGGTAAAATTTCAATTCTTTTGATTCTGTTGATATTTGTTTTGTGTCCCAGGATATGATCAATTTTGGAGAATGTTCCATGGGGTGATGAGAAGAATGTATATTCTTTATCTTTGGGATGGAGTGTTCTATATGTGTCTATCAAGCACAGTTGTTCTAGGGTCTCATTTAAATCTCTTATATCCTTGTTTAATTTCTGTTTAGAGGATCTGTCCAGCTCTGTAAGAGGAGTGTTAAGGTCCCCTGTTATTATGGTATTATCAGATATCATATTGCTCAGACTGAGTAAGGTCTGTTTCAAGAATCTGGGAGCATTTAAATTGGGTGCATAAATATTTAGAATTGAAATGTCTTCTTGTTTTGTTTTTCCCTTGACCAATATAAAGTGACCATCTTTGTTTTTTTGACTTATTTTCTTTAAATCCACATGTATCTGAAAATAAGATTGCAACTCCTCTTTTCTTCTGAATTCCATTTGCCTGAAAATTGTCTTCCAACCCTTGACTCGGAGCTTTAATTTGTCTTTTGAAGCCAGGTGTGTTCCTTGCAGACAGCAAATGGATGGCTTGTGTTTTTTAATCCAGTCAACCAATCTATGTCTCTTCAGTGGGGAACTCAAGCCATTAACATTTATTGAGATAATTGATAAGTGTGGTAGTATTCTATTCATCTTATTTTGTGAGAGTCCATTGCTTAGTTTTATCTTTTACATTGGTGTGGAGGTTAAGTTATGTCCTTTAATTTCTGAGTACTTACTTTGCTGCTGATCCATTGTGGTGGTCAGTGTGCAGAACAGGTTGAAGTATTTACTGTAGAGCTGGTTTTGTTGTGGCGAATTTTCTCAATGTTAGTATATCCGTAAATGATTTGATTTCTCCGTCAATCTTTAAGCTTAGCTTAGCAGGGTACAGAATTCTGGGCTGGAAATTGTTCTGTTTAAGTAGATTAAAGGTAGATGACCATTGTCTTCTTGCTTGGAAAGTTTCCTTAGAGAAGTCTGCGGTCACTCTGACGGATTTGCCCCTGTAGGTCAACTGGTGCTTACTCCTGGCAGCTTGCAGGATCTTTTCTTTTGTCTTGACTTTGGACAGGTTTATCACAATGTGTCTTGGAGAAGCTTGGTTAGAGTTGAGGTGACCTGCCGTCCGATATCCCTCTGAAAGCAGTGTGTCAGAATCGTTGGTGATATTTGGGAAATTTTCTTTTATAATATTCTCTATTATGGCTTCCATTCCTCTGGGACATTCTTTTTTTTTTTAATTAAGGGTAAAATAAGCCAGGTTACACTGATTGCAATTATTAGGTAAAGTCCCTCTTGCAGTCATGTCTTGCCCCCATAAAGTGCGACACACACCAAGGACCCACCCCCCTCCCTCCTTCCCTCTTTCTGTTTCCCCCCCATAACCATAATTGTCATTAATTGTCCTCATATCAAAATTGAGTACATAGGATTCATGCTTCTCCATTCTTGTGATGCTTTACTAAGAATAATGTCTTCCACGTCCATCCAGGTTGATACAAAGGATGTAAAGTCTCCATTTTTTTAATGGCTGAATAGTATTCCATGGTATACATATACCACAGCTTGTTAATCCATTCCTGGGTTGGTGGGCATTTAGGCTGTTTTCACATTTTAGCGATTGTAAATTGAGCTGCAATAAACAGTGTAGTACAAGTGTCCTTATGACAAAAGGATTTCTTTCCTTCTGGGTAGATGCCCAGTAAATGGGATTGCAGGATCAAATGGGAGGTCTAGCTTGAGTGCTTTGAGGTTTCTCCATACTTCCTTCCAGAAAGGTTGTACTAGTTTGCAGTCCCACCAGCAGTGTAAAAGTGTTCCCTTCTCTCCACATCCCTTACTGTCCCGCCCATATGCATCAAGCCTCACTGAAACTGTAACAGCTTCCTAAATGTGTATTGGAGCACCAGCTTAGAAGAAACACTATGGAAAGATGGGTTTACCGTTTATGTACTTTGTGAATCAAACAAGTTACATGGTGTTGTATCATATCAAAAATTATGAGTCTGGGAATGAAGGGATAGAGCAGGAGGAGCTCCACTTATCATCACATCCATTGACTCAATGAAGAATTTTGTATTTCCCATCCACAATACTCTGCACTACACAGTGTTGGAGGTCCTAGTGCTCAATGAGGGCACATTATTACCAGAGAAGAAAAATAAGAGTACTATGGAATACAAATTAAGGCTACTATTGTGATTTTAGAGAATTTTTATGCTCACAGTGTCTGAAGAAAAGAACTATATTGGTAGAAATAATAAATCTTAAGGAGGCGGGGAGAATGCACGTGGAACCCAGCGAATTTGGGGAGGCATCTTCCAATATTCCTTTTACTATCGTAATTGTGAACATGTGTAACCACTTCAGACTGAGAACAATGTTATTATCAATGGTTCATATGATCAAAAAATGAAGATATGTATCACAAAAAAAGACACCAAGGCCTACTGAAGTGAGTATGAGGGAACTGTAAAATGAATAGGGAAACTTGAAATACATAAGAATGTTGGTTTCAGTCCCATGATCCAATGTAGCCACAGGGGAGGCAGTTTATACTACTAACCTCCTTCTCCTGACTTTCACATTGGGAGGAAAGACCCACAGGAACCATGGAAAAGTTGCACACAAAACCAGTAAGAAAATTAACTTGTGCAGCACAAAGGGTGAAATGTATCAGCCATGAGAATGCATTTCACAGATCTCCAAGGTACATAGCACAATTCACCAAGTGCTCCAATTCCTGTAGTGTGAAATGCATGCTCATATTTTCATTAAGAAAATACTTTCCCTTCAGCTGCTCCTCTTTGGTGGAGCTTGTGTCCTAAGGCAGATCCATTCCTGGGAAACAAACCTTTGCTCTGTTGAATGATCTTTGCTTGAGATGTCTCTCATGACCTTGTTAAATTTTCTTTACACAGTGTCAATGTCTAACTTGGGTCCATCCACCCATTTCCTTCCTTCTGTGCTTCACTGGAGGTCAAATTGCACAGAGATATGCCTGTTCCCCAAGATTCATTTTTTTTGAAAAATGAATTTGTCTTACGATACCTTACATAATAAAAATCCTTATATATTTAATCAAGTTTTGGCATCTACTCAATCTGGATGACCACAGTAGTTATTATTAGCAAATGTGAAGTATATGCTAAATCATCTTTTCTTCAACAGACTGACCAAGAAATAGAAACATTTGCAAATTTTATCTTACTGACTTCTAAACTGCTTTTCACTTTCTCATCAAATTCTTCATCTCATTGTTACGTGCAGATTTCTGAAATTCTCATAATTTCTGGTGCAGCAGTTGATAGGTCGCAGTTTCTCTAATCATGCATAGGCATCTCAAAAACAATGTCCTCTTTTACCCACCCGCATCTCCCTGATATCTGTATTTATGTGAGAAATAGCTTTATAATAGCCCATTCTTATAATAGTCAACTCTTATAATTTCTGGTTTGCATTCGAGAGATGTTGGCCTCATGTAACTCAATTTTATGGAATATTTTTTGAAAAATAATATTTCTTCCTTAAATCTTTGATTCAAATCATCAGCACTTACAAGGGTACATGTGAGCCTTGGCAAATGTGGAATGTAAATGTCTTGGCAAAGTAACTAAGAAAATGCCAGGAGGGCTATGTCAACTAATGAGATGAAAATATGTCAAATATTCTATGAAACAAGCATATGGTGCCCCATGATCATATTGATGTACACAGCTATGATTTAATAAAAAAAAAAAAGAAAAGAAAAGAAATCATCAGCAAAGATATCTAGATATGGACTTTTCTTTGTGGAAAGATTTTTGACCTCAAATTTAATTATTTAGCACATATAGGGATATTTGGGTGTTTATATTTTCTCAATTAAGCTTTAGAAGTTTGTATCTTTTGAAAATATGTATTTTTATTAAAGTTAAATATATTACCATAAAGTTATTAATAATATTTACTTATTATACTCTAACATCTATAGAACTATTAATGATGTTCCCTCATTCTTTATGGCATTGGTAATTTTTATCTTCTATAGTTGTTTGCTTAATTATTGTCTCTAAAGATTTATCAATTTGATATTTTAAAAGTAAGCAGCTTACAGTGTTAGTGAATTTCTCTACTTTTTTCTTTTACTATCTTTGTAATGTCCCCTTCTTTCAAGATTATTAAATTTAAAAGACAAATTCAAACTTCAGAGATAACGAATTCATTGAAATTTCTATTTAAAAAGAAGAAAAGGTGGAAAGTGAAGACACTGATTTAAGATCTTTTTGTTTAAATATAGGCAAATAGTACTACAAGTTTCCTTCTAACAGCTGCATTAATCTTAAAAAAAAAAATGTCAGTGTGCTGCATTTTTTTTATCTTCAAAATGTTTTTTGATTTTTTCTTTTGATTTTACCTTTGACACATCCATCATTTGGAAGTATACAGTTTAGCTTCAAGGTATTGGAGTATTTTCCAGATATTTTACATTTTTAAATTCTATTTTAATTACATTATTATCCGAGAACACACTTTGTGTAATATAAATCTTAACAAACTAATTGACATTTCTTTGTAGCCCAGAATACAGTTCACAAAGTAAATTCATGCACTTACAAAGACTAAATATTGCATTATTTTTCTAGGGAAATGTTTTATGTATGTTATTTAGGTGAAGTTACTTTATAAGAATTGAAGGGGTCCATATATTTACTGAGTTTCTGTCTAATAGTGTATCAATTATTGACATTGGTATGTTGAAATGTCTAATCTTGATTAAGAATTTGCTTAATTTTTCTTTTTTAGCTCTGTCAGTTTTTATTCCATTTATTTTAAAACACTTTTATTAAATGCTTAAATATTTATGATTCTTTTGTCCTTGCTTTAATCAGTTTGGGACACTGACTGAGAAAGAGAGAGGGAGAGATGAGAGAGACAGAGAGATATCTCATGTCTCCTTTTATAAGGGCACTATTGTTATTTCTGTGGACTCCACCCTCATGATTTAATTATCTCCCACATTCCCACTTCTTTAACACTGCAGCTTGGCATTTGAACAAATGAATTTTAGGGAGTGCACAAAATGCAGTCAATAACTTTTTGTCCCTAGATCCCAAATATGTGTTTCTCAAATGCAAAATACATTCATTTTATTCCAATAGTGTCTTAACTCATCCCATCGACAACTCTAAAATCTAAAGACCAAAGTTTCATCTATCACGTCAATCATATATGGGTAAGGCTTGCAAAACGATTCATCCAGAAGTCAAATTCCTCTCCAGCAAGGACCCTGTGAAACACAGCAAGTTTTGTGCTTCTATAATATTAATGATATGGAAGGCATAAACTGTATATTCCCATACAGAAAGAGATGTATTTCTTTTCTTCTACTGAGTTTAGGCTTAGATTGTTCTTCTTTTTCCAAATCCATAAGATGGCTTGTGAGATTGTTGATGTGCTCTCTTTGTGTTTTTTGAATGTGGGCATCTAAAGCGATGAATTTTCCTCTCAAAACTGCTTTTGCAGTATCCCACAGGTTTTGGTAGCTTGTGTCTTCATTGTTGTTATGCTCAAGGAAGTTAATGATTTCCTGTTTTATTTCTTCCTGCACCCATCTGTTATTCAACAGAAGATTGTTTAATTACCATGCCTTTGGGTGGGGTCGAGCATTTTTGTTAGAGTTGAGTTCCACCTTTAGTGCCTTATGGTCTGAGAAGATACAAGGTAAAATTTCAATTATTTTGATTCTGTTGATATTTGTTTTGTGTCCCAGGATATGATCAATTTTGGAGAATGTTCCATGGGGTGATGAGAAGAATGTATATTCTTTATCTTTGGGATGGAGTGTTCTATATGTGTCTATCAAGCACAGTTGTTCTAGGGTCTCATTTAAATCTCTTATATCCTTGTTTAATTTCTGTTTAGAGGATCTGTCCAGCTCTGTAAGAGGAGTGTTAAGGTCCCCTGTTATTATGGTATTATCAGATATCATATTGCTCAGACTGAGTAAGGTCTGTTTCAAGAATCTGGGAGCATTTAAATTGGGTGCATAAATATTTAGAATTGAAATGTCTTCTTGTTTTGTTTTTCCCTTGACCAATATAAAGTGACCATCTTTGTTTTTTTGACTTATTTTCTTTAAATCCACATGTATCTGAAAATAAGATTGCAACTCCTCTTTTCTTCTGAATTCCATTTGCCTGAAAATTGTCTTCCAACCCTTGACTCGGAGCTTTAATTTGTCTTTTGAAGCCAGGTGTGTTCCTTGCAGACAGCAAATGGATGGCTTGTGTTTTTTAATCCAGTCAACCAATCTATGTCTCTTCAGTGGGGAACTCAAGCCATTAACATTTATTGAGATAATTGATAAGTGTGGTAGTATTCTATTCATCTTATTTTGTGAGAGTCCATTGCTTAGTTTTATCTTTTACATTGGTGTGGAGGTTAAGTTATGTCCTTTAATTTCTGAGTACTTACTTTGCTGCTGATCCATTGTGGTGGTCAGTGTGCAGAACAGGTTGAAGTATTTACTGTAGAGCTGGTTTTGTTGTGGCGAATTTTCTCAATGTTAGTATATCCGTAAATGATTTGATTTCTCCGTCAATCTTTAAGCTTAGCTTAGCAGGGTACAGAATTCTGGGCTGGAAATTGTTCTGTTTAAGTAGATTAAAGGTAGATGACCATTGTCTTCTTGCTTGGAAAGTTTCCTTAGAGAAGTCTGCGGTCACTCTGACGGATTTGCCCCTGTAGGTCAACTGGTGCTTACTCCTGGCAGCTTGCAGGATCTTTTCTTTTGTCTTGACTTTGGACAGGTTTATCACAATGTGTCTTGGAGAAGCTTGGTTAGAGTTGAGGTGACCTGCCGTCCGATATCCCTCTGAAAGCAGTGTGTCAGAATCGTTGGTGATATTTGGGAAATTTTCTTTTATAATATTCTCTATTATGGCTTCCATTCCTCTGGGACATTCTTTTTTTTTTTAATTAAGGGTAAAATAAGCCAGGTTACACTGATTGCAATTATTAGGTAAAGTCCCTCTTGCAGTCATGTCTTGCCCCCATAAAGTGCGACACACACCAAGGACCCACCCCCCTCCCTCCTTCCCTCTTTCTGTTTCCCCCCCATAACCATAATTGTCATTAATTGTCCTCATATCAAAATTGAGTACATAGGATTCATGCTTCTCCATTCTTGTGATGCTTTACTAAGAATAATGTCTTCCACGTCCATCCAGGTTGATACAAAGGATGTAAAGTCTCCATTTTTTTAATGGCTGAATAGTATTCCATGGTATACATATACCACAGCTTGTTAATCCATTCCTGGGTTGGTGGGCATTTAGGCTGTTTTCACATTTTAGCGATTGTAAATTGAGCTGCAATAAACAGTGTAGTACAAGTGTCCTTATGACAAAAGGATTTCTTTCCTTCTGGGTAGATGCCCAGTAAATGGGATTGCAGGATCAAATGGGAGGTCTAGCTTGAGTGCTTTGAGGTTTCTCCATACTTCCTTCCAGAAAGGTTGTACTAGTTTGCAGTCCCACCAGCAGTGTAAAAGTGTTCCCTTCTCTCCACATCCCTTACTGTCCCGCCCATATGCATCAAGCCTCACTGAAACTGTAACAGCTTCCTAAATGTGTATTGGAGCACCAGCTTAGAAGAAACACTATGGAAAGATGGGTTTACCGTTTATGTACTTTGTGAATCAAACAAGTTACATGGTGTTGTATCATATCAAAAATTATGAGTCTGGGAATGAAGGGATAGAGCAGGAGGAGCTCCACTTATCATCACATCCATTGACTCAATGAAGAATTTTGTATTTCCCATCCACAATACTCTGCACTACACAGTGTTGGAGGTCCTAGTGCTCAATGAGGGCACATTATTACCAGAGAAGAAAAATAAGAGTACTATGGAATACAAATTAAGGCTACTATTGTGATTTTAGAGAATTTTTATGCTCACAGTGTCTGAAGAAAAGAACTATATTGGTAGAAATAATAAATCTTAAGGAGGCGGGGAGAATGCACGTGGAACCCAGCGAATTTGGGGAGGCATCTTCCAATATTCCTTTTACTATCGTAATTGTGAACATGTGTAACCACTTCAGACTGAGAACAATGTTATTATCAATGGTTCATATGATCAAAAAATGAAGATATGTATCACAAAAAAAGACACCAAGGCCTACTGAAGTGAGTATGAGGGAACTGTAAAATGAATAGGGAAACTTGAAATACATAAGAATGTTGGTTTCAGTCCCATGATCCAATGTAGCCACAGGGGAGGCAGTTTATACTACTAACCTCCTTCTCCTGACTTTCACATTGGGAGGAAAGACCCACAGGAACCATGGAAAAGTTGCACACAAAACCAGTAAGAAAATTAACTTGTGCAGCACAAAGGGTGAAATGTATCAGCCATGAGAATGCATTTCACAGATCTCCAAGGTACATAGCACAATTCACCAAGTGCTCCAATTCCTGTAGTGTGAAATGCATGCTCATATTTTCATTAAGAAAATACTTTCCCTTCAGCTGCTCCTCTTTGGTGGAGCTTGTGTCCTAAGGCAGATCCATTCCTGGGAAACAAACCTTTGCTCTGTTGAATGATCTTTGCTTGAGATGTCTCTCATGACCTTGTTAAATTTTCTTTACACAGTGTCAATGTCTAACTTGGGTCCATCCACCCATTTCCTTCCTTCTGTGCTTCACTGGAGGTCAAATTGCACAGAGATATGCCTGTTCCCCAAGATTCATTTTTTTTGAAAAATGAATTTGTCTTACGATACCTTACATAATAAAAATCCTTATATATTTAATCAAGTTTTGGCATCTACTCAATCTGGATGACCACAGTAGTTATTATTAGCAAATGTGAAGTATATGCTAAATCATCTTTTCTTCAACAGACTGACCAAGAAATAGAAACATTTGCAAATTTTATCTTACTGACTTCTAAACTGCTTTTCACTTTCTCATCAAATTCTTCATCTCATTGTTACGTGCAGATTTCTGAAATTCTCATAATTTCTGGTGCAGCAGTTGATAGGTCGCAGTTTCTCTAATCATGCATAGGCATCTCAAAAACAATGTCCTCTTTTACCCACCCGCATCTCCCTGATATCTGTATTTATGTGAGAAATAGCTTTATAATAGCCCATTCTTATAATAGTCAACTCTTATAATTTCTGGTTTGCATTCGAGAGATGTTGGCCTCATGTAACTCAATTTTATGGAATATTTTTTGAAAAATAATATTTCTTCCTTAAATCTTTGATTCAAATCATCAGCACTTACAAGGGTACATGTGAGCCTTGGCAAATGTGGAATGTAAATGTCTTGGCAAAGTAACTAAGAAAATGCCAGGAGGGCTATGTCAACTAATGAGATGAAAATATGTCAAATATTCTATGAAACAAGCATATGGTGCCCCATGATCATATTGATGTACACAGCTATGATTTAATAAAAAAAAAAAAGAAAAGAAAAGAAATCATCAGCAAAGATATCTAGATATGGACTTTTCTTTGTGGAAAGATTTTTGACCTCAAATTTAATTATTTAGCACATATAGGGATATTTGGGTGTTTATATTTTCTCAATTAAGCTTTAGAAGTTTGTATCTTTTGAAAATATGTATTTTTATTAAAGTTAAATATATTACCATAAAGTTATTAATAATATTTACTTATTATACTCTAACATCTATAGAACTATTAATGATGTTCCCTCATTCTTTATGGCATTGGTAATTTTTATCTTCTATAGTTGTTTGCTTAATTATTGTCTCTAAAGATTTATCAATTTGATATTTTAAAAGTAAGCAGCTTACAGTGTTAGTGAATTTCTCTACTTTTTTCTTTTACTATCTTTGTAATGTCCCCTTCTTTCAAGATTATTAAATTTAAAAGACAAATTCAAACTTCAGAGATAACGAATTCATTGAAATTTCTATTTAAAAAGAAGAAAAGGTGGAAAGTGAAGACACTGATTTAAGATCTTTTTGTTTAAATATAGGCAAATAGTACTACAAGTTTCCTTCTAACAGCTGCATTAATCTTAAAAAAAAAAATGTCAGTGTGCTGCATTTTTTTTATCTTCAAAATGTTTTTTGATTTTTTCTTTTGATTTTACCTTTGACACATCCATCATTTGGAAGTATACAGTTTAGCTTCAAGGTATTGGAGTATTTTCCAGATATTTTACATTTTTAAATTCTATTTTAATTACATTATTATCCGAGAACACACTTTGTGTAATATAAATCTTAACAAACTAATTGACATTTCTTTGTAGCCCAGAATACAGTTCACAAAGTAAATTCATGCACTTACAAAGACTAAATATTGCATTATTTTTCTAGGGAAATGTTTTATGTATGTTATTTAGGTGAAGTTACTTTATAAGAATTGAAGGGGTCCATATATTTACTGAGTTTCTGTCTAATAGTGTATCAATTATTGACATTGGTATGTTGAAATGTCTAATCTTGATTAAGAATTTGCTTAATTTTTCTTTTTTAGCTCTGTCAGTTTTTATTCCATTTATTTTAAAACACTTTTATTAAATGCTTAAATATTTATGATTCTTTTGTCCTTGCTTTAATCAGTTTGGGACACTGACTGAGAAAGAGAGAGGGAGAGATGAGAGAGACAGAGAGATATCTCATGTCTCCTTTTATAAGGGCACTATTGTTATTTCTGTGGACTCCACCCTCATGATTTAATTATCTCCCACATTCCCACTTCTTTAACACTGCAGCTTGGCATTTGAACAAATGAATTTTAGGGAGTGCACAAAATGCAGTCAATAACTTTTTGTCCCTAGATCCCAAATATGTGTTTCTCAAATGCAAAATACATTCATTTTATTCCAATAGTGTCTTAACTCATCCCATCGACAACTCTAAAATCTAAAGACCAAAGTTTCATCTATCACGTCAATCATATATGGGTAAGGCTTGCAAAACGATTCATCCAGAAGTCAAATTCCTCTCCAGCAAGGACCCTGTGAAACACAGCAAGTTTTGTGCTTCTATAATATTAATGATATGGAAGGCATAAACTGTATATTCCCATACAGAAAGAGATGTATTTCTTTTCTTCTACTGAGTTTAGGCTTAGATTGTTCTTCTTTTTCCAAATCCATAAGATGGCTTGTGAGATTGTTGATGTGCTCTCTTTGTGTTTTTTGAATGTGGGCATCTAAAGCGATGAATTTTCCTCTCAAAACTGCTTTTGCAGTATCCCACAGGTTTTGGTAGCTTGTGTCTTCATTGTTGTTATGCTCAAGGAAGTTAATGATTTCCTGTTTTATTTCTTCCTGCACCCATCTGTTATTCAACAGAAGATTGTTTAATTACCATGCCTTTGGGTGGGGTCGAGCATTTTTGTTAGAGTTGAGTTCCACCTTTAGTGCCTTATGGTCTGAGAAGATACAAGGTAAAATTTCAATTATTTTGATTCTGTTGATATTAGTTTTGTGTCCCAGGATATGATCAATTTTGGAGAATGTTCCATGGGGTGATGAGAAGAATGTATATTCTTTATCTTTGGGATGGAGTGTTCTATATGCCTCTATCAAGCACAGTTGTTCTAGGGTCCCATTTAAATCTCTTATATCCTTGTTTAATTTCTGTTTAGAGGATTTGTCCAGCTCTGTAAGAGGAGTGTTAAGGTCCCCTGTTATTATGGTATTATCAGATATCATATTGCTCAGACTGAGTAAGGTCTGTTTCAAGAATCTGGGAGCATTTAAATTGGGTGCATAGATATTTAGAATTGAAATGCCTTCTTCTTGTATTTTTCCCTTGACCAATATAAAGTGACCATCTTTGTCTTTTTTGACTTTGGTTGCTTTAAATCCACATGTATCTGAAAATAAGATTGCAACTCCTCTTTTCTTCTGAATTCCATTTGCCTGAATAATTGTCTTCCAATCCTTGACTCGGAGCTTTAATTTGTCTTTTGAAGCCAGGTGTGTTTCCTGCAGACAGCAAATGGATGGCTTGTGCTTTTTAATCCAGTCAACCAATCTATGTCTCTTCAGTGGGGAATTCAAGCCATTAACATTTATTGAGATAATTGATAAGTATGGTAGTATTCTATTTGTCTTATTTGGTGAGAGTCCATTGCTTAGTTTTATCTTTTGCATCAGTGTGGAGGTTAAGTTATGTCCTTTAATTTGTGAGTTCTTACTTTGCTGCTGATCCATTGTGGTGGTCAGTGTGCAGAACAGGTGGAAGTATTTCCCGTAGAGCTGGTCTTGTGGCGACTTTCCTCAATGTTTGTATATCCGTGAATGATTTGATTTCTCCATCAATTTTGAAGCTTAGCTTAGTAGGGTACAGAATTCTGGGCTGGAAATTGTTCTGTTTAAGTAGATTAAAGGTAGATGACCATTGTCTTCTTGCTTGGAAAGTTTCATTAGAGAAGTCTGCGGCAACTCTGATGGATTTGCCCCTGTAGGTCAACTGGCGCTTACTCCTGGCAGCTTGCAGAATCTTTTCTTTTATCTTGACTTTGGACAGGTTCATCACAATGTGTCTTGGAGAAGCTCGGTTAGAGTTGAGGCGACCTGGGGTCCGTTCTCCCTCTGAAAGCAGTGTGTCAGAATCTTTGGTGATATTTGGGAAATTTTCTTTTATAATATTCTCTAGTATGGCTTCCATTCCTCTGGGGCATTCTTCTTCCCCTTCTGGAATTCCTATAACTTGTATGTTGGAATGCTTCATAAAGTCCCATAATTCTGACAGTGAACGTTCTGCTTTCTCTCTCTTCTTTTCTGCCTCTTTTACTATCTGAGTTATCTCAAAAACTTTGTCTTCTACCTCTGAAATTCTTTCTTCTGCATGGTCTAACCTGTTGCTGATACTTTCCATCGCATCTTTAAGTTCCCTGATTGACTGTTTCATTTCCTTCAGCTCTGCTATATCCTTTTTATATTCTTCATATCGTTCATCTCTGATTTGATTCTGTTTTTGAATTTCCTTTTGGTTAATTTCCACTTTATTAGCAGTTTCCTTCATTGTTTCCATCATTTCTTTCATTGTTTTCAACATGTGTATTCTAAATTCCCTGTCTGTCATTCCTAACATTTCTGTATAGGTGGAATCCTCTGCAGTAGCTACCTCATGGTCCCTTGGCGGGGTTGTTCTGGACTGGTTCTTCATGTTGCCTGGAGTTTTCTGGTGAAAGTTTGCCACCATAAGTCTTAGTTAAAAATATGTATTTTTTAAGCAGATTTAAGGCACCTTGATTTGTGTCTCTTGAAATGCTTTTGGAAGGCAATGTGGGATAAAACCTCTTAGAGTTATGATGACAAAATCTCTTTTTCATAATTTATGTTTATCCAAGATCTTCATAAAGCTGAGCTCTTCATATGACTAAATCAGGCAGGTTTTTATAACTGAACTTTTAGTAGGTACTAGATAGAAATTATGTTGTAAATTATACCCCCTAACTTTATATTGCAAAAGTGATATGCTTTAATAGTCTAATGTGGCAACTGAAATAGTAAATGCCACTTAAGAATATTCAGAAACTACATATACACATGCCCTGCTCCCCCCACATCTTCATCCCATTTCCAGAGAGGGTTAGCTCAAAAGTTTATTCATAAGTAAGCTTGATATGACCTCACTTCTAAAATAATTTGTTTAATACTTCAATAAATAGAAAAATATAAAACAATCCTAAAGTTTTTTATAAAAATCATTAAACGAAGTGATATATTTAGGTAAAAACACTTTTGAAGTGTTGGCTACCTATATAGTCTTTCTTAGCCATTAAAATCTTCAGCAGTAACTGAGAGAATGCCAGGAAGGCTATGTTAACCAGTGTGATGAAAGTGTGTCAAACGGTTTGTGAAGCTAGTGAATGATGCCCCATGATCATATCAATGTACACAGCTGTGATTTAATAATAAAAAAAAGTAAAGTTAAATGAGTGGGGGAAAAAAAAATCTTCAGCAGTGTATTTCCATGCTTTCTGCTTCTGAGCAGTGGATACCTCCTAGAAAGATAAACTCACTACTAGGAGTGTTCTTTAGCAATGTGTGAATTAAAGGACTGCCAGCTTTGCTCGGGTTAGGATCTATTCTATATAATAGGGTCATTTTTCAAAAATGATAACTTTAGTTTTAAAATATTTGGTGTTCAGACATATTGAAAGCTAAAAAAATTAGGAATTAAATAATATTCCTTGGTGAAATGTACCTTTGTTAGAGATACTGCCCTGATTCTCCTCTTCCCAATTTCTCTGACTTTCAAAGATAAGATTTTTAAATGCATATAAATATCTAAGGATCTATTAAGTTTGTACATTACAACTAATCCAAAAATTAATTTCTGTGTTCAAATTTAAGGTTAAGAAGCATACAGTAAAAGACACGATGAATATTCAAGTTGTCATTTGACTGGTCAAATTTTATTCTACTTTGCTTATGTATTAAGTTTAAGTATAGACTTATCTGTGAAATCTTTTCTTATCTATTCTTATCCATGACATTCTTCCCCTTCTGAATTTATTGTCAGCATGAACCTTGCTAACAAATAACCTAAAATGGTCATTCAAAGAAATGGCATACCTCAAAAAAATACTAATGACATCAACTAAGGGCAAATGAGTGACATAAACCACAGATACATATCTGAGATGAGAGGGATCACCAGGGGTGGGTACAATCTGTGTTTACTAAAACAATAGCACAAGTCCACAGAGAGGAATGCTGCAGACTTTAGGAATTTGACTGGAAATGGATGTAATTCTGAGAAAAATTACAATCACTCATCTATAGAAAATGTATTAAGAAATGTACAAGAGTTATATTAAACAAAGCTTATGGAACAAAAGTATTTCTTCCAAATCATATTTCCTAAGGTCTATCTCAAAATTACTTCAAAAAGATACACTCCATGAACCAAATAAAATTAGATATAATTTAAATCATTGTAATTTGCACAGGAGACCTTTTTCTTTTTTTTTTTTTATTTTTTTTTTTTAATTTTTTTATTAAATCATAACTGTATACAATGATATGATTATGGGGCATCATACACTCACTTCATAAACCATTTGACACATTTTTATCACAGTGGTTAACATAGCCTTTCCGGCATTATCTCAGTTACTGTGCCAAAACATTTACATTCTACATTTACCAAGTTTCGCAAATACCCCTGTAATATGCACCACAGGTGTGATCCCACCGATTCCCCTCCCTCTACCCACCCACCCCCTTTCCCACTTCCCCCTATTGTTAAGTTGTAGCTGGGTTATAGCTTTCATGTGAGAGTCCCAAATTAGTTTCATAGTAGGGCTGTGTACATTGGGTATTTTTTCTTCCATTCTTGGGATACTTTACTAAGAAGAATATGTTCCAGCTCCATCCATGTAAACAGAATCCACAGAGTACTCAAACGCATCAGCAAGAAGAAAAAAACAAGGGATCCCATCGCAGGCTGGGCAAGGGATTTGAAGAGAAACTTCTCTGAAGAAGACAGGCGCATGGCCTTCAGACATATGAAAAAATGCTCATCATCTTTAATCATCAGAGAAATGCAAATCAAAACTACTTTGAGATATCATCTAACTCCAATGAGACTAGCCTATATCACAAAATCTCAAGACCAGAGATGTTGGCGTGGATGCGGAGAAAAGGGAACACTTCTGCACTGCTGGTGGGAATGCAAATTAATACATTCCTTTTGGAAAGATATATGGAGAACACTCAGAGATCTAAAAATAGATCTGCCATTCAATCCTGTAATTCCTCTGCTGGGCATATACCCAGAAGACCAAAAATCACAACATAACAAAGATATTTGTACCAGAATGTTTATTGCAGCCCAATTCATAATAGCTAAGTCATGGAAAAAGCCCAAGTGCCCATCGATCCACGAATGGATTAATAAATTGTGGTATATGTATACCATGGAATACTATGCAGCCTTAAAGAAGGATGGAGACTTTACCTCTTTCATGTTTACCTTTTTCTTTTAATAGAAGAAAACTATGCTAAAGCAATATTGCAAAAAAAGCTATCCTGTAAGATTTTGTCTACATTTTCCTAGCATCATTCAGAAAAGAAATAACCAATTCTGTATGGTTTGTCCCAGGTATTCAGACAAAAAATTCTCCAGAGAGGAGACAAGTATTTCATCTTCTTTCTATGCCATGAGAGATATATTTCTTATAGAATGTCAACTCCCTTTGCTCCAATTCAATTCTGTCTAGGTAACAAGATAACCTAACCTTTTTTTTTTTCCCCTGAGAAGACCTAATCAATTTCAGTGGAATACTTTTTTATAATCCACTCCCATTTAAATTTAGTAAGCAGGCACCGTGTTTCATTAATCAATATCCTGTGAGTAAAATTGGTCCACTTTATTTGTACCTC
Organism: Nycticebus coucang; assembly: GCF_027406575.1. NCBI lineage: Eukaryota > Metazoa > Chordata > Mammalia > Primates > Lorisidae > Nycticebus > Nycticebus coucang. The sequence continues at coordinate 2,678,064 of NC_069800.1, read as the reverse complement.
ATTTTGACAACACCATCAGGTAAGTTAATGGCGAAAAATCTTATAATGGAACACCTAGAATACCGATACACTCCCTCTTTCAAAAAAGTCATGATTTAACTATTGTAGTTTTATCTCAAATGACCTGTTTGAAATAATCCAGAATTAAAATATAAGTATATCAAGAATAATCAGATTTAATTTATATTTAATTTAAAAGAATTATGTATTAATGATTTTAGTATTAAGTTTTAGATAACTGAAATAAAATTTTAAAAATAATTAAGATATATAAGATAGATACAAATTTTATATTAATTATGAAGATATATATTATTTATTAATATATATAGGATAGATCCAAATTTTAAAAGCTGTTACAGATTTAATTGGTTTTATTAGATACAAAGATTTATCTACCTTTGTTGCCTGTAATGAGTTATGTGACTTTATGTATCAGTGTTAAAGATGGACTGAGTTTAAGATAAAATAAGGATTTTTAAAGTCAAGTTTTTATATGCTTATTCCTAAAAGAAATTACATAATTGCAATTCGTAAAAATCTTCTATGAAATGAAGAGATTATTAATAATTTTAAATAACCTTCAGGGTATATACTTGTCCAATAATCTTCTAAACAATGCTATTGTTAATTTTCTAATCTCAGCTACTGTTAATTGTTGAGTATCAGAATAAATATCACCTACATTAAATACCTGAATTCTTCCTTCCAATAAAAGACATGGTTTGTGGAATTATCCGTTTATCATATCATCTCAGTCTTTTCAAATATACTCATAAACACCAAAATTCATATTTGGTAAAGAAAATAACTTGTGAGTTAGGATGATGACTATTTGTTTGCTCATTTCTTCAAATTTTGTTTTCATATTTATAAAAAGACACAAGCATGCAGAGAAGGGGTTATATAGATGGTAAATTAGTATTGCTCATAATTTTCTTCATTTCCCTCCTTTATTGTTCATCACTTGGTTTATTTGCATGAAAACAACACCTCTGATTTTCAGGAATTCATCTGCATGAATTGTTTCAGCACACAAAACCACAAGCTCCTCATCAACAAGTAAAACTGAATGATCATACAATAGAATATAAGGTAAATGGGACCCCAGAGGTAATACAAGCTACAGTGATAAAGGCAATGAATTTCAGAAAATAGAAATTACTTCAGTAAAATAGATCTGTAGTTTTAACAAAGGCAGAATTGCACTCAATCCTACTTGTATTCAAAATAATTATATGTATTGCATGCCAAGAGAAGGTCACCAAGGCATTTAGGAGACTCATTTTAGATCTCATACACAAAATTCTCTTTTACTCATCATGCTTATTGATGATATTGTGAATGTTATTCATTTTCTCTTGGCATTATTATGACAAACAGCACGACGAATAATAGCTTTGGATGAGGGATGGTTAGTCTGTGCTGTCCTCTTCCTATTTTGATAATCCTCTGAATGCAGAATGAGAAAAACTGAAAAATATTTATGAGCATCCTTGTTTGTAAGTACAGGTTTTGAAAGCTTCTAAATAAATGTAAATAATAAGGTTGGTACTTACTTTTAAATATTACATTGCCTTTTTGGTGTGTATTAACAGACTTTATTTTTAAAGAAGATTTGGTTTACAAAAAAGTAGAGCATAAAGTACAGAGTTCTCACGTATGCCCCTCCCATTCCCGCCCTTTCTCTCCTCCATCCACACACAGTTCTTCCTGTTATTAACCTTTTGCGTTCCTGTGGGACATGTCCAACAAGTGATGGCCCAATAGTGTTACATTATTATTATCTAAAGACCATAGTTTAGATAGGGGTTGTAGTTTATATTAGTTTTCACACTTTGTATTTTACTGTCCCATAGGTGGTGACCAATGCCTTAATGTCATATATCCTCCATAATTGTATAATCCTGTTACACTATATTTCCAATGCCCAAAATAATCCCTGTAATCCACATATCCTTGCCATCCCCTGTTCCACCTTCCTCCACTCTGAAGCCATTGAAACCGCCTATTACTTACTGCCTCTATAATTTTACCTTTTGCAGACGGTCATGTAGTTGGAATAATATAGTATGTGGCCTTTTCAGATTTACTTCTTTCATTTATTAACATATATGTAAGAGTCTTTATTAGATTTTAGATATATGAAAGTGTTCTTTAAAGATCACTTGTTTTAAGTTTTATCATGGTAAGGCAATCTAAGATGAAATTTAACCCCTTAATGGGTTTTTCTAAGTATAGAATAATTTTAGTATAGGTACAATGCAGTACAGGAAATCTAGAAATGATTCATTTTACATTATTGAAACATTATACCCACTGATAATTAGCAATTCCACATCTTCCCACTGGTAGCCATTGCTCTGCCCTTCATTTTGATGAGTTTGAGTACTTTAGATACTTTGTACAGCTGCATCACACAGTATTTCCCTTTCTGTGAGTGTTTATTTCACTTAGCACACTGTCCTGATTCATACATGTTGTGGCAAATCAAATGATTTCCACCTATTTTAAGGTGGAATAATATTCAGTTATACGTGTACACCACACTTTACTTAATCCATTCATCTGTGTGTGAACATTTATTTTATAATATACAATAAACACTCACCAGATGTGTAAATTTTGGAAAGTTACTTGATCTTTCTGGACCTCTGATTAATAAGATTAATAAATACGTGGAATTATTATAAAGATTTAATTAAATAATATATGCATGGTGCTTAGAATAGTTGCAAGGATTATAATATTTTATCTCATTTCTTCAATTAATATATATAGAAAAAAGTTTATTTGCATTTAGGCAAAATAAAAAGAATAAAACTCTATTCATCAGGGTAAACTACCATGAAAATAAAGACTTTTTCTCACAGACATTTTCCCAAAAAAATATTTTCATTGAATTTTATTTAAAAAGTCAGATTATACTGTATATTGCTTTTGGCAATGTGCTCTTAATTTGATATTTCTACTTCTGTTAATATGTCTCCATAGCATCACCTTAATGAATACATGATATTCTCTTCTTATATGCAATGTAATTGTTTTATCCAATTACAACAGATGTTGGTTTAGGTTTCTTTATGAAATATTCTTGGAGTAAAATATTCAGTATAATGTTTCATATATAACTATTTTAAAAATAATGAACCTGATAGATAAAAAAGAGTATCTTCTTGTTTTAAATTTGTATTTCTTTTATTATTAGGGTTTCTTTTTTTAAATTTCAGATTATTAGGAGGGTACATACATTTTGATTATATAGGTTGATTTTGTATTGTTAAAATGAGAGTTATAGGTGTTTCTTTACCCAGAAATACTACAGCATACCTATGCAATGTACCCACTCAGTGGTAATTTACCCATCCCTATCTCTCCTTCCCCCACCTTGACTTTCTTTGAGTTTTGCCTCCATATGAGCAAATAGATGTTGATCAACTAGTGGCAATTTAGTACTGATTACATGTGGTGTTTGTTTTTCTATTTTTCAGATACCTTAGGAGAATGGTTTCCAATTCCATCCAGGTTGTTATGAAAGATACTAAGTTTCCATCTTCTTTATGGCTGGATAATATTCCCCCATATGCACATATCACAATTGCTTCTGGATCACATTCATCACAGGTTGCCACCTCACCATGCACTGGGACAAATGTTCAAAATCTACTCTTTGAATTTGTCCATGAGAGATGAACTGTCTGACGGGATCAGACATTATGCTCTTGAGTTGTGACAAATCCAACTTCCTTGAAACACTTCTTTTTCATTTCTGGCTGAACTTTATTTCAAATAGAACTTATTCAGAGGACAGCATCCAGAGCATTAACTGATGCAGCAGATGAAGTTGCTTCCAGAAGTGGACAACAGGTTTGTAATTTAGTAACGAGCGCTGTAGAAGCAGCTCTCAGCAGTGCATTTTAAATGTTTTGACTATGCCTTGTGGTCAAGAGGTTGGACTTTTGATGTGTTTGGAGGCAGCAATTTCAGTATCACATTTTTGAGATTGTTCAGTTGTGGCGGTTTGGATAGTTGTCTGATGTCAGTAGAATAGACAATTTCTTCTTCATTTCTTGATCAATACCCCTTACCCACTCCTCAAATAGAGCACCGGTCATCCATGTGCATTGCTTTGATCTCCAAGTGACAGGGAGGTCTTCAGGCTTGAAGTGCTTGAATGTACAGAGCTTTGTCAATGTACCAGTCACCAAGGGCTCAAGTTTTACTCTGGTTAAGCTAATGCAAAGCATAACTGTGAAACATTCCTTGAAAAGTTTTTCACTCTTACATTTGACACTCTTCTTGACAAGGCTCTTGTCAGGCATTGTCTTGAAAAAGGATCCACATCTATTAACCTTAAAGATGTCATCATCTTTGAAGCCTCTGGTGAAGTCCAGGACCTTTTTGATAAACTCTTCTATAGCTTCTACTGAAACTTCATTGGCTCCACCACACAAGACTTTCTGGGAGATCTCATGTCATGGTTTAAATTTCTTAAGCCAAACCCTTAATGCTTGGACATATGCCATCCTATATTCCTATGTAAATGTTTTGGCAACTTTTTGGATCATCAGAATGAAAATTCAGGCCTTAAGTGACCTTATTTATTTGAATTAGCTAAATGTGGCTTTATGGACTTCATAGAAGGAAGTTTTCCTCATTTTGCATTATAGATCTCCACTTTTCTTACCACCTCTCTCTAAGTTCTCATGTTTGTATCTTTAGATATTGCCAGTGATGGTCTTCATAACGCCAAAATGTTCTGTCATCTTTCTTTGGCTTCTGTTTTCTAGAAAATGCAGAAGATCAACCTTTTCCTTCAACATCAGCTCTCTGAGTTCTCTCCTTTGGGCCATCATGTCTCCTTTAACTGTAAAATTTTTCGGTAATTATAGGACGTACCTATAATGCAGACAAATACTTCACATTGAAAAAAATCTCTTATAACATGTTATAAACAATATAAAATTAGGCCTACTCCAACACATGGTAATAATAAAACATGAAAGAAGAAAATATACTGAAGAAATAATACAACTAAAGAGAAAAGCCCACATCTTCCACCCTTCTACCCCTTGGTGTAGAGTGGACTCAACTGGTCAAGTGGTCAAGGTACAACTTGTCAAATTCATGTGGTCCAGATATAATTTACAAAGGTTATCAATATATATCAACATATTAAAGTCAGTATTCCATTGAGTACATGTCTGGTCTATGAAAACAAAACCAACTTAGGGAGGTGGTCAATGTAGGGAGGTGGTCAACTATGGATGTTCTACTGTATATGTTTGCTAAAATGCCTTGCAAACTGATACATATTATTGTCAAAATTGTCATAAAAGAACTTTACCTTTTCAAAGTTATGGTCACATTTCCACACCCTATTGGTATGCTTTATTCATGATATCATAAGAGACAATTTTATAAGTAAATTGCATATTCTCTCTGCAAAACTTCCTGTGAAATTAATCATCATAAGAGTGCCAGACAGAATTTGTTATTACTACAGTTTCCTTCAATGTAATAGAAATAATCTTGAGACTTCAGTTGACAATATAAAGGATAATGGGTCATGGAATCCATTCATACAGTATATTTGCCCAGCAATTCTTATAGTATTTTGCATTAAAGCTAGAACACATCTTATCAATGTCCAATGTTTTGCCCAAAAATATGGACCAAATTAATGGCATAGTTGGGTCTATCATGCTGTTCTCCTCTCCTTGCCTTTTGTGTGTGTGTGTTTTTTTTACAACTTGCTATTTTTTAATTACTATGATATTTTACATTTAATTGCTACAACATTCTAACATAGCCATTATGTTTTCTGAAAAGATGTGAGATCATTGAAACATTTCTCCAGGAAAATTAAATACATGAGTAACTTGTATATCTATTTTTACTGTTAGAATTCATATTTACAAGAACCTGCAGTCTTTCATTTTTTTTTTCAACATTTCCTAAAAGTACTAGTTTTCACTTATGTAAAATGTAATCAGCTACAGCCCCAGACTTACATACACAAAATATAATTATTTAAGGGAATATTTTTGCTTTCTAGTACATTTTCTCTCTTATCCTCCCTGGCCCTTTTTAAATTTTTCATTCTGCATTCCATTAAGTTTTTTCTTACTCCACAGTAGATTTTAGCCTACTACTAGAATTTTTTCCCTGGAAATACATTCTAATACTGTATAACTTCATATGTACTCCTCCTTATGTTTTGTCTAGTTTTAGGTTTTGTTTTCTCATTCTAGCTTGCTTATTCTTTTTATATATCTCTTTCATGTTTGATAAAGGCAATATATGTTCTTGATGTTAATTTGCTTTCTAAAGCTATATTCAGGTTTCTATTAAAATTATTTACAAAGTCATGTTCTTCTTCCCAGTTTGAAAATAGTATACCTTTGTTTTTTTCTGTTGGCATACATTTTCTGAAGACCCATGCATCTGCCATTTTAATTAACATACATAGGAAGAGGTATCCAGGCCTGATACTTTCTAGTAGATGTATTGAAGTAGCCTTACTCAGTTAACTTTTTGTTCAGGGGTCAACATCCTCCAACTGGATGCACTCAGCTTTCAACTGAATTCCCAGGTTCCCGTAGGAATTCATCTAATTCAGCTATCCTACACTGAGGTGGGGACTCATCCTATAACTATTTAATGAATTAATAATATTAAAATCTCATATTCTTAATATTTGCTATTACCAATTTTCCTTTTCTCACTACTTTTATATGCAGCTTTCAAAATGTATATGTCTTTTAAGTTCGCATTTATGGCTATCTTTACATGCCTCTCCTACCTGCAGTTTGATTCTCTACCAGGATTTGTTCTTTCTCTGTGGATAGAGAGCATGGTGTTAGGACAAATAAGAGTGTACTAGCAATCCAGTTGTCTCAATGAGACCACATTTGTAAAGTAAAAAGGCTTAATTAGATCTAGGTTTCTGATATAATTTTTAGGCCATATGTAAAGGAAAAAGATATCTCCCAGCAGGTTTGTTCTGCTCAGGACAGCTATAAATGTGTGAACTGTCAAAGGTATTTCTTTACTTAACCAAGTACAATTATTACATGTTAGTAGAAATTTTCCAAAATTCTGGAAATATATTGGTAGCACTTCGATTTGTCTTCTTCTTTGTTTTTCTTGTGGTCCTAGCTATGTGAGAATTTGTAAATAAAAATTTTATAAGGCTGCATGAGCAAATTCAAGCAAGAAATTTTTATTATTTTCTTAAAAAGAAAGTATCAGAATTATTTCTAACTCATCCTGTAATATGTAGTCTTTCTTTCCCCAAAATCCAATAAAATTATATATTTTTTCCCTTTGAAACATCAGCATTGACAAAACAAAATCCAAACCCTTCACAGGGACATTCAGTATTGAGATGGTCTAGCCACAAAATAATTGACAAGCTTCCCTTCCTCCTTCAACTTTCAAACCAACAACATGTAGATTCATGAGTCATCTAGGAAATATGGCTATTTCTGTATTCTTTTCTCATTCAACACTCCCTCTATACTTTTTTGTATTGAACCCCTACTTGTTTCATTTCAGACTTCTCACAAATAATACACATAATGGGAAGCATTTTGGATTTACTGATTAGGGCAAATCTATTAAAATCTTGATTCTTAAAACCCTATTTTAGACTATTCACACATAAATATTAACTCTCATACATATCTTATCTAATGAGTTTTTCTCTTCCATCTCTACAGTAACTATTTTAAAATCTCACACTTTTCAAACACCCTGTCCCACTATTTCCCATTCAGCTGTACAGAGGAAAATGTCAGCCATCAGTTGGGGAATTGCAGTTAATTCTCAAAACCTTACTGGTTTTTATGCAAATGATTCTTCATTCCTCACCATGGAAGGAGCCTCCCCTCTTTTACTGCTAAAGACTTAATTTTTTTCCTTATTCTTTGGGTTTCATCAGCCTTATTATGTTCGGAAATTAACCTCATCAAATGATAACTAGTTTATTTTAATAACAACATTTCCTTTTACCAGCTTCTCACCAATATTTCAAAATGTTCAAAACGTCCAGTTTTAAACATCATTTTTATCATCTCACATATTAATTTATGAAAAATTTGCTTGCATTTACAATTTTTTAAGTGCTATGAATCTTGTGGAAATAGATTCACCCTTTGACTTGCATTTATACTGTCATCATTATTAGGATCGATAAAGTATTACCTTCTAATCCTTTTTTAGACATTTATGTCTCTTTGGGGTTGCAAAATCACACTTCAAAGACTGAGCGTCTTTATCCCACAAAACACTCAAATTGTTCCTCTAATTGTGTTCCTCTTGCAAAATCCACAAGCTAACTGAATACTAACACAACCACACCATTGGGAAAATAAAAAGCTCGTCTCTATTATTGGGCTACTCTTTTTCTCAAACTAACCTCCAATCATCACCAGACTCTATTGTTTCCTTAATACAATCTATATAGTCTTATCACTCTCTTCTTACCCTCATTCATGCTTTTTTCCCCAAATATCATGATTTATCTTTTGACTGTCAAAATTCTCCCCAAAATTATCTTTGCTACATGAAAAACTCTATAATTTTCCAAGCATCCAGAGTGATGTTTTTCAATTACTTAACCGATAACGCTGTCTAAAAATCTTAGTAAACATCAAAAGCTTAATGCCTTCAGGAAAAAAAAAAAATCCTTAGTGTGGCAAAGAAGGCTTTTCCTATTCAGAAATCATTATTTTTTTTTAATCCCATGACTCCAACATTGCCAGCTGGCTCTCAAAACTTATTCTGAGATTCTCTATATTCTCTTCTTTTCTACCATACAGGTGATGCGCATGAAGGAACTCAGGAAAATTTGCCCCAAAATATGATTCTTTTGAATAAAGAATATTTTGAATTAAAGGCTGTGGGGGACCAGCCCCAAACTACACTGTGAGTTCTTTCCCAGTGACTGGTGACATGAGAGGATGAGGGGAAAATAAAGAGTCAAAGACACAAGAAGAAAGTTTAAAAAGCTGGGCCAGGGTGTTTTCCACCACCAAGTGTGAGGACGAGTGAAAAGCCCCTACCTCTGGGCAAACAGTTTTTATTACACATATCGCTATTTTGATCATCAATCTAATGCGGGAGAGTTAAACCCTTGCGTCATGATTCTTGGTGGGCTTGCATTTTCAAGCAAACCATTTCTTTAACTAACTACTTTAATGATACCGATTTACCTCTTACTTTTATTACTCTAAGCTATTTATGATCTTAATGCAAACAGAGCATGGGACAGGGAATACAGTCCAAAAGCAGGATGTCAAAGCAGACCCCAATCAGACCATGCACACAAATTTCAAGAGTGGCGATTAAACCCCAGGGAAAACTTGTGGGAAGACCAGCTGGCACTGCTGCCAATATCAAGAAAACAGCAGAAAGGAGGTGTTCTCCTTTTCTCTCTTAACGAGCTTTAGGTGCCTGCCCTGTCTCCGGTGCAGTCTGCACTCCCTCACTATTCTCCTACCTCTCCAAATGCACTCATGCTCCCTGGGAGGGCAGCAAGCCTTGTCTGTCAGTGCTCAGTGGCCTCTGAGCCAAATCGCATTGGTGGAGGGGTGAAGCCCCAGCATGACAGTTTCTCCGTTTGAAAATGCTATTCTTCCACATTATTCTTAGTAAAGCATCACAAGAATGGAGAAGCATGAATCCTATGTACTCAATTTTGATATGAGGACAATTAATGACAATTAAGGTTATGGGGGGGAGGAAAAGCAGAAAGAGGGACGGAGGGAGGGGGGTGGGGCCTTGGTGTGTGTCACACTTTATGGGGGCAAGACACGATTGCAAGAGGGACTTTACCTAACAATTGCAATCAGTGTAACCTGGCTTATTGTACCCTCAATGAATCCCCAACAATCAAAAAAAAAAAAAAATGCCATTCTTCAGTCTGTTGCACTTTGCCACAGAGTTGAGATTCGTGGTATTGCTTCTGCACTCTGAATGCATACATGCTTTCTTCGGATCCACTTCTTTCCTGTCTCTGTTCCCTTTGCCCATCATCTGCAATCATTTTCTTAATTCAAACCCTAACTTACTTATAATAAACATTGGGAAATTGGTTTTAACCTTATTAAATTATTATTTCTAGCAATGCAAGCACATCAAGACATGACTCTTCTCTTAAGTGCCCACGTGCCCACCCACAAAAGGCCATGGTCAAAAAGCACTGGAAGAGGCTTTGCCTCCATCTGCATAAAGCAGACTGACCAAACGCAACAATTGACTTCCTTTTTCCTCCTTTTTATCTCAGTATATTGCTGAAAAAATGGTCAAGAACACAACCAGACTTGGCCCAAATCATTTTAAATATAATACCTGTCTTTCAGGATAATTTAATTTGCTATGAAAATAATTTACAAGTCAATCTATTTTCCCCCCAATTTACTCATTAGTCCCAGCAACCATTTATTGTCCTCAAGCAGAATTACCTATACTGCTCATCCCCCTCACTCCTAAAAAGCAGGTATAAAAATACCTGGATCCCACTGTGATATTGAGTAATTATTCTGAACTTCTCCCTATATGCACAGTAAATAAATCTTGCTCTCCTATTAATCTACCTTAATTGTGAATTGATCTTATATTCAACTTTCAGGGAAAAATTTCCTCTCACCCTTTGAAAGTCTCCAGGATTCTCAACAACAGCTAAGCCTTGCAATGGAAAGAGTCCCTGTTTTTGTGAAATAGAGAATGCTGAACTGACTGGTATGCAAAAATAATATGAATACAAGAAAGAAGTTAAATTTTGTGTCCATTAAGCCACTTCATTATGGTACTTATTTGTTACTACAATTCTCAACAAACAAGTTACACTGACATACATGTTATTCAATCATAAGTAATAAATTTATCATAAGAAATTTTTATAGTTGGGTTGATTTGTACACTAAACTAAATGTAACAAAATATGATAAGTTGTTGATGTAAGTAATAAGAACATCCATTTGACCTTGATGCTATTGCATTTGCCTCTGAATGGAAGAGGTCAATTTATACTTAATTACTTGTCCCAACAATATCAAATATTATATGGATGTAACAATAAATATAATGAAATTGTGTCTTTCACCATTCGAATCAATGGACAAAGTTCAGAAATCGTAATAATGACTTGATAACATAATGGAAATACTAAAATCATTAGAACAAGAGTGTAAACATAAAGATATCACTAGCAAAGGCTGATCAATGGAAGAGCTATAGAAGAGACTGAGAAAATAAGAATACTGATAACTTCACCATACATAGATTAAATCAAGATACTAAAGGATACAATAAAGGTTTAGTTTTTCTAGTAAAAACTAGAAACACACGAGGCAGCTAAAACATTGATTTACAATCCAGCATTGGGAAGAGAAGAAAGAAATAAAAGTGAAAACCATGTAAGTGAGCTATGATTTTGCAGCTTACCCAGCAGAAAGTCAATAGATCAATTTATGATTGAGTGGTTTAGAATTGCAGAGATAACCAGGAGAAGATTTTTTTTTTTTTTTTAACAAAGAAAGACTTTTAAAAAGAAATTAGGGGTTGGGTATTTAACTTTTTATTTTTGAGCATACTTTATATAAATAAAACATTATATTTTAATATTTTAATATAAATAAGGACACTAAACATGAAATATATCCTAAGGATTTGGAGAAAATTTTAATGCCTAGACAAAAGATTAGTACTCAGAATAAAAACACTACAGAAAAAGGGGCAAACATTATATGCAATCAAATTAGATGTAGATCTATAAAATTATGTTCACGTTTACTTATACATTTTACAAAATAATTATGAACAATAAAGTATTTGTCTTGCCCATTATCTTTGCAAAAATTTTAAATGTGATTCAAGGTACAAGAAAATGAAGACTTTGATAAAATTTTGGTGACCAGAAAATCTGAATTATTACTTCAAGGAAATTAGTTACTAACCAGCCAATCCTAAAACTCAGAATGTTCATGCAGAATAGTTTCAATATTGAAAAATATTTCCTAAATAAGTGATTCTTTTCTTTTTTTTTTTTGCATTGGCCTTTGGTATTTTATTTTTTATTTTTTATTTTTATTTTTATTATCATACATTAGTATGATCATGGGGCACCATACACTTGGTTCATAGATCGTTTGACACATTTTCATCACATTAGTTAACATAGCTTTTGTAGCATTTTCTTAGTTATTTTGCTAAGACCTTTACATTCCACATTTACTAGGATTCACATATACCCTTGTAAGATGCACCGCAGGTGTAATCCCATTAATCCCCCTCCTTCCCCCTCTGTCCCCCCTCCCTCCCCTCCCTTTCCCCTTTCTCCTTATTCTTAGGTTATAACTGGGATATAGCTTTCATGTGAAGTACCCAATGTACTCACCCTTATTATGAAACTAATGTAGGACCTTCACATAAATAAGTGATTCTTAAGGATAAAATATGTAAAGTACTATTTTTTATTTTGCCATTTTTGTTTCCATATACATTTGGAAATAATTTAAGAATCAATCAATAGAATAGTATTAACATAGTATAAGCCATGATATAGAATATCATAGAACTTCTATGAATAAAAAGAGGAATGATGCACAAAATTTAAAATATGTATATTTTCAGAAAAAGTGTGCATAAAGCCATGTGCATATGATGATCTTATAAATATAAAAATATGTATAAATATGTACATGTGTACTCTGTATGTAACTGTATAAAAAGTTTATTTGCATAAAACAGGATGTGGTAATGTACATATCATCTTACAGAACAAGGTTTCCTCTGGGGAAGCAAGTAGATGATGTAGACCACAAATTTATTTATTGCTTTGCTGTTGTAATTTTAATCTCTCAGAACTCCCATTTCTGTGATGTTGTCCCTTTTCCATACCCAAGAGTGCTTCCAGGTACATGAAAACACACCTATCAAGAATATCAAGAAGCTGGCTCAGCACCTGTGGCTCAAGCGGCTAAGAGGCCAGCCACATACACCTGAGCTGGCGGGTTCAAATCCAGCCCTGGCCTGCCAAACAGCAATGACGGCTGCAAACAAAAAATAGCCGGGCATTGTGGTAGGCGCCTGTAGTCCCAGCTACTTGGGAGGCAGAGGCAGGAGAATTGCTTGAGCCCAGGAGTTGGAGGTTGCTGTGAGCTGTGATATCACAGCACTCTACCCAGGGTGACAGCTTGAGGCTCTGTCTCAAAAAAAAAAAAAAAAAAGAATATCAAGAAGCCCTGGTTGATTGTTCAGTCCTATTGAACAGCTATTGAATTAAACATATTGTGTTTTTTAAAAATCAAATTATGAAACTTAAGAGAGCTTGAGTCATGAGGTTTGAACATGACACTGAAGACACAGTGTCTTTGACATTGTCTGAATGTAGAGGTAAGAAAATGGAAAAAAAAAATTCTACCCACAATTTTCCCCTGATTATCATCAATATTTATGAAGTGTAGGTGTTTAATGACTGATAAATGACATGGTTGAAGAGAACTTCTCTATACAATGAATAAAAAATATATGGATTTTTTACTGACATTACATTTTCTATCTTTTTAAAGTAAAGCATATTAAAGATTCAAACTTATGAGATGAAAGGTAGTGTTTAGAAGAGAAAAAAAGGATTCATCATTAAAATACCATAGTTTTCTCAAAGATTAACATTCTGCTTACTACATATAAAATCAGTTATAACTTTAGATGGCTAGATTTAACTAGGGTCACCAGTTCTTTTCTGAAGTAGAGGATTTTACATTCTTACTAATTTTACCTGAGCTAAATTCTGTGTATTTGGTAACCGAGATTGTTTTATGTCATGGAGAACACAGAAAATGAATCAGTTGATTATTTCCAAATAAGAAAAAGACCATGCTTTTGTTTTGTTTGGTGTTTGGCTTTTTAAACCTCTGGGGTGATTTGAGTTCAAGCAATCAAGACAAGTTATTTGTGTGAACCATAAATGCTAGGTTCTCCTTGTGGCTTGTCTTCCATAGCACAAAGGTCATGAAGGGAATGAGTAAATTGCATTTTGATGATGATGAGAAGGAAGAAGATGTCACTGGGCTAAACCTTTACACTCACATGTTCTTTTAGAAGCAAGTTCTGAAAGAATATAAGTAACTAGAATGTTAGAGTGTTAAGTCTAAGATAATATTGATCAGCAGCAGAGGGGAAAGGCCGTGAAAAAAAGAAACCATGGAATAACCAAGAGGGAAGAAATTCCATGTGGACAAAAAGGCAACACCTAAATCTAAGCCACAAGACAGTAAGATGTGTGATATAAAAGTAGAAATAAATACCATTATTGAGAGATCTACAATAAAGAAAAGAACTGAGAAACTAATCATGTGGGTTTGAAATCTTTCATCTTTTTATTTTTAGTAAATAATGAACATGTGGAACAAAAAGATCATTGTTAGAGGGAATGTTTATGTGGGGTGCTACTTAGGGACAGAAAGGCTGTTCAAATCTTGTCAAAGTGCCTCTTTGCTGAATATTTCAAAATTTAGCTATTTCATGGACACATATCTTTTGGTTGTTTTTCCAGGAAATCTACAAGAGAGCACTCAGGACCACACCTCTAGTCTAATGTAGGTCCTATTCCTTTTAGCTGGCTTATGGAATCCATATACTCTGCTCAATTCAAAGCCTTTGACTGTTGGATTTTTCTTGCCCTTTTGGAGATTTAAGATTAAAGTGTAAAACTGTCACATGTAGCAAAGAAAAGAATTAAAATTGAGGAGAAGGCAGTTAGTTGGATTTAGAAAACAGCCTTAAAAAGAACATGTGCAGTATAATACAAATTTACAAGGCTGGGATGAGGAGATGCCATACTGAATTAGGCGGAACAGAGATGGTAAAGAAGAAAATGAAAAAAACAAGAAGAGACATTTCTTTCAAGAAATTTAGTGAACAAAATGGAGATTAGAAGGTAAGGTGAAATGTACATAAATTCAAAGGATGTGAGTAAAATTGATAGTAAATCGTCAAGGAAATAAGAGCAATCTTTTCTCCTCTATGGGTGGAAAAGAGGGAAGGGTTGGCTTATTTTTTTTTTTTATTGTTGGGGATTCATTGAGGGTACAATAAGCCAGTTACACTGATTGCAATTGTTAGGTAAAGTCCCTCTTGCAATCATGTCTTGCCCCCATATAGTGTGACACACACTAAGGCCCCACCCCACTCCCTCTGTCCCGCGTTCTGCTTCCACCCCCCATAACCTTAATTGTCATTAATTGTCCTCATATCAAAATTGAGTACATAGGATTCATGCTTCTCCATTCTTGTGATGCTTTACTAAGAATAATGTCTTCCACGTCCATCCAGGTTAATACGAAGGATGTAAAGTCTCCATTCTTTTTAATGGTTGAATAGAATTCCATGGTATACATATACCACAGCTTGTTAATCCATTCCTGGGTTGGTGGGCATTTAGGCTGTTTCCACATTTTGGCGATTGTAAATTGAGCTGCAATAAACAGTCTAGTACAAGTGTCCTTATGATAAAAAGATTTTTTTCATTCTGGGTAGATGCCCAGTAATGGGATTGCAGGATCAAATGGGAGGTCTAGGTTGAGTGCTTTGAGGTTTCTCCATACTTCCTTCTAGAAAGGTTGTACTAGTTTGCAGTCCCACCAGCAGTGTAAAAGTGTTCCCTTCTCTCCACATCCACGCCAGCATCTGCAGTTTTGAGATTTTGTGATGTGGGCCATTCTCACTGGGGTTAGATGGTATGTCAGGGTTGTTTTGATTTGCATTTCTCTAATATATAGAGATGATGAACATTTTTTCATGTGTTTGTTAGCCATTCGTCTGTCATCTTTAGAGAAAGTTCTATTCATGTCTCTTGCCCATTGATATATGGGATTGTTGGCTTTTTTCATGTGGATGAATTTGAGTTCTCTATAGATCCTAGTTATCAAGCTTTTGTCTGATTCAAAATATGCAAATATCCTTTCCCATTGTGTAGGTTGTCTCTTTGCTTTGGTTATTGTCTCCTTAGCTGTACAGAAGCTTTTCAGTTTAATGAAGTCCCATTTGTTTATTTTTGTTGTTGTTGCAATTGCCATGGCAGTCTTCTTCATGAAGTCTTCCCCCAGGCCAATATCTTCCAGTGTTTTTCCTATGCTTTCTTTGAGGATTTTTATTGTTTCATGCCTTAAATTTAAGTCCTTTATCCATCTTGAATCAATTTTTGTGAGTGGGGAAAGGTGTGGGTCCAGTTTCAGTCTTTTACATGTAGACATCCAGTTCTCCCAACACCATTTATTGAATAGGGAGTCTTTCCCCCAAGGTAAGTTCTTGTTTGTTTTATCGAAGATTAGGTGGTCGTAAGATGTTAGTTTCATTTCTTGGTTTTCAATTCGATTAAAAGTGTCTATGTCTCTGTTTTTGTGCCAGTACCATGCTGTCTTGACCACTATGGCTTTGTAGTGCAGACTAAAATCTGGTATGCTGATGCCCCCAGCTTTATTTTTATTACTAAGAACTGCCTTAGCTATACGGGGTTTTTTCCGGTTCCATACAAAACTCAGAATCATTTTTTCCAAATCTTGAAAGAATGATGTAGGTACTTTGATAGGAATGGCATTGAATAGGTAGATAGCTTTGGGAAGTATAGACATTTTAACAATGTTGATTCTTCCCATCCATGAGCATGGTATGTTCTTCCATTTGTTAATATCCTCTGCTATTTCCTTTCTGAGGATTTCATAGTTTTCTTTATACAGGTCCTTCAACTCCTTCGTTAGGTATATTCCTAGGAATTTCATTTTCTTTGAAACTATGGTGAAGGGAGTTGTGTCCTTAACTAGCTTCTCATCTTGACTGTTATTGGTGTATACAAAGGCTAC
Organism: Nycticebus coucang; assembly: GCF_027406575.1. Lineage (NCBI taxonomy): Eukaryota > Metazoa > Chordata > Mammalia > Primates > Lorisidae > Nycticebus > Nycticebus coucang. The sequence continues at coordinate 2,661,196 of NC_069800.1, read as the reverse complement.
TGACTTGTGGACATTGATTTTATATCCTGAAACATTACTGTATTTTTTGATGACTTCTAGGAGTCTTGTGGTTGAGTCTTTGGGGTTCTCCAAGTATAAGATCATGTCATCAGCAAAGAGGGAGAGTTTGACCTCCTCTGCTCCCATTTGGATTCCCTTTATTTCCTTGCTTGCCTAATTGTATTGGCTAGGACTTCCAGCATTATGTTGAATAGTAATGGTGACAGAGGACAACCTTGTCTGGTTCCAGTTCTAAGAGGAAAAGCTTTGAGTTTTACTCCATTCAGTAAAATATTGGCTGTGGGTTTGTCATAGATAGCTTCAATCAGTTTTAGAAATGTGCCACCTATGCCTATACTCTTCAGTGTTCTAATTAGAAAAGGATGCTGGATTTTATCAAATGCTTTTCCTGAATCTATTGAGAGGATCATGTGATCTTTATTTTTGCCTCTGTTAATATGGTGGATAACGTTTATAGATTTGCGTATGTTAAACCAGCCTTGCATCCTTGGGATGAAGCCTACTTGATCATGATGAATGACCTTTTTGATGATAAGCTGTAATGTATTGGCTAGAATTTGGTTCATAATTTTCGCATCTATATTCATGAGTGAGATTTGTCTGAAATTCTCTTTTTTGTTTGGGTCTTTTCCTGGTTTTGGTATCAGGGTGATGTTTGCTTCATAGAATGTGTTGGGGAAGATTCCTTCTTCCTCACTTTTTTGGAATAATTTCTGCAGTACAGGAATAAGCTCTTCCTTGAAGATTTGATAGAATTCTGGAGTGAAGCCATCTGGACCAAGGCATTTTTTGGTTGGAAGCTTTTTTATTTTTTCTTTGATCTCAGTGCTTGAAATTGGTCTGTTCAGGAGCTCTATTTCTTCCTGGCTAAGTCTAGGAGAGGGTGTGATTCCAAATATTGATCCATTTCCTTCACATTGTCAAATTTCTGGGCATAGAGTTTCTGGAAGTATTCAGAGATGATCTCTTGTATCTCTGTGGGATCAGTTGTTATTTCCCCTTTATCGTTTCTGATTGAGGTTACTAGAGATTTTACTTTTCTATTTGTAGTTAGTCTGGCCAAAGGTTTACCTATTTTATTTATTTTTTCAAAAAACCTACTCCTTGTTTCATTAATTTACTGAATGATTCTTTTGTTTTCAGTTTCATTGATCTCTGATTTGATTTTGGATATTTCTTTTCTTCTACTGAGTTTAGGCTTAGATTGTTCTTCTTTGTCCAATTCCATAAGATCTCTTGTGAGATTGTTGATGTGCTCTCTTTCTGTTTTTCGAATGTAGGCATCTAAAGCGATGAATTTTCCTCTCAAAACTGCTTTTGCAGTATCCCACAGGTTTGGTAGCTTGTGTCTTCATTGTTGTTATGCTCAAGGAAGTTAATGATTTCCTGTTTTATTTCTTCCTTCACCCATCTGTTATTCAACAGAAGATTGTTTAATTTTCATGCCTTTGGGTGGGGTTGAGAATTTTTGTTAGAGTTGAGTTCCACCTTTAGTGCGTTATGGTCTGAAAGGATACAAGGTAAAATTTCAATTCTTTTGATTCTGTTGATATTTGTTTTGTGTCCCAGGATATGATCAATTTTGGAGAATGTTCCATGGGGTGATGAGAAGAATGTGTATTCTTTATCTTTGGGGTGGACTGTTCTATATGCGTCTATCAAGCATAGTTGTTCTAGGGTCTCATTTAAATCTCTTATATCTTTGTTTAATTTCTGTTTAGAGGATCTGTCCAGCTCTGTAAGAGGAGTGTTAAAGTCCCCTGTTATGATGGTATTATCAGATATCATATTGCTCAGACTGAGTAAGGTCTGCTTCAAGAATCTGGGAGCATTTAAATTGGGTGCATAAATATTTAGAATTGAAATGTCTTCTTGTTGTAGTTTTCCCCTGACCAATATAAAGTGACCATCTTTGTCTTTTTTGACTTTAGTTGCTTTAAATCCACATGTATCTGAAAATAAGATTGCAACTCCTCTTTTCTTCTGAATTCCATTTGCCTGAAAAATTGTCTTCCAACCCTTGACTCGGAGCTTTAATTTGTCTTTTGAAGCCAGGTGTGTTTCTTGCAGACAGCAAATGGATGGCTTATGTTTTTTAATCCAGTCAGCCAATCTATGTCTCTTCAGTGGGGAATTCAAGCCATTAACATTTATTCAGATAATTGACAAGTGTGGTAGTATTCTATTCGTCTTATTTGGTGAGAGTCCATTGCTTAGTTTTATCTTTTGCATCAGTGTGGAGGTTAGGTTCTGTTCTTTGATTTCTGAGTTCTTACTTTGCTGCTGATCCATTGTGGTGGTCAGTGTGCAGAACAGGTTGAAGTATTTCCTGTAGAGCTGGTCTTGTTGTGGCGTATATCCTCAATGTTTGTAAATCCGTAAATGATTTGATTTCTCCGTCAATTTTGAAGCTTAGCTTAGCAGGGTACAGAATTCTGGGCTGAAAATTGTTCTGTTTAAGTAGATTAAAGGTAGATGACCATTGTCTTCTTGCTTGGAAAGTTTCATTACAGAAGTCTGCAGTCACTCTGATGGATTTGCCCCTGTATTTCTACTGGCGCTTACTCCTGGCAGCTTGCAGACTCTTTTCTTTTGTCTTCACTTTGGACAGGTTCATCACAATGTGTCTTGGAGAAGCTCGGTTAGAGTTGAGGCGACAAGGGTCCCATATCCATCTGAAAGCAGTGTGTCAGAATCTTTAGTGATGTTTGGGAAATTTTCTTTTATAATATTCTCTAGTATGGCTTCCATTCCTCTGGGGCATTCTTCTTCCCCTTCTGGAATTCCTATAACTCGTATGTTGGAACGCTTCATAAAGTCCCATAATTCTGACAGTGAATGTTCTGCTTTCTCTCTCTTCTTTTCTGCCTCTTTTACTATCTGAGTTATCTCAAAAACTTTGTCTTCTACCTCTGAAATTCTTTCTTCTGCATGGTCTAACCTGTTGCTGATACTTTCCATTGCATCTTTAAGTTCCCTGATTGAATGTTTCATTTCCTTCAGCTCTGCTATATCCTTTTTATATTCTTCATATCGTTCATCTCTGATTTGATTCTGTTTTTGGATTTCCTTTTGGTTATTTTCCACTTTATTAGCAGTTGCCTTCATTGTTTCCATCATTTCTTTCATTGTTTTCACTATGTGTATTCTAAATTCCCTTTCTGTCATTCCTAACATTTCTGTATAGGTGGAATCCTCTGCAGTAGCTACCTCATGGTCCCTTGGTGGGGTTGTTCTGGACTGGTTCTTCATGTTGCCTGGAGTTTTCTGCTGATTCTTCCTCATGAGTGATTTCTTTTATCTGTTTCCTTACCCTAATTTTCCTTTCACTTCCTCTTGCTCTTTAAGTTCGTGTGCCTGTGGACTAAGGGTTACAGGACCAGAAGGGTGAGAAGGTTGAAGAGCAAAAAAGGGATGAAAGAAAGGAGGACCGAGTGATAAGAAAAAAAAGAAAGATAGAGAAAGGAGAGGGGGTGGGTATAAGGAATATTGACAAAAAGAAGAGAGGCACAGAAAGAGGGAGACAGGGCAATATAGGTGTATAGTAGGGTACTTTGACACAACCTTAAAAAACCCCACCTTCTGGGGGTGCCCAGTTGCGTGGTTCCCTTGAGGTCAGCAGCTCTTTGCTAACCTGATCAGACACAGTACCCCACCTCCACCAAGTAGAGAGGAAAGACAAAAATGCTATAAATCAAAAAAAAACAAGCAAACAGAAAACTTTACGGGGATAAAATTGGGTGAAAAACCAAATGATAGCAGTAGAAACACTAGCAAAAATGAAGTTGTAGTTATTAAAAGAGGCAGCAATGGGAAATTATAATTAAACTAGAAAAATTGAGAAAGAAAAAGGGATCTGTATGGAAAAGATTGAAATTAAAAAACAAAAGAACATCAACAACGTCAAAATAAACAAAAAAAAAAAAAAGAAAGAAAAAAATACACAACCAAAACCAAAGCAGTTTGTATATGTTATTGAATATTGTCTGGGCAACACGTGGTCTTCTGGGGTATGAGATGTTAGTCACAGTTCTGATACGACTGGAGGCTGCTGATTTCTCAAACCCCAGCAGGTAGACACCCTAAATCTCTCTTCAGCTGACTTAAAAGGCACTTTGAACTTGTAAACTTGCTGAGCAGAAGCTTTCCCAGCTTTCTCGTTGGAATCACTGCTGAAGTGGCTATCCAGTTGCCCAGTGTGCCAAAACCGTTCTCACTCTGCCCCTGAGGGTTAGGGCGCAAGGCGGCTCAGACCCCACCCTTAGGCTACTTGGTTGCTGGGTTACCAGCTCCCACCCGTTTCTAGCTCTGCGACCCTCAGGGCGGAGCTTGCTGGGGCAGATCTCTGACAATGGTTCTGTGTGACCCACCGCTAAACACTATTAGCTCCGTCTGGCTCAGCGGCTCAGACTGGGGCCCTAGACAACTGCCAAAGTTCTCCGCACTCCCGCTCAGGCCTTCCCCAAGGCAATTCAACTCAGTGCCAAGTCCAAGGACATCAAAACAGTTCACAGGTAAGGCCTTTCTGGTTTGCAGTCTCGCTGCTACTGAACTTACAGTTGTGGGCGGGTTTAGACGGATTGAACACACGCGACCTCTTGCCGGTTTTCCACTGTTTTAGTCCTCCTCTTGGGGTCCAGAAGTCTCTCGGTGACTCCCTGTATCCTCATAGGAGTGATGATAGGCAGTTCCCACCAGCCAGAGATGCCTGGAGTCCTATCTCCCCCGACTCATGGTGCCTAGATGCAAGGAAGCTGTTACTCGGCTGCCATCTTGCTCCGCCCCAGCTTATAAGCTTTTAGGAACATTGTATCCATTTTCATTTTTTCCCAAAATGTCACAAAAAAGGGAACAGTCCCTAACTAAGTACAGAAGGGAAATGAGAAGCCTAAGAGCGTGAACAGTAAAGGGCCACAGGTGTATTCTATGTCTTTCAGCAACAGGAAGATAAGTCACTTAGGGTTTGAAAAGTAGAAATTATTGGTGGTAACAAGAACACAGTGTATACAGAAGGAGGAAATTTTACACAGAATTCAGACAACAGTAACAGCAAGGAGACTTTATTGCAGGGAAATTGCAGCAGAGAGATAACAACCAATGGCAGTAGGAAAAAAATCGTGTCCCCAGATGCTCCCTATGTTGTTAAATACAATATTTCTTAAAAACCAAATATAATTTCTATTCGTGTCAGCCTCTTTCATTTGTTCAGAGCTGCTGCTTGATGAGTTATGTCCTGTGTTTCTCTGCTAGAACAGTGAAAAAAAATTAACACCAACACTTTTGCTTCTTTTCTCTAAAGTACTGAAATTATAAGAGAAAAAAAGGAAGATGAAATGTTGATTATATGGTAGTACAAGATGGGAGCAGGAAAAGATGATTTTTATGAGCTCATGTGCTTGCAACCCAATTCATCAGTTTAAAATTCAAACACTTGTCAAACAGGACAAGTTCTGCATGGTTATAACTTGGAAGCACTACAGCTATTGATTTTTAAATTTATAGTATTTGTCTTTTCTTATTCCTAGGAATGCACCGAGTTTAGTAAAATTTACAGTTTCAGTGGGAAGAAAATGACACAGTAAATACAAGAAAAATGCTCAAAAAGTATTTTTTTCCAGAAAATCATATATACATGAATTACCAGCATATGTGTCATATTCTCCGGTGCAAAGCTGATTACAATATTCCTCTCTTTTTTGAAATAACCCATTGGGTCAAATGCCCTAATTTTTGCCTCAGAAACTCAAATTGCCGCATGTACATTTTGCATGCATACTGAAATAAAAAAACAATTAAAATGTATGTATGTATGTACTTCATATGCAGTAAGTTTATTACAATTAAAGGCTAAAAATAAGCAGCAAAATTTATTGCGAGCACAAGATTCAATTTTAAAATTCATTAAAAAATAACCCAAAGGTAATAATATTTATTAGAATCGCTGTTATTTAATAACATCATTCAAGTGACAGTTTACAAAGTAATTATAAAAATATTCTAGATGTGGATAAAATTATAAGGTAAATTAAGTATTTACCTAAGTGTATGAAATTTATAAAAATTGACTCCATCCTTAAGTGCCTAAGAGTCTTCCTCATTTATGCCACAAACCAACTTTGCTCACCAAACAATTCTAAGAAAATGTGCGCACTAGTTTTATGTAAATGTAGATGTGTGCATTTTATTGTGATTTCTCTTGTGTGCATAGGTTCTACAATGTATAATAATTTCCAAATACTATTCCCAACTTTATCCTGATGCTGTACTTACAATAATATAATATTTGATAGTTATAGGTGCTCTAGGTGAATCAACCTAATGACTTAATTTTGATTAATAATATACAAAAAATGTTAGGTGATGTCATTTCTAACATTAGCTTACATATTACTCATATCTCTTGATTTCTTATTTGGTTACTTTGATGGAATTATGTGAGCAGCCCAAGAGAGAGACCACTGAGACAAAACAAACAATAACAACAAATAAAACTTGAGGGGGTCCTCGGGCTAACCACCAGGGAAAAATTCAAGTAAACGATTCAGTGATCTCTGTGAGGACTAAATTACCACCCACAGCCCTGGAAGTGAGCTTGGAAGTAGGTCTTTCCCCAATCAGGCCTTGAGATGATAATATCCCTGATCAATACCTTAATTGTAGCCTTGTGAGAGACTGAGTCAGAAGGCAGCTAAGCTGGTTCAAATTTCTGGATCACAGGAATGGAGAGCAAAATGAATGTTTGCTGCTTTAAATAGTTATCGCACATGTTTTCAGTGAAAGTCTCAAAGCAACAAATAAAAGGGTTGTCATGATACATTCTTGATGTGGGATGATGACAAAGAGCATCGAAATGCCTAAGCCAGCTGTGTTGGAATCAGATGTGTGATATAAGGTGGTGCTGGTAAGGAAATGTATGCTTTAGTCCAATCATTATGTTCTTAGATATATCATTGCTTCACATTGAATCTACATTTTCAATGACTCCTCAGGGTTGTGAATCATGGTCAGTAGATAAATGGTAGGTAGGTGGGTAAATAGTTAAAATGAGGTTATTGAAGTAAACTATAGGTTCCACATCTGCAGCTACTGCCAAGGCAAAAATTAATATGTATACATAATATGCCTTTTCTTTTATCCAACTTAGAGTTCCATCACCCTTTTCCAGCTCTTCCATTAGTTTATGTTGGTTGCCTGTTGCACTGGTCCAAATCTTCATGTTTGAGAGGTTGAGCACTTGTTTTCATAACTTCTCCCTCAGAGTTATTACCAGAACAGAAACCAGAGATGTCCAAGTGAGTAGTCAATTTCCTAATTTATTCCCCCAGCTCTTATTTTACTTCAGCAATAATAGATCCTAATTATGATCAGAATCAATTACCTTTGACAGTAGAGCAATATTTTTGCCTACATTTTTATCATAATTAGGAGCCCTGAAACATAGGGTGATAGACATCTGGATTGGATGTCCGATATGATAATAAATAATTGCTACCCCATTGAGGATGAAATTGAAAAATGTAGTTGATGTGACATGAAGTGACAGGCCATCCCCTTAATGGATAGCACAATATTAAGACTCCTTCTGAGTCTGGTGGATATTTTGCATTGGCACTAGCCAGATCAGCCTGGTGAGATGAATATCTTGCAATTAGAACCATTTTTAGCCTCCATTCCTCCAATTTGAAGGTCATATCCATATACTCATTGTCTGAGCACAGGACAAATACAGAACAAAGGCTGGCTAACTCCATGGGACAAACCATCCTACTGCACTGTGGCACCCCACTCATCAAGACTTTATGAAGGATGCAATTTAGTGTCCAATGACACAAGGCAAGTGTCTACCAATTTTATACATATTTTCTATGAGACACTTCAAATGCCTCTTCTCTAGATTACTTTGTATCTGAATTTCTATTCTTTTCCCATCAGACCCTGAATAATTAGCCAAATGATTCTCATTATCCAATAGGATGCACATAATGATACCAGTTCTCTTAATTTTCTATATTAATTAATAACCTATCTGACCTCTGAGCGTGGACTAATGATCAAATTATCCCTTTTATGCTTTAGAGATACTTTTCATTGGAACTGTATGACTTGTACACACATATAAGGCAGATTTGTCTGCAAACAAAGCCAATATTTTCTCTTGTTCATTATGTAGTTTTAGGAAGCACCATTAATCCATATGCGTATGCTGAGAAAAAAGTTGCAATAGAAGTGCCAGGGGGATCTGAGCACAGGATCTGTCCAGGAAAAGTTTCTGAAATACTTCATTATATAATCATTCCTACTGCATTTGTCCATCTTTTTAGGTGGATAGGTCCAATGATATCCAGGTCATAAGGTGCAGCTCTGATTGCCAAGTCCCTTGACACACCTTAGTCATGTGCTCAAGCTTCAAGAGCCACAGTAGCGGAGGCGGAGCAAGATGGCAGCCGAGTAACAGCTTCCTTGCATCTGGGCACCGTGAGTCTGGGGAGATAGGACTCCAGGCATCTCTGGCTGGTGGGAACTGCCTATCATCACTCCTATGAAGATACAGGGAGTCAGCGAGAGACTTCTGGACCCCAAGAGGAGGACTAAAACAGTGGAAAACCGGCAAGTGGTCGTGTGTGTTCAATCCGTCTAAACCCGCCTACAACTATAAGTTCAGTAGCAGTGAGACTGCAAACCAGAAAGGCCTTACCTGTGAACTGTTTTGATGTCCTTGGACTTGGCACTGAGTTGAACTGCCTTGGGGAAGGCCTGAGCGGGAGTGCAGAGAACTTTGGCCGTTGTCTAGGGCCCCAGTCTGAGCCGCTGAGCCAGACGGAGCTAATAGTGTTTGGCGGTGGGGCACACGGTTCCATTGTCAGTGATCTGCCCCGGCAAGCTCCGCCCTCAGGGTCGCAGAGCTAGAAGGGTGGGAGTTGGTAACCCAGCAACCAAGTAGCCTAAGGGTGGGGTTTGAGCTGCCTTAGAGCCCTAACCCTCAGGGGCAGAGTGAGACCGGTTTTGGCACACTGGGTAAGTGGATAGCCACCTCAGCAGCGATTCCAGCGAGAAAGCTGGGAAAGCTTCTGCTCAGCAAGTTTACAAGTTCAAAGTGCCTTTTAAGTAGGCTGAAGAGAGATTTAGGGTGTCTACCTGCTGGGGTTTGAGAAATGAGCAGCCTCCAGTCGTATCGGAACTGTGACTAACATCTCATACCCCAGAAGACCACGTGTTGCCCAGACAATATTCAATAACATATACAAACTGCTTTGTTTTAGGTTGTGAATTTTTCTTTTTTTTTTTGTTTGGCTTTTTTTTTGTTTGTTTATTTTGACGTTGCTGATGTTCTTTTGTTTTTTTAATTTCAATCTTTTCCACACAGATCCCTTTTTCTTTCTCAATTTTCCTAGTTTAATTACAATTTCCCATTGCTACCTTTTTTAATAACTTCAACTTCATTTTTGCTAGTGTTTCTACCGATATAATTTGGTTTTTCACCCAATTTTATCCCCGTAAAGTTCTCTGTTTGCTTCTTTTGGTTTGATTTATAGCATTTTTGTCTTTCCTCTCTACTTGGTGGAGGTGGGGTACTGTGTCTGATCAGGTTAGCAAAGAGCTGCTGACCTCAAGAGAACCACGCAACTGGGCACCCCCAGAAGGTGGGGTTTTTTAAGGTTGTGTCAAAGTACCCTACTATACACCTATATTGCCCTGTCTCCCTCTTTCTGTGCCTCTCTTCTTTTTGTCAATATTCCTTATACCCACCCCCTCTCCTTTCTCTATCTTTCTTTTTTTCTTATCACTCGGTCCTCCTTTCTTTCATCCCCTTTTTTTGCTCTTCAACCTTCTCACCCTTCTGGTCCTGTAACCCTTAGTCCACAGGCACAAGAACTTAAAGAGCAAGAGGAAGTGAAAGGAAAATTTGGGCAAGGAAACAGATAAAAGAAATCACTCATGAGGAAGAATCAGCAGAAAACTCCAGGCAACATGAAGAACCAGTCTAGAACAACCCCACCAAGGGACCATGAGGTAGCTACTGCAGATGATTCCACCAGTATAGAAATGTTAGGAATGACAGAAAGGGAATTTAGAATACACATGTTGAAAACAATGAAAGACATGATGGAAACAATGAAGGAAATTGCTTATAAAGTGGAAAATAACCAAAAGGAAATCCAAAAACAGAATCAAATAAGAGATGAACGATATGAAGAATATTAAAAGAATATAGCAGACCTGAAGGAACTGAAACAGTCAATTAGGGAACTTAAAGATACAATGGAAAGTATCAGCAACAGGTTAGACCATGCAGAAGAAAGAATTTCAGAGGTAGAAGACAAAGTTCTTGAGATAACTCAGACAGTAAAAGGGGCAGAAAAGAAGAGAGAGAAAGCAGAACGTTCACTGTCAGAATTATGGGACTTTATGAAGCGTTCCAACATACGAGTTATAGGAATTCCAGAAGGGGAAGAAGAATGCCCCAGAGGAATGGAAGCCATACTAGAGAATATTATAAAAGAAAATTTCCCAAACATCACCAAAGAGTCTGACACACTGCTTTCAGAGGGATATTGGACCCTTGTCGCCTCAACTCTAACCGAGCTTCTCCAAGACACATTGTGATGAACCTGTCCAAAGTGAAGACAAAAGAAAAGAGTCTGCAAGCTGCCAGGAGTAAGCACCAGTAGACCTACAGGGGCAAATCCATCAGAGTTACCGCAGACTTCTCTAATGAAACTTTCCAAGCAAGAAGACAATGGTCATCTAACTTTAATCTACTTAAACAGAACAATTTCCAGCCCAGAATTCTGTACCCTGCTAAGCTAAGCTTAAAAATTGACGGAGAAATCAAATCATTTACGGATATACAAACATTGAGGAAATTCGCCACAACAAGACCAGCTCTACAGCAAATACTTCAACCTATTCTGCACACTGATCACCACAATGGATCAGCAGCAAAGTAAGAACTCAGAAATCAAAGGACAGCACCTAACCTCCACACTGATGCAAAAGATAAAACTAAGCAATGGACTCTCACCAAATAAGACGAATAGAATACTACCACACTTATCAATTATCTCAATAAATGTTAATGGCTTGAATTCCCCACTGAAGAGACATAGATTGGCTGACTGGATTAAAAAAAAACACAAGCCATCAATTTGCTGTCTTCAAGAAACACACCTGGCTTCAAAAGCCAAATTAAAGCTCCGAGTCAAGGGTTGGAAGACAATTTTCCAGGCAAATGGAATTCAGAAGAAAAGAGGAGCTGCAATCTTATTTTCAGATACATGTGGATTTAAAGCAACTAAAGTCAAAAAAGACAAAGGTGGTCACTTTATATTGGTCAAGGGAAAACAACAACAAGAAGACATTTCAATTCTAAATATTTATGCACCCAATTTAAATGCTCCCAGATTCTTGAAGCAGACCTTACTCAGTCTGAGCAATATGATATCTGATAATACCATCATAACAGGGACTTTAACACACCTCTTACAGAGCTGGACAGATCCTCTAAACAGAAATTAAACAAAGATGTAAGAGATTTAAATGAGACCCTAGAACAACTATGCTTGATAGACGCATATAGAACAGTCCACCCCAAAGATAAAGAATATACATTCTTCTCATCACCCCATGGAACATTCTCCAAAATTGATCATATCCTGGGACACAAAACAAATATCAACAGAATCAAAAGAATTGAAATTTTACCTTGTATCCTTTCAGACCATAACGCACTAAAGGTGGAACTCAACTCTAACAAAAATTCTCAACCCCACCCAAAGGCATGAAAATTAAACAATCTTCTGTTGAATAACAGATGGGTGAAGGAAGAAATAAAACAGGAAATCATTAACTTCCTTGAGCATAACAACAATGAAGACACAAGCTACCAAAACCTGTGGGATACTGCAAAAGCAGTTTTGAGAGGAAAATTCATCGCTTTAGATGCCTACATTCGAAAAACAGAAAGAGAGCACATCAACAATCTCACAAGAGATCTTATGGAATTGGACAAAGAAGAACAATCTAAGCCTAAACTCAGTAGAAGAAAAGAAATATCCAAAATCAAATCAGAGATCAATGAAATTGAAAACAAAAGAATCATTCAGAAAATTAATGAAACAAGGAGTTGGTTTTTTGAAAAAATAAATAAAATAGATAAACCATTGGCCAGACTAACTAGAAATAGAAAAGTAAAATCTCTAATAACCTCAATCAGAAACGATAAAGGGGAAATAACAACTGATCCCACAGAGATACAAGAGATCATCTCTGAATACTACCAGAAACTCTATGCCCAGAAATTTGACAATGTGAAGGAAATGGATCAATATTTGGAATCACACCCTCTCCCTAGACTTAGCCAGGATGAAATAGACCTCCTGAACAGACCAATTTCAAGCACTGAGATCAAAGAAACAATAAAAAAGCTTCCAACTAAAAAATGCCCTGGTCCAGATGGCTTCACTCCAGAATTCTATCAAACCTTCAAGGAAGAGCTTATTCCTGTACTGCAGAAATTATTCCAAAAAAGTGAGGAAGAAGGAATCTTCCCCAACACATTCTATAAAGCAAACATCACCCTGATACCAAAACCAGGAAAAGACCCAAACAAAAAGGAGAATTTCAGACCAATCTCACTCATGAATATAGAGTGAAAAATTCTCAACAAAATCCTAGCCAATAGATTACAGCTTATCATCAAAAAAGTCATTCATCATGATCAAGTAGGCTTCATCCCAGGGATGCAAGGCTGGTTGAACATACGCAAATCTATAAACGTTATCCACCATATTAACAGAGGCAAAAATAAAGATCATATGATCCTCTCAATAGATGCAGAAAAAGCATTTGATAAAATCCAGCATCCTTTTCTAATTAGAACATTGAAGAGTATAGGCATAGGTGGCACATTTCTAAAACTGATTGAAGCTATCTATGACAAACCCACAGCCAATATTTTACTGAATGGAGTAAAACTGAAAGCTTTTCCTCTTAGAACTGGAACCAGACAAGGTTGTCCTCTGTCACCTTAACTATTCAATATAGTGCTGGAAGTTCTAGCCAATACAATTAGGCAAGACAAGGAAATAAAGGGAATCCAAATGGGAGCAGAGGAGGTCAAACTCTCCCTCTTTGCTGACGACATGATCTTATACTTAGAGAACCCCAAAGACTCAACCACAAGACTCCTAGAAGTCATCAAAAAATACAGTAATGTTTCAGGATATAAAATCAAAGTCCACAAGTCAGTAGCCTTTGTATACACCAATAACAGTCAAGATGAGAAGCTAATTAAGGACACAACTCCCTTCACCATAGTTTCAAAGAAAATGAAATACCTAGGAATATACCTAACGAAGGAGGTGAAGGACCTCTATAAAGAAAACTATGAAATCCTCAGAAAGGAAATAGCAGAGGATATTAACAAATGGAAGAACATACCATGCCCATGGATGGGAAGAATCAACATTGTTAAAATATCTATACTTCCCAAAGCTATCTACCTATTCAATGCCATTCCTATCAAAGTACCTACATCGTACTTTCAAGATTTGGAAAAAATGATTCTGCGTTTTGTATGGAACCGGAAAAAAACCCGTATAGCTAAGGCAGTTCTCAGTAACAAAAATAAAGCTGGGGGCATCAGCATACCAGATTTTAGTCTGTACTACAAAACCATAGTGGTCAAGACAGCATGGTACTGGCACAAAAACAGAGACATAGACACTTGAAATCGAATTGAACACCAAGAAATGAAACTAACATCTTACAACCACCTAATCTTTGATAAACCAAACAAGAACTTACCTTGGGGGAAAGACTCCCTATTCAATAAATGGTGTTGGGAGAACTGGATGTCTACATGTAAAAGACTGAAACTGGACCCACACCTTTCCCCACTCACAAAAATTGATTCAAGATGGATAAAGGACTTAAATTTAAGGCATGAAACAATAAAAATCCTCAAAGAAAGCATAGGAAAAACACTTTAAGATATTGGCCTGGGGGAAGACTTCATGAAGAAGACTGCCATGGCAATTGCAACAACAACAAAAATAAACAAATGGGACTTCATTAAACTGAAAAGCTTCTGTACAGCTAAGGACACAATAACCAAAGCAAAGAGACAACCTACACAATGGGAAAGGATATTTGCATATTTTCAATCAGACAAAAGCTTGATAACCAAGATCTATAGAGAACTCAAACTAATCCACATGAAAAAAGCCAACAATCCCTTATATCAATGGGCAAGAGACATGAATAGAGCTTTCTCTAAAGACGACTGACGAATGGCTAACAAACACATGAAAAAATGTTCATCATCTCTATATATTAGAGAAATGCAAATCAAAACAACCCTGAGATATCATCTAACCCCAGTGAGAATGGCCCACATCACAAAATCTCAAAACTGCAGATGCTGGCGTGGATGTGGAGAGAAGGGAACACTTTTACACTGCTGGTGGGACTGCAAACTAGTACAACCTTTCTGGAAGGAAGTATGGAGAAACCTCAAAGCACTCAAGCTAGACCTCCCATTCGATCCTGCAATCCCATTACTGGGCATCTACCCAGAAGGAAAGAAATCCTTTTATCGTAAGGACATTTGTACTAGACTGTTTATTGCAGCTCAATTTACCATTGCCAAAATGTGGAAACAGCCTAAATGCCCACCAACCCAGGAATGGATTAACAAGGTGTGGTATATGTATACCATGGAATACTATTCAGCCATTAAAAAAAATGGAGACTTTACATCCTTCGTATTAACCTGGATGGAAGTGGAAGACATTATTCTTAGTAAAGCATCACAAAAATGGAGAAGCATAAATCCTATGTACTCAATCTTGATATGAGGACAATTAATGACAATTAAGTTTATGGGGGGGGAAGCAGAAAGAGGAATGTAGGGAGGAGGGTGGGGCCTTAGTGTGTGTCACACTTTATGTGGGCAAGACATGATTGCAAGAGGGACTTTACCTAACAATTGCAATCAGTGTAACTGGCTTATTGTACCCTCAATGAATCCCCAACAATAAAAAAAAAAAAAAAGAGCCACAGTAGCTTCTAGGAGCTACATTTTGAACAATGAGGAATTATTTGATGGTAAACTGCAAAACTCAACAGTGTACATTGCATATCTCTTAATGAGGGTTGCCACAGACTACACGCTACATCTGTGTATCTAATGAATACCTCTCACATCAGGGGATTCCTTGAATCATATGGCCTAATTCACAGGAAATTTGCATCATATTCTGAACAGTCTTTAGAATACTTTCTTTCTGTGATCTTCACTCAAATATGAAGACTTCTGAATTAATGGATACATCCGTTAGAGGAATAATAAGAATGTATGTTTCCAAAAATACCAAAATACTGGTTTTATTTTTTTCTGGATGATAGTTCAGGGTGCAAAACTTTCTCTTAATAATAGATGAGATGCTTTTCTCTGCCTCCTAACCATTAGTCCTGTGAATATGTTACTGTTACAGAAAAACAGTGAAACCCTCTGAAGATTTTTCCTTTCCACTTTTTGACATACATTTGTCCTATTAGTTAACCAGAGTTTCTTCCACTTCCTAATAGACCTTAAAGGCTTATAGCCAGCACTGTTCAAGTGAACAAGTCAGTGACCTCTCTGAGGAGTGAATACCATCAAATACAGCCCTGTAAATGAACTTGGAAGTAGGTCTTTCCCCAATCAGGGGAATGTCACAAGAATTTCAAGTTAAGTCTTTGCACACTGTATAGTTAAACAATAATGCAATTTAAGAACCCTGTGGAAGGGAGGTTGATGTGTATTGTTATTATTATATAAAAGCAACTGTTTTGATCTTTTTTGAAAATAAGATATGATCCAGATCAATAGCAACGAAAAGGGTGTTGATCAGTTCTCATACAGTATCAATCTTATTATCTATTGTTGAGGCTACAACTTGATTAAATTTACTATACTTCCTATAATCTGATGCTGTTAAGGGCAGTGAAATTTATAATGGTCTCCCAGTGACTTCCACGGATGGTTTGTTTAAAGGTAGCATATAATTGATATCATTATTAGACAATCTGACTTGACTGCAGGATCAGAGTGGCATAGAAAGACTCCATCCTTTAGGATGTGGGATACTATATAAAAAATTCATTATATAGATTGTGTTTGCTCCATAGGAGGCAAAGCTCATTCATGTGCCAAAATGACACTCATTGTGCCTTGGTGTCTCTCAAATCTGTGATTCTTGTCTTCACCCTTTTGCTTCATTGAAGGTATCATTTGCCTTGGAATAAAAACTTTCATGACTATGCTTGATGGAGTTATTTGAGTACTTTCAAGTATATAACCTTGAGAAATTTTTGTCTACAGGAAGACTGAATAGGAAAAATTTAAGTAGTTGGTTTCAACTGGCCCATTGTAGTTCAAACTGCCTTGAAACTCTCTGAGGGGGGAAAAATACTCTCATGGTTAGCAATTGTAACATTACAATTAGGATTAGGAGGTTGCCTTTATCAAAGATTTTATTCTCCATTTATTGAGAATTTCCCCACAAAAATGAATACTTCTACACTTCCAGGCTCTGCTTGCAGGTAGGCTGAGGAGCCTTTCTTTCTTTCTTTGACATAATTTCAACAGGTAAAGCAGGGCAATTCCTTAATCGCTAGCAAGGTTATGGAGGAGTAGAAGTCATATACATTACTCGTATATTATTAGTGAAAATAATACAGATATTTAAGAAAATGGTTTGGCAGTTTTTTATTATGTGACCTTAAATATAAACTCACCACATGTCCCAGCAATCCTCATCATAGTTATTTACTTAAAAGAAATAAAAAACATATGTGTTCATAACATAAACATCCATGCACAAATATATATCGTGGCTATATTCATAATTTTCAGAAGCTGTAAAAAAAACACAAATTTTCAGGTAGAAAATTTGATGCTATACAACCCTAAATTTTCACATAGAAGAACTAGTGATAATTGCAATAATCTAAGAAGAAAGCAAGTGGAGTATCTATTTCTTATAAGATAAAAACAAGAAAAGGGTCAAAATGAAGGCTATGAAAATTAATCAATAAACCTCTCTCAACTGAGTTAAGTGTATTGTACTACATACATAAAATACAATAGTATGAAGTGATAAAAGAGTGAGATACTGATGTGTGCAACAATACAGAGCTAGAAATCAGAGCCTTGACTGCCCGGTGAAGCTGAGGATAGGAAAGAATTGATTTCACAAGGACTCAGAGAAAAATTTGAGGGTGAGAGAAATATTCTGAACTTGGATTATGGTTGTGTTTACATGATGATACACATTTGTCAAGGAGATAGAACTGTCCACCTAAAAATGGTGGACTTTTGTATATAAGTAATATATCAATCTGACCCCCCTGAAAATCAATGAGCACTGTATCCAATAAATTTTCAGGTAGAAGAACTAATGATAATTGCAATAATCTAAGAAAAAAGCAACTGGAGTCTATATTTCTTATAAGATACAAATAGAAGAAAAGGATCAAATTGAAGACTCTAAATTTAATCAATAAATTTTGTAACTGGATATGGGTTATGAGAGGGAAAAGAGTAAAATGACAACTATTTTTAATCTCATAAGTACAGGATGCAAATTCTAGTTATAGAAATAATGAATTTCAGAGTAAAATTCACTTTGGGTGTAGGAGGCAAATAAACCTAACTTTCGGTAAGATTGAAGAAATTGTGGGTGATTCATAGATTAGGAAATACAGAGAAAGAATGAGATAAATGGTCACAGCTGAAAATACATATTCAAGAATCAGATTTACAAATTTAGAACTATAGAGCAGTTTAAAGATTTTTCTCATTCTCAAAAAATTCTTCTGTGCTAACATTATCCCATTATTTGAAGGTCTAAAATTGGGATTTGTAACCCCTTAACATTGGGGTAACATAGTTTGTGTTTTTTTTCCCATTCAGTCTGTAATTGGCATCTCAGATCTGGATGAGCTCTTTGAGGGATACAATTCAAGAGAGTAGGAACAATATAATAATAATATTTAATAATGACTAAGTATTTTTCATATGTCAGTCACATGTTAAAAACTGTATCTGCATTTCCTCATACTGGTAATTATCATTAATATGGAAGATAGCGTTAATGTTGTTCTTCAGATTAAATAAAAAAGAAGCTTAAGAAAGCATTAATACAATTCTCGAGCTCAATAGCCTACTCAGACTGGACAGGGGAAATCAGGAGCTTGAAGCTGAATTTATCAGATCTGAATAATTTGGAGACCTACTTATGAAAAAGGAAAGACCATTATGACAAATTATGCATAAAACACCACCATTCTAAAACTATTTGCTAAGCCTATGTATCAGATTCAGTCCAACAGAAGTATTATCCTAAAAACTAAATTTTAATTTCATGTTACTTGTCTGTTCAGCTACACACACTGATCTTTAAATTAGTATTTTTACTGATCTAAGTCAAATGGAGGATATATGTATAAAAAATGAAAGACATCCCTGCTAAATATTGAAGTGCAGAAATTTATGAAAACAATGCTTAATCAAATAATGCAAGAGCTACTTTTTGGCAAACTCTCTGAGAGTAAAACTTAATGTTTTATCAATGAAAAAGAAATAACTCCTGTGTTAATATTAATATGCACATTCCCCCAAAAAAGATTTCCTTTTTTATTAAAAGTGAATTATACCTTCAAATATGCTTATCAGTTATTTCTTGAAAAAAATGATTATAAATGGGTGAATCCCAGAAAATTCTGATTTTTAAAAACAATTTAGAAATTGGATATCTCCACATAATAATATTCTTTACATTGGCTAATCTGCAATGATAATTGCATATTACCAAAAAGGAAATATAGAATACTTATGGTTATAAGGTATCACAAAAAGTCCCCAAATTATCCAATCAATGTATTTAAACACCAAAAGGAATGCGTTTTTCATAGTCTCTGTTTTGAAGATGTGTATTAATTTATAATCTATAATATTTCAACCTTAGGCCAGTGACCATTATCTTTTTTAATGGGACCAAGAAAAATGGTTGTTTTCTCACAAATCCCTTTTCACTTTTATTTAAACAAATTCAATACACAAAACATACATTGATGTTCATTTTTGTTTCAAAATCCTTATTTACAGTTGGGGTTTTTAGTCCATGTGCCTTTCTGAAACAATTCTAAGGATTATGGGTAATATATTTATCATCAAAAGAAGAGATGCATGTGATTTTTTTGAGTCAAATTTAAATGTGCTAATAAGATCTAACATGTATGTTAATGCAATCTCTTCTATTCTGTATTAAGAAAATGTTAATACTTCATAAGGTAGCTAATTTTTATCTTTGCTCCAAATTAAAAAGCCTGCATTTTATTCAGACCAATGTAAGCACTCAATTAATATTGACCAATTTATTGGCTGTAGCAAATTCTGCATTTAAATATGACAAGTATAACATTCTTAAGGACAGAAATAACACACGTTAGTTAAGACCAATAAATTATTGCCTCATTCTATTTTAGTCTTAGCCAAGATTTATTAGGAGAAAGGGAAATTAAAGGATGAGTTATTATAAACCATAAGAATTTTGTGCAAATAGAATTTAGATGATTTTTGTGCAAGATAGAAATATGAAAATGAGGATTCCAATGAACCATTTTATGTGACTAATGTGGTAGCCTTGTACCCTTTACTGTCTAAATGTAGCTTTATTTATCATTGGCTATAACAATAAGGTGAATATGATTAATATATTTCTTTTTTTTTTTTTTTTTTTTTTGGCCGGGGCTGGGTTTGAACCCACCACCAGCATATAGGACCAGTGCCTCATTCTATTTTAGTCTTAGCCAAGATTTATTAGGAGAAAGGGAAATTAAAGGATGAGTTATTATAAACCATAAGAATTTTGTGCAAATATAATCTAGATGATTTTTGTGCAAGATAGAAATATGAAAATGAGGATTCCAATGAACCATTTTATGTGACTAATGTGGTAGCCTTGTACCCTTTACTGTCTAAATGTAGCTTTATTTATCATTGGCTATAACAATAAGGTGAATATAATTAATATATTTCTTTTTTTTTTTTTTTTTTTTTGGCCGGGGCTGGGTTTGAACCCACCACCAGCATATAGGACCAGCGCCCTACCCCTTTGACCAACAGGTGCTGCCCTGATTAATATATTTCTGAACTTCTGTTTTGTTCATATTTTTGACAAGCTTAGTATTTGTTAATCTAATACATTTCCCATACTAACGCTCATTTTTAAATTTAATTTGATCATCAATTTCATAAAAAGGTAAAGAAGATGGAGTAGGGGATGAATCTAGAGGCATGAAGACTTGATTATGTAATTAAAAGTCCCCCCAAAATGTTTTGTATACATTACATAGTTCTTCCCATCAATGAAATATACTCTTCTGTTTTTTTTCAACCAGTAAAAACTTTAACATTCACATTATTAATACAAAATTTTATATGTATAACACTAAAAACACAAGATAAAAATTTTCACTTAAAAACTATCTCGTGGTGTAGTCAAGATGGACATTTTGCAGATGATAAGACACAAGCTCATTACCAGAGAAAGTGAATTGGTCAAGACTAAGACTCAGAAAACGATAGGATAGTAATTGTAGTCCAGGCCTTCAGACACTGAGTATTCTTTCTAAATCATCTTACCATGATAGTGCACTCAACCTGAAAATTACTGAATCTAATAGAGTCCTGGATTGTTCCCTGTGCATAACTTCAGAGATTAAATGAAACTTAATGCCAATACAGCACCACTTAGGTGGGCTACATCTGCTGTTTAGCTTTGTGTCTGAGCTTAAAGCACATGGTACTTTTAGGAGGAAATGCAAGTGGAAAGAAATCTCGATGTTTGCCTAATATGTTGTTTTTGAGCAATTCATGCCCCAGAAGATGGTACAGTCATGAAGTCAGGGCGTCCTTGATACAAGAAGATTGAGACTGTCCAGATCAGTGCACTGCTGTTTGGGGATAGAAGTCAGTGTTTCCCATGTTATAATGGCCTGCAGTAAATTTGTTTTGTCAATTATTTTTTCTGTTTTTCTGTTTTGTCAATTATTTTTTTTCTGTTTCTGTCAATTATTTTTACAGTATAGTAAAAGTAAAGTAAAAAATTGCAATTATGTAGAAAATATTAAAATAATGAATACTAAAAGTTTGCCCTTACAATACATATCTTCTGTTAACCTCAACACTACAGGGTATCCCAGAACACCACACATAAGGAAAATACGAAATTGTAGCTAAATATACCTTTATTCACAAAATATTCATTACAAAATCTTACAAAGTATTAAAAAATATTCCTTATGTGTTGACCACCTCTTTCCACACACATATGAATTCTCTCCTACTTAAGGTGAGCGCATTCCAAGATATATGTTGTCATAATTTTTACTATGTATGGCGATATGGGGGAAAGTCTGTCTTTTGACAGCATGTGATCATCTGTACTATATTATATATGCTCTTTTCTTTTTGCCCTTTATTTAGCCAAATAGACCATAACTTTGTGCAGAAAAAAAAAATTGTCAGCACTGTGAATTAAAGTTAATGAGCAATTTGTTGTCTGAGTAGGATTTAATTCAGTAACATTGATTGAGGATTTACTAGTTTAAGCTATTTTTCTAAATTTTTATAATATCAGAAGAATTATGGCAAATATCTCACATATAAACTCTGAAAATATGAATTATACTTATTATTTCAAGAGGTCTTGTGTTTTTATTCCCATTAGCCATTTCAAAAATAAAATAATTACATTTTAAATAAATTTTATGGCAGAAACATTTTGTCAATATCCAAAATGAAATTGAAACCATTGTCAACTACTAAGTTTTAATTATGTTAAAATTTTGATAGCTACAAAGACGAATGTATCACTGCATTTCACACATTAATATTTGATCTCAGCTTCCAAATGGGTTCATTTAAACACATCGAGGTCTTAGAATGATTTTATTCTATTTTATAACAATAACTTGCAATAATATAATTCTTTTTCCACTTGAATTTCACATGACAAACTTATGTTTAAAAAGCTGATTATTTAGTTGATGCAAAACAAAATAATTCATCTTAGTTACAAACCTTGGTTGGAGATTGTGAAGCAAAGGCAGCTCTTTAATTATACTCATAATTTTTAACTTCATTTCTTTAGTTAGTTCAGTAAATATCAAAACAAGTAGATAAGATTATACTTTATCAATTAAAATGAACTTATCTAACATTGTGTATCTGTTATTTGTAATGAAAAATAAGACCATAAAAATAGAGTTGTCAAAGTTTGCTTTTAAAGAATTTAACAAAGCCTCATTTACTTAACACAGGTATTTCCGCTACAGGCCAGAGCAAACATTTGGTAACACATATATTCGACCATCTGGAAGAACAATAAGGAGGGAAAGTAGGAGAAAGGGAGGGCGAGTGAAAGAGAGAGGAAATGAGAATATAATTATACTTTGGTAAATAATACAACTTTCATGGCAATTCAAAGAACTTTCATTTAGCTTCCAAGGTAGAGTATTAAAAATACTTTAGGGAATTATTTCTGTTACTTGCACTTGAAAGAAGCTGTTTTATGTCAAACTTCAGTTCAGAATTTTTATATTATTCCTTTATACCTTTAAGCCATAGAAAATGACAGTGCTGAAATTACAATTTTGCATTATGAAAGAAACTTTTTTTTTTTTTTGTAGAGACAGAGTCTCACTACTTTATGGCCCTCAGTAGAGAGTTGGGCTTAAGTGATCCTCCTGCCTCAGCCTCCCGAGTAGCTGGGACTACAGGCGCCCGCCACAACGCCTGGCTATTTTTTGGTTGCAGTTTGGCCGTGGCTGGGTTTGAACCCACCACTCTCGGTATATGGGGCCGGCGCCTTACCGACTGAGCCACAGGCGCCGCCCAGTACAATTTTGCATTATGAACACAATATTTAAGAAGATTTCTACATTACTTCTCTAAGTGTAATCTGTATTTTAGTAAGCAGATTCTTATTTTTATAAATAGTATTTAATTTTCCAAATTCTAGAGAGAGTAAATATTTTATATATAAAATATATAATATAAAATTATTTTAAAATAATGGAAGCAAGAACTCCTCAGATACATTTTATTGTTCTATGATTTTGTGGTATACTTCACATACTTAATTCATGAACAAACTTAGTGTTCATAAGACTGAATTATACATATAATCTCAGTTTTTCTAACTCTTGCAGACCACAGTCATCATACTAGTTAAAAAGCACTTACTTAAATAACACATTTAATATAGTTTCTCATTATTCTAGCATTGAAGTGATACCTGTTTGTTAAATATTTCAGAGACTCCTTCTGAAATGTTTAGTTCACCTGTGAGTACACTAAAAAATTTTACTGTTCAAATGGAATTATAAGACAAAATACGTGTATATTATACACTTTGTTAAAATTCAGAAAGCATTTATGTATCCTCCCCCTCCTTTATTTTTTCTGTGATAATTTCATTTTGTAAGAAACAAAATTTTCAAATATTATCAAAGACTCAACCACAAGACTCCTAGAAGTCATCAAAAAATACAGTAATGTTTCAGGATATAAAATAAATGTCCACAAGTCAGTAGCCTTTGTATACGCCAATAACAGTGAAGTTGAGAAGCTAATTAAGGACACAACTCCCTTCACCATAGTTTCAAAGAAAATGAAATACCTAGGAATATAACTAACGAAGGAGGTGAAAGACCTCTATAAAGAAAATTATGAAATCTTCGGAAAGGAAATAGCAGAAGATTTTCAAAAATGGAAGAACACACCATGCTCATGGATGGGCAGAATCAACATTGTTAAAATGTCTATACTTCCCAAAGCAATCTACCTATTCAATGCCATTCCTATCGAAACACCAACATCGTACTTTCAAGATTTGGAAAAAATGATTCTGCATTTTGTATGGAACCAGAAAAAAACCCATATAGCTAAGGCAGTTCTTAGTAATAAAAATAAAGCTGGGGGCATCAGCATACCAGATTTTAGTGTGTACTACAAAGCCATAGTGGTCAAGTCAGCATGGTACTGGCACAAAAATAGAGACATAGACACTTGGAATTAAATAGAAAACCAAGAAATGAAACTAACATCTTGGCCAAACAGGCATGCCTCTTAAATCATGAAAATACATGAGTTCCCATGGCATGGCTTGTGTAGGAGTTTTTAACCAGCAAACAAATAACTGTATTGGAACACCCTTCCTTCTATGACTTTTTTCTTTAACTAAAAATAAAGGAAATACTGAAAAGAAGACATTAAAAAGAAAGGAATGTAGACATTTTGATGACATACAGGACATCAAAGGTAATACAATGACAGTTTTGATGGCCATTCCAGAGAAAGAGTCCCAAAATAGCTTTGAAGAGCGGACTAGGCATGATGTCATTGCATAGCTTCCCAAAGGAAGTACTTCTAAGGTGACCATACGAACATTTAGCAATAAGGCATGTAGCACTTTTTCTAGGACAAATTCACAAACTTAATTGTCAGACCTAGTACTAAGATTGCAAATATATAATACTTCAATATTTAAAAGGTAATTTAACAAGACCTTGTTGTATGCCTCATTATGGAATGACCTACCTGTAATGTATTTATATCTGACTCAGATTAAACAAAGGTTTTTTAAATGTATTTATGAATAGACAATAACCCTCACTAATGAATCACTTGGTCAAATAAATTATAATTAATTATTTACATATTATGCAATTTATTTATATACATACATATAATTTGTATATACCCTGACCTAGCTACACTGAGGAAAAAATGACAATTAAATAATGTTTCATTGTAAATTTATTTTTTAAAATCCTAAATCTTACATCTATTTTAAATATACAACATGCAATATGAGAGTCTTTAACGTTGGATGTACTTCCCATTTGTTAGAATTCTGTATCTGAGATTTCATGAAAAATACAACTATAGAGGGAGAGAAAAGATGGCGGACTGAAGCCAGCTTTCAACAGAGGCTCCCGTCCAGAAGGAGAGTTAAGGGACAGGAATTTAGTAAGTATACTGGTGGATTTGAGCCACACCAAGAGAGAAGGTTGAAGAACGCACATCAACACCACTGAGGCAAGCTGTGATCACAAGGACACAAACAAAAGCAAAACGGCTCACTTCTGGATATTCTGAAGCCACACCACCTGTCTCCCTGGGCAACCAGAGGAGGCCACCAGTGAGCAAAGGATTTGCCTGATGCTGCTCACAAACCCGGGAAGCTTCCAGGGCAGGGCTGACACAGAGAGGTAATCGGACACACACCTCCAGCAGCAGAGACGTTTGAACTCAGAACAGCCCATCTTCTGTAGGCAATTTTAGCAGAAATAGAGACAGAACCCCACAAAGTTGTCTGTTCTGTTCTGTTCTGTTAGCAACATCAATCAGGGACAGGGCTAAGCCTGAGTGAACACGTCCCTCCCACCACCTGCATCAAGCACTCAAAGATGTCAGGCCCCATCTTCTTCTGCTAGATAGCGGCACACTGCAGGGGTCTGGCAGACTTCCTTGCAATTCAGGTAGGTGCAAACCCCTGGAGTATCTGTTCACTACAGGCAACTGGGTTAGCCATCTGCAGAGATACCACTGACTGGGTCTGATGGAGGGGAAGAGTGGGGAAGGAGACATAAACCTTCCCAGACTGATCTATTTGCTAGGTGGCTCCTCCTGACTCCACGCAGCACTGGAGTAAGCCATATCAGAGGAGTACCAGACCCCTGTGATCCAGTTCCCAGAGACCTCTTGAACTCTCCCACCCGAGACAGGTGCCGATTGAGACAATCAATTTGGACCTTTTGAACTGAACTAATAGACTAAGGACTTTTCAGGCAGTGCCCTGGGTATGCAGTTGTAGGAAGGTTTGATTTTCCTTTTCCAACTGGTGCCAGAGGTGGGCAAGCGGGGTGACTTAATTGCTGGTTTTTCCACACAGCTGAGACTTCAAGCCAGAGTAAACGTTACAATAGGATCGAACAGAAACCAGCTGAAAACAAGACAGAACCACTTAGCCCCACCACACAAAACAGGGCCCCAGTTTCTCAGGCCACACCACAGTACGGGCCCTTGATAAAGCCCCAGGGGAAAAAATCAAAGGGAGTAAAATAACCATGGGGCAGAATCAGCGGAAAAACTCTGGTAACATGAATAACCAGAATAGATCAACCCCCCCAAGAAAAGATAAGGGAGATGTGATTGAAGCTCCCATTCATAAACAACTGGCTGAGATGTCAGAAATTGAATTCAGAATTTGGATTGCAGACAAGATTAATAAAATGGAATTAGGAATTCGAGGAGAAATTCAAAAGTTCTCTCAAGAATTTAACGAATTTAAAGACAAAACCACCAAAGACTTAGACACACTGAAACAAGAACTTACAGCCCTCAAAGATATGAAAAATACAGTAGAATCCCTCAGCAACAGAATGGAGCAAGCAGAAGAAAGGATTTCTGACATTGAAGATAAAGTCTTCGAACGCTCCCAATCTCTCAAAGAGGAAGAGAAATGGAGAGCAAAAATGGACTACTCACTCAGAGAACTCTCAGATAATTTGAAGAAAAGCAATATACGAATAATTGGGATTTCGGAGAATGACGAAGTAACCTCGAAGGGCACAGAGGCCCTTCTGCATGAAATTATGAAAGAAAATTTTCCAGACATGCCTAGAGAATCTGAAATTCAGATAGCAGACAGCTTCAGAACCACAGCACGATTCAACCCCAATAAGTCATCCCCCAGGCATATCATAATTAGCTTCACTAAAGTTAACATGAAAGAGAAGATTCTCAAAGCAAGCCCGGCGAAAGAAAACTATTACGTACAAAGGTAAGAATATTAGAATAACTGCAGATCTCTCTGCTGAAACTTTTCAAGCCAGAAGAGGGTGGTCATCAACTTTTAATCTCCTAAAGCAAAATAACTTTCAACCCTGGATCTTGTATCCAGCTACACTGAGTTTCATCTATGATGGAGAAATTAAATACTTCAATGACATTCATATGTTGAAAAAATTTGCCATAAGTAAACCAGCTCTTCAGGATATTATCAGACCTATCCTCCACAATGACCAACCCAATCCTATACCACAAATGTAAACTCACTCAGAAACTTCAGATCAAACTTCAACTTCCACACTGGCAAAGGATTAAAAATGTCCACTGGACCTTTGAAAAACTCGATACCCAAAATTCCACCAGACTTATCAATACTCTCCATCAATGTGAATGGCTTAAACTGTCCTCTAAAGAGGCATAGGTTAGCTGACTGGATACAAAAACTCAAGCCAGATATTTGTTGTATACAAGAGTCACATCGTAACTTAAAAGACAAATACAGACTCAGGGTGAAAGGATGGTCATCCATATTTCAGGCAAATGGTAATCAGAAAAAAGCAGGTGTTGCAATTTTATTTGCAAATACAGTAGGCTTTAAACCATCAAAAGTAAGGAAGGACAAGAATGGTCACTTCATATTTGTTAAGGGTAATACTCAATATGATGAGATCTCAATTATTAATATCTATGCACCCAACCAGAATGCACCTCAATTTATAAGAGAAACTCTAACAGACATGAGTAACTTGATTTCCTCCAGCTCCATAATCGTCGGAGATTTCAACACTCCTTTGGCAGTGTTGGATCGATCCTCCAGCAAGAAGCTGAGCAAAGAAATCTTAGATTTAAACCTAACCATCCAATATTTAGATTTAGCAGACATCTACAGAACATTTCATCCCAACAAAACTGAATACAGATACTTCTCATCAGCCCATGGAACTTACTCCAAAATTGACCACATTTTAGGTCACAAGTCTACCATCAGTAAATTTAAAGGAATAGAAATTATTCCTTGCATCTTCTCGGACCATCATGGAATAAAACTTGAATTGTGTAACAACAGGAATCTGCATACTCATACAAAAACATGGAAGTTAAATAACCTTATACTGAATGATAGCTGGGTCAGAGATGAGATTAAGAAAGAAATCGCCAATTTTTTGGAACAAAACGACAATGAAGACACAAACTATCAGAACCTCTGGGATACTGCAAAGGCAGTTCTAAGAGGGAAATTTATAGCACTGCAAGCCTTCCTCAAGAGAACGGAGAGAGAGGAAGTTAACAACTTAATGGGACATGTCAAGCAACTGGAAAAGGAAGAACATTCCAACCCCAAACCCAGTAGAAGAAAAGAAATAACCAAAATTAGAGCAGAATTAAATGAAATTGAAAACAAAAGAATAATACAACAGATCAATAAGTCAAAAAGCTGGTTTTTTGAAAAGGTCAATAAAATAGATAAATCTCTGGCCAACCTAATCAGAAAAAAAAGAGTAAAATCTCTAATATCATCAATCAGAAACAACAAAGACGAAATAACAACAGACTCATCAGAAATCCAAAAAATCCTTAATGAATGTTATAAGAAATTGTATTCTCAGAAATATGAAAATCTGAAGGAAATTGACCGATACTTGGAAGCACGCCACCTTCTAAGACTTAGCCAGAATCAAGTGGAAATGTCGAACAGGCCCATGTCAAGTTCAGAAATAGCATCAACTATACAAAACCTCCCTAAAAAGAAAAGCCCAGGACCAGATGGTTTAATGTCAGAATTCTACCAAACCTTTAAAGAGGAATTAGTACCTATATTACTCAACCTGTTCCAAAATGTAGAAAAAGAAGGAAGACTACCCAACACGTTCTATGAAGCAAACATCACCCTGATCCCCAAACCAGGAAAAGACTGAACAAGAAAAGAAAATTATAGACGAATATCACTAATGAATATAGATGCAAAAATATTCAACAAGATCCTAACAAACAGAATCCAGCAACACATCAAACAAATTATACATCATGACCAAGTTGGTTTTATCCCAAGGTCTCAAGGCTGGCTGAATATACTTAAATCTATAAATGTAATTCAGCACATAAACAAATTAAAAAACAAAGACCATATGATTCTCTCAATTGATGCAGAAAAAGCTTTTGATAATATCCAGCATCCCTTCATGATCAGAACACTCAAGAAAATTGGTCTAGAAGGGACTTTTCTTAAACTGATAGAGGCCATCTACAACAAACCCACAGCCAATATCATATTGAATGGAGTTAAATTGGAATCATTTCCACTCAGATCAGGAACCAGACAAGGCTGCCCATTGTCTCCATTGCTTTTCAACATTGTAATGGAAGTTTTAGCCACCGCAATTAGGGAAGAAAAGGCGATCAAGGGTATCCATATAGGGTCAGAAGAGATCAAACTCTCACTCCTTGCAGATGGTGTGATTGTGTATCTGGAAAACACTAGGGACTCTACTACAAAACTCCTAGAAGTGATAAAGGAATACAGCAGCATCTCAGGTTACAAAATCAACATCCATAAATCGGTAGCCTTTATATACACCAACAACAGTCAAGTTGTAAAAGCAGTAAGGACTCTATCTCATTCACAGTAGTGCCAAAGAAGATAAAATATTTGGGAATTTACCTAACAAAGATGTGAAAGATCTCTATAAAGAGAACTATGAAACTCTAAGAAAAGAAATATTTGAAAATATTAACAAATGGAAAAACATACCATGCTCATGGCTGGAAAGAATCAACATTATCAAAATGTCCATTCTACCCAAAGCAATATATAATTTCAACGCACTCCCTATTAAAACTCCACTGTCATATTTTAAAGATCTTGAAAAAACACTACTTCGTTTTATATGGAATCAGAAAAAACCTCGAATAGCCAAGACATTACTCAGAAATAAAAACAAAACAGGAGGAATCACACTACCAGACCTCAGACTTTACTACAAATCGATAGTGATCAAAACAGCATGGTACTGGCAGAAAAACAGAGAAGTAGATATCTGGAACAGAATAGAGAACCAAGAGATGAATCCAGCTACTTACTGCTATTTGATCTTTGACAAGCCAATTAAAAATATTAGGTGGGGAAAAGATTCCCTATTTAACAAATGGTGCTGGGTGAACTGGCTGGCAACCTGCAGAAGACTGAAATTGGACACACACCTTTCACCATTAACTAAGATAGACTCTCATTGGATTAAAGATTTAAACTTAAGAGATCAAACTATAAAAATACTAGAGGAGAGTGCAGGGAAAACCCTTGAAGAAATTGGTCTGGGCGAGTATTTTATGAGGAGGACCCCCCGGGAAATTGAAGCAGCTTCAAAAATACACTACTGGGACTTGATCAAATGAAAAAGCTTCTGCACAGCCATGAACACAGTAAGTAAAGCAAACAGACAGCCCTCAGAATGGGAGAAGATATTTGCAGGGTATATCTCTGACAAAGGTTTAATAACCAGAATCCACAGAGAACTCAAACACACCAGCAAGAAAAAAACAAGGGATCCCATCGCAGGCTGGGCAAGGGATTTGAAGAGAAACTTCTCTGAAGAAGACAGGTGCACAGCCTTCAGATGTATGAAAAAATGCTCCTCATTTTTAATCATCAGAGAAATGCAAATCAAAACTACTTTGAGATATCATCTAACTCCAGTGAGACTAGCCTATATCACAAAATCTCAAGACCAGAGATGTTGGCGTGGATGTGGAGAAAAGGGAACACATCTGCACTGCTGGTGGGAATGCAAATTAATACATTCCTTCTGGAAAGATATATGGAGAACACTCAGAGATCTAAAAATAGATCTGCCATTCAATCCTGTAATTCCTCTGCTGGGCATATACCCATATACCCAGAAGATCAAAAATCACAACATAACAAAAATATTTGTACCAGAATGTTTATTGCAGCCCAATTCATAATAGCTAAGTCATGGAAAAAGCCCAAGTGCCCATCGATCCACGAATGGATTAATAAATTGTGGTATATGTACACCATGGAATATTATGCAACCTTAAAGAAAGATGGAGACTTTACCTCTTTCATGTTTACATGGATGGAGCTGGAACATATTCTTCTTAGTAAAGTATCTCAAGAATGGAAGAAAAAGTACCCAATGTACTCAGACCTACTATGAAACTAATTTGGGGCTCTCACATGAAAGCTATAACCCAGTTACAACCTAACAATAGGGGGAAGTGGGAAAGGGAGGGGTGGGAGGAGGGTGGTGGGTAGGGGGAGGGGGATCGGTGGGATCATACCTGTGGTGCATCTTACAGGGGTATTTGGGAAACTTGGTAAATGTAGAATGTAAATGTTTTGGCACAGTAACTGAGATAATGCCAGGAAGGCTATGTTAACCATTGTGATGAAAATGTGTCAAATGGGCTATGAAGCGAGTGTATGATGCCCCATGATCATATCAATGTATAGAGTTATGATTTAATAAAAAAAAGAAAAATACAACTATATTAAAGAAATTTAAATTAATAGATATTAATGTAAATTTTCATATATGGTACAGATTTACTTCTCATTATGTAATCCATTATATTTAAAACAACAGTTTACTATGTCACACTTACATAACACATTGTATACCTTATTGAATCAATTTTGATAACCTCCCATGCATGTAGGAACATTAAAATAATACTTATTAGAAGAGAAAGAATGAGATTTTATTATAATTGCAATCTTGAACACACACTAAGATTTTACATTAAGATTAGTATTTTAAGACATGAGTGATAGTTAATATGACATCTAATATCAATTTACCCTTTAGATAATTCTTAATTTTCGTTTCATCTCACTTACTGTACATGACCTTAGTAAATCCCTAAACTCCCAAAATATTGTAAAATAAAGATTCAATTATTAAAAATTGTGTTACAGGAGACCAAGAACATATTTCTAAAGTATCTTAAGTTTTTCACACAAATGACAATTGTTGTCTTGTTGTCACAAAAAGTGCTGCACTGAAAAGCACTTTGTAAATTTTAGGCACACAATCATATTAAGTGGTACAACCTCAGTATCCAGTACTGAGCCTGACAGACAAAATATGGGCAATACATAGAAAAAACATGCTACAACAGAGCCAGAGGAGCAATGAATATTTAACATACATTCTCCCACATTTTCAGGAGAAACTTCAGATGGGTATCAAGAGACATAGATTCTGTTATTTCTGTCACTTACCAAAAGTACAACCCTGTGTGAATCACTTAACCTTTTAAGGGTACAGCCCTTCATGTAGATAAAGAAGTAAGTGAGGAGGTGACTCAAAAGAGTTCTTCTATTCTACAGTTTCATGAATTCTGAAAATTTTAAGGCTATTTACTGACAATGTTATTTCAAATATATGATAAATTTAATGCAGATCAATCCATACAGATTTTTTTTTATTATTAAATCATAGCTGTATACATTAATGCGATCATGGGGCACCATACACTGGTTTTACAGACCATTTGACATATTTTCATCACACTGGTTAACAAGGCCTTCCTGGCATTTTCTTAGTTATTGTGCTAAGATATTTATATTCTACATTTAGTAAGTTTCACATTAACCTTGTAAGATGCATTGTAGGTGTAATCCCACCAATCACCCTCCCTCTCCCATCCCCCCTCCCTCCCCTCCCTCTTCCTCTTCCCCATATGCTTAGGTTATAACTGGGTTATAGCTTTCACATGAAAGCCATAAATTAGTTTCATAGTAGAGCTGAGTACATTGGATACCTTTTCTTCCATTCTTGAGATAATTTACTAAGAAGAATATGTTCCAGCTCCATCCATGTAAACATGAAAGAGGTAAAGTCTCCATCTTTCTTTAAGGCTGCATAATATTCCATGGTGTACATATACCACAATTTATTAATCCATTCGTGGATCAATGGGCACTTGGGCCTTTTCCATGACTTAGCAATTAGAATTGGGCTGCAATAAACATTCTGGTACAAATAACTTTGTTATAATGTGATTTTTGGTCTTCCGGGTATATACCTAGTAGAGGAATTATAGGATTGAATGGCAGGTCTATTTTTAGATCTCTAAGTGTTCTCCAAACATCTTTCCAAAAGGAACACATTAATTTGTATTCCCACCAGCAGTGTAGAAGTGTTCCCTTTTCTCCACATCCACACCAACATCTCTGGTCTTGGGATTTTGTGATATGAGCTAATCTTACTGGAGTTAGATGATATCTCATATCAGTTCTGATTTGCATTTCTCTAGTGATTAAGGATGATGAGCATTTTTTCATATGTCTGTAGACTGTGCACCTGTCTTCTTCAGAGAAGTTTCTCTTCAAGTCCTTTGTCCAGCCTGTGATGGGATCACTTATTCTTTTCTTGCTTATATGTTTGAGTTCTCTGTGGATTCTGGTTATTAAACCTTTGTCAGAGACATAACCTGCAAATATCATTTTAAATAATCAAAAATTGTATGCTTAATTGATCACTAATGATGGCAATGGCCTTGCTTGAATAACTCAGCAGTTAATTGAATTGAATATTACAACATAAGCCTACCTCAACTATATGTTTTTAAATGCCAATTTTGAATACAAAATACCTTGAAATCACTTTAAGCAAATGTATAAAAGATCTATAGAAAGAAAACCTAAAATGCTAATGAACCAAATTAAAGGAGACACAAGAAAATGGATAAATATCCCATGTTCATGAATTGGAACAATTGATATTGTTAAAAATGACAATATTATCCAAAGCTATTTCAATGTAATCCTTACCAACATACCAATAACATTCTGCCCAAAAACAGAAAAAAAATTCACTGCTAAAATTTTTATGAAACCATAAAGGTTCTGAATAGCAAAAGTATTTTAAGAAAAATGAACAAGGCTGGAGGCATCAAAATATATTATTTCAAAATATGTAAAGCATAGTATCCAAATAAGCATGGTACTGGCATAAAAAGAGAAATTGACCAATGGATCTGAATAGAGCGCCCAGATATAACTCTCTGGATTCACAGCCAACTGATTTTCAACAAAGGCTCAAATAACATTCCATGCAGAAAGAACAGTCTCTTCAATAATTAGTGCTAGGAAAATTGGATAACCAAATGCAGAAAAATGAAACTAGACTGTTGTCTCTTACCATATGCAAAAGTCAAATGGACATGAATTAAATAATTAAATCTAAGACCTGAAATCTAAAACTAATAAGAATAGAATTTAGAGGAAATGCTTGAAGACACCGTATGCTCAAAGCCTGTGTGTGTGTGTGTGTCTGTGTGTAAGACTTCAAAAGCACAGGCAACGAAGGCAAAAACAGACAAGTTGGATTACATTAAGCTAAGAAGCTTCTACATAGCAAAGGAAATCATCAACAAAGTGAAGAAGGAACTCACAGAATGGGAGAAAATATTTGCAAAACTATCTATCTGATAATGAATTAATAACCAAAATCTATAAGGAGCTGAAACAACTCAACAGCAAGAGAAATAAATATTTTGATTTAATAGTGACCAAAATATCTAGATAGGCTGTTGTGCTCGCTTCAGCAGCACATATACAATATATCTAGATAGGCTGTTCTTAACAGAAAACATAAAAATGGCCAAGAATATGAAAAAATTCTCAAATCACTAATTAGAGAAATGGAAGTCAAAACCTAAATGACATATCATCTCTCTCCAGTTAGAATGGTTTTTATCAAAAAGACTAGGAATAAATGATACTGATAGGGATGAGGAGAAAATGAAACTCTTATGTATTGTGAGTGCAAAGTAGTGCAGCCATCATGGAAAATGGCACAGAGATTTCTCAAAAAACTAAAAGTGGAAATTGCATATGACCCATCCTTTCCATTAGTGGGTATATGATCAAAAGAAAAGAAATCAATGCATTAAAAAGGTATCTGGGCTTGGCACCTGTAGCTCAGCAGTTAGGGCGCCAGCCACATACACCAGATCTGGTGGGTTGGAACCCAGCCTGGGCCTGCCAAACGACAATGATAACTATAACCAAAAAATAGCTGGGCGTGGTGGTGGACACTGTAGTTCCAGTTACTTGGGAGGCTGAGGCAAGAGGATCACTTTAGCCCAAGAGTTCAAGGTTGCTGTGAGCTGTGAAGCCATGGCACTCTACTAAGGTACAGACCGAGACTCTGCCTCAAAAAAAAAAAAAAAAAAAGGTATCTGCATTTCCATGGTTATTGCAGCACTACTCACAATAGCCAAAACACAGGATCAGTCTAAAATGAATGTCCAGCAATGGAGGAATGAATTAAAAATGGGGTATAAATGCACAATAGGATATTTTTCCGTCCTTATAAAAAAACAAGCTCCTGTCATTTGCTGCAGAAAATCTGGGACTGAAACTCATTATATTAAATAAAATAAGCTAAATCCAATAGACAAACATTGCTTGTTCTCTGTCACAAAGATAGAGCGGAGATTGGTGATCCCAGAAGCCGGGTAGAGTGGAGGGTGGGAGAGATGAAGAGAGCTTGATTAATGGGTACAAATACATACTTAAACAAAAGCAAGGAGGCCTTCAACAGTAGGGTGTTGAAGCCTCTGATAGCTAATTCTTTCATTCATTTATCAGATACTATTGGGAAAAATGCCAGCTTTGATTTTATTAAGTTTGAGAAAACTCCCCATGGTAATTATATTAAATATATTAAGTTATTTTAATAAAACTCATTGCTGTTGGTGTCATAAATACAGAAAGATTTAAAAATTATCCAATATATCTCTCTATAACTTTTGCTACAACTAAAAATGTCATAATAAAAACTAGATAAGAAGAAATCCTGCTAATTCAAGTGAGGCACAATATTAGAAAAGAATCTCTTCCAAAAGAGAAGATCAACAGTAGCTATGTTGGAAAGGAAATGGAGCTGCCAAGAATATCTCGGGTAACACTGACATTCATAGCAGAAGTATTTAAAGATTCTCAAATGCTTGTTCATATATGATGGGAAGTTAAAAATAAAGAGGTGCCAAATAAGGCTCAGAATTGTAATTTACATATAAAAATGTAATGGGTTTAAAATATAACACTATGCATATAATTAATTCAGAAACCAAATATAGTTGTAAAAAAATTAAATGAAGCTTTTGTAAGTAATAAAACTTGCTTGTAATTTTAATTGCCATGTAAAAGGCTGCACCTGCAAATTCCTCAGAGAAATCTTAGAATTTATTTTCAGAATGATATTAAATGGACATGTTTGATTTATTTTCTTCAAATCTACACTTTGAATGGAGTGTTCATGAAGTTTAAGAAAAGTGAATTGAGACAGCTGTATTAAATCAGGCAACAGCTATGTGAGCTGCCTAGTAAGGAACTCTGGGTTCTGAAAACATATAAGAATGTCACAGAACCAAGTGCAGACATACTGGAAGTAATGCTAGTTTGATCTAGATAATCTTTATGAATGTTATAGTGAACTCCAATAATGGAAGTCCTGTTTTCCAATCCTTTATAATCCAAATCATAGAAAGAACCTAGAAATTCCTTATCATTTTAAGAATACCCCAAAACAACTTGAAGGTAAAGCAAATTTCTTAAAGTCATTAAATAATGAATACAAAGTTTAAATTGTACCTCAAGGTGTCCAATCCATAGTCTAATGTTCTTTTTTCGTCTGTCCTGTCTCATTTTTTTAAGACATAATATCTTAAGAATGTTTGTTTATGAATTGCTGTGCTTGTTAAAACATGTTTTCTTTGGTGGACTAAAGATAATACTGGTTATTTCATCTCAGGCTATAAATTATTTCCTTTTATAAAAGTAATAAATTAGATATTACTCTCATAGTTCATGAAGAAACAGAAAGTTCCCTTTATAACAGATGACTTTAAATTATTCATAGTAATATCATAATACACTATGTAATTATATCATAATGGGCCCACTATTTAGAATAACTATAGCACCTCAAATCAGCCTGAAAATTCTATGCAAAAAAGCAGAGATATTTGAATAGTTGGTTGGTGAAATAATGTTTATATTTCTCACTATGCTTCTCCTAAAATATCAAGAGGAAAGAATATCTTTTAAATTGTGCCATAGCACATAGAATTTCTCTAGTTAAGCAAATGAAGATAGATAAATAAAGTCATTAAAATACCATCTGATCTTTCTTATTTCGCAAGGACATTAGATTTATCATGAGACTACCCTGTTAGTTCCACTTTAGTGATTTTCAAACATTAGTTGCATCAGAATGTTAAAACCAAATTACTGACCCTAACCCTAGAATTTTAGTCGTAATAAATATATAATGGGCTTGAATAATTAGCATTTCTTTTTTAATAATTTATTTCTTTTTCTTTTTTTTTATTAAATCATAGCTGTGTACATTAATGCGATCATGAGGCACCATACACTGGTTTTATAGACCATTTGACACATTTTCATCATACTGGTTAACATAGCCTTCCTGGAATTTTCTTAGTTATTGTGTTAAGACATTTATATTCTACATTTACTAAGTTTCACATGTACCCTTTTAAGATGCACTGCAGGTGTAATCCCACCAATCACCCTCCCTCTCTCCCTTCACCTTATTCTTAGGTTATAACTGGGTTATAGCTTTCATATGAAAGCCATGAATTAGTTTCATAGTAGGGCTAAGTACACCGGATACTTTTTCTTCCATTCTTGAGATACTTTACTGAGAAGAATATGTTCCAGCTCCATCCATGTAAACATGAAAGAGGTAAAGACTCCATCTTTCTTTAAGGCTACATAATATTCCATGGTGTACATATACCACAATTTATTAATCCATTTGTGGATTGATGGGCACTTGGGCTTTTTCCATGACTTAGTAATTATGAATTGGGCTGCAATAAACATTCTGGTACAAATATCTTTGTTATGATGTGATTTTTGGTCTTCTGGGTATATGTGTAGTAGAGGAATTATAGGATTGAATGGCAGGTCTATTTTTAGATCTCTAAGTGTTCTCCAAACATCTTTCCAAAAGGAATGTATTAATTTGCATTTCCACCAGCAGTGTAGAAGTGTTCCCTTTTCTCCACATCCACACCAACATCTCTGGTCTTGGGATTTTGCGATGTGGGCTAATCTTACTGGAGTTAGATGATATCTCAAAGAGGTTTTCATTTGCATTTCTCTGATGATTAAGGATGATGAGCATTTTTTCATATGTCTGTAGGCCGTGTGCCTGTCTTCTTCAGAGAAGTCTCTCTTCAAGTCCCTTGCTCAGCCTGCGATGGGATCACTCGTTCTTTTCTTGCTAATATATTTGAGTTCTCTGTGGATTAATTTATTTTTTATGTCAATATATTCAG
Organism: Nycticebus coucang; assembly: GCF_027406575.1. Taxonomy (NCBI): domain Eukaryota; kingdom Metazoa; phylum Chordata; class Mammalia; order Primates; family Lorisidae; genus Nycticebus; species Nycticebus coucang. The sequence goes on along the minus strand of NC_069800.1, from coordinate 2,622,927 downwards.
AGAGTAGAAAGGCAATTTTGCTATATGGATATGTTGCGTTACAGAGAGATCTGGGCTTTATTATTCCTGTCACTTGAACATTGAACATTGTACATGTATGTTAGTACTGCTGGTACTGGAGTTCTGAAAACCACACTTTGAGAACCACTGCTCTACTCTCCAAAGTTCTCTTGTATTTTAATTTATATTACTTTGTAAAATTATTAATGTAATTATCAGTATACATTTTCTTATAGGCTTTTTAAAAAACTTGTGCTAAGGAAACTTCATTTGGGTTAATTTTCATATCCATTTTCTCCCAATATTTAAAAACACAGTATTCTTCAAACTATTCAAAGGAAAGGATATTTGCATATTTTGAATCAGACAAAAGTTTGATAACTAGGATGTACAGAGAACTCAAATTAATCAACATAAAAAGCGCCAACAATCCCTTAAATCACTGCGCAGGACAGATGAATAGAATCTTCTCTAAAGAAGACAGACGAATGGCTAACATGAAAAAATGTCATCATCCCTAATTATCAGAGAAATGCAAATCAAAACCACCTTGAGATATTATCTAAATCCAGTGAGAATGGCCAACATCACAAAATCTCAAAACTGCAGATGCTGGCATAGATGTGAGAGAAGGGAACACTTTTACACTGCTGGTTCAACTTCAAACTAATACAACTTTTTTAAAAGGAAGTATGGAAAACCCTCAAAGAACTCAAACTAGACCTCTCATTTGATCCTGCAATCCCATTACTGGGCATCTACCCACAAGAGAAAAAATCCTTTTACCACAAGGACACTTGCACTGGACTGTTTGGCACAGCTCAATTTACAATCGCCAAAATGTGGAAACAATCTAAATGCCCAACAACCCAGGAATGGATTAACAAACTGTGGTATATGTATACCATGGAATACTATTTGGCCATTAGAAAAGATGGAGACTTTACATCCTTTGTATTAACCTGGATGGAAGTGGAAGACATTATTCTTAGTAAAGCATCACAAGAATGGAGAAATAAGAATCCTGTGTACTCAATTATGATATGAGGATAATTAAGGTCGGAGTACACGGTGGGAGGTGAGAGATGGGGAGAGCTAAGAAAGGGAAGGAGGGAGGCAGTGGGGGGTCAAGGGGTGTGGCACACCTTTTGGATGCAGAACACAAATATAAGAGGGTCCTTATCTAATAAATGCAATCACTGTAACTTGGCTCTTGGTACCCTCAATGAATCCCCAATATTAATTTTAAAAAGAAAAACAAAACAAGCAAAGAAAAAGCAAAACATAGTATTCTTCAAACTATTCAAATAATAATTATTGAATCCCAATTCCATACAATTTAAATTAAATATATTTTGTGTTAGTATGAGAATATTACCTTTTTAAAAAATAATTTGTAGATAAAAATAATTGTTTTTGCTTTAACAAAGATCCTTAAATATTTAGTAATTGACATGAATTGATAACCAACTCTTCCCTCAAGACTTCTCTCATAAAACAAAAAACACTTATAGAAGTGTATAAAATTGATGAATTGTGAACTACAGCCTGCTGAAAATGGTGAAAATTATTCTATTATTATGGTTTTTTTTCAATAGCCTCTAACTTCTCAGAACTTTGACCTATTAAATTGTTCTCCCTTTGACCCTACCTCACTCTTCACATTCTAAATGGATGTGAAAAATGGATTCCCAGAGAGTGAGATATATTTTGTACATTCATTAAATATACGTTTAAAGCATATGAGAGTGTGTGTGTGTATGTGCAGCTTTGCAGAACTTTCATAAGAGGAAACTCTTCCTCAAATGTAGTCTTTACATATTACTAGATAAAATCTTTAAGCACTTAATATTACACAATTGCCCACCAAGAATAGAATTTTCAGAGCACAAAATTAAATATTTTCAGGTATGGAAAAATCATTATGAGACTTTCATAGTATCTGAAACAATAGCAGTAAATTTTATAATAAAGATGGTGTTGAGGTCATTTCTGACATTTTCTTTGTGGGTCCTTGAAAAACAAAGTGAAATTAGTATTTGCTGGTGAGTTTTAATACTCATTGGATGATTCTAAAGTTAATTGTGATTATTATAGTCAGATGTGTTTGGATGTTACCTGAAGCATATCACTGTTTATAAAATGCTTTTAGAACATGGAATACCCTGGTGTTCTATATAAGATAGAATGAAGAGCTGCTACATTAAAAGACAAAATATCACAATTAGAACTGGAATATTTCAAGAGTAACCCTGGGGTTACTCATATGAAGGCTCCAGTCTTTAAATCCTTTAAAATGAAGAAAATATAAACAGATTATGTTTCTTCTGCCAGGTCATATAATCAAGAATAATATTAAAATATGCTCTGTAATATCTGAAAGAGCACTCTAGGCCATGAAAATGTCAAGGACAGAATGCATATCCATATGTTCTGTTCTTAAGGCTTGCTTTAGTCCTAAAATTCTAAAATCTATTGAACTGGAATCTTTTTTTTTTTTTTTTTTTTTTTTTTGTAGAGACAGAGTGTCACTGTACCGCCCTCGGGTAGAGTGCCGTGGCGTCACACGGCTCACAGCAATCTCTAACTCTTGGGCTTACGCGATTCTCTTGCCTCAGCCTCCCGAGCAGCTGGGACTACAGGCACCCGCCACAACGCCCGGCTATTTTTCTGTTGCAGTTTGACCAGGGCTGGGTTTGAACCCGCCACCCTCAGCATATGGGGCCAGCGCCCTACTCACTGAGCCACAGGCGCCACCCATATGGGACTGGAATCTTAAAGACCCTTTTGTATATTGACATATACAAATTCAGAAATAACAGGATAACGTTTTCCAATGTTCTATTGAACATATACATAATTCTAAAAGAACATGCTAATATTTTCCAATATTCTATTTAAAATTGAAAAATAATAATTAAAACAGTAACCTTACTGTAAGTTTTTTTTTTTTTTTTTTCTTTGTAGAGACAGTCTCACTTTACCGCCCTGGAGGTATGAGTCCTCTACTCATACCGGTATGACGCCCTTGACTTCATGAGTCGAGTGCCATGACGTCACAGGACTCACAGCAACCTCCAGCTCTTGGGGTTGCGCGATTCTCCTGCCTCAGCCTCCTGAGCAGCTGGGATCACAGGCACCCGCCACAATGCCAGGCTATTTTTCTGTTGCAGTTCAGCGGGGGCTGGGTTTGAACCCACCACCCTGGGCACATGGGTTCGGTGCCCTACTCACTGAGCCACAGGCACCACCCAACCCCATTGTAAGTTAAACACTTTATCCTAGGTTTACCCTTTTAATTGATTTAATAATTTACAAAGAAAAAATGATGAATACTGCCAAACACTACATGGCAACTAAATGATTTATTAAAGGTATACTGTTTTTGAAAAGTAACTTGTGGGAACAATTTTGATACTTTGATTTACATTATAGTAAATTGGTGTCAACGTTCCCACCAAACAGTGTCTTTCTGAGGGCAAGAATCTAATCTACCTATCTATTTGGAGAAATCTCAAGTGCAGGAATCTCAGACCCATGGACTTGTTACCTCTACCACATTCATTGGACATTGTTAACAGTATCCTGTGGACTGCTGCTGTTGTAAAGCTCCTGCCCTTTATTTATAGCTCTGATTTTATTCCTCTTCCTTTACAGTCTCATAGATTTATTAAATTTATGTCTAAGTAATATATATGTATACATTAATATACATGGTTTCCTATTTGGAGGCAAATTATACGAGCCCTTCAAACAAAATGTTGATTGTAAATAGAACAATTAGTTGGGCACGTTGGTATACCCCTGCCGTCCCAGCGACTCAAGATACTGAGGCAGGAAGATCTCCTGAGCTCAGGAGTTTGCGGCTGCAGTTAGTTGTGGCGAGGCACCTGTACTTCTGCCTGGGCAATGGAGGAATGGGGTCTCCAAAAAACAACAACAACAAATGTTGATTGTGTTGTCATTTCTGATTCAATATTTTTTAGTCTCAGATTCCTAAATACAGTGTTTGTTCTTTTTTTAGAATTGCTAAAGAAGATTATATTTATACAATCTATTTTGCTTTTACATTCTAATATGAATGGAAAACTAAGAGGTATATTCAATATACGACTATCATAAGCAATGGGTGGTCAAAGCTTTTTCTTTCTCATGATTATTCATAAGACCACCTGTTCCCATGTACATAGGAGACATTCCACAGCTAGAAAATAAATTTTGTGTGTGTTTTCTGCTTCAGGGAAGCAGAAGAAGCTTGCTTAGTCAGAAAATGTGGGAGTTAACACTCAGGAATTACCCACAGGAAATAGAGAACGGACTGAATGACCCAAGCCAAGTCTGCAGGGAGCAATTCTGAAGCAGCTCTCCCTGCTTCCTCAGGTGGACACTAATATTAATAGAATTCAGCTGTAGTTGTTCACAGAGCTAGCGAGCTCCATGCAACACTTTGCTTCTTTGTCCTTTCTGTCTGTTATACTTTCCCCACTCATTTTCTCCACATTTCTCGGATCATTTCTCAAGCAAATCAATTTCACTTAAGTCTTTGTCACAGGCTTTGAGGGAAATGAAATGATTATATGATGTATGACAGACATTCCATCCTACATGTTCTCCCAGTGCATTTATGTTGAATGGAGGGTGTAGAGTATGACATCATCAGTGTGAAATGTTAAATTACTGTACACAATCCATAACTCCTCTCTGTAATAGAATTCTATACCCAGGCCGGTGTCATGTGACCTCGCAGTGCCTTCCACTACCATATGGCTCTCTCTCCCCGAATCAGTACTGCACACTTTAATCACTATACCTTTATAATAATTCTCAAATATCTGGTACAATACGCTTCCTTCCTTCATCCCCACCCCATGGAAAAATTTTCACAAAAAAATTTTATCAATTCAATAACTTTTATTATTACATACTAATTTGAGAATGAGTTTACCAGAATTATTTTAAAATCCTGCTTGTCTATTCAATTGCACTGAATTTTATAAAAATTAGGGGAAATACCCATGCCTATAATATATCTCGACACAAACATAATGACATTTTCAATGTATGTGTTCCAAAAATAATATTTAATGAAGTTTGTAAATGCCAGTCAAGCCCTTGTAGACTTCCTCTTCGTACACTTCCTCTTCCTAGCATGGGCTTTTACTTTAGCTGTAAATGTTCTCACCACTAACAAAAGAGCCAAGCGTACTTCTACCCAGTACATTTCCACACTTTACAGTCTTCCTGATTTCCTCAGGGATACATTTTTTTTAAATCAAATTGACTATATAAATTGTCTCTCTACATATTGGTAGATACATTTATGATTCTTGCTTTCTAGACTTACCATACTATAACTTTTATAAATTGTATAACAATTACTTGATTATTGCCCTCATTTAGATTCATGGATTCATATGTCCATGTTGAATAAACAAAATTTACTTTATTTCTTTAAACTTTAAAAGATTTTCTTGATGAAGATTTATATGTATTCCAAATGTATGATGTGGTGATTTGATGTACATATACACAATGTACTGATTACCATAGTCTAATTAACACATTCATCATCACCCATAGTTGCCATTTGTGTGTGTGAGGGAAAGGCATGAAGACACTTGAAATCTCTCCTATAAAACTTCAAGTAAAAAATACAGTATTATTAATTATAGCGTATTGTACATTATAACCATCACTGGGTTGTACATTAGATCCCAGAACTCATCCATTTCATAACTAAAAGTTTTTATCCATTGACCAGAATCTCCCCTTTCCCCCAAACCCTGGCAACCACCATTCTACAATCTGTATCTGTAAGTACAACATTTTTAGATTCCTCACATAAGTGAGATAATACGGTATTTGTTTTCCTATACCTGGCTTATTTTTCTTAACCTAATGTCTTCTAGGTTAAATCTTTTTAACAGGATTTCCTGTTTTTTTATATCTGGATTTTTTTATAGAGAGAAACATATATGAGTATATTTCACATTTTCTTTAATAATTCATCCATTAATAGTCACTTAGGTTGTTTTCAAACATGGCTGTTGTGGACAGTGCTGCTGTGAACACAGAGTGTTATTTCCTTTGGTCATATAGCCAGAAGTGGGATTGCTAAATCACAGAGTAGTTTCAATTTCAATCTTTGAGGGACTTCCATACTTCTTACTGTAATGCCTGTATCAAATTACATACTATTCCCACCAACAATGTATAAAGCGTCCCTTTTCTCTACGTCCTCTCAATATTTGTTATTTCTTGGAGGAAGGGCATTTGGTGGGATCTCACTTAATGTGTACAATGAAAGGGTATATTTCAAAATAACTAAGAGTAAATTCTAAATGGATTACCACAAAAATAAATAAGTGAGGTGATAGTGATGTTAGTCAGTTTGATTTAAGCATCCCACATTTATATCAATCAACTGTATATGGATAAATGTATACAGTTATGATTTTAATTAAAAATTAATAAAAATAAAACATTAAAATACAATTTATATATTATCTTAGTCTATTCTGCCTGCTATAAAAAATACCTTTGATGGATAATTTATAAAAAATGTACATTTATTGCTCACAGTTTTGGAGAAATTTCCCCCCAAATTTGGGGAAAAATATAACATTAGAGATTACATTACATTTTAATAAATGTTAAGCTTTCTGCAGCATACATATGCTTTGAAATAAATATTTTTCACATATTGCATATATCCACAATAATTGTTATTAAGCCATTCTTTGATGTTCCAGGCATTTATAATTCTAAGAATTTACTTAGACATGATGTAGGATAACTTAAGTAATTATAAAATATTATTGAAGATTCTAAAGTCTCAAAAGAATCTCAAACTTAGGTATATTTTCCTCATAGAGGCAAAAAAATACAACTGTTTCACCTATGTTTTGGATTCATTCTAGCTATTACTGAGGAAAAATATAAAGGCTATTGAGGGCAGAAAAGTACTTAATAGTATGAGCTTAGTTTACCAAGTGATGTCAGAAGACACAATAACAGCTAAGACAGAAACATCATATACAAATGAACAGGCAAATTAATAAGCAATCATTTGATTTTTAAAGAAGCATTTCCTCTGTATGGGAGTTATGTTTAGTACTGGTATTCCTGACTATCTGTGTTCCCAACTGCAGTTCACTTTAGTCTTAAGTATATTCATTATGTCTCATTTTCTTTCAAATATTTTACTATGAAAACTTCTAAACATACAGAAAATAAAAAAAAATAATCAATAGTTAATACACTAAAAAATACTACTTTTTCTACAATTGTTAATTTATTATTATTATATATATATTTGTATTTATCCTTCAATCATCTCATTTTTAACATTTTTTCTATATTTTATCCCCAAATACTTTAGAATACATACATTAGTTTGAGTTTCATGTTTTGGAGAGAGTAAAATTTGTGTGCATCAATATGCACAAAATGTAAGCAAATCTAAATATAATTTAAGACATTTTAGTTTTCTTGTTTCTGCTCTAAGGTTTGCATCATTGTTCTACACCAGATGTCCCTGTTTCACTATAGTTCATGTATTCTAAGTGGCAGAATCACAAAGAATCCTGTTGTTCCCTAGCCCTTAGCCAATGTGCTGCTTATTCTCATTGGGATACTTATATGCCATTCAGCTTTGTACGAGGCTGTTCTCACATTCTTACAAGAATATTGAACCAATGCAGGCAGCCATCAACATTTAGTAGTAGCAGAGGCAAATAAAAACAAATACAAAAATGCCAAAGCATAAGATAATTAATTCCTAAATAAAAGGTCATTTATAATTAGGTTTTATAAAAGTGACATTATTAAAATTAATAATCAGGACTTCATATACAGGATCTTGTTCCCTGACAAAAGTCTACATGTACCTAGGTTTTATTATTAGATTGTATTAAAAGCAATGTCGCTAGCCTAAAGGCATGGTACATTACCAGTGTGAAATGTTGCCCGAGGTTTACAAATGATAACATTTAAACAGGCCACCCTATAAAATCAATTACCTCTGCTCTAAATAAATTCTTAGTGGCTTTATAAATAATTTAAACTATGGGCTATATATTAATAGTACCAGAATGTTTCCATGGACTTCAGAATTATTTTGTCGCTGTAGTATTACATCTTTATCAAAGGGCATTTTTCATCAAGGTAAAAAAGAGACCAAATATAGTGCATAAAATGTTGGTATCTAGAAAACATGTGGTTTCTTTAACCTTCTACAGAATCTTACACTCAGACAATTGTAACATAATTTAAGGGCCAAATTACCCTATCTCAAATTCTGTTAATGGGTTAATTCCTTCCAAAGGAGCTCATAATACCATTGAAAAGCATTTCTATCATACAGTGTAAAAAACTATGTATTCCAGGACATCAGAGTGAATCAAACTCTTAGTGAATATCAATCCTGTTAGAAGAAACTATAACTTGCTTGTATGTACAACATGAGCAAATAGTAAGATAAGTACATGTATGATGATTCCTCTCTATACACTGTCATTAGCTGAATGACATCCAGAGTTTAGGCACATGCCAAATAAAGTACATAGCTAAGTTATTATTATTTTTTTTTTAAGACAATGCCCTACTTTGTTGCCGAGTGCCATGGCATCAGCCTAGGTCATAGCAACCTCAAACTCTTGGGTTCAAGAGATCTTTTGCCTCAACCTCCCAAGTAGCTTGGACTACAGGCACCGGCCATAACACACCCAGATAATTTTTCTGTTTTTAATAGCGATAGGGTCTTGCTCTTACTCCTGCTGGTTTCCAACTCCAGAGCTCAAGGGATCCCCCACCTCAGAGTCCCAGAGTGCTAGGATTACAAGCATGAGCCACACCCGGCCCTTAGTTAATTTTTTAATCTCAAAAGAGAGGATAGTCAGTACTTACCATCAGAAGTTAAAAGCATGGTATTTTTTGCAATCTAATCCTTCACAATTTTTCTGTAGTCTTTCACCTATCATTACAGTACAAAAAAAGATTGCAAATACTAAATCAGATAATTAGACCCTGAGACTGTGCTCCAGTGTTTAGTTACAGGTGACTTTATAATTGCCCAGTATATTAGGTAAGCAGTCTCTTTTTCAGTTATAACACAGATATAATACACAGATATACATATAACACAGATATGATACACAGATATGCATATAACACAGATATAATAAAATCTAAAAGCAATTATTTTACTCCTGTTATGAAATTTTCACATTTCAAAATTATTAAAATCAATTTATATCTTGTCAAATGACATCATCATTTGTATGATAGGGTTTTTAAATCATTTATTACACCTTTTTCATAGGATAGTAAAATGTTATAATCAATTAACAATTAACAATTGAAAAGAAATGTATTCTTTCAGAAGAAATGCCCCAGCAAAGCCATTTAAACTAAATACTATCTGAAACTGTGCAATAACTTTTTTTTTTCCTTTTAACTGTACTATGTTTATCCACCAATAGTCTCATAAGCAATGTGGCATTTCGTTTTTAGGGAACAGCAGGAAGATTTATAGTAGGTGAAGCCATATATGTTAATAGAAACTTGGAAATATACCAGAAATAAAAATGCTGCTCATTCATCCATTCACTCTTTTATCCTGAAAAATAGTCTGTTGATCTAGTTTGTAAATAGATTGTGTAGTAAATGCCAAGGCAAGCTATCCTGCCCTAGATGTTGATTTATTCATGAACCAAATTTAGAGTTATGGGCTTGCCCAATTCTACCCGCGAATAAGAGTTCACATCTAGGCGGACCTGGCATTTGCTAGTGGGTTGCAGTCTACCTTTACACATCACTTTTTCTGTACTTTATTCTCTCTTCAATCATCTCATTGTTGACATTTCATATTCTTTATTCCCAAATACTTTTGAATACATACATTAGTGTTCTCTCTCTCTTTTGATAGAACCTTTTATGATTATAACTTCGTAAAAGCATTTTCAATTATTTTAGTTGACAAATAATTATAATTCTGCTGGGAATATTTGTGAGCCAAAAACAAGGCAGAAGACATGTAATTAATAATTAATAAAATTACTTTGTAGCCAACTGATTGGCTCAAGATCCTGGCTCTACCACTTGCTACCAGGTTACTTTAAAAAGATTTCCAAAGTTCTTACATGTAAAATATATACAATTATAAGAGATACCCATAGAATCACATAAAGGTAAGTAAAATATTATATTTTAAATATTTACCACAGAGCCACGTCCATAGTATACACTATTGTTTCCCAGGAAGATAAAAGATTCTAAAAACAAAAATGTAAGGGATAATTGAGAACAAACTACAAATTATAATTTTTTACAAGCCTAAAACTATATACCAGATTTGTCTTTGGGTCTTATATGAGATATAACCACATGTAATTTTATGCCTTTTCTTATTCCTCTCCTTGCTAATCTTGCAGGAGAGACTCTGTTTATGTCATATCCTCTTACACGATGATTTTTTAAGAAGTATGCCTTAAATTTAGAATAGGACCTATAGCTTTTTTTTTAGAATTTAGGCCCTGAAAACCTTTCTGAGGCTTCTTGAATAAGCAAAAGTGGCCTAGCTGATTGGAAGGGAGGGGCTTTGCTTTCCATAGCAATTACACAAGAAGAACTTAGAGCTGGAAATTACATATATAATGTAGCTACTTAGTAGATTTACTTTAATTAATTTACAAATGTGTATAAAGTAAAAAAAACAAAACAAAACAGAATTCTAAAAAACATGAAGAGTGTAACCAGTATAAGTAATCACCTTTCTTTAAGGGTTTTCCTTTTAATATAGAAATTAGAATAAAAAATTCTCTAAGGTTTTTAGACAGAAAAGGCAAAAAAGAAGTGTCATGCTACTTATAACTGAATGGATACAACTCTCTTCCTGATAATTGTTCTTGTAGTTTTGTTAAAAGCTGATGAGCAAATGATCACTGCCTTTGAATATAAACACTAACATCAAAGGCAGCAGAGCTCTTAAAGAATATAAAGTGAAAGGGCTCATGTACAGTTTGGGTACAAAACATAATCATCCTCCAAATCTATAAAAATCAGTGAGTTAACTTGAAAAGTTTTTTTCTGGGATTATCATTGCAAGTTGCTCGAGAGAAAAAGGTGCAGACAAATTTTACTTTTTAAGTTAGAATAAACCACACAAATAGAGAAAAGCTGATTAATATAAAATTTTCATCAGTTAGTGATTAATGAGTAAACAGACAATATGATAGTTGAAGCTAAGCAGAAAAAGCATGGAGATGATTTTGAATGCTGAGAATAGAGGCATTTTACTACATGGTCCAAAGTAAATACTGGAGGGAGTGACCAGTATTAGCAAAGCTGGAATTCAATCTGTATTCTAAGTGTCTGACTTGATTAAGGTGGAAGCCCGATGGTTTGTCCTGGAAAAAACACAATATTTAAAAATTTGCTCTACCGGGCTTTTAGTTGTTTTATTGAGCTACAAGGAGTTGGAGTGAAACAGAAGTGTTTTTCTCAGCAAGCCATGGCCTCTGGAATTTTATTTGCCATTTGGCAAGATGGCTTAACAGAGTTACATTCTGCATTGCTAGTGAATTGAGACATCGAGCAAATGAAGACTCCAATTTCAGTGGAAGATTTGCCACCAGTCTTTTAAAAACAGCTGTCTCAGAGCTAACAAGACACAGTGTCGATATACTAAATAGATAGGGCCAGATTACTCTTAGCTCTTCAGTTTTCTTCAAGAAAGTATTTATACAATCATTTGGTTACTATAGTCAGTCTCTAATAGATGAAAGAAGTGGCTCATGGGTGTTTGCCATTTAACAAAATAGGTGGAAGGAAGTCCCATTAAGCTGAAAAATTTAACTATCCATCCATAGTGTTTCCATCCATTTCATTTGGTCTCTTGGACTTTCCCCTAAGACAGAGCTAGAGACCATTATTACAACTACCAATGAAAACTTTCCCTATTAAAAGGATGAACACAGATTAAAACACACTAAGCAGACACAACTGACAAGCTGTAAGAACTTTACTTAAAGAAACACTGGCTAAGAATGTTTCCCTACATAATTTGAAAGCAGAAATCTAACTTTGTTTGAGGAAAAAAAAATCATTAAAATGAAAACATTCTAGAAGCAGTCCCAATGACAGAGAAGCTGAGGTTCTAGATGATGACAATAGACACTCAGGCTGCTATATTAAATGCTCCTATTTACAGACAACCCACCAAATTGACTTTGTCTTATAATTACCCTATCTTATCTACAGACAGGATCAAGGTGTATTAACTTTCAGCAATTTAGAAATCTTGAGGTTCATAAAGGTTTATTGCAGTAAAAACATGTTATGCCTTCTTCCCCTGCCTCAAATATGATTTACATAGAAAACCAGATACTGTATTTCAAAAAATTATTCACGTTAGATTAGTTTATTACTCTTTAAAATATCTACTCACATCAGATGTGTGTAGGTTTCAGTAAGTTTGAAATGCCACACGAATAGTTTATGTGTGCATAGCTCTTTCTAAAATTTGTAATTGCTTTTATGTCTGGCATTTTCACAAATTTAAGATTAGATCTGTACAATTTGCTAGTAGTAAAGGAGAAAAATCAGAGCTTTGGATATGTAAAGGCCAGGACAAGGTTACTGGAACTAAATGTAGGCAAACATGACTACCAGAGTCTGAGGGACAGACGGACTTAGCAATAATGAGAGTTAATAAGAAAGCATAGTGAACTATATTAAACAGTGCACTTTGAAAAGGAATGAGATATCTGTTTTGTAGATTTGGAGCTATTCTACAAACCAGCCCCTTTCTTTTGGGCCTTCCAGGAGTAATACCCACAACATGAGAACAAATTGTCAGAATGGACACTGTGCCAAAGCAGAGTCCTCAGGGAAAAGGTAAAAGTGGTAGTAGTTGAGCTCAGGGAAACACTTATTTATCATTTAGTATCCTGATTTTTTTACTTTTAAAAAACTTATAATGATCCCACTGCAAATGAATTAAATAGCAATAATCCCCATACCATCCACAGCTGGATATGAAGCATTCAAGGAATGGTCACTACACTTATGTACCTAGAAAATTCCTGAACTGCTCTCTCAGCTATCTGATGACAATGGTAAAAATGCTATCATGATCTTTAGTCTTCTGAAGTAGAAATTGCTCTCTAGTCATACCTTCTTATCCACACAGATTTCATGGGCTTAAGTATTCACCTGGTTTCCTCTTTCATCCAAGGCCTCAGATCTTTTCCTCACCTTTTTCATGGTCAAGGCCTCCTTAACTGTCTACGTTCTGGTCCTCAAGTTGCCAACACCTGCTCTTAAAAGAAAACGTTTCTCTGGCAACCACTCTAGCCGTTTCCACATGGAAGTATTATCTTTTCTTCTTTATCTTAGCTCTTTATGTTCGCTCCCCTTGGTGGGAAAAAAAGCTGTACATAAATACAAATCTACCACAACAAATATCTTTCAACATGAAGAAGAGTAAAGCTGTTCCCAGACAAACAAAAGCTGAGGGAGTTCATTAACACCAGACTTGTCCTATGAAAAAGGCTAAAAGGAGTTCTTAAATATAAGAGAAAAGAACATTAATGAACAATAAAAAAAATCATCTGAAGGGATACAACTCACTGGAAACAGTAAATACAAAAATACAGAATATGCTATTGCTCTAACTGTGGTATGTAAACCAATTATTTTCAGTAGAAAGACCAAAAGACAGACAGACCCATCAAAAATAATGTCTATAACAATTTTCTTTTTTTTTTTTTTTTTGGCCGGGTCTGGGTTTGAACCGGCCACCTCCGGCATATGGGACCGGCGCCCTACTCCTTGAGCCACAGGCGCCACCCAGTCTATAACAATTTTCTAAGAATTAAGAAAAAAAGATATAGATGGAAAGAACCAATCGTCAAAAGTGGAGAGTGAAGTTGGTGTAAAGTTTCTTTTAGATTTCTTTTTGTTGTTTGTACATGTATGTTTTATTTGTTTTCTGTAAGTAAAGTTGTCATCTGTTTAAAGTACTTTATTCTAAAATGTTTATTGCAAATGAAAAACTTTAAATTAAGGAACCTACAACAGATATTCAAGAGATAAAAAGCATGAAATTAAATCACCATAGCAGAGAAAGTCACTTTTAACAAGGAACGACAGGAAGGATGGAAGAGAGGACCACAAAACAACCAGAAATCAGACAACATGGCAATAGAAATTCATGCCTATCAATAGTAATATTGAATGTGAATAGACTAAACGCTCCATTCAAAAGAGATAGAGTGGCAAAATGGATAAAACACCAAGACCCAACATATCCTCTCCACAAGAAACTCACTTCACCTACAAAGACTGGAAAATAAAAGGCTGGAAAAATAAAAGGCTGGAAAAAAAAATTCTATGCAAATAGAATAGAAAAAAAGAGGAGTAGCTATACTTCTATCACATAAAATAGATTTATACAAAAGCCTTAACAAAAAACAAAAAAGGTCATTATATAATGATAAAAGGATCAATTCACCAAAATAACATTGATAAAAGGTTCCCCCATTAAAGGCTGGACAAGGGACCCTTGTTTCCTGAGCCTGACATTCACCTTGCCACAAGGGAAAGGGACTGAATCCATTCATTAATTAATCCATTCATTTACCTTATCCCCAGCAGAAGGGTCTGTATCTGTTGAAAAACTGTTTTTCCACCTACCAAGCCCTGGCCAAATTTAACTCTCGAGGCTATATATATCCCCTACCAGGAGTCCTCAAACTCCACATGAGGCGGTGTGATTGTATTTGTTCCTGTTTTGTTTTTTTACTTCAAAATAAGATATGTGCAGCGTGCATAGGAATTTGTTCCTATTTTTTTTTAAACTATAGTCCAGCCCTCCAACGGTCTGAGGGACAGTGAACTGGCCCCCTGTTGAAAATGTTTGAGGACCTCTGCCCTAGACAAAGGACCCAGGTGAAGATTTCTGAGTTGGGTCTTTCCCTTTGCCAGAGCTCTGGTGCTTTTCACTCCTTTTGTATTCCTTTCTGTCTAAAAAATCCTATCTTACCACTAATCTCTGGTCCATGGGTTCATTCTTCAAATTGCAGAGACCAAGAACATAGTTAAGAAAGAAATTCCAGTAACAATATAACAATTCTGAATTCTAAATATATATGCACCAAACACTGGAGCAATTGGATAAAGCAAATATTATCACAGCTAAAGGGAGAGATAGATCCCTACAATAATCATTAGAGTCCTCAAAAACCTACATCTAGCATTGGAAAAATCATCCAGACACAAAATCAGCAAAGAAACATTGGACTTAATCTGCACTGTACACAAAATGGACCTTATAGATATTTACAGATTATGTCAGTCAACAGATGCAGCAAATATATTCTTCTCCTTAGCTCCTGGATCATTCTCAAGGATAGTCCATATGTTAGGCCTCAAAATAAATTTAAAAAATTACCAAAGAAAAAGTGAAATCATATTATTTTCTCTGACCCCAATGGAATAAAACTAGAGATTAACCACAAGAGGAATACTGGAAACTGTTCAAACACAAGGAAATTAAACAATATGCTCCTGAATGATCAGAAGGTCAATTGATATATTAACTTAACAATGCATTTCAAAGAACTAGAAAAACAAGATAAAATCAAAATTAGTAAATTAAGGAAATTGTAGATTAGTAGATTGTAAGAAAATAATAAAAATCAGAGCAGAAATAAAAGTATAAAAAAATCAACAAAATGAAAAATTGGTTCCTAGAAAGATAAACAAAATTAACAAAACTTTACCAGATTAAATAAGAAAATGATGAGTCCATACTGAACCTAAGAGTCAAAGCGTTCTATAATAGACATACTCTTATATGACAATGTGAATGTTAGTTTCTTTGCATTATTATTATTATTATTATTATTGCTTAATAGTTCAATGCAGTAATCGTCTTATTTCTTTTCTGAATGTATTTATTGTCGTTTGTCCTTTACGAGGTTTTGGTTTCTAGTCCTTATCTTAAACATTGTTATTGTTATTAAATTTTAAGCCTTTTTAATTCTGTGAAGGCAAAAGTGGAAGTCTAATAAACACATACACTCACACCCAAAAGAAAGAAAGAAAGAAAGAAAATGAGACAGAGTTCAGTGCCTTAAAGCTCAATGGCTAGGGTGCCAGCCACATACACCTCAGCTGGCAGGTTTGAACCCAGCCCATGCCTGCCAAACAACAATGACAACTACAACAAAAAAACAGCCAGGCATTTTGGGAGGTGCCTGTAGTCCCAGCTACTTAGGAGGCTGAGGCAAGAGAATCACTTGAGCCCAGGAATTTGAGGTTGCTGTGAGCTGTGATGTCATAGCACTCTACTGAGGAGACATAGTGAGACTTTGTCTCGAAAAGAAAATGAGAGAGAAGACACAAATAAAATCAGAGATGAAAAAGGAGACCTTACAATTGATCCTGAAGAAATTTAAAGGATCTTTAGAGAATATCATGAGCAACTATATGCCAATGACTTATACAACCTCAAAGAAGTGGAAAAAATTCCTAGAAACACACAATATATCAGGATTGAACTAGGAAGAATCTAAAACATGAATAAACCAATGATAAGTAATAAGAAAAAAGGAGTTGTGAAAAGTCTCCCATCCAAAAAAAATTGGCTAAATTCTACCAAATATTCAGAACAGAGTTATTATCAATCTTACATAAACTACTGGATTAAAGGAAAAAAGCATATAGATGTAAAAATCCTCAGTAAAGTATTAAAAAACTGAATTCAATAATACATTATTATTAATCATGATCAGGTGGGTTTCATCCCACAGAGGCAAGGATGCTTCAACATAAACAAATCAACCAATGTGATATATCAACAGAACGGAGGATAAAAGCTTATGATCACTTCACTTGATCCTGAAAACTCATTCCGTAATATTCAACATCTCTTTATAATAAAAACTTCACAAGACTGGGCTTAGAAGTAATATACCTCAACATGATAGAAGCCATTTATGACAGACCAACAGGTAGTATCACACTGAATGGGGAAAAACTGAAAGCATTTCCTCTAGGGGCTGGAACAAGACAAAGATGCCCACTCCCACTAGTGTTATTCAATGGATACTGGAAGTCATAGCTACAGCAATTAGACAAAAGAAAAAAAATAACTGGCATTCTAAATGGAAAGGAAGAAGTCACATCCTTGTTTATAGATGATGTGATCTAGATATATCTAGAGCAACTTAAAAACTCCACAAAATACTTTTAGCTGATAAATGAACTGGCAAAAATCACAGGACACACAATAACCATTCAACACTCCATAGGATTTCTATATGTCAACAGTAAGAAATCTGAAAAAGCAACCCCAAGAATTCAATTTCATTTCAATATTTACACACACACACACACACACAAAATAATAAGAGTAAACATAACCAAAGAAGTGGAAGATTTCTACAATGAAAACTATAAACATTTATGAAACTAATTGAAGAGGATATTTAAAAAAAATGGAAAAATATTCAATGCTTTGGTTTGGAAAAACTAATATTGTTAAAATAGCCATACTACCCGAAGCTATTGACAGCTTTAATGACATTCCCATCACAATACCAATGAAATTCTTTACAGCAATAGAAAAAAAATGTAAAAATTAATAAGGAAACACAAAAGACCCAGAATAACTAAAACCTTACTAAGCAAAAAGAATAAAACTGGAGGAATCATATTACCTCATTTGAAATTAGATTTTTACTGAACTTTAGTAAAGAAAAATATTGTAGAACTAGCATAAAAAGAGACACGCACACCAAAGGAATACCATAGAGAACCCACCAAAAAACCCACTAACCTAAGTAAACAAAGCTGCCAAAAGCATACATTGGGGAAAGGACAGTGCTAGGGAAACTGAATATCCATATGCAAAGAAATGAAACTAGATCTTTACCTCTTGCTGTATACAAAAATAAAATAAAAATATGTTAAAGTCTTAAATCTGAGACTTGAAAACTATGAAACTACTAAAATAAAACATTAGAGAAACATTGCAGGGCATTGATCTGAGCAATGATTTCTTAAGTAATTCCCCCAAAGCATAGGAAACCACAGCAAAATTAGACAAATGGGATCACATCAAGCTAAAAAGCTTCAGCACAGAAAAGGAAACACTTAACAAAGTGAAGAGACAAACCACAGAATGGGATCAATATTTGCATAGTATTCATATAACAAGGGATTAATGGCTGGAACATACAAGAAACTTAAACAATTCAGTAAGAAATAATTAAATAATACAATAAGATTTTGGGGAAAGATCTGAACAGATATTCCTAAAAAAAAAAGCAACAGATATATAAACAGCCAATGAGTATATGAAAAAAAGTTTCAAGATCTTCAGTCATCAGAGAAATGCAAATCAAAACTACAATGAATTATCATCTCACCCCAGTTAAAATGGCTTTTATAAAAAAGATAGGCAATAATGAATGCTGGGATAGATGTTGAAAAAGGGCAACCCTCCTATCTTGTTTCTTGGAATGTAAATTAATGCCATCACTATGGAAAATGGTACAGAGGTTGCTCAAAACACTAAAAATATAACTACTATATGACAAAGCAATCCTACTACTGGGTTTATAAATCCAAACAGGGAGAATTCAATATATTGAAAAGACATCTATGCTCCCCTGTTTACTGTGGCTATTCACCATAGCCAAGTTTTGGAATCAGTGCATCAGTGGGTGAATGTGGTACACATACACAGTAGGATATTACATGGCCCTAAAAGAACGAAATCCTGTCATTTGCAACAACATGGATAGAAATGAGAACACTGCAGTTAGTGAAATAAGCCAAGTGTGAAAAGACAGATTTCTCCGCTTCTCACTCATATGTGGTTGCTAAATATTAAAACAAGTGATCTCAAGGAGGCAGACAGCAGGATGATGGTTACCAGAGGCTGAGAAAAGTAGTGGGGAGGGAGGGAAAAAGTAGGGGTAGTTAATGGGCACAAAAATATAGTTAGATAGTTAGAACGAACAGTATTGGATAACATAACCAAGTGACTGTAGTCAGCAACAAGTTAGGGTATGCTTTTAAAGTGAGGAACTGGAATGTTCCTAACATAAAGAAATGATAAATGCTTAAAGAGATAGGTACCCCAATTGTCCTGTTTTAATTCACATTGTATGCCTGTAACAAAATATCACATGTTCTACAGAAATATACACACATAAAAATATTATGTACTCATAATTAAAAGTAAAAAAAAAATAAGTTGGAAAGATTGACTACAAGTGTTAACGTGTTTATTATTTGTATGTCACCATATAAAATTGGAAATAGAAGCATAAAGAATAATTAAAATCAACTTTTCATTCGATAATTAGATATAATCAGCATTGATATCTCATAATGTTTAAGTACAAATTTGAGATTTTACTGTGCAGACAGCTTTTATATTTTCAAGTTTCATTTAATATGATTTTTGTTTACCAAATATATAAATTGCATATGTATATAATTGTTTTAAAATTGGGGATGTCCTGGATTTAGGTGTCCTAGGCTGCGGCTGTATACTTATACTCAGCACTCCAAAAATGAGCCCAAGAGTTCTAAGACATTCATTACTCATTAGATGACAGTGCTTTGTAGTATTCCATTATGCATGTGTTTCAAGAAACTATACCAATTTGGTACTGCTGGAAAACTGATGTGTCTCATTGGTTTTTACTGGAAATCTGAAATCAAGATCGCTGCTCCCAATCAAGCAGCCCTAGGAGCTTAAAAACTATCAGATATGCTGCTGTGCCTGGCCAAAATAGCACCCTACTCTGACATTGCCATTTGTAGGAATAATTTGTTTTCAGTCATCTCAACTTCACACTTCTGAAGCATCTTATGGCTCTTTAATCCCTCTATATTGAAACTGGTATCAAATCATAGTCATCTATTTATCTTCCAGGTGACTCTCACACCAGTTCACCCTTGTCATCACCCAGAAAGCAATCTGATACAGAAAGGCCTTTATCCTTCGAAAACTTTGCACTCTTAATACAGTTGCCTAATTGTTTTTCCTTTAGGCACTTACATTTTTTTATCCACTTTAAAAAAGGAATATTTTAAAAAAGTCTTTTAGCACAGTGAGCCTATAAAAGATTCATAATTTAATGAAAGGCTTAATTCAAGAAGAGGAACATTTCATTGAAACATCAAGACTAACATCCTAAAATTATCAACATTAGGTGTCAATTTTTCTAATTAACTTTAAACAAAGCCTACTCAGATATGCCCTACAGGATATTAAATGAATAAATGAGATTTAACAAGGCTGCCAAGTGTTTTAATTTGAATTATAGGCACAGCTTCTCTAGATGTTTTACATTTTTTAAAAGTATGTTAACAGGGTGCAATATGACAGTTAAAAAAAATACAGTTAAAACTGCTTTAACAGAACATACTTTTTTTTTCCATGTTTCACTATCTCAGTTAATATTCCCAATGACAACAGCTACAACTCAGCATACAGCATCACCAAGGCTGCCCGGAGTCAGTTTATACTGAAATTAAGCTCTTTACACCAAGTAAATGGTTGTCCACAATCACTGGCTGGTGTACATATGAAATAAAATTTTCTAGATTTGTAGAGAAACAAATGCTTCTCTAATCATCTGCTCTGCTTCTAATATTCCTCAATTCCTGCTTACAAATCTCTCACTTTAACTCTTGGTTTTGTCAGTTTCCTGGCCTGTGGGAGTTTGGGCCTGCTCTGGGAGAGGTTGCCTGCTGTGGTGCATTTTGCTCTAACATTCTCCAATCAAATATATCAGCGGTTCAGGATCCTGAAAAGAATGTGGAATAGTTGCTTCAGGTACATGAAATCTGGGGCTTCTTCAAAGCACAGTCCACGACACTAGTTTAAATACATGGCAAATTCTGCAGCAAACCCCTTACATAAAACTTCAACAGGATTGGACATCTTTTCACTAATCTTTTCATATTTTTGTTTCTTTGTTGCAGCCTTTTGTCCTTACCATGGCAGGCTGGTTCCATTAAAATACATCAAAACTATCCTAATGATTCCATATAATCTGCCATTCTGCTCAAACATGGAGATGTGCATTGATGCTAGCTAGCATACCCAGCTGTGCCAGGGAGGTTTTATCTTCTCTGTGTGGTATGTGTTGCCTTGCCCTGTTGTCTCTGTACTTTTTTGCCAAACCAAAATCAGTGAGTAATAACTTATTACAGTGATGCCCAACACCCATTAGGAAGTTATCTGGTTTAATGTCTCTGTGTATAAAATTCTTCTAGTGCACGTATTTGAGTCTAAAACAAGTACAGTTTTCTGGTCAGCTGGTCATCTGGTCAGCTAAAACAAGTACAGTTTTCATTGTGAATCTTCTTGAACAGTAATTGAAGAAGTCTTCAAGGCTGGGTCCCAGTACATTATAGTCTTTTTTCCTGACCATACCACTATACTTGAGGGATGCCAACCCCATCATGAAGAATCTTGCAGCGTTTGCTCTCATACAGCAACTGGGGATGCCTGGCCTTCTGAGATTCTAGCTTCACTGCCACTTCCCCACTGTTGGTGATGTTGATCGCCAGATAAATGTCCCGGAAGGACCCTATCTTCCATACCAGTTTATATTTCCCTCCAACAATGAACTCGGCTTTGCTCGCCAGCCTGAAAGAGGAAGAGGATGGTGGGCCCGACACTTCTGAGAGGACTACGGAGGCCTCTGGGGCTCTTCCCTGGGTAAGGCCGCAGAGAAGGGCGGCAGGAAATGGTACACAGAGGCCTTCCGGGCGCTACAAGGCCCAGAATCGGTCAAAGGGAACCTGACGTGACCTGACCGCGACCGCTCAGTGGGCTGCTTTTTGCCAGGCCGCAGTTTTGAGGTGTTCTCGCGGTTATCCGGCTGGTCCACTTGTTTCCAGACGGCCGCAGCTTCCTCGTTGCAGGCTGAAGAAGAGGCACAGTGAACTAAAGCGGTGACATCGCTGCCACCACTGCCCTGGCTTCTGCTGGAAGGACCCAAGTCACTCCGCCATGAAGATGCCGCCATCGTGTTACTCCAGCTCCAGTCACCACATAATGCCCCCCGCTCCTGGAAGCCGCTTCTTCCCCGGTGCACAGCACTCTCCAGCATATACCTCCTATCTTAAGTAAGCGTCTCCTTTTGTGTTCAAAAATAGTGAAACGGGAAATTCCAATAACATTCTGATTTTTACCTGCAGTGACTTTATTTATGATTATAATTAATGTAGCATTTTGTGAGATCCTGCTACGTGAAGGGAACCAATTCAAGAAAGTCTATTTAGTCTGACATGAAGGACAGATGTCCTGTCCCAACATTCCACAGCTAGCCTTGTATGCTACTTCTGCCCAGAAAGCTTTACTAGGTCAAGCTGATCCTGGAATTTCCCTCTTCAGTAGGTTCTTGGTCTCCGTGGTTCAAAGAATGAATCCGAGGACCACATATCAACGGTAAGGCAGGATTTACTTACAGAAAAGAATACAGAAGCGCCAGAGCTCCTGACAGAGAGAAAACCCAAGTTGGGAGAGAAAAGCTCTTCCCTTGGTTGGTCTGTTTCCGGGCTCTTTGTCTAGGGGTATATATATATATTGTCCCATGGGGCCCTCAGTCGTTACATTTAGCATGTCTTGGTAGTTACATTTAGCTTGTCTGGGACATCATGTCTGGGACATGTCTGGGTGGTGTCTAGGACAACGTGTCTGGGACATGTCTGGGTTGTGTCTGGGTCACAAATGAATGGCTATAATCCCTTTCATTCCCAGGCCTAGGAAATGCCCCCACCCCCACCCTCCAACCTGGGGTTCAGCTGCTAGCTGCCACTGCACCAAGGCTAAGGCTAGCTGGTCCGCACCCCCAGCTCCAGGAGCTGGCTGAGATGCCACTTGTCCTGTATCATAGCCATCTAGGTACTGCCGTTAAATCTTTATTTTGCTAGTATGCTTCTTATCATGATTTCCTATAGATATCACATGTTGTATGTTGTATGATGTCCTCACAATCCAGTAGAGTAACCACTTCTAATCATTTCTACAATCCAATAACATTAATATTTTTGATGCCTATATTTTGTCCTAAAGGGTTATGTATATATATTATGTTCAATGAACATATCTGACTTTTTTTTTATTGAGATCAAAAACCAAGTTTGGTGATTGATGTCAAAAAACCAACTTAGATTAATTACCCTCCTAGATAACCTCTTTTTTTTTTTTTTTTTTGTAGAGACAGAGTCTCACTTTATGGCCCTCGGTAGAGTGCCATGGCCTCACACAGCTCACAGCAACCTCCAACTCCTGGGCTTAAGCGATTCTCTTGCCTCAGCCTCCCGAGTAGCCGGGACTATAGGCACCCGCCACAACGCCCGGCTATTTTTTGGTTGCAGTTTGGCTGGGGCCGGGTTTGAACCCGTCACCCTCGGTATATGGGGCCGGCGCCTTCCCGACTGAGCCACAGGCGCCGCCCCTAGATAACCTCTTGATGAATGCTTGTTATTCAAATATAAAAGTAAATATTCATTTGGTCTTTAAGAGTATTATAATAATTAACTTTGATCCCTTTGGACCTTCAGGTTGCTGGATAACCACTTTCTCAAATACTTTCAATAAAGTTTGTCCCATTAACATCAGTAGTGTTAGATAACAAGAGTCGAGAGGTAGTTTTCAGCATGGACACAGTTCTCAGAATTCTTAGTTCTTTATACTTAAGGTGTTGACCCTATGGTGGAGAAATGTCACAAAAAAGACATGCAAGGTAAGATGAAGTTTTATCTTTTCTGAGGTTTTTGACAGACTTTGACTTTTCTGTCCATGAAATGATGGCTGTATTCTAATTCCTTAATAAATGCTATACTTAAATGATTTTTCCTAATCATAACATAGCTTAACTATCCTAAGAATGAGTAAATAATAATAGAAATTAAGGTTCCAAATATTATTTTTAATTGGAGAGGAATCACTGAAGATGATGCTTTATTTATTTTATTTTATTTATTTATTTGTGGTTTTTGTCTGGGGCTGGGCTTGAACCCACCACAGGTGCTGCCCTGAAGATGATGCTTCTTAAGCAAGTGAAGAAAATCAAAATTTAGTTTACAGTTGACTTTTTCGTTTATTAATTAATGTTCTTCATGTAATGCTCTGTCATTTTTCTCTGCTTCTATTGGGTACTGTTAAAACTAGAAACATTAGGAAAATCATTGTCAATGCTGCCAGACATTCCTTCATTCTTAAAAATACTTCTTTTTTTATTCTGTTTTATAAAGCTTATGGAAGATTTAATTATGGAAGTTTTTATACTGAAGACAAACTCTTTAAAATCAGTTATCTACCTTTCCTAAAATCATGTTTGCTGAATTAATTCTCTCATATTTGTTCAAAAGTGTTCAAATTTTGTAAGAGGAATTAACTTATGGCATTACAACAAAAGCACACTCTGTTACATCAGAATAATTTTGAAAATTTTCAGAGGCATTCTCTCTTGTCTCTTCTAGTGTTCTTTGACAAGTAGATCATAAAAACTTGGATGTCGTTTTTTGGCTTAATAGATTGATTCCTTTCCTGTACGCCTCGAGTAAGCTCCCCAAGTTTTACTTTATTTTTTTTCCTTCTTGAGGGGAAATGTGGTTGTCTGGACTAGGTGTAAGTTGACAGTAAAAATTTCTTACTGCAACGGGATTTGTAAATTGATATGATTCTCTGAAACATCACAAATTGTGTGCCTATTTAAGGATATAAGATTTTTAATAGACTAAACAAAAGGCAACTATGGAGTTCTAGGAAAATAACCAAGTAGAACAGAATGAGTTGAATGGTCTACCATCTATATAGGAATGGGAAATCTCATGTCTAAAACACCACATTATTTTAAATTGTGGAAAATCTATTCATAAACAAAATTTTCTGAAAACTGTGTGCAAAACAAAGATCTAAAAGTTATGGGAAAACAAAAGAATTCTGAGCCTTTATTCTGCCACTGTGATCTAGTTGGGTAGATCATACTGAGTGTATGAATATTTGCAAAGAGGTGGCCAACACAGAAAACATTTTATAAGTATTTTGGGCAGTTTTGTGATGAATATTTTGTAAATTAAAGCATCTAGATTCAATTTCCCACTTTCTCTATGCATGCCAACTTTATAGGTGACCTTTTGGACACCCTGTATTTATCAGAAGTGAACACAGAGCTCAAGATTAACAATCAATTAAGAAATGGCCTCATTGAAATTTTAGAACATTATAGGCTATATTTATTTCTAATGTGGACATTATCCATAAACTCTGCAAAGCACACAAATCTATGATAAATACTAATCACATCCCCATTAGAGCATAGCCGCATCTCTTTAACAAAATGTTTGGTGCCTTCACTTGGAATACATATTCACATTTAATGTAATTCAGTAAATAAACTTTCTCCAAAATTGGCAAGACACTAAAGAATATTAGTGTCAAAATGTACATACACATATGTTTCCTTCATGGATATTAGAGTTGTCTGGTGGGAATGTATTTCTATACCTAAAGCTAGTTTAATATTAGGTAGTAAAGAAAAAAAAATGTCTGCAATTATCTGCCTTACAGAACACCAACCCAGGCACACAAAGCCTTTCAGGAAAATTCATTGAATTAATGAATGGATAGATGGACACTATCCTAAAGTACAAAATTTGTTAATGGCATACAGTGAATGGAGCTGTGGATAAATAAAAATAATCATACCCTTCATATCTGATTTATATCAATTTTTAATGTGGATGGGTCTATACCATGAAAAGTCAATAATCTAAGAGACCACCAAGTATCCTCACATGAGTGATCATTCAAAAGGTGGTGGCCTTAACCATGCACATTTTTAAATGTTGTATGATGACGTTTAGCCTATTCATTTTCAGTACACATAAAAATAATGTCATTGGGCCAGGCATGGTGGCTCATGCCTGTAACCCCAGCCCTCTGGGAGGCTGAGGTGGGTGGATAGCTTGAGCTGACAAGTTTGAGACCAGCCTAAGTAAATTTAGTAGAGACAGGGTCTCTACTAAAAATAGAAAAACTGAGGCAGGAGGATCATTTGAGCTCAAGAGTTGGAGGTTGCTGTGAGCTCTGATGCCACAGCACTCTATCCAGGGTGACACTTTGAGACACTGTCTCAAAAGAAAAAAAAATGTAATTCAAAATAAAACATTTTAACCTTAAAGCTTTAGGTAAAATTATTTATTAAAAACATCAAAATAAGGTTAATCTTTATGAATCATAGAAAAAAATCTTTTCAGCTTTCCATTTCTTATCACAGATACATAGTTCTCTACCTGGCTTAGGAAAATAATTACTCTAAAAGTCATATTTAACACATTTTGAAAGTATCAATTACATAAAAACCACCTTAGGTAGTATAATAACTCTTTCTTCAATAAAGATCAAGTCTCAATGAATTTGCCACTCCATCCAGGATTATTTTCTGAGACAATGAAGAAAGGTGAATACTGGTTGCAGATATTTAAAATGGAGAAAATATTTATTTAGGCGCACAGTGCTATTATTTTATATTCAAGCATGTAAATGTCTCAGAATTTTTTTAACATTATTCTACAAACAATCGAGAAGAATGAACACTGTTGACTTGTTATTATATTCCCTTTCAGATTTTGTAATGCAAATATTTTTAAATAAAACATATTCTTTAGTTAAATGTTTTATTTTTAAATAGTAACATAAAAAGAGCATTTCTTCTTTTTTCTTTTTATTTTTTTAACAAATGCAGAAAATGTCCTCTCTTAATATCAGCAAGTGTTCTTTGTAAACATGACTTCTTGTATCTGCCCCATAATGCCATCTCTTACTGAATGTTTGAATTGATATGTGATATTTGTACATATATAGAGAGTGCATGTGATATATTGTTATATGCATGGATGTGCAATGATTAAATCAGAGCATTGAAGACATCACAAGCATTTAAATTCTGGGTTTCATGTTCTATTTTAAACTCATGTGGTATTTAGGCTTTCTTACCCATCCTCTACTCTTGTCATTCTGAAAAATATTTTTGGGCGGCACCTGTGGTTCAAAGAAGAAGGGCGCTGGCCCCATATGCCAGAAGTGGTGGGTTTAAAACAGCCCCGGCCAAAAACTGTAAAAAAATAATATTTTGGATGTGTGTTTTTAGGTAAGTTTTTTCATTGACTTACTAATTTAGACACAATAAATTTGAAATTTAATTCATCTAATTTTCCTTGGTATACTTCAAAACATCCCATAATCTTTGATGACTGCATTTATTTTCTTTAATTTTAAAATTTCCATATAAAATGCTAATCTAGCTTTCAGGAAGTTCATTAATAATACACAGAAGAAAAAGCACATGAATTCAATCTTTCTGTATCCATGTTCTTTTCAAATTTTTGTTTAAATCAACCAATTATTAAATTAGAAAAAAATTGTCTCTAGAGAAGAAGCTAGTTGAATTGATGACTGTGATTTGCAGCCAAAAGATGCCCACTCATTTTCCTGCATTAGATCTAATTTTCACAATACACCAATATGCTTATTTTTAAAATTTCAATCATTGTTTTTACTCTGAGAGTTAAAGGAACCATCAAATAATATGAATTTGATACTAAGAAACATGTAATTGTCTCTAGACAATAGCAAATTTAACGTTTCCAAACCTATTGAATGATCTTCAGTACTTAAACCTTAAAAAAGCAAATTTTATGTATCAGTTTCTTCCTCTAGTTTTTATATAGATTTTCTTTATTATTATTATTTTTTGGTTCTTAATGTTGCCGTTAGAAATCACAAATTGCTTGCACAGTAATCTCAGCCCAGATGCTCTGTGCTTGACGTGGGAAATGGGACCCTTAAAAACTCTCCCTCACTACTCTCCTCTTTATTTCCTCTGCTTTTCTAATAATTAGGAAAGCAGCAGCTGCTTCTATCCATGTCTCATGATTCCAGGATTATACTGAACATAGATGATAATGCCCTTCCTGTTACTTCTGTATGGGACGTGCAACTGAGTTGGAAAAAGAGCAAGAAAAACTATCTGTGAAAACATCTTGCTGATAATAGATAATTCAGAGGAATTTGTAGTATCCACAGCTTTTTAGAGCTAATGGTAACTAAGAGAGTTTTCACTTCTTGATATAAAAAGAGAAAGAGTGAGAGATGTAGATACTGTAATTGAAAAGCAAAATGTGTGGACATGCTGTCAGGCTAGAAAGGATTTTAATATACAAACAGTGACTGTATGTGTTTGACATACACGGTGACAGTTTGAAAAGCTTTATACATTCACCACATTTTCATTAAAATTGAACATGTAAAACTAGACATTCTATTACCAGATCATAAAACCAATATATCCTTGGTTGTTTCTTTAAATGAGGTTTTCACAAAATTTGCAACTGTTAGAATGTAACCTTGGGAAAGGTTCTGATGGGCCAATCAAAAGTTAATACCAAAAATATGCTCCAGGAAAAATTTTTAAGTTAAAAAGTTGTTCTGTTCTTCCGAATAACATCACTCAACAGAAATGAAGTTTCTTAACTTTGCATGAAGCCAGGCAAAATCATTATTCTGAGTATCTACACTATCTTTACGAAAATTCCTTAAAATTTTAGTTTATAGTAATGTCAGTGTACGGAAGGGAACTAATTCTTATAAATCTGTGTTTAGCAGAGATAGGATTTAATTTAAAAATAAATATCAGAATGAAATTAAAGTAAGTTAGCTTCTGAGGCTATGTCTGTGATTTTCACCTCATCTCCACCTTCAGTCTTCTTTCATTCAGAATGACCTGTTTTAAACCTTCACCCAACCAGTCCTGCTTTCAAGGCCTCTTTTCTTTCATTCGGTGACAACAGAACAGTCTCTTATTTAGCTAGGATATTTCTGTAGATTTTATTAACAAATTTGATGTTTTAAAAAGATTTTAGATAAGCCATTACTCTTCAGAATAAACACTATTTTTAAGTCAATTCACTTAGTTTAATTTCAAAACAAAATGAAGACCACTTGAAGGAAAAAAGGTAACACAATGGCACCGTGCACTCATTATCTAAGATAGTGCTTTTAACATTTGCTTTGATGCCAAAGGAATTTACTTCCATAGTAACTATAAAAATAAATTGTACTATGGATTAGAGCCATTTCTTTCTATTATTGACTGTTAAGGAATGTTTTTGATGCTTTGCAATGAACACTAATTGTACCAACTATTTAACAACAGATTTCAAATGGAGTGATCCTGTCTGGGCAGTCAAATTTGCATGGTAATGTGAACTCTCCTACACTCCTCAGTGTGTTAACTCTTACTGGTTTACTAACAGATATTGACTAGGCATCCATATTGATCCAGGGACTGAACTAATTACTGTATAGCATTCACAGATACAATTTTCAATAGAATTGTGAAAGCTGGAAAAGATCTATAAAAGCTAGAATCTGGAGCATTAAAACAGAATTTTGGGAATTCTAAGTAACCAAGCCTGGCATCAGACAACTTTGAATTTTAAAACAAGTCCAAGGAGAAACAGAGAACCTTAAGAAGAAACTCATGCACCGCAGGTGTAATCCCAATATGTGAAACTTAGTAAATGTGGAATGTAAATGTCTTAGCACAATAACTAAGAAAATGCCAGGAAGGCTATGTTAACCAGTGTGATGAAAATGTGTCAAACGGTCTATGAAACTAGTGTATGGTGTCCCATGATCACATTAATGTACACAGCTATGATTTAATAAAAAATAAATAAGGAAAGAAAGAAAGAAAGAAAGAAGAAACTCATGGGCTCTACCAGACGATTAAAGAGAATGATGAGGAGTCACTATGCCAAACACCAGTATAGATATTTTAAAATTTCTTTATTTAAACAACATATAAAGTTATTTCTGAAATTGTAAAACTTATCTGCAAGGCAAATACTCTCCTGGAGATGGTACCCTACAATCTTAAAATCTTGAGATCTTTACAGTTATTTTACTTACAGTCAGCTCATGACAATATTTGATACAGAATAGGTAATGGGCAGAGATAAAGAGTACTGCGTTAGGTACCTGGCATGGGGAAAATGGACTAGAAATACTGAATTAGAAGAACAAAGGGAAATGAGGAATTTTGTTTAATTATTTAATTATTTAAATATGGGACAAAGATAACACTGCAACCCCAGGTTTTCACTATGGCAGGCATTTCTAGTTGGTCAAAACCTTTTTTATCAACTCAAGATGCTTCTCAGGCCAACTTCTTGAGCAACTTTTGATCAATGTAGTTCAAAGTAAGTTGAAACTAATTTAATTGTCTGAACAGTTCCCAGATGAAAAACAGAAAATAAAACAACTGGTTTAAATCAATACAGTACAAGGATTATCAAACCAGAAATAGGATGTAATATCAAAATAGCAAAGCCTTTTTTTTTAATGCTAATTATTGTGTTCAGAAGCAATGAATGCACAGATAAGCAGAGAGATCCTGGTGTGCAAATATCCGAGGTTCATTTATTTTGACATTTTTGTACAATGTATGCTAGAATTTCCCCCTTGTCCTGAACTGTAAAATTTTAAAAAGATCTGATGTATTGTCACCCACTGTTCTCCAAATTAGTGTTAAAAATATTTATTATTTATAACAGAATAGAGATAAAACTGTACTTTCTAACAGGACACACACTATATATATCATACTTAAACAAATTCTCATACTTAAGCAATTTTAAATACCTGTACATCTTTGCAGATGCTGTTTGTTCTGTCCATAACTGTTTAACCCAGCTTCCATCATCTTCAAGTGTCTTATTCCTTCACGATTCTGCTGTTACTTCCCCCACATTTTTTTTTCCCCTATTCCTCCAAGTGACATTAAGTTCCAACTGTCTGGGCCCCTCTGGAATCCCATAAATGCTGCTTGCATGGCATTACCCATCGTTTCCTTTATTGGATTACATATGTGTCTACCACACTTGACCATGACGTTATTAAGCATATGACATATTTCTCCTGAATATCTTTAATTATAGCCAGTAATGCCTTTAATTATGACAGATAGAGGAGAAATGTGGCAGGAACGAAAGCAGACAGGAAGAGGTAAGTGATAAAGCTAATAGATATCTCAGATGTAATAAGCAAACAGTGGACTCCAGGCTTGTTCCTCAAATTTGCTTCCTCTTGAAATAGCACTACTGTTTGCTCAGTTGTGCAGACCCAGAACTGTGTAATAGAGGGTCTGATTCCATTTCTGATGTTTAATTAATGACAATTTTAAAACTCCCCTCTTTTACTTCATGCCTCAACTCTGGGCAAGCTGCAGAAACCCTGGTTCTCTTCCTTTGATGCACGTGGGAGAATCACACCTTAAATGAAACTCACCCCAGCCCCACACCTCACCACAATAAAGTCCTGAGCCAGCCTCCATTACTGTTTTCTCAAATTATTGTGGACTTATTTGAGAGGACATCCATTGTCTCTTCAGAGATTCCCATTTATGTAAAAAAGAACATTTTACATAACCTCTTAGTGTATCTGGCATCATCAATCTGGTCATCTAAACCAAATTTGGGAGGTCCCTCATGTTTTAAAGATTTAGTACAATAATTTTGCAAGTTGTTCTTTTTTCCTCATACACCTTATAAAATCCCCTCCCTACACCCATCAATTCTACCTTTAGATTCATATCCCTAATCTTCCTCCTTTTTCAAAGACTCACTAGTCTGAGCCATCATCATGATTATTTATTTATTTATTTAGACAGAGTCTCACTCAATCACTCTCAGTAGGATGCTATGGCATCATAGCTCACAGCAACCTTAAACTTTTGGGCTCAAGCAATTCTCTTGCCTTAGCCTACCCAGTAGCTGGGAGTACAGGTGCCTGCTGTAAGGCCTGGCTATTTTTGGAGATGGTGTCTCGCTCTTGCTCAAGCTGGTCTCGAACCTATGAGCTCAGGCATCCACCTGCCTCAGCGTCCCAGAGTGCTAGGATTATAGGCATGAGCCACCTCTCCTGGTCCATCATCATAATTTTTGGACAACCTATGGCAATCTTTCCATTCTCTATTCTCAAGAGTTTATTTTCCTCACAACCACCACGCAATATTTTAAAAAGATAAGTGAAAGCCTACTGCCTAATACTAAATACCATATGTTGCCCTTTTAATACTTTGATAATAAAATTGTAATAATTTAACAATTATTTAATTTAACAATAATTTAACAAGTACTACATGTACTAAGCCATGCCCACCTCTCTGACCTTAACTTCTCCCGCTTTCTCACCTTCCATAACTCCAACCTCTCTGTAACTTACTTATTTCAGCCACTACTGGTCTTAATTGCTTCTCAAACCAAATTCATTCTCTTCTTAGGACCCTTTAATTTGCTTCTCTCTCTTATTATAAAATATGCAGACATAATTTAATCTAATATCCTCAGTTTCTACATGTGCAAAATATTTGTAATACAGCTTGCCTTGTTAGGTCATTGTAGGATAAATATAATATGCACAGAGTGCTTATCATGGAGCTTAACAGATGCTAAGAGCTATATTATAGGAAGTCATTCTTAATGTTATCGATTAGTATTCCATTAAACATCTACTTTCAAAATTTGTAAAAAAATATATATTCACTTACTTCCACCTATATACCAATAAATTATATTTTAATATATCACAATTCTTATTTATTTGATGTATGCATCCAAAGATGCCCATATATGCACATTAGCTTACAAAATCAAATACTTGTAAGAGAATAATGGAAACATCATCAGAAGCACCTGTCCAAACTTATTTTCTTAATAGTCTCAATTTTTGTTTGTTTGTTTGTTTTGTGTTGCTTTGAGGCCTGTGTCTGGCTTCAAAGGCCATTAAGTTGCTATTTGGCATGGTTTTTACAAAACCTTATAAAAGAACAAATTCCTTTTATTTTACTTAAAAACGGGATCAATAATATTCTCTGCTCTTTTTATGTGATTTTTCAAATATATCTTAGCAACAGACAGGGAGAGAAAGATCTGTATAGCAAACTTAATGAACTTAAAATGTCTGTATAGATTCAGCAACTTTGCTTTCAAACACATGATTATAAAATCACCTGGATAGCTATAGAGTTCCACAGTCTTGCAAGGTGACACAGAAGAGACCAAAGTAAAAAGAAAAGAGATGTTGTTTCCTGTGGATAAGATACAATGAAACAGAGAAATCCAAGCCAGGGTCTAATTGCTACCCTAAGCATTCAAGTAAAATTGAGCACAATGGTATCAAGTACCAACAAAGCTGCTGATGAGTATACATGCTTAGCCTCAACCATCTGTTCCTTCATGGAGGAAAGAGAACATTATCAATCAGTAAGTTACTTACTTTGATCTGTGGCCATTTTTCCTGAGTTATTTTAAAAAATGAAGAAAGACTTCAAATTCAATTCACTCCCTATAAGTCTTCGATACTTGCATACATGTCATTTCTACCAATGCTTAATAATTTGGGAGGTATTTCCTCCAGTTTTACTAAGGTAGTTACTGTTAATACTCTATTAAACATAACAATCAATAATCCTTTTCTAATTTTAGTTATAATCAAAATTTCTTGCCCCCTTTTAAAAATTAAAATTAAAAATAGTAAACTATTTTAAATCACGCATGAACTTTAGGGCCACTCTGCATATTTAAACATTGAAGTACAGAATTTTAACATAATTTTGAATAGTTTCAAAGCTTATCCCAAGGTATTATATGAGATACACATTTCATTAAATATATATTCACTAAATCTTAAAGCTGGAGATTTAGTTCATTTCATTTCTGAAAAGTATTTGACATACAGCTGTGCAGATGAGGCTCATTGATTCCATCAAGCCAATCAACCGAATCAGAAGTAATTTCTCTAAGATCAACCTAGTGTTATTTTTTAATTCAAGTAAATTGTCTAATAAATATCAATAAGAGCATGTCCTCACTTCTTAAGCCTAACGTTGAAACATAACATATAAATAAATAAAGTGCCAAGCTACCTCCTGCCCCACCTACTGAATGTCTTACTAAATCACTCATGTCTTACTTAAGTGGATCTTACTGTCAGGGACAGAACATTCCTGCCTTTGTTTGGAACCCGGAGAGCTTCCTACTTGTAACAATACATTATATCATTCTTTGTTTCTGAAAATAGGAAAAAAACAACTGTGAAAGAAGAGTTAGAAATCAAGGACTAGTATATGGATGATCAGTTCCATCAATTTCAAAAAGTCTACTGTCTTAGTCTATTTTGTGCTGCTATAACAGAAGACCTGAAACTGGGTAATTTATACAAAGCATAATTTATTAACTTGTGGTTCTGGAGGCTGATAAGTCCAAAATCAAAAGTTCAGCACCTGGTGAGGTCTTCTTGCTTTATCATCCCACGGCAGAAGGGCACAAAGAGCAGAAGATAGCAAGAGAACAAAAGGAGAGCAGCCTCAAGCTCTTTAATAATAAGCATGAATCTGTTCATGAGGGTAGAGTCCTCATGATGTAAACACCTCTCATGAGGTCCCACCTCCCAACACAGTTGCACTGGGGAATGTTCCCAGCACTTGTTTTGGGGGGATCTATTCAAACCATAACATCTACCTGTGGAACCAAGGATCTGAAAATTGCTACTCATGACCCGGCTAACACCTGAAAGATTTTTATTCTTTTTTTTTTTTTTTTTTTTTTTTTTTTATTTTGGCCAGGGCTAGGTTTGAACCTGCCACCTCTGGCATATGGGACCAGCGCCCTGCTCCTTGAGCCACAGGCGCCGCCCAAGATTTTTATTCTTTAATGTGAAGATTATAGCTTATCTCTCCCTTGTTTTTTCTATAATATTTATTAAAATCTTACTATGATCATGTAAAATGACTGAGTTACAAAATGACTGAGCTATAAAAAATAATATATATATGTGTATATATATATATTTATATATATATATTATTTTGTTTTTGCAGTTTTTGTCGGGGGCTGGGTTTGAACCCGCCACCTCTGGCATATGGGGCCAGCACCCTACTCCTTTGAGCCACAGGCGCCGCCCAAATAAAATTTTCTTTAAAGACAATGAGGGAGTAAATTATGAAAGCTACAACTATATGTCAGATTTTGATATCAGGACAAAACTTTTGATGAAATATTTAAATAGTTGATTTGTGAGCCCCTGGACAACATAAATATTGGTTGCCTAAGTCACAGCAACTTGGTCTTCTTTCTGATCCCATTCAAGCCTTTGGTAGCTGGTACAAGGCAGACTTCACAGGCCACAACTCAGTTCAGGCTGACAGGACCTTGCTTCATGAGCACACTGTCCCTTCATTTCCATCCCTGGGGCTCCTCCTATACACTGTACCACTGTAGCCATAGGAGAGCCCCAGTAATATATCAACATTATCATTCAGAAGCAATCCTCACTAATGGAAAATAAGAGCTAACTGAAAAACAAATACCTTTTGGAGGAATTATTCATGCTTCTCAGAAGATCTCAGCTAAAACAAGCATCTCAGAGTGATTGTTATGCCCAGGAGTTCCCCCAGAGACCACACAGCCAAACAAGTAAAAATTGCAGGGCAGTCCTTCTTTGGAGAGCCAGCCAGTGACTGCCTCAGTGTCCCAACATGGGGTTTTTGAGAGCAGCCCCAAGTTGTCTGTGGCTCTGGTTTTTATAGGACAAAACTTTTCCAGGGGGAAAGCATTATTATACAAGCAAAAATAGCACTTAAAAGGGTAGGGGGAATAACGAGTGTAGGGCAGTTAATCATTTTACATAATGCTATGATCATGAGAACGATTAGTGGTTTTTCTTCCTTACAAAATAGGTACAAACCACAATGTCCTAGGGGGGAAATGCAGAGAGGGGAACTTAGAGGCTAATCTTACTGGAGTTAGATGATATCTCAAAGTATATTTGATTTGCATTTCTCTGATGATTAAAGATGATGAGCATTTTTTCATATGTCTATAGGCCGCACACCTATTTTCTTCAGAGAAGTTTCTCTTCAAATCCCTTGCCCAGCCTGTGATGGGATTACTTGTTCTTTTCTTGCTTATACATTTGAGTTCTCTGTGGATTCTTGTTATTAAACTTTTGTCGGAGACATAACCTGCAAATATCTTCTCCTATTCTGAGGGCTGTTTGCTTGCTTTACTTACTGTATTTTGGGCTGTGCAGAAGCTTTTTAGTTTGATCAGGTCCCAGCAGTGCATTTTTGAAGCTGCTCAATTACCGGGGGCGGGGGGTCCTCCTCATAATATCCTTGCCCACACCGATATCTTCAAGGGTTTTCCCTGCACTCTCTTCTACTATTTTTATAGTTTCATCTCTTAAGTTTAAATCTTTAATCCAGTGAGAGTCTATCTTAGTTAATGGTGAAAGGTATGGGTCCAGTTTCAGTCGTCTGCACATTGCCAGCCAGTTCACCCAGCACCATTTGTTAAATAGGGAATCTTTTCCCCACTAAATGTTTTTAATTGGCTTGTCAAAGATTAAATAACAGTAAGTAGCTGGATTCATCTCTTGGTTCTCTATTCTGTTCCAGACATCTACTTCTCTGTTTTTGTGCCAATACCATGCTGTTTTGATCACCATCGATTTGTAGTATAGTCTGAGGTCTGGTAGCGTGATTCCTCCTGCTTTTTTTTCTTTGTTTGTTTTATTTATTTATTTATTTATTTATTTTTATTAAATCATAACTGTATACATTGATATGATCATGGGGCATCATACACTCACTTCATATACCACTTGACACATTTTTATCACAGTGGTTAACATAGCCTTTCTGGCGTTATCTCAGTTACTGTGCCAAAACCTTTACATTCTACATTTACCAAGTTTCGCAAATACCCCTGTAAGATGCACCACAGGTGTGATCCCACTGATCCCCTATTAACTTCCCCCTATTGTTAAGTTGTAACTGGGATATAGCTTTCATGTGAGAGCCCCAAATTAGTTTCATAGTAGGGCTGAGTACATTGGGTACTTTTTCTTCCATTCTTGAGATACTTTACTAAGAAGAATATGTTCCAACTCCATCCATGTAAACATGAAAGAGGTAAAGTCTCCATCTTTCTTTAAGGCTGCATAGTATTCCATGGTATACATATACCACAATTTATTAATCCATTCATGGATCGATGGGCACTTGGGCTTTTTCCATGACTTAGCTATTATGAATTGGGCTGCAATAAACATTCTGGTACAAATATCTTTGTTATGTTGTGAATTTTGGTCTTCTAGGTATATGCCCAGCAGAGGAATTACAGGATTGAATGGCAGATCTATTTTTAGATCTCTGAGTGTTCTCCATATATCTTTCCAAAAGGAATGTATTAATTTGCATTCCCACCAGCAGTGCAGAAGTGTTCCCTTTTCTCCGCATCCACGCCAACATCTCTGGTCTTGAGATTTTGTGATATAGGCTAGTCTCATTGGAGTCAGATGATATCTCAAAGTAGTTTTGATTTGCATTTCTCTGATGATTAAAGATGATGAGCATTTTTTCATATGTCTGAAGGCCGTGCGCCTGTCTTCTTCAGAGAAGTTTCTCTTCAAATCCCTTGCCCAGCCTGCGATGGGATCCCTTGTTTTTTTCTTGCTGATGCGTTTGAGTTCTCTGTGGATTCTGGTTATTAAACCTGTGTCAGAGATATACCCTGCAAATATCTTCTCCCATTCTGAGGGCTGTCTGCTTGCTCTGCTTACTGTGTTCTTAGCTGTGCAGAAGCTTTTTAGTTTGATCAAGTCCCAGTAGTGTATTTTTGAAGCTGCTTCAATTGCCCGAGGGGTTCTCCTCATGAAATACTCGACCAGACCAATTTCTTCAAGGGTTTTCCCTGCACTCTCCTCTAGTATTTTTATAGTTTCATGTTTTAAGTTTAAATCTTTAATCCAATGAGAGTCTGTCTTAGTTAATGGTGAAAGGTGTGGGTCCAATTTCAGTCTTCTGCAGGTTGCCAGCAAGTTGACCCAGCACCATTTGTTAAATAGGGAATCTTTTCCCCACTGAATGTTTTTAATTGGCTGGTCAAACATCAAATAGCGGTAAGTAGCTGGATTCATCTCTTGGTTCTCTATTCTGTTCCAGATATCTACTTCTCTGTTTTTGTGCCAATACCATGCTCTTTTGATCACTATCGATTTGTAGTAAAGTCTGAGGTCTGGTAGTGTGATTCCTCCTGTTTTGTTTTTATTTCTGAGTAATGTCTTGGCTATTCGAAGTTTCTTCTGATTCCATATAAAACGAAGTAATGTTTTTTCAAGATCTTTAAAATATGACAGTGGAGCTTTAATAGGGAGTGCGTTGAAATTATATATTGCTTTGGGTAGTATGGACATTTTGATAATGTTGATTCTTCCTAGCCATGAGCATGGTATGTTTTTCCATTTGTTGACATTTTCAGCTATTACTTTTCTTAGAGTTTCATAGTTCCCTTTATAGAGATCTTCCACGTCTTTTGTTAGGTAAATTCCCAAATATTTCATCTTCTTTGGCACTACTGTGAATGGGATAGAGTCCTTAACTGCTTTTTCAACTTGACTGTTGTTGGTGTATATAAAGGCTACCGATTTATGGATGTTGATTTTGTAACCTGAGACGCTGCTGTATTCCTTGATCACTTCTAGGAGTTTTGTAGTAGAGTCCCTAGTGTTTTCCAGATACACAATCATATCATCTGCGAAGAGCGAAAGTTTGATCTCTTCTGACCCTATATGGATACCCTTGATCACCTTTTCTTCCCTAATTGCGGTGGCTAAAACTTCCATTACAATGTTGAAAAGCAATGGAGACAATGGGCAGCCTTGTCTGGTTTCTGATCTGAGTGGAAATGATTCAAATTTAACTCCATTCAATATGATATTGGCTGTGGGTTTGCTGTAGATGGCCTCTATCAGTTTAAGAAAAGTCCCTTCTAGACCAATTTTCTTGAGTGTTCTGATCATGAAGGGATGCTGGATATTATCAAAAGCTTTTTCTGCATCAATTGAGAGAATCATATGGTCTTTGTTTTTTAATTTGTTTATGTGCTGAATTACATTTATAGATTTAAGTATATTCAGCCAGCCTTGAGACCTTGGGATAAAACCAACTTGGTCATGATGTATAATTTGTTTGATGTGTTGCTGGATTCTTTTTGTTAGGATCTTGTTGAATATTTTTGCATCAATATTCATTAGTGATATTGGTCTATAATTTTCTTTTCTTGTTGGGTCTTTTCCTGGTTTGGGGATCAGGGTGATGTTTGCTTCATAGAACGTGTTGGGTAGTCTTCCTTCTTTTTCTACATTTTGGAACAGGTTGAGTAATATAGGTACTAATTCCTCTTTAAAGGTTTGGTAGAATTCTGACGTGAAACCATCTGGTCCCAGGTTTTTCTTTTTAGGGAGGTTTTGTATAGTTGATGCTATTTCTGAACTTGATATGGGTCTGTTCAACATTTCCACTTGATTATGGTTAAGTCTTGGAAGGTGGCGTGCTTCCAAGTATCGGTCAATTTCCTTCAGATTTTCATATTTCTAAGAATAAAGTTTCTTGTAATATTCATTAAGGATTTTTTAGATTTCTGATGAGTCTGTTGTTATTTCGTCTTTCTTGTTTCTGATTGATGATATTAGAGATTTTACCCTTTTTTTCC
Source organism: Nycticebus coucang (assembly GCF_027406575.1). Lineage (NCBI taxonomy): Eukaryota > Metazoa > Chordata > Mammalia > Primates > Lorisidae > Nycticebus > Nycticebus coucang. The sequence goes on along the minus strand of NC_069800.1, from coordinate 2,583,264 downwards.
TGATTAGGTTGGCCAGAGGTTTATTTATTTTATTGATCTTTTCAAAAAACCAACTTTTTGATTTATTGATCTGTTGCATTATTCTTTTGTTTTCAATTTCATTTGATTCTGCTCTAATTTTGGTTATTTCTTTTCTTCTACTGGGTTTGGGGTTGGAATGTTCTTCCTTTTCCAGTTGCTTGAGATGTCCCATTAAGTTGTTAACTTCCTCTCTTTCCGTTCTCTTGAGGAAGGCTTGCAGTGCTATAAATTTCCCTCTTAGAACTGCCTTTGTTGTGTCCCAGAAGTTCTGATAGTTTGTGTCTTCATTGTCGTTTTGTTCCAAAAAATTGGCGATTTCTTTCTTAATCCCATCTCTGACCCAGCTATCATTCAGCATAAGGTTATTTAACTTCCATGTTTTTGTATGAGTATGCAGATTCCTGTTGTTACTCAATTCAAGTTTTATTCCATGGTGGTCCGAGAAGATGCATGGAATAATTTCTATTCCTTTAAATTTACTGAGGTTAGACTTGTGACCTAAAATGTGGTCAATTTTGTAGTAAGTTCCGTCTGCTGGTGAGAAGTATGTGTATTCAGTTTTGTTGGGATGAAATGTTCTGTAGATGTCTGCTAAATCTAAATATTGGATGGTTAGGTTTAAATCTAAGATTTCTTTGCTCAGCTTCTTGCTGGAGGATCGATCCAACACTGCCAAAGGAGTGTTGAAATCTCCGACGATTATGGAGCTGGAGGAAATCAAGTTACTCATGTCTGTTAGAGTTTCTCTTATAAATTGAGGTGCATTCTGGTTGGGTGCATAGATATTAATAATTGAGATCTCATCATATTGAGTATTACCCTTAACAAATATGAAGTGACCATTCTTGTCCTTCCTTACTTTTGATCGTTTAAAGCCTGCTGTATCTACAAATAAAATTGCAACACCTGCTTTTTTCTGATTACAATTTGCCTGAAATATGGATGACCATCCTTTCACCCTGAGTCTGTATTTGTCTTTTAAGTTGAGATGTGACTCTTGTATGCAACAAATATTTGGCTTGAGTTTTTGTATCCAGTCAGCTAACCTATGCCTCTTTAGTGGACAGTTTAAGCCATTCACATTGATGGAGAGTTTTGATAAGTCTGGTGGAATTTTGGGTATCGAGTTTTTCAAAGGTCCAGTGGACATTTTTAATCCTTTCACCAGTGTGGAAGTTGGAGTTTGATCCGAAGTTTCTGAGTGAGTTTAGTTTTTTGGTATAGGATTGGGTTGGTCATTGTGGAGGATAGGTCTGATAATATCCTGAAGAGCTGGTTTACTTATGGCAAATTTTTTCAACATATGAATGTCATTGAAGTATTTAATTTCTCCATCATAGATGAAACTCAGTGTAGCTGGATACAAGATCCAGGGTTGAAAGTTATTTTGCTTTAGGAGATTAAAAGTAGATGACCACCCTCTTCTGGCTTGAAAAGTTTCAGCAGAGAGATCTGCAGTTATTCTAATATTCTTACCTTTGTATGTAATAGTTTTCTTTCGCCGGACTGCTTTGAGAATCTTCTCTTTCATGTTAACTTTAGTGAAGTCAATTATGATATGTCTGGGGGATGACTTATTGGGGTTGAATCGTGCTGGGGTTCTTAAGCTGTCTGCTATCTGAATTTCGGATTCTCTAGGCATGTCTGGAAAATTTTCTTTGATAATTTCATGCAGAAGGGCCTCTGCGCCCTTGGAGGCCACTTCATCTTTCTCAGAAATCCCTATAATTCTTATATTGCTTTTTTTCGAATTATCTGAGAGTTCTCTGAGTGAGTGATCCGTTTTTGCTCTCCATTTCTCTTCCTCTTTGAGAGATTGGGAGCATTCGAAGACTTTATCTTCAATGTCAGAAATCCTTTCTTCTGCTTGCTCCATTCTGTTGCTGAGGGATTCTACTGTATTTTTCATATCTTTGAGGGCTGTAAATTCTTGCTTCAGTGTGTCTAAGTCTTTGGTGGTTTTGTCTTTAAATTCGTTAAGTTCTTGAGACAACTTTTGAATTTCTCCTCGAATTCCTAATTCCATTTTATTAATCTTGTCTGCAATCCAAATTCTGAATTCAATTTCTGACATCTCAGCCAGTTGTTTATGAATGGGATCTTCAATCACATCTGCCGTATCGTTTCTTGGGGGGGTTGATCTGTTCTGGTTATTCATGTTACCAGAGTTTTTCCCCTGATTCCGCCCCATGGTTAATTTACTCCCTTTGTTTTTTCCCCTGGGGCTTTATCGAGGGGCCGTACAGTGTTGTGGCCTGAGAAACTTGGGCCCTGTCTGGTGTGGTGGAGCAAAGTGGTTCTGTCTTGTTTTCAGCTGGTTTCTGTTCGATCCTATTGCAACTTCTACTCTGGCTTGAAGTCTCAGCTGTGTGGAAAAATCAGCAATTAAGTCACCCCGCCTGCCCACCTCTGGCCGCAGTTGGAAAAGGAGAATCAAACCTTCCTACAACCGCACACCCAGGGCACTGCCTGAAAAGTCCTTAGTCTATTAGCCCAGTTCAAAAGGTCCAAATCAACTGTCTCAATTGGCACCTGTCTCGGGTGGGAGAGTTCAAGAGGTCTCTGGGAACTAAATCACAGGGGCCTGATGACTCCTCTGACACTGCTCACCCCAGTGCAGTGTGGAGTCAGGAGGAGCCACGCAGCAAACAGAGCGGTCTGAGAAGGTTGACGTCTCCTTCCCCACTTTGCCCCTTTGTCGGACCCAGTCACTGGTATCTGTGCAGATGGCTAACCCAGTTGCTTGCAGTGAACAGACACTCCAGGGGTTTGCACTTGCCTTGCAAGGAAGTCTGCCAGGCCCCTGCAGACTGCCGCTATCTAGCAGGAGGAGATGGGGCCTGACATCTTTGAGTGCTTGATGCAGGTGATGGGCAGGAGGTGTTCACTCAGGCTTAGCCCCGTCTCTGATGGATGCTGCTAACAGAACAGAACAGAACAGACAACTTTGAGGGGTTCTGTCTCTGTTCCTGCCGAAATCGCCTACAGAAGACGGGCTGTTCTGAGTTCAAACGTCTTTGCTGCTGGAGGTTTGTGTCCTCTTTGCTACTGGAGGTTTGTGTCCGATCACCTCTCTGGGTCGGCCCCGCCCTGGAAGCCTCCTGCTTTGTTTTTATTTCTGAGTAATGTCTTGGCTATTCGAGGTTTTTTCTGATTCCATATTGTTTTTTCAAGATCTTCAAGGTATGACGGTTGAACTTTAATAAGGATTGCATTAACATTATATATTGTTTTGGGTAGTATGCACATTTTAACAATGTTGATTCTTCCCAGCCATGAGCATGGTATGTTTTTTTTTTCATTTGTTAACATTTTTAGCTATTTATTTTCTTAGAGTTTTCATAGTTCTCTTTATAGAGATCTTTCACGTCCTTTGTTAGATAAACTCCCAAATATTTCATCTTCTTTGGCACTACTGTGAATGGGATAGAGTCCTTAACTGTTTTTTCAACTTGACTATTATTGGTATATATAAAGGCTACCGATTTATGAATGTTGATTTTGTAACCTGAGACGCTGCTGTATTCCTTGACCACTTCTAAGAGTTTTGTAGGAGAATCTCTGGTGTTGTCCAGATATACAACCATATCATCTGTGAAGAGCGACAGTTTGATCTCTTCTGACCCTATATGGACACCCTTGATCACCATTTCTTCCCTAATTGCAGTGGCTAAAACTTCCATTACAATGTTAAAGAGCAATGGAGACAATGGGCAGCCATGTCTGGTTCTTGATCTGAGTGGAAATGATTTCAATTTAACTCCATTAAATATGATATTGGCTGTGGGTTTGCTGTAGATGGCCTCTATCAGTATAAGAAATGTCCCTTCTATACCAATTTTCTTAAGTGTTCTGAACATGAAGGGATGCTGGGTATTATAAAAAGCTTTCTCTGCATACATTGAGAGAATCATATGGTCTTTGTTTTTTAATATGTTTATGTGCTGAATTATACTTATAGATTTATGTATATTGAACCAGCCTTGAGACCCTGGGATAAAACCAACTTGGTCATGATGTATAATTTGTTTGATGTGTTGCTGGATTCTTTTTGTTAGGATCTTGTTGAATATTTTTGCATCAATATTCATTAGTGATATTGGTCTATAATTTTCTTTTCTTGTTGGGTCTTTTCCTGGTTTGGGGATCAGGGTGATGTTTGCTTCATAGAACGTGTTGGGTAGTCTTCCTTCTTTTTCTACCTTTTGGAACAGGTTGAGTTATATAGGTACTAATTCCTCTTTAAAGGTTTGGTAGAATTCTGACGTGAAACCATCTGGTCCCGGGCTTTTCTTTTTAGGGAGGTTTTGTATGGTTGATGTTATTTCTGAACTTGATATGGGCCTGTTCAACATTTCCACTCGATTCTGGCTAAGTCTTGGAAGGTGACGTGCTTCCAAGTATTGGTCAATTTCCTTCAGATTTTCATATTTCTGAGAATAAAGTTTCTTGTAATATTCATTCAGGACATTTTGAATTTCTGAGGAGTCTGTTGTTATTTCGTCTTTGTCATTTCTGTTTGATGAGAGTAGAGATTTTACTCTTTTTTCCTGATTAGGTTGGCCAAAAGTTTATCTATTTTAGTGACCTTTTCAAAAAACCAACTTTTTGATTTATTGATCTGTTGTATAATTATTTTGTTTTTTATTTCATTTAATTCTGCTCTAATTTTGGTTATTTCTTTTCTTCTACTGGGTTAGGGGTTGGAATGTTTTTCCTTTTCCAGTTGCTTGAGATGTCCCATTAAGTTGTTAACTTCCTCTCTTTCCGTTCTCTTGAGGAAGGCTTGCAGTGCTATAAATTTCCCTCTTAGGACTGCCTTTGTGGTATCCCAGAGGTTCTGATAATTCATGTCTTCATTGTCGTTTTGTTCCAAAAAATTGGCGATTTCTTTCTTAATCTCATCTCTGACCCAGCTATCATTCAGCATAAGGTTATTTAACTTCCATGTTTTTGTATGAGTATGCAGATTCCTATTGTTACTCAGCTCAACTTTTATTCTATGGTGGTCTGAGAAGATGCAAGGAATAATTTCTATTCCTTTAAATTTACTGAGGTTAGACTTGTGACCTAAGATGCGGTCGATTTTGCTTTAAGTTCCGTGGGCTGATGACAAGTATGTGTATTCAGTTTTGTTGGGATGAAATGTTCTGTAGATGTCTGCTAAAACCAAATGTTGGATGGTTAGGTTTAAATCTAAAATTTCTTTCCTCAGCTTCTTATTGGAGGATCCATCCAACACTGCCAAAGGAGTGTTGAAATCTCCAACTATTATGGAGCTGGAGGAAATCAAGTTGCTCATGTCTGTTAGAGTTTCTCTTATAAATTGAGGGGCATTCTGGTTGGGTGCATAGATATTAATAATTGAAATCTAATCATATTGAGTATTACCCTTAACAAATATGAAGTGGCCATTCTTATCCTTCCTTATTTTTGTTGGTTTAAAGCCTATTGTGTCTGCAAATAAAATTGCAACACCTGCTTTTTTCTGATTACCATTTGCCTGAAATATGGATGACCATCCTTTCACCCTGAGTCTATATTTGTCTTTTTAGGTAAGATGTGACTCTCGTATGCAACAAATATCTGGCCTGAGTTTTTTTATCCAGTCAGCTAAACTATGTCTCCGTAGAGGACAGTTTAAGCCGTTCACATTAATGGAGAATATTGATAAGTCAGGTAACATTTTGGGTATCGAGTTTTTCAAAAGTCCAGTGGACATTTTTAATCCTTTCGCCACTGTGGAAGTTGGAGTTTGATCTAAATTTTCTGAGTGAGTTTAATTTTGTGGTAGAAGATTGGGCTGTTCATTATGGAGGATAGGTCTGAGAATATCGTAAAGAGCTGGTTTGGGCATGGCAAATTTCTTCAATATATGAATGTCATTAAAGTATTTAATTTCTCCATCATAAATGAAACTCAGTTTGGCTGGATACAGGATCTGGGGTTGAAAGTTATTTTGCTTTAGGAGATTAAAAGTCGATGACCACCCTCTTCTGGGCTTGAAAAGTTTCAGCAGAGAGATCTGCAGTCATTCTAATATTCTTCCTATTGTAGGTACTGGATTTGTTATTTCTGGCTGCTTTCAGAATTTTCTCCTTCATATTAACTTTAGTGAAGTTAATTATGATATGCCTGAGGGATGTCTTCCTTGGATTGAGTCATGCTGGAGTTCTGAAACTGTCCGCTACCTGCATTTCAGAATCTCTTGGCCTGTCTGGAAAATTCTCTTTCATAATTTCATGGAGAAGGGCCTCTGTGCCCAGCGAGGCCACTTCATCACTTTCACAAATTCCAATGAAGTGGATATTAGCCTTCTTCGAATTATCCCAGAGCTCTCTGAGAGAATGATCCATTTTTGCTCTCCATTTCTCTTCCTCTGAGAGTTTTGGAGCGTTCAAATGTTTTGTCTTCAGTGTCAGAAATCCTTTCGTCTGCTTTCTCCACTCTGTTACTGAGGGTTTCTACTGTATTTTTCAGATCTTTGAGGTCTGCAAATTCTTTTTTTTTTTTTCTAGTGAACATTTTAATGTCTAAATGTATCTGGAAAATATAAACACATAAAATACTTCACTGCACAATGGCTCTAGATCATTACTGTTTAATATAAATGTAAGCCACAAATGGAAATGATATATGTAATTTTAAGTTTTCTTACAGTCACTTTAAGAGAGATTTTAAAAGAGTGAAATTAATTTCAATTATAAATGTTATTTAACCTAGTATAGTATCAACATAAAAATAATTGATAAGATTTTTCTATATTACTTTATTTATACTAAGTCTATGAAATCTGGTATGTGTTTTGCACTACAGCACATCTCCATTTGTACTAGATGCATTTCAAGTATTTAAAAGGCATCTTTGGCTAATGACTACCATATTGGGCAGTACAGATATCAATAAACAAAGCTTTACTGAAAAATTGAAATTAATGAATATATAATCACAATGTTCAATTCAATATTCCAAGCCTCTAGAAGAATTCCAGACATAAAGCCACATGTGTTTTCTGTGTTTTCCCATAGACTCTATAGGCAAATATGAAAGAACTTAATATATATGAGAATGTCCAGAAAGTATTCAGCCATTGTTAATACTATTTTTCATATTACATGGCTACTTTCCACACAGCTGTGAAGAAGCAAAAAAGATTATTACTAATTCCTAGTGAGTAGAAGGAAAGAGTTCTAAATTCTTAGAAGTTTAGATTTGCAAAGAAACTTTCTCTGAAATTTTTGTGAACCTTTAGAATTAAATATAGCCTTTGATACTATAGTCCTTTCATAATCAGAGAGAAGGAAGGAGAATGGTTAGCACTTAGTATCATTTATGTAGTCACTTCTGAGCTTTGTAAGTGTAAAAGTTCAATCTTCAAAGCTATAATTCTAAAATAATGGAATGTTAGAACCTTTGAGTTTCAATCTATGTCTAGATCACAGAAAGAGCCTACTAAATAAATCTACCAAAAATAGCTTAAAGTAAAGCTTTTCTCCATACTTTTTCATACTAAACTTCTACTGGTTTAGGGTCATTTAATTATTTTTTTTTATTTTGTGTAATCTTGATATTAATATTTAATTATTATGTTATAATTTGTGACTATGAATCTAATGTCACATGTAAATTTCTCTGAGTTTAATTGCCTCTTTTAAAACTAATTAATCAACATTAAAATTAAATTTTTATGCATAAAATATAGGAAAAATACAAAGAAAATCTTGCTTTGGGAAATATGCTTTCTCTTTGATCTAATTCAGATCTTGTGTCATTATATTATTTTCTACAAGTCCTGGTCTTATTAAGACCTAAGCCTTGTGGAATTCCCTTGCTCAACTTCCTCTCCCATACCAAAGAAGGAGGCCTAGAATGATTGAAAGGCAAGGATAAATTAAAGCCCTGCCTCATTCATTCTAGATGCATCCTTTTCTTTAGAGTGCCAAGGCATCAGCCTAGCTCATGACAACCTCAAATTCCTGGGTTCAGATGATCCTCCTGCTCCCATTTCTTGAGTAGCTTGGACCACAGTTGCCCACCACAATGCCCAGCTAATTTTTCTGTTTTTAGTAGAGATGAGGGTCTGGCTCTTGCTCAGGCTGGTCTTAAACGCCTAAGCTCAAGCAATCCTCCTAGGGCTGCAAATTTTTGCTTCAGTGCGTCAAAATCTTTGGTGGTTTTGTCTTTAAATTCATTAAATTATTGAGACAACTTTTGAATTTCTCCTTGAATTTCTAATTCCGACTTTTGAATTGTTGCTTGAAGTTCTAATTCCAAATTTTCCTCCATTTTATTAATCTTATTTGCAATCCCAATTCTGAATTTGATTTCTGACATCTCAGCCAGGTGTTTATGAATGGGATGTTCAGTTTCATCTGCCATATCTTTCCTTGGGGGTGTTGATCTATTCTGGTTATTCATGTTACCAGAGTTTTTCCACTGATTCTGCTCCATGATTGTTTTATACCATTTGATTTTTACCCTGGAGCTTTGTTGAGGACCCGTACAGTGCTATGGCCTGAGAAACTGGAGCCCTATTTGGTGTGGTGGAGCTAAGTGGTTCTGTCTTGTTTTCAGCTGGTCTCTGTTCGACCCTACTGAAACAGTTACTCTGGGTTGAAGTCTCAGCTGTGGAGAAATACCAGCAATTAAGTGACCCCACCCCCTGCAGGCAACAATTGGAAAAGGAAAATTAAATCTTCTTACAACCACACATCCAGGGGACCTCTCAGTCAGCACCTGTATCAGGTGTGGGAGTTTCAAAGGTCTCTGGCAACTGGATCACAGGGGTCTGGTGACTACTCTGATATGGCTTGCTTCAGTGCTGTGTGGAGTCAGGAGGAGCCACCCAGCAAATAGATCAGTCTGGGAAGCTTGCTGCCTCCTTCCCAACCTGTACCTCTGTCACACCCAGTCACTGATAGCCCCGCAATTGGCTGACCCAGTTGCCTGTAGTGAACAGATACTCCAGGGGGTTGCACCTGCCTAAATCACAAGGAAATCTATTTCTGCTCAGCCAAGCCATTGTGCTCTGCCTCTATCTAGCATGGGGAGGTGAGGCCTGACAACCTCAGGCGCTTGATGGAGGCTGGGGGGTGTTCACTCAGTTCCAGCCCCGCCCCTGATTGATGTTACTGACAGAACAGAACAACTTTGTGGGAATTTGTTTCTGTCCCTGATAAATTCCCCTGTAGAAGAGAAGCTGTTTTGAGTTCCCAGAGGCTGCACCTCAGGCCCTGTCTTTGCTCCTGCAGGTTTGTATTTGGTTACCTGTCAGTTCCAGCCTCCTGTCTTCCTTTGTCTATAGGCTGACCATCTCCTGAGGGCTGGGTGCGTCTTAGGCTCAGTAAAGCAGTCCTTTGGATCAGCCCCACCCTGGGAACTTCCTGGGTCTGCGAGTGCATTTCTAGTCCCTGAGCTCCACCCAGGTCGGTACCACCTCAGGCAAACCCTTTACTCACAGGGCCTGCATTTGCATCCCAGATCTGTTCCATGGTGGTTGCCACCTGAGTAGATGCCCAGCCTCCTCTGGTTGCTCAGGGAGACAGGTGGTGTGGCTTCAGAATATCTGGGAGTGAGCCCTATTTTGCTAAAAGACAGCTGCTGCTCTGCACCTCAGGGCACAGCTGCTCTGGTCTGGTTCTCTCTTAGCCGACCGTCCTCTCCTCACTCCCATGCCCCAGAGTCAGCACTGACCAGCTGCAGTTTAGGCACTGTCCACACCCCTCAGGAAATCACCCAAGAATCTGGACTCCTGGGGGACAGGACTCCAGACATCAGAGGCTAAAAGTTCAAAATAAAGGTACCAGTATGGCCACATTCCCTCTGGAGGCTCTAGCAAAGAGTCCTTCCTGGCCTCTTCCAGGAGCTGGTGGCACTCCTTGGTTTCCTTGGCTTGTAGCCACATCACTATGGTCTCTCCCTCTTTCTTCATGTCCCCTTCTGCTCTGTGTGTGTCTTATGAGGACGTGTCATTGGATTTAGGACCCACCCTAACCTAGGTAATCTAGAATGATTTCATCTCTACTCCCTACAGCAGTTATATCTACAAAGATCCCTTTTTCAAATCATGTCACATTCATAGGCCCCAGGGACCTGGATGTGGACATGTCCTTTCAGGGGATACCATTCAACCCCCTATGGGCATCTTGAAATTATTCCAAATTCTGAAGGTAAGGACCAGGGCCCAGTCACTCTGGACACTTGGATGCCAATGGTGCTTAAATGAAGGCATGAGCTGTGCATGGGTCAGAGCCAGGGCTGCTGGTCTCTTCAAGTCACACTGGAAGGGCACCCAGCAGCAACACACTACTGGGGAGAAACTCCTCTGCTTCCTGGCTTTGAAATACTTAGAATTTGGGCTGGGCACAGTGACTCATGCCTGTAATCCTAGCACTCTGGGAGACCGAGATCAGTGGATTGCTTGAGCTCAGAGTTCAAGACCAGCCTGAACAAGAGCAAAAACTGTCTTTACTAAAATAGAAAAACTAGCCGGGCATCATGGTGGGCACCGGTAGTCCCAGCTACTCATAAAGCTGAGGCAAGAGGGTCACTTGAGTCCAGTGAGTTTGAGGTTGCTGTGAGCTGTGACACCATGGCACTTTACCAAGGGTGACAAAATGAGACACTGTCTCAAAAAAAAAAATCCACAAAATACTTAGAATTTGATTTGAAGCTCTTCTGCAGACTTCCAAGTTCTTAACTTGGAAGGTGAGGAGTATGGAGCCCCTAAGAGCAAAAAACACACCTGCAAGTGGGGGAGATGAGCATGGTGCTGCTTCACAAATCCAGCTCATAGTGGTGATGAAAAACTAACAAAATTCCACCAGCCAACCCTGGCTTGGCCAGAGCACACTGCTCTCCTCTGTGATTTGATCCAAAGTAGGAAGGGCCTCCCACCTTTTAGGAGCAGTGTGACAATGTCAGGCCCCCATTCCTGCTTCATTCCTGCCATCCCACTATGACTCTCAGTGCGTGTGATGCCCTCACTTTCATCTGTCCTCACATTCATCTGTCCATCGGTGGCAGCCAAGACACTCTAAGGTCAAGTCAAACTGAGATTCTAAGGACCATCCAAGGAGAATTGCTGACACTGCTGCTGTTCTCTGGGTCTGTGTGTCTCTCAGAGAAAGAGAAAGACTTGCACGCGTCAGAAGAATGCAGACAAGCAGTAGTTGAAAGCACTGTGTTAAATGAACCAACAGCTCAATCCAAAGGCACCACACAGAACACACAAAGGCAGAGGAAATAGGTCTTTGTTATTTTGCCCGGTTTCATCATGGCACCAGAATGGGTGTTATTTTCCCTCCATTGATCTCAGTGATAGGAAAAGGATCCCAGACCCCTGCCATGTCTCTCTCAGCACTTTCAGAGTCCAAGGCCAATTGAGCAACAGGAAGGTTAAGAATCAAAGGGTATGCTGTGAGTCAGAGGACTTTCCAGACAGGGCCTTCCACAGCTGGACTTGGGGAGATACTGGCTTTGGGTCTGATTGGTGGACAAAAGCAGATCCAGTGATCAAGATTAAAGTGTTTCCTTCTGGGAAAACATAGAATGAATGAGGAACATTTGCAGGGAAAGAGGCAGGATTTACAGAGACACCTATTTTCAGTTCCCAAGTGGATATACATAGTTAGATACATTTTAAAATCTAGAGCTCATAATAGGCCACATTTTCTATCAATGTCTACGTCTGATATAAAACTTGCCATGATCTTGAACTCTGGTCCACAAAGAACCAGAGTTAGCTAAGGGAGAAACTGTTTATATAGAGAGCTTAGTGAGAAACACACTGGATTGTGACAAATTATTATTTTTTTAAATCCTGTTCTTTTGATGAATCCTTTCCCTTATGGTAACTAGATCTCAAAAATTATTAGGTTTTATGAGTTCAATACAGTGTTGTGCTTTTATAGGAAACTCGCCATTGGGTACCAATGTAAACCTTCATTTGTGACTCAGATGGTTATGCACAGGGGCCATGGCTGAGCTACTAGCGCTCCCGTTTCTAGGGGGACACCGACAGCCTGGGCAGGTTAGCTCTGCCCAGCAAGACTGGAATGGGACAACAAGTGAGAGAAGCAACACATTAGCTCAGGATCACATGGCCTCGAGTCAAACCACAGCTCTGTGAGGGCTGTGCCTGTGGCTAAAGGAGTAGGGTGCCGGCCCCATATGCAGAGGTGGTGTGTTCAAATCCAGCCCCAGCCAAAAACTGCAAAAAAAAAAAAAAAAAAAAAAAACAGAGCTCTGCCAGTCGTTGACTGGAGGCCTGGAGCCCATTGCTTCTCCTCTTGGTCCCCCGTCTCATCATCTAGAAAATGGGTTCTTCACAGTATCTAATCCATAAGATTGTTGTGAGGATCACACAAGCTACCAAAGGTTAGATACGTGAGCTGTTATCATCACCATCATCATTTGACACAAAAAATTGAAGACCTTTCCCTAAAAGGAAGAACATGTTTATTTCTCCTCCATCCGCTCAACATACATCTTGCCCACCAGTAACATCACGGAGACAGCATTTTGCTATGTAGCACCAGGCATTACACAGCATTTGAGGGGGAAAGCAGCCACACTTTTTATTTCTGCTGTCTAGGGACGTAGGACGCACCGCCAGAACAGGGGAGCACAATAAGAGACAAAGGTCCATGTGGAAGACACTCCTTCCGGAGTGGGCGCGGCCAGCCCCTCACTTGGCAGAGTGCTGCTTGTAAACCTCCAGGAACTCCTGCACGTTGTCCGGGGACCACGAGATGAATGGCGCCCTCTGGTGGATGTCAGTGGGAAGGATGTCTAGGACAGCCTCCTTCCCCGTGGTAGCCACGCTCCCCGCCTTCTCCCTGATGTAAGGCATGGGGTTACACTCATACAGCAGCCTCAGCTGGAAAACTAGACCAGAGCAGCCCCCTCATACAGGAGGTATTACATAGAGAGGGGATTTGTTCTGTAGCAAAGTAGTGCAGAGCTGGTGGGAGTAACCGATAGTCCCTCTTTCCTACTATGAGGTTGTGAAAGTTCCCTCCCAGCCCAGGTTACATCTGAAAGGAAACGGTTAGCCTGAACCCACAGTAGATTACCTGATGCAAATTCGAGACAGACCACCTGGATGCAGAATGACATTTTGGCAGAACTGATGAGTCCCTTCTCTTTACAACATGGAAACTGGACTTAATGAGTGACTGTGTGTGTGTGTGTGTGTTTTGGATGGAGCTTAGGCTATTCTAAAAGCATCAGAAAAATCCATGGTAGTGTCTGGCTGCAGACATCTGGAGAGCAGACTGGCTCCTCCCAACAGTATAATATTGTTTGCAACCCCGTATGAATTCCCTTTACAACTCCCCTAAGGCCCGAGGGCTGGAATTTTGTATGTTATACATCTTGGCAGTTATGTTAAATATTAACTTTTTATCGTTATGCATTTTCATGCAGCCTGCCTACTGAGCGACATTGCAGGTGTTTCCTAACTCTATTTTCATGTAGGTGTCATGGCCAGATTGGAAAATCTGGGGGGAATAAAGGAGGAGCCTTAATATGTGTGTTCAGGAACAGTTTTTGGAGGCATTGAGAAAAGTACTGTAAGGCAGGCTAATCTGATAGGCTGGGGTGTGTGAGGTGCTGCGGCAGAAATGGCATTCTAGGTAGATAAGGGTGCCTTCAGCAGACTGCACCCCATTCACAGCAAACAGCTCTCACTACATCCAAATATATAGAAGTCTAACTATCTTAAGGAGAGTATGGGACTGTGTTTGTCAGCTCTTGCCACTTTTTCTTGGCAGAAGAAAATCCAAATGATAAAGTCAATCAGACGAATGATTGAATGGCAATGAGGAATTTGCTTCTCTCATGTTTAAAAAAAAAAAAAAAAGCAAAGGTGAAAATAAACTAGACACTGTATGGAGGGGGCACACTGCCACCCTGGGGGAAGGAAAGCAGGTGCTTCTTACCCAGTGTGAGACAGCACAGCCCACCCTGGGGACCCTGTGAGCCTTGGGGCTATGTGGTCAGTGGAAACAGCTCACCTGAAAGCTATAGGTTTACCCAAAGATTCGTTACTTCCCTAAAAGGTAGCATTTCCCAAGTAGCAAATATCAGCTCATTAGTCATTTCTATTTTATGCTTTTTGAAAGCAACCAAAGAAGACTCCTATTTGGGATACGTATTGGACTTGCTGCCTTGGAAATGAGCCTGGGCTGTTTCATTTCCCTTTATGAATAGAATTCACCTTGCCCAAGCCAAACCACATACCCACTGGAAACTCTCTGGATGCTTAGTCTCCCTCCTGAGCATTAATTCTCTTTCCCAAAACACTGGAAGGTCTCTCCAGGAGACCGTTTTTATGTTTAGTTAGTATCGCGTGGCTTTCCTTGTAATCTAGAAAAGAGTATATCACCGACATCCTTAGCAACTTACTAGAGGATAACAGCTACCATAACCTTTCTATCTTCCTAAATCAAATCCCTCAGGCTGGAAATGCAATCTACTGCTTGTAAGTCACTCTCCAGGGCATGTGCTTACCTTTCCACTGGGGTTCTTCTTGTTAGCGGGGTACAGAAAGATCCCACCATAGACCAGAGTGCGTTAAACATCGGAACCATGGAGCCCACCATAGGGAACTGAGTTATCCTGCAAGGTTAAGAACAGCAATGACCAGGGTTGTAGAAAATAAAGGAAGTGAGTTCCCTTTGTGTCCCCTGTGTGTGTTTGATTCCACAGCCATTCACTGGGCACCTTCCGATGTGTGAAGCACAAAGTAGAACAATGAAAACAGCTCACAAGAGGTCACATCACCCACAGAAGCCCCAAGGAGAGTGTGGTTGACTCTATCTCTGGGGTCGGGGAAAGCCTCACAAGAATTGTGCCATTTAGTAGCACTGTAAAGGTCAAGAAGGATTTCTGCCAACCTAGGGAGCGGACACTGCTCAAGTCAAGGCTTAGCAACAAGGAGAGGGGAGTGCTGTTGTCACCAGACCTGGCAGAGGAGCCTGCAGGACTAGTGAGAGTGTATGCAGGGTGGGGGAGGGAAAGTTAAAGGAGCTGATTCAGCTGGAGGAAGAGCCTGGGGCCAGCTCTCAGGACTTCCAACACCATGGGAACAACAGGAAAACAGTAGGTGCCTGTGCATTTGAAGAAAGGGTATTACAGGACTTTATCTCAAAAATGCAATCAGTGTAACCTAATTTTTTGTACCTTCAATGAATCCCAAAGAATAAAACAAAAAAAAAAATTAAACAAAGGGTATGACATCAGCTATTCCCATGCAGAGCCAGCTCTTTAATCAGCCATTTCTCCTCTTTAGAGTCACTAGTTTGTACCCTCCTTAGGCAGATACTAAGATAGACATTCTCATTCCTGAGAAGACTGGTAAAAGCCATCTAGGCCAAGATGGACACATACTGCATGGCTGGTGCCGGGGTGGGAGAACCACACTTTGAACCATCTGGGACCAGGAACCTGTGGAGAGGAAAATGCCTCATTGCTATACACTCATGCATCTGGGTGAGTTTATCATTCAGATTTTATTCTGCCAAGAGAAAGTTGCAAGAGCTGACACAGACTGTCCCATTTTGAGATGTCAGCACAAAAATTTCAGTCCCCAGTGCGGAGATGAGAACTTAATCACGGGCTTGGTGCAGATGAAAATCCAACCGACTTCCATCCCTCTTTTCTTTCACCTCAAAGGTCAATCATGAATCAATAGATTTCCACAAAACTCAAGAAGCCCAAATGAGGTCTAAGGCCCTTAATCCCAGGATCCCTTCTCTCCTCAGAGGACACCTCCTCCCTCCAGAGCTGCCCCTGATGCCAGATGTCCGGACACTGCCTCAGCCCCACCCCAGACCCCTCACTTACTGGGGGTAACTTTTTCTTCTTGACATACTCAGTGACAGCAGGGTCAAAGTCCTTGGCGTAGCCTTCGTTAAGGCTATAGATGTTACCATTCCTTTTGATCTTCACACCCTTGTCCACCAAATTGAACTCTCTGATGGCCTTCAGAGACACAGAAGGAAGGTCAGGAGATGACCACCTGTCTCCCCCAGGCGTGGACACATGTGCATTTCACTGTTCTAGGCTGGGGAAGTGGCCTCACCTCACCCTCGGTTACAAGTGACTTCTGCCAATTCTCCAAGAATTGCAAATGGGGGAGGGGGAGAGAAAGTGATGAGAACAAGTGACAAGGAAATGGAGGGGGTGAGGGAGAGGATGCTGCAGAAGCCATCGGGTGATTAAAGAGACTTTGACTTTGCAAGTGAGTTCAGTAAATCGAGAAAGAAACCACGCAGAAATAGGGAGTGCGAAACAGCAAAAGCCGCGACAATAAGGCCTGTGTGCCCAGAGGGATGGAGGATGTGACAGCCGGTACGAAAATAGGCTGCGAGTTGGGCCGGACAGCAGGTGGCTGTGGGAGAGAGGACCAGCCTCCAAGTGACACGGGCGCCTAGGGCTGTTCTCAGCTTTACATTTCTATCCTGAGGCAAGGATTCCCCTCTGTGCGTTTCCAAAGAACAAAGAAGAACCCCGAGTTTGGGTCCCAGCACGTTTAGCTTCAGACCTACCCTCAGTGACCAGCAGTTTCCTCGGTGCGCCTCCTCCCCCCACGGAGCCCCAGCGCTCAGCTTGTGTTGTTGGGGTCTGAGTTAGAGGTTTAGATTTGGAAAAAAATGCTACATGACTGCTGCTCGTCTGGATTAAGGACTGTTCTTTGCCATGTCAGTAGATTTCAGAGTCCACGTGTTTTTGCTACAGGGGTGATATGTAAACTTCTGAAATGATGTCTCCCACAGTTCCCGGGTGGACTGGACTAAGGATTCTCGTGGGCCCCTGTGTGTTACTGGTAAGAGGTCCAGCGGGGCTCCGTAGTGTGAGAGCTGAGAGGAAAGGGGGACCCAGCCAAACCTCCCCTGGCCATTTATTCCCATGGCCCAGGCTAGTTCCTGCCCATATGCCAAAACCAGAAAGTAGCCATCTCACAACCAGGGCTGGTGCAGAGCCCGGGGAGCTGTCCAGATGTGCGGTCCCGGTACCCAGACCAAAGTCCCAGGTGTGAAGGAGAGAAGCCCCTGCTTATGGAGCCAAGAAGTAACTGCTCTTGGCATGTTAAAGCCCTGTAGAGACTAAAGCAAGCAGAGGGGTGGTGGTAGTTTCAACAGAAACCATCAGCATGTCCTTGCAGCCCAAAGGAAGTCGAAGTGCTTGGCCTCTCCTGGGAGAGCCTTGCCTCTCCCAGCAGCAGCGAGCAGGGGGTGCCCGTGGGACCCCAGCAGGCCTGCACTGCTCTCCGAGGGAAAAGACCACCAAACACATGGAAACTTACTCCAAGATACCGTCTGCAATTGGCAAACGAGAAGAGATTTCATTTTCCCTACACATTCATCAAGTAAAGGTAGCAGAGAAAGCACCAGAAGAATGTCTGGGGTGGCAGGAAATGCCTGGCGAGGCACAAATCAGCAAACAAAAGAGGTGCCTGAACCTGCGTCCTGGCCTCAGATGAACCTTTGCTCTGGATCTGCCTTCATTTCCCCTAAGGGCGCCCTATTTGGAGACTTTAACTGGTGCTCTGACTCTACCCTGGTTTTATTTATTGAGCGCCCCAGGCTTCCAGGCAGGGGAGCATCCAGCTGGGTAAGAGTGCCTGGGACTAAGGTCGCCTGTGTGCCACCTTTGACCTGCCCCACCTGCTGCTCACACCCAGGCCTTACCAAAGCAGCCCATCACCCACAGGGGTCACACTGGCTGCACCTTGTTCTCAGTTTGTCAGCCAGAAGCACCATATGCATAGGGTGCCACATTAATGCCACCTGACAATACTGCTAAAATATAAAAAAGGGCATAAATCTAATTCATTTCCCCCAAAACAAATAATGAAAGTGCCAATGTATTAAAGACTATTCTCTTAAGTCTGTGTGTCAATGGTGGGTTGCTATGAGCTGTGAGGTGACAGTACTCTATTGAGGATGACAAAAAAAAAAAAAAAGGAACTTTTTACTCATGTAAAAGAATCACAAAAGCTACTTCTCTCCTCTCCCACTGCTCATTCCTTCTCCTCATGGTTTTCATCTGGGTGGTTGATTACTTAACTGGTTGGGTTGAGAGTTGAGTCATTTGATTTAGTTTGGTTTGTACTCATCAGTTAGTGCAGTGCAGCTAAATAGACTCACACAAGATCAAAACTTTGAGTTGTTTTCCCTAACCCTAAATTTGCCAATGCACAGTCTTGAAAAAATAAAATTAATGTATGAACCACTTGTCCAAGGGTCATTTCAATAACTATTATCTTTCCCACTGGGCATCTAACTATCCTCTCTCCCTACTGCAGGCTTTGGGTAACCAATTCTCCACCAAGAAAAGTGTCCAAGATTTTCCCAACCAAAGTTTACTTTTGAAGGTGCAAAAGTAAACAGCCTTTCCATGAAACGAAGTCACAAAATGTTCTTACACTCCCTCGTATGGGAATAAGAAATAGTAACACTGTCTATAACCCACACATGCAGAAGAAAGAGAAAATATGCCAAGATGCAGTGGCTCGTGCCTGTAATCCTGGCACTCTGAGAGGCCGAGGAAGGAGGATCGCTTGAGATCAGGAATTTGAGACCAATCTGAATAAGAGTGAGATCCCATCTCTACTAAAAATAGAAAATATTAACTGAGCAGGGTGATGCACACCTGTAGTCCCAGCTATACATGGGAGGTTGAGGTGGCAGGATTGCTCGAGCCCAGGAATTTGAAGTTGCAATGAGCTATGATGACACCACTCTACTGTGGTGACAGAGTACTCTGTCTCAAAACAAAAAATATAAACAGAAAGTAATTTCACTGAGTCGTGGATTTGGAGGAATTCTTCTCTAGCCAAGCCCCCTTTCTAATTGTATGAAGTCCTTCTTCTAAACCCTAAGCAATGATGCTTTTCCTGCAGGGGAATCTATTTCATTCTTTTGCACAAGTCCAGAGATCAATGAGCACAAAGCATTTGGCAACATTAGAAAGTCTCTGGACCCTACCTTTCTATATTACCTGCTATAGGTATCTCTGTTTTATTTCACCCCATAGGAAATACAGGGAAGATACAGGGGGTTCCGGAGGCTTGAGGTTTTGGAAGAGAAAGTAGGCCTAGGGCCCATGAGCAAACACTCATGTCACAAACAACCTTTTCTCACAGAGGCAACCAAACACTCCTTTTGAAACTCTGCTTTTAGTTGTGGGGACGGGATATTTTTAAAGAATATCTCAAATTAGCACATGTCTGGTAGGGGGTGACCAAGCTAGAGAGAAGTCTGAAAGTCATCTCCCATGAAAAATGTTCAGCTCAAAGAAGGAACTAGGGGTGGGGGGCAAGAAAGCTGTGCCCAAACATGTAAAAGGATCTTATTGTCTGATGTTCTAAAGACTAAGTGAGCAATAATGGGATTTGCACTCCACCTATGGACAAAACCTGATGGTCTCCCAGCATCTCAGGAGAACATGCTCCTTCTGACTATCTCAGCCAGAGCTGAGGGCCCCTGGAGAGAGGTTTTCTTCCATAGGAATGAATTTTGCTATACACCTTTCTTGCTATACTACAGATTTGGTACTTTGAAAGAAAAATGATTTCCTCCATGTCTATAACAGGAATGGTATGTTTCTTGGCATGTCTTGGAAAAGAGATGAATCGTTGCCCTTGGCTTTATGACATGAGAATTTCAATTTTTTTTTTTTTTTAAGATTGAGTTTCACTCTGTTGCCCTGGCATCATGTCATAGCTCACAGCAACCTCAGACTCCTGGGTTCGAGCAATCTAACTGCCTCAACCTCTTGAATAGCTGGAACTGCAGGAGCCCACTACAATGCCTGGATAACTTTTCTATTTTTAGTAGAGACAGGCTCTCACTCTTGCTCAGGCTAGTCTCAAACTCCTGAGCTCAAACAATCCACTCTCTTACACCTTCCAGAGCATTCAACCCTCCTATTACTCAAATTGATTTTGGTGTGGATCTGCCTCTCACCCAAGACAAAGAAAAATGCTCTCTGATGACCAAATACAAGAGTGCCACGGTGATGCTACTTTTTGTGAGTTTGAAAAGCAACTATGCACAATATTAGACAATAAGTCACTTTTAGTGATCAAATACAAATTTGGGTATCATTTCTCTTTTTTGGAAACAGAGAGCTCACAGCAACCTCAAACTCCTGGGCTCAAGCCATCCTCCTGCCTCACCTTCCTGAGTATCTGGGACTACAGGTGCCTGCCTGGTACCACAAGCAGCTGGCTTTTCTATTTTTAGTAGAGACAGGGGTCTCATCTTGCTCTTGCTCAGGCTGGTCTCCAACTCCTGAACTCTGCTGATCCACCCATCTTGGGGGGTTTCACTTGAATAAGTTAATGTCTCTATGGGTAGTATTCCCAACAGAGTTCAGCTGAATTAACTGCTTGATTTATTAAGATGTAGAAACAGAGGTTTAGCCACAAGTCTGTGAGGTTTCCTTTCTAAAATAAACAAGAGCTGATACTAAGAGGACATATTTTAGATTTATTATGTTTTGTGATGGGTTCACAGGTATTTATTTGGCTTTTCACCTGTCTTCTTAATCGAGCATGCTCGCTCGCTCTCTCTCTCTCTCTCTCTCTCTCACACACACACGCATACACACACACACACACATGCACACACACACAAACTTAAAAACAAAAAGGAAAGAGAAACTCTGGAGACAACTCAGCTCCTGCAGTGAGAAGGCCCAAGGTAGGGTCTAGGTTCACCTCCTGCTTTCTATGACTCAGAGCAGGGCTCAGCAAACTTTTCCCACAATGGACAGATAGTGTTTTAGGTTTTATGGGCCATAGAGTCTCTAGAATAACTATTCAACCATGACAGTGTAGCATAAAATCAGCCAATGGCTGAGAGGAACAGGGTAGACTCAGGGGAAGGGCCTGTAAGGAGAGGAGACCATTCCAGGGACCGGAAAGACTTTAACTTGCAGAGAAAGAGAAAAGACAGAGTCAAGTCTGAACAGGACTCAGTTCAGCTCTCACACAGTTTCAAGAGGCTTTCTCTCCTCCCACCCATGTTTCACTGTTATATTCTCTCTTAATGACCTAATGGATCTTTATTCTGCAATTAAGCCTGAAAAACTCAGAACTTGCAGGCTGGTCTAGTGGGTCATACCTATAATCTCAGCACACTGAGAAGCTGAGGCAAGAGGATCCCTTGACGCTAGGAGTTTGAGAACAGCCTGGGCAATATAACCAGACTCTGTCTCTACAAAAATTAGAAAAAGTTAGCTGAGAGTGGTGGTACATGAATGTAGTCCTCACTACTTGTGAATAACTCTTGAGCCCAGGAATTCAAGGTCATATGAACTATGATTGTGGCACTGAGCTCCAGCCTGAGCCAAACAGCAAGACCAGGTCTCTATGAAAAAAAAAAAAAATGAAAACAAAAACTCAGGACGTGACATACAAAATCTATTCACATAGAGCCTCACATGATACACATTCTGGCTGCTCCACCACAGTGAAATAGGACTGAATGTTGAACCTCAACTTTTCCTTTGATCCAAAACCAGGTGCTTGATACATCACATTTTACCTTTCTATTGTTGCCAAAAATGGTTCCAATGGACACCAGGCAGTTATTGTTGGAAGATCCATCAAGGGGATCAAAACAGACCATATATTTACCCCAAGCAAAGAAAAAAAATACAACTTTTAAAAATAATTATTTTTATTTTTATTCATTTTTTGAAGCAGAGTCTCAGTTTTTTGCCCAGATCAGAGTGCCATGGCATCCGCCTACCTCACAGCAACCTCAAACTCCTAGGCTGAAGTGATGCTCTAGCTTCAGCCTCCTGAGTAGCTGGTATTAAAATGCACGCACCACCACGCACAGCTAATTTTTCTATTTTTAGTTAAAATGCTGTCTCACTTTGCTAGACTGGTTTCAAACTCCTGAACACAAACAATCCTTCTGCTCCAGCCTCCCAGAGGATTACAGGTGTGAGCTACTGTGCCCAGTCAGAAATACAACTTTAAAATATTGCAATAAGATAGAGAGTATACACTATGTGTACTTTGCAAACATTATATCGAGATACAAAATATACACTAAGAGAGTAAAAGTAGGAAGCTAGAGGAAAGTGCAAGAAACATGGGTCATATTTATTTGTACTGTCATGAAAGATATAAGGTGACATACAGAATGAATGAATATATATGTTTATATACACACCAAAAGATCATTAAACAGAGAAAACAACACTTAGAACTGGAGGTATAGATGAGGATAATGGATACAGATAAATAAGTCATAATTTTCTATGTTGTTGATATTGTCAAATCATAATATTTTTTTAAATAAATCATAGCTGTGTACATGAATGCAATCATGAGGTACAATGTGCTGGTTTTATATACAATTTGAAATATTTTCATCAAACTGGTTAACATATTCACATGTACCCTTGTAAGATGCACCATAGGTGTGGTCCCACCAATTACCTTCCCTCCACCCGCCTCTCCCCTCCCCTTCCATCCCTCTCCCTTTTAGCCTACTTCTTAGGCTATAATTGGGTCATACCTTTCATAAGAAAGCTATACATTGGTTTCAAAGTAGGGCTGAGTACATTGGATACTTTTTTTTTTCCATTCTTGAGGTACTTTGCTAAGAATAATATGTTCCAGCTCCATCCATGTAAACATGTAAGAGGTAAAGTCTCCATCTTTCTTTAAGGCTGCATAGTATTCCATGGTATATATATATATATATATACACACACAATTTATTAATCCATTCATGGGTCGATGGGCACTTGAGCTTCTTCCATGACTTAGCAGCTATGAATTGGGCTGCAATAAATATTCGTGTACAAATATCTTTGTTATAATATGATTTTTGGTCTTAGAAGAGGA
This sequence comes from Nycticebus coucang, assembly GCF_027406575.1. Classification (NCBI taxonomy): domain Eukaryota; kingdom Metazoa; phylum Chordata; class Mammalia; order Primates; family Lorisidae; genus Nycticebus; species Nycticebus coucang. Next base: position 2,560,364 of record NC_069800.1, on the reverse strand, counting down.
ATTGTAGGATCAAATGGCAGGTCTATTTTTAGATCTCTAAGTGTTCTCCAAACATATTTCCAAGAGGAACATTTTAGTTTGCTTTCCCATCAGCAGTGTAGAAGTGTTCCCTTTTCTCCACATCCACGCCAACATCTCTGGTCTTGGGATTTTGTGATATGGGCTAATCTTACTGGAGTTAGATGGTATCTCAAAGTAGTTTAGGATGATGAGCATTTTTTCATATGTCTGTAGGCCATGCACCTGTCTTCTTCAGAGAAGTTTCTCTTCAAGTCCCTTGCCCAGCCTGCGATGGAATTACTTGTTCTTTTCTTGCTACTACGTTTGAGTTCTCTGTGGATTCTGGTTATTGAACCTTTGTTGGAGACATAACCTGCAAATATCTTCTGCAATTCTTAGGGCTGTCTGCTTGCTTTATTTACTCAGTTCTTGGCTGTGCATAAGTTTTTTAGTTTCATCAGATCCCAGTAGTGTATTTTTGATGCTGCTTCAATTGCCCAGGAGGTCCTCCTCATAAAATATTCACCCAGGCAGATTTCTTCAAGAGTTTTCCCTGCATTTTCTTCTAGTATTTTTATAGTTTTATGTCTTAAGTTTAAATCTTTAAGACAATGAAAGTCTATCTTAGTTAATGGTGAAAGGTGTGGGTCCAGTTTCAGACTTCTACAGGTTCCCAGCCAGTTCACCCAGCACCATTTGTTAAATAGGGAATTTTTTCCCCACTGAATGTTTTTAATTGGCTTGTCAAAGATCAAATAATGGTAAGTAGCTGGGTTCATCTCTTGGTTCTCTATTCTGTTCCATACATCCACCTCTCTGTTTTTGTGCCAGTACCATGCTGTTTTGATCACTATTGACTTATAACATAGTCTGAGGCCTGGTAGCATGATTCCTCCTGCTTTATTTTTATTGCTGAGTAATGTTTTGGCTATTCGAGATTTTTTTCTGATTCCATATAAAAAGAAGTATCATTTTTTCTAGGTCTTTAAAGTATGACAGTGGAACTTTAATAGGGATTACATTAAAATTGTATATTGCTTTGGGTAGTATGGACACATTAACAATGTTGATTCTTCCCAGCCATGAGCATGGCATGTATTTCCATTTAACATTTTCAACTATTTCTTTTCTTAGTGTTTCATAGTTCCCTTTATAGAGATCTTTCACATCCTTTGTTAGATAAACTCCCAAATATTTCTTCTTCTTTGGCACTACTGTGAACGAAATAGAGTCCTTGACTATTTTTTCAGCTTGACTATTGTTGGTTTATATAAAGGCTACCGATTTATGAATGTTGATTTTGTAACCTGAGATGTTGCTATATTCCCTGATCACTTCTAAGAGTTTTGTAGTAGAATCCCTGGTGTTGTCAAGATATACAATCATATCATCTGCAACGAGTGAAAGTTTGATCTCTGCTGACCCTATATGGATAAACTTGATGACCGTTTCTCCCCTAATTGCCATGGCTAAGACTTCCATTACAATGTTAAAAAGCAGTGGATACAATGGGAAACCTTGCCTGGTTGCTGATGTGAGTGATCAGATGATTTCAATTTAACTCCATTCAATATGATATTGGCTGTGGGTTTGCTATTGATGGCCTCTATGAATTTAAGAAATGTCCCTTCTATACTAATTTTCTTAAGTGTTCTGATAATGAAGGGATGCTGGATATTATCAAAAGCTTTTTCTGCATCAATTGAGAGAATAATATGGTCTTTGTTTTTTAATTTGTTTATGTGCTGAATTATATTTATATATTTGTGTATATTGAACCAACCTTGAGACCCTGGGATAACCAGCCTTGAGACCAGTTGGTCATGTTTTATAATTTGTTTGGCATGTTGCTGGATTCTGTTTGTTAGGATCTTATTGAATATTTTTGCATCAGTATTCATTAGTGATATTGGTCTATAATTTTCTTTCCTTGCTGCGTGTTTTCCTGGTTTGGGGATGAAGGTGATGTTTGCTTCATAGAATGTGTTGGGTAGTATTCCTTCTTTTTCTATATTTTGGAAAATGTTGAGTAATAAAGGTAATAGTTCCTCTTTAAAGGTTTTGTAGAATTCTGATGTGAAGTCCTGTGGTCCAGGGCTTTTCTTTTTACGGAGATATTGTATAGTTGATGCTATTTAGGAATTTGATATAGGCCTGTTCAACATTTCCACTTGATTCTGGCTAAGTCTTAGGAGGTGGCATGCTTCCAAGTATTGGTCAATTTCCTTCAGATTTTCATATTTCTGAGAATAAAGTTTCTTATACTAGTCATTAAGGATAAATTTCTGAGGAGTCTGTTGTTATTTTGTCTTTACCATTTCGGATTGATGAAATTAGAGATTTTACTCTTTTTTCCCTGGGAAGGTTAGCCAACAGTTTATCTATTTTATTGACCTTTTCAAAAAAACAACTTTTTGTTTTATTGACCTGTTGTATAATCCTTTGTTTTCAATTTCAATTAATTCTGCTCTAATTTTGGTTATTTCTTTTCTTCTGCTGGGTTTGGGATTGGAATGTTCTTCCTTTTCCAGTTGCATGAGATGTCCCATTAAGTTTTAAACTTTCTAAGACCTTTACATTCCACATTTACTAAGATTCACATATACCCTTGTAAGATGCACCGCAGGTGTAATCCCATTAATCCAGTGTGATGAAAATGTGTCAAACAGTCTATGAACAAAGTGTAAGGTGCCCCATGATCATACTAATGTACACAGCTATGATTTAATAAAAAATAAAAAAGTTTCAAACTTTCTCTCTTTCTGTTCTCTTGAGGAAGGCTTGCAGTGCTATAAATTTCCCTCTTAGGACTGCCTTTGCACTATCCCAGAGATTTGGATAATCCATGGCTTAAATATCATTTTGTTCCAAAAATTTGGTAATTTCCTTTTTAATCTCGTCTATGACCCAGTGATCATTTAGCATAAGGTTATTTAGATTCCATGTTTTTGTATGAGTATGCAGATTCCTATTGTTACTGAGTTCATCTTTTATTCCATGATGGTCCAAGAACATGCAAGAAATAATTTCTATTGTTTTAAATTTGCTGAGTTTAGACTTGTGATCTAAGATGTGATCAATTTTGGAGTATGTTCCATGCACTGATGAGAAGAATGTGTATTTAGTTTTGTTAGGATGAAATGTTCGGTAGATGTCTGTTAAGTCAAAATGTTGAATGGTTAAGTTTAAGCCTAAAATTTTTTTGCTTAGCTTCTTATTGGAGGATCTATCAAACACTGCCAAAAGGAGTGTTAAAATCTCCAACTATTATGGAGCTGGAGGAAATCAAGTTGCTCATGTCTGTTAGAGTCACTCTTACAAATTGAGTCGCCTTCTGGTGGGGTGCATAAATGTTAATAATTGAAATCTCATCATGTTGATTTTTACCCTTAACAAATATGAAGTGCCCATTCTTATCTTTCCTTACTTTTGTTGGTTTAAAGCCTATTGTATCTGTGAATAAAATTGTGACACCTGTTTTTTTCTGACTTCCATTTGCGTGAAATATAGATGACCATCCCTTCACTCTGAGTTCATATTTATCTTTTAGGGTAAGATGAGACTCTTGTATGCAGCAGATATATGGCTTGAGTTTTTGTATCCAGTCAGCCAACCTGTGCCTCTTTAGTGGACAATTTAAGCCATTCACATTAATGGAGAATATTGATAAGCCTGGTAAATTTTTGGGTATTGAGTTTTTTGAAAGTCCAGTGGACATTTTTAATCTTTTGGCAACTGTGGACGTTGGAATTTGATCAAATGATGTTGAGTGAATTTACTTTTGTGATGGAGGATTGCACTGGTCATTATGGAGGATAGGTCTAAGAATATTCCAGAGACCTGGTTAGTTATGGCAAATTTCTTCAACATGTGAATGTCATTAAAGTATTTAATTTCTCCATCATAAATGAAACTCAGTTTAGTTGGATACAGGATCTTGGGTTGAAAGTTATTTTGTTTTAGGAGATTAAAAGTTGATGACCACCCTCTTCTGGCTTGAAAGGTTTCAGCAGCGGGCGGCGCCTGTGGCTCAGTGAGTAGGGCGCCGGCCCCATATGCCAAGGGTGGCGGGTTCAAACCCAGCCCTGGCCAAACTGCAACAAAAAATATCCGGGCGTTGTGGCGGGCGCCTGTAGTCCCAGCTGCTTGGGAGGCTGAGGCAAGAGAATCGCGTAAGCCCAGGAGTTAGAGGTTGCTGTGAGCCGTGTGACGCCATGGCACTCTACCCAAGGGCAGTATAGTGAGACTCTGTCTCTACAAAAAAAAAAAAAAAAAAAAAAAAAAGAAAGGTTTCAGCAGAAAGATCTGCAGTCATTCTAATATTCTTCCCCATCTAGGTTATGGTTTTCTTACATCTGGCTTCTTCAGAATTTTCCCCTTCATATTAACTTTAGTGAAGTTAATTATGATGTGCCTGGGGGATGTCTTATTCGGGTTGAGTTGTGCTGCAGTTCCAAAACTGTCTGCTATCTGAATTTCAGAATCTCTTGGCATGTCTGGAATGTTCTCCTTCATAATCTCATGAAGAAGAGCCTCTATGCCTTGCAAAGCAACTTCATCACCTTCAGGGATTCCTATAAGGCAAATATTAGTTTTCTTTGAATTATCTCAGAGCTCTTTTTGCTCTCATTTCTCTTTCTCTTTGAGTGTTTGGGAGCATTCAAAAGCCTTGTCTTCAATGTTAGAAATTCTTTCCTCTGCTTGTTCCATTCTGTTGTTAGAATCTGAGGGATTCTACTGTATTTCTTTGATCTTTGAGGGCTGAAAATTCTTGTCTCAATGTATCAAAATCTTTGGTGATTTTGTCTTTGAATTCTTGAGACAACTTTTGAAATGCTCCTTGAATTTCTAATTCCAACTTTACCTCCATACTATTAATTTTATTGTAAATCCAAATTCTGAATTTGATTTCTGACATCTCAGCTATTTATTTATGAATGGGATCTTCAGTTGTGTCTGCCATATTGTTCCTTGGGGGATTGATCAACTCTGGTTATTCATGTTACCAGAGTTTTTCCACTGATTCCACCCCATGATTATTTTATACTATGTGGCTAGATGAGCAGATAAGGTGAAGTTGGGGTGGGGCACTCTAGGAGTAGTGATTAACCAGCTCGTTTCCCAAGAGCTGGGCCTGGTGTCTGTACTTTTTGCCCTAGAGCTTTGCAAAGGACCTGTACAGTGCTACGTCCTAAGACACTGGGGACTTACTTGGTGGGGTGGGGCTAAGTGGCTCTGTCTTGTCTTCAGCTGGTCTCTGTCCTACCCTAGTGAATCAGTTACTCTGGGTTGAAGTCTCAGCAGTGGGGAGATGCCAGCAATTAAGCCACCCAGCCCTCCATGGGCAACAACTGGAATAGGAAAATTAAACCTTCCCACAACCACACACCCAGGGGACCACTTGGGATAGTCCGCGGGTGATTGGTCCAGTCTAAGAGATCCAAATCAATTGTCCTAGTCAGCACCCGGTATCAAGTGGGAGAGTTCAAAAGGTCTCCGGCAACTAGATAGCAGGGGTCTGCTGGCAGCTCAAACATGACTCGTTCTGGTGCTCCGTGGAGTCAGAAGCCCCTCCACCCCCAGCAAATGAATTAGTCTGGGAAGGTTGATGTCTCCTTTCCCACCTTGCACCTCTGTTACATCCAGTCACTGGTAACCCTGCAAGGCTGTGACCCAGTTCCCTCCAATGAGCAGATGTTCCTCCAGGGATTTGCAACTGCCTGAGTCACAGGGAAATCTATGTCTCCTTAACCAGGCCTCCACACTCTGCCACCATCTGGCAGGGGGAGCTGAGGGCTGACAATCTTAGGTGGTTAATGGAAGCTAGGGCAGTTCACTCAGTTTTATCCCCACTCCGTTTGATGTTGCTGACACTTATATTTTCACAGAATTTGTGATTCTGTCCTCGCTATATTCCTCTGCAAACCAGGAACTGTTTGAGTTCAAAGAAACTGACACTCAGCCCCAGTCTGTGCTGTTGCCCAGAGCTGGTGTGTCTGTCTCTGCTGCAGTCTGTGTTTGGGCAGGTGTGTTTAGAGCTCACATTCGGCTCTGAGTTCCAGCCTCTGCCTGCCTGCCTTTGTCTCAGCTTTGATCCCCTGAGGGTGGGTGCTTCTTATGCTCACTAAAGCAGTCCTCTGGCTCAGCTCCACCGTGGGAGTATGCTATCTCTGCACGGACATCTTCTATTCTCCATCCCTGCCGTGCCCCACCCAGGCAGGTACCATCTCAGGCATACCCTTTACTCACGGGCCTGTGTTACTGTCCCAGATCTGTTCCACCAGTGTCTACCACTGGAGAATATTCCTGACTTTCTCTGGTTTCTCAGAGAGACAGGGAGTATCTCTCCAAAATATCCCCAAGTGTGTGAGCCCTATTGTTCCCACTGCTGCCACTGTTGCTCTCTGCTGTGGGGCACCACCTCTCCCTCTCCCATATGGTTCCTTCAGTCCACCATCTTCTCCTTACCCCCATACTGCAGAATCAGCACAGACATGCAACAGTTCACACCCTGTGTACACCTATTGAGAAAATGCCCCCAAATCTGGACTCCATGGGGGACAGGCTTCCAGACCAGGGGTTAAGAATGGAGGGGAGTGCTGAAAGTTCAGAATTGCAGGTAGAGAATATGTCCAGTTTTAAATAGTTTTATGCCTTGCAGGAGAGTGCCATGGCACTGTAGTAGGGGAAGGAGGTCTGGTTTTTAGAGGGTTTCTCCCATGGTATAAAATGGGAGGATGTTTGAACTCTGCTTGCTTGTTTGTAGAAAGTATACTGTGAGCTGTTCTCTTGGGGGAGGTGACTCACATCCACTTGGATGGATTTTATAACCATTGTTTGTATCATTGGGGTCACAGCTCGGCTAAGCAGGGTTGATGTGCGTTCTTTAACCTTCTTTCTTGGCTTAGCTCCAAACCATCAGCTTACCTGCTAAATTTCTGTCCTTTAACTTTCCTTCTGGATGGGAGCCTCTGTGGAAAGCTGGCTCCAGTCAGCCATCTTGCCTCTGCCCCCGTCCAAATCATAATTTTGGATTGAATTTTCTGGCAGCCAAAAGAAGAAGAGAAAGAAGAGAGTCACTCATTTTTCTCTATTTGTAGGGGGTGGAAAATAAGAATTCCTTAAGTGAAGACTCCTAGAATCAACATCTACACAACATTTCTTTCTTTTTTGCCTTTTTTTTTTTCATTTTGAGACAGTGTCTCACATTGCCACCTGTGATAGGGTGCTGTGGTATCATAGTTCACAGCAACCTCATATGCTTAGGCTCAAGTGATCCTCTTGCCTCAGCCTCCCAAGTAACTGGGACAACAGCCACAACACCTGGCTATTTTTAAAGATGAGGTCTGATCTCACTGTGGCTCAATCTGGTCTCAAACTCCTGAGCTCAAGAAATCCACCTGTCTGGGCCTCCCAGGGTGCTAGGAATACAGGCATGAAGCACCACACCTGGCCTACGAAATTTATGTAGTTTTTATAGATGCTACTTGAGATTGGGGTGCATAGAGTTTTCAACAATATCCCTAGGGTAATTCCCAAAGGAAGGTTAAAATTAGATCCAACATAAAAAGCTAAAGGCAAAAAAAAAAAAAAAAATCAGAACCGTATGCCCAGCATGATTGCAACTGTGTTATATATGCGTACACCATAGTCCAACAATTATGCTGGAAAAAAATACACTGAAATATTAACTGTGTTCTTTCACAGAGGTAGGATTATGGCTAATTTTTATTTCCATTTTACACCACTAAAATTTAATGTTCTTGAGAGTGTAAAGTACATCCTTTTTTTTTCTTCTGTCTACTATATTTTGAGCATGACTCATATATAATAGGTGCTAAACAATCTCAAAAAATTTTAATTTCTCCTTTTCTAAAATAAGTATTATTTTTAATAGGACAAATACAATTACTATTAAAATGTGTGTGCATATATATGTGTATGTATATAATCTATACTTGTGTAAATTCTATCCACTGATTGGTAAATACTCATATATATATATATACATATATATATATATGAATGTGTACATCATATAGTTCTAATCCAAAACATTTTGCTCCCAATATCAAGCCAATGAACCAGGAACAACAAACTTTAGTTATTTCCTTTGCTCAGCAAAGAATATTTGGAAGTATGTCTATGTCCAGAATAATTTTGTTTGGTTTTGCTTTATTTTATTTTATTTATTTTTTGAGATAGAGTCTCACTATGTCACACTTTGTAGAGTGCTATGTTGTCACAGATCACAGCAACCTCAAACTCTTGGGCTTAAGTGATTCTCTTGCCTCAGCTTCCTAAGTAGCAGGGACTACAGGAGTCTGCCACAACACCCAGCTATTTTTTTTGTAGTCATCGTTGTTGTTGTTGTAGTTGTTGTTGTTTGCCAGGCCTGGGCCAGGTTCAAACTCAACAACCCCGGTGTATGTGGCTGGCGCCCTGGCCACTGAGCTACAGGTGCCAAGCCAATGTTTTTAATTTTACACTTTCCCCATTACTCTCAACTTCCACACCAAAAAATATACTGAGATAAGCAGGTAGATACTGTAACACAGGAGAATAAGTTTGGGCATTTATTAATGAAATATTTTCATAGAGATAAAGTTTTTATTTATTTCATAAACATATATATTTGAAATGAAGTCCTAAAACATTATCAGGATTCTATCACAATTTCATTTAGTAATACATGTGAAACACTGTGATCCTCGGGGAGAAACTGAGGCCCAGTTTTGGATATTGACAAATATCTTTGATTTCAATGGTGGAAGCCACTGCTTTAAGCAAAAGATATTTTAATTGACTGAATCAATAAGCCGAGGATACACACAACTCCTGGCACAGTGAGATCAATTGGCTCATACAGTATTAGCAGGGCTCTTGGTCTGTGTCAGTTAGAGAAGGGAGCCCTGTTGGTGAAGGAATAAATGGCCTTGGAGTGGGGGGTGCTCTGAGGTGGTGGGAGAGGAAAGGCAAGGGCCTGGTTGGGAAAGAAGGGTAGGTCTGGGAGGTCTTTAGGTCTGGTGAGTTCTGGGAGATGGCAGGTGGAGGGGCCTTCGGCAGATGGGTAGATGGGGGGATTCCTGGAGGGCCTGCTGAGCATGCTGTGGACCAAGAGCCTGCTGACTCAATCTAAGAAATCAGAGAATCTGAGCATGCTGTAGAGTAGGCATCATTGTCCAGCCGCTGCCGGAATAGCACCTTCATGACCTTGAAGGTTCCCCTGCCACACATGTGACAGAGCGGGTCTGGACACAGCACTCGCCAGAAGTTCATAAAGTCCTGATCCTTGCCCCAGGGCCTGCAGAAGATGCGGGGTACAAAGGTGAGGCAGAGACTAGAAAACAGAAAGGAGGGCTTGCTGGCTTAGCTGGGGTGGGGCCACCTGAAGCCTCCATCCCCACCTTGCCCTCACAACTCCACAATACACTTACCCGTTCCCATGGCTACAGGCTCCCTTGACGATGCCAGGGTGCCCTGAATCCCTGGCATGCATAGAACACGCTTTGAAAAGGGACCAGGAAAGAGAGGGGGAGATTATTCACCTCGTGAAAACTAAAAGCATCGGCCTCTCCTCTTCTACTTCCCTCAGACACATTCTCCGACCTGGGAAACCAGGAGATGCAGTGATAGGTGAGGAAGGTAGAAGTGAGGATCACTGGAGTCCCTTCCTGGGAGACACTTGCGATAGTAAACTCTGACAACCCCCAAAGCAGCAGACAAGGTCAAATGTCAACAGTAACGTTAACAAGTTTCACACGTGTGTGTGTGTGGCCTCATTCATAAAGTACTTCCATGTTCGTTATCCCTTGTAATGCTAAAACCTACCAGGTGCAGCACAGGCAGCAGGGGTCACTTAGGAGAGGAAGCTGAGCTCCTGGGAAGTCAGAGAACTTACCCAGAGTCGGGAGACAGGATTCTGACTCCAACATAGGGGTCATCCCCTCTCACCACCTCTCATGGCCACATACTGGGCAACACCCAGGGCCACAGATGGGCAGAGGAGGGACATGTTGTCTTCCTGGGAGCACCTCCTCTGAGGGCCCTTTTCCCCAGAGAAACTGTGTCTAGCCCTTTTGGTCTGAAGTGACGTCCTTTACAGAATCAGCTTCCCCAATCTTACTGACAAGCAACCTGCATTTCTTCTCTGAAAACTTCAGGGCTAAAGGATGAGCTGCCGGTGGTCTCCACATCCTGCCCCAACAATCTATTTTTTCCTTTTATTTGTTTATTATTTATTTATTTTTGTGGGCTATGAGTGGGTTCTCCTCCCTCCAGCACTGAGCTTCTTGGGAGGAAGCGGGTAATCTCAGAGCCTGTGGCTGAGATTGAGTCTTACAGGGCAGGGGTTTCCTTCTGGCATAATCCTCGAAAAATCGCAGTAGCAGGGAAAAGACCAGCCATGGGGGTGTGAAACCCAGCTCAGCACTGCCAGGTTGTGCTGCAGACAGTTTTTTTTTTTTTTTTTTTGCTCTTAGTGACTGCCAGTGATCAGGGGAGTGTGAGTAGAGTGGACCATTCTCAGGAGAAGCCATATCATCTTTATTTATTTATTTGTTTTCCAGGGTTCAGGCTTTATTTAAACTCTTTGTTTAAAAAAAACAACAGTGTGATAGTCAGATTCTAATTTACAGGTATAGCTTAGACATCTTATATTAAGTTAGATCACACAAGAAAACCCTTTACACATAAAGGTAAAAACCAATATTTAAATTATTAACAGTGGTGCATCATACAAGGGTATATGTGAAACTTGGTAAACGGTCTGTGAAGCTAGTGAATGATGCCCCATGAATATATCCAATGTACACAGCTATGATTTAATAATAAAAAAATATTCAAAACTTCATATTACATAAACCCAAAATGAAACTAAATACATGTTAGACAACTTTATTTTGCAAACATTAGTCAAAATATATACACTTAAAAATGAAACGAAAAAGTCACAATTGAGGAAGGAATTTTCTTCTAAAATGTGTTTTATCATAATTTGCAAATGAATTGCAGGTGATCTAAAAAGTAAGCCAATGGAGGCAGGAATTCCAAAACACATTAAAATGGCTCAAGTTGGGAGAGAAATGCTAGCTGAAAAGGAGACACATCTATCCAGACGATTCTGAGCTGTTTTTCATTTTTGCTAAATAATAAATATATAGGTATATCAGAGAAAAAAGTCAGATTTAATCTTGAATAAAACTGCTATTCGGAAATAGTTCACAATTTTTAAAAGTTAACTTTGACATCTGCTCAAAATGTTTTTGAGTCTAAAACCGACTCAAATTTAGGACAACGAAAATAACACATTTCCCAAGACTCAATCTTTTCACTGTGACTTGTTCACATTTACAATCTGTCATAAATCCGAGCGCCTGGACTCGGGGAGACTGCTTGTAGTTTTGTCCGTTTTAAGGGAGACTATCCAACGGAAAACTTTCATCTCACATATTTCTTGTTTGCATTTCTCGCTCTTAAGAGCTCTAGCTCTAATTTGCATATGGTGTAGAAACTGTGATCACCCCACATACTAAAGGCCAGATTCAAGCCGGTCACTGGTCAAGAATGGAACAGATCTGGGGGCTCTGCTCGAGAGAACAGAGATCTGCAAAGTTCACATTGTACAAGGAGGGAGCAAGGTTGCTCAGAGCCGTCCCACTCTGAAATCAGCTTTTTCCTGCGTGCCAGACACTGCAGACCTCACGTTTGAACAGAGTGCGCGCAAAACAGACGTGGGTGGGCTGGGTGGGGAGGAGATGATGAGAAACAAAAACAAAACCGAGGATAAAACTTCCAACCAACAGAACTAGAAAGCCCAATGTCACAAACTTACTCCACCTCTGTGGCTCAGAACAGAACAGGTTCCCAGTGCAAAGCAAACCCCAGCTGCCGCCGGATACCCGCGCCCTCTTTCAAGTTGTGCGAGTCTGAAATGATCCTGCCAATTCCCAGGCCCAACACACTGTGCACTGGCGCGCTCAGCCAGGAGCGCCAGGACTTGCTTCTCCGCCTCCACCAGGCACTTGTACATCTTAGGTACACACAACCTGGACCCCCTGCCGCTGGAGGGAGCCGGGAGTCGGAAGAGCTCTGACCTATACGTATCTACACGTGTGGACATCGGTCCTCGTGAGGCGATCCTGTGGAGTCCGAGCGCAACAGCCGCATGGGCTGCGGGGTAGGGTCTATCTCAGGCTGGCTGGTGTGCGGCAGCCGGATGTAGGCGAGCAGCGGCTGCAGCCCGGGGCTAAGCCACCCGCTGCAGTTGCCCTGGATCATGGCGCCCGGTTTCCGGTGCTGGGGTGCGAGAGCGGGAGCCTCCCAGCCGCTCGCAGCCGCCGCCACCAGGCGGTGAAAGGCACCCGCGCCAGCGGTCGGGTAGCCCAGTGACAAGGCGCACGGGAGGGCAGACGACGACGACCAGATCTCTGCCATCTTGGAGTCCAGGTCCAGTAGCGAGTAGGGGCTGCCGGCCGCCGCGGTAGATGCGCGTGCCGACGGCGGCTGCGGCGGCGACTGCTTCTCGTGTTGGCCTGCAGCGACTCGGGCACCAGGCGGCCTCCCGGACTCGCGTGCAGCTCCGAGCCAGCCCTGAGCGCCGGTGCTCAGCGTCGGCCACGCCGCCCAGGTCGCAGGGCACCTGGAAGGCGAACTTGTCCTTCTTGAGCAGCTTCTTGGGCTTGCACCTCGGCCCGTACTTGTAGCCCAGATGCTGCTTCACTAGCGTAGCCCGCCGACGCTTCGCCTAGTGGATGAGCGGCGGCTTCTCCGACTCCGTGCGCAGCTTCCACTCCGCGCCCAGGCGCTGGTTGATCTCTGAGTTGTGCATCTTGGGCTTCTCCTGGGCCATCTTGCACCGCTGAACCCATGATGACACAATGAAGGCGACATGGGCCGCTTGACGTGCTCCACCGGCTTGGACACGCTCTTGCCCTGCTGTGTCCAGGCACTCGCCCTCCGCCCCGAGGGACTCAACATCAATGTTGGCTGCCCCCAGAGACTTGCCCGCCCGACCGGTGCTCACTGTGCCCCACTTCGAAGCCCAGAGTCGCTCCCACCTGGGAGGAGAGTTCAGGGGACCAGTCCAGGGCCGAGTAACGCCCCCGGCGGCCCTGGACTGTCTGGCCGAGGACTCGGTAAAATCCTCTCAGGACACTGCAAATTCTTGGCAGTGCGCCCACCCGCAGTGGCGGTTTGCCCTTAACTTTCCTTTGTTTTTTCCTCTTGGCTTGAGTTTGCTGTGGAACTGCCTGACAGAGATCTCGCCCTCCCCTGTCCTTTCTCTATTAAATGCGCAGCAGCCCCGAAAGTCGCTTCACAGAAGCTCCACCGAGTTGAGCCAGAAGACCGCGGCCAAATGGCGAAGTGCCAAAAGGGGGCTCTCGGAAGCTGGAGTGTTTGGGTGACTCCTCCTCGGTGACTTTCTCATTTGACAGAAGCGGCTTCCGCCGCTCCTGAAGCGCTATCTGCATGTGTGTGTGTGCCCGCAGCCAGCGGGTGTGCATCCCTATCATCTTTCAAGTAAGAGATTCCCCCCAGTTCCAGATATAACAAAACGGGATATCATGAGTCTCATAATCAGAAATCTTTTTAAAACGTGCTGTGTTTGAACTATTTAATGTGAACATTATGAAACAATTAAAAACACTCTGTCTTAAAATTCCCTTTTGGTAAAGGACAGGAAGACGAATGTGTACGCACCTGCATTTTCAGGGCGTCTCTTTGTAGCTAGTTCTTCCGTGAATTGACATTTGCTGTGAGCACTGACCCTGTGTTTGTTTGTGTCTGCCTTTCTCTTAATTCCATCTGGTCTCTGTGGCTTCAATTTTCCTTTCCCATTTTTCACGAATTGAATATTTCCACTGCATCTTTAAAAATTCAGCAGCTGGCTGGGTGCCTGTGGCTCAAGCAGCTAAGGCGCCAGCCACATACACCTGAGCTGGTGAGTTCGAATCCAGCCCGGACCCACCAAACAACAATGATGGCTGCAACCAAAAAATAGCCGGGAGTTGTGGTGGGCGCCTGTAGTCTCAGCTACTTGGGAGGCGAGGCAGGACAATCGCTTGAGCCCAGGAGTTGGAGGTTGCTGTGAGCTGTGACGCCACAGCACTCTAACCAGGGCGACAGGTTGAGGGTCTGTCTCAAAAAAAAAAAAAAATTCAGCAGCTATTTAATTTTACATCCTAATTTGTCAGCAATAGTCCAAGCTATAGCCACATCCAGCCTTGTAGTCTTAGTACCCACATAAAGTCAATATTTTGACAATTTCTAAGCACAGAACTTGACAACCGGTTATGAAATGCCTGTCTGTCCTTTGTGATAATTGGTATGGGTGGGTGTTACACATGCCCATATGTATGAATGATGAAAACAATTAAAACTATTCTTATGCGGGTAATGGTGGTGTTTCTGACATCAACATAACCTTGTGTATCTAATGTGTTTCCTTCTCCCTGGGTTGTGACCCTGGCAGGGCTCTGTCATGTCAGTACTTAGGAACTGTAGAAATTCCCTCCACCCAGCTTCCAGTAGTTTTTACCTTCTCTCTTAAGCCCCTGCCACATGTGGGTTGAAATTCAGCATCTTGTTTTTATACAAGGAACCACCGGTGATTTATGACTCCCAATCTTCAATTTATTTAAGTCCTACGTGAAACCGAATTCCACCCAAGTGTACTTCAGTTTCCTTTGCTATGACCAAGTGTCTAGCGGTTTTTAGTTTATTTCAAAGTCTTCCTTCCTCCTTCCTCCTAACAAAGTCTTCCTTCCACCTTCCTCCTAACTGGTCTGTGTGCTGTGTCCCCATCATCAATTCAGGGGGATGTTCCTGCTCCATTTGTGGACATCACAGGAACCCATAGACCTCAGGAGCTTAGGCAGACCCACAAGCTGGGATGTGTGTGAGTCTCCTCTATGACTTCAAAAGACTCAGCACTTCTGCCTCCAAGCTGTGTGGTAACCACTTTCACTGCTGACAACATAACCACTGTGGACTCAGCACTTTCCCCACCTAGGCTGTGTGGCAATCACTTTCCCTGTTGTCCCCAGACATGGACACACAAACACAGGAAGGCCACATGCCCGGACATCTGGAATAAGCAAGCCCGTTTTCCATGCCATCTGCCTGTCTCTGTGGGCATGACCAGACTGAGATATTTTATCCTAATTGCTTAATGTTAAGATTGGCTGGATAGAAATGTCCATATCCAGGAAAGGGCTTCAGAGCCGGGGTCCTGGAATGAGTAATAAATGGAGGAGTGTCCGCTGAGTCTGGTGTTGGTCACAGAAGTTGAGAGTGGGCCTGTGTTCTGGGATGGGGTATCAGACAGGAGGCTTGGGCCCTGGGTTAGCTCTGGTCTCACCCTCATCAGATCCGTGATCATCACCCTCTTCCACAGACAATGTTCCATGAGCCCATGTGGCCAGGCCTAAAGCAAGAGACAGGCTCTGGTGCTCTGTGCACTGGGAACAACCAGGCATCACTGTGTGGGGCTTCTCCAGAGAGCTGGTGGAATCAGGCCACATTGCGCACCTGACTCTAATGCAGGTTACAGGACAGGAGGAGGTAACCATTATTTCTAGATGCTGGGCCAGCTGAGCGAGCATGGCCTGCATGCAGCACCCTGCATGGACACATGGGGTAGGCACCTCATTGATGGGACACAGCCTGACACAGGGATGGAGTCTGGTGTAATCACTCCTGTGGTTGAGGTTTTGAGATAGGATGACCTGGAGCCAAAATGATGAACTGAGGTTTGATGAGTATATGGTTGTGTCCAAGGGTCTAGAGTTCTGATTAGGAGTCCCCAGTGCTACCAGAACAAAGTCTGACCATTCTCCCCAGTACTGATATGTCTCCATGGCAGCAGGTGTCAGCTTCTGTCCTGGGGATGGACCCTGCAGGCAGTTGGACCAGCAGAAGTGCAGAGACCTGTGAGCACAGGGCAGGTTCCTAGGGAGTGGCAGAGCTGAGGAGGCAAGCCTGCAGGGAGTCAGGAGCCTGGGCCTGGGTCATGACCTGTTCACCCTTTTTACCCATTATGGATATTTCCTGTAGTCACAGTCCTGTGATATGTGGCTGTGATAGCTGGCTCATTTGTTTCCATTAGCATCATTTCTTAAGGGCCACCGTCACCCAGCAGGTACCTGTACTTCATACCTTTTCATGGCTGAGTAATACTATCTTGCCTGGGTGAGGGATCTGTAATATTCCCATGTGCATTTCCCAGTGATGTTAGCAACCCTGTGCACTCCTCCTCATGGCTCCTGCTTGTGTTGCAGACTCAGGCTGGGCCTTCTGTAGCTTCAGGAAATGCAGTCTCTGACTTCACATTGCTTAGAAAACCCTTCAGCCCTCAAAGGAATCATTAGTGGTCTGTGTTGCTACTTCTCTTATCAGATGAGAACAAGAAACATACCCTGCAATAATAATCTGAACTGTGTCTGGCAAAGTGACATAAACAAGATTCAAACCAAGGTCTTTCTGAAGGCTGAGGAAATGCCTTGTGACTGAGTTGTGACAATCAGGACCACCTTTGCCCTCTAGGCAGGGGACATTTATGTGCAGGGTCTGGACACACTTTCAATCTCATAAATGAAGGAGGTGTGTCCAGAACCTACCGGAGGCCAGAGATGCTGCTAAAGCTGTCACAATGTACAGCACAGCTCCAAGCACAAAACGTTAAAGTACATCTACCCCTAAAGACATCAGATGATCAGACATCAAGATATAGAGGGACAAACTGGTATTTTGCAAAGAAAATAGAAGTTGTGAGCAAACACATCCAACTTCTGCAATCAACCGGGAGACAGGAAAGAGTTCCCCCCACCAGGGGACAGGCTGAGGGCAGACCCAGGGTGAGGAAGCTCTGGGGAGTCTGTGTCTCACTTCCCCCTTAGTTTGGAGCACATTGTGAATGTCACCACTCTCATAAGACTGACAGTAGTAGTCAGCCTCATCCTCAGCCTGCAGCCCAGAGATGGTCAGGGAGGCTGAGTTGGAGGAGCTGTCAATGGAGCCAGAGAACCAATCTGGAACCCAGAGGGTCTTTGGTTATTCTTATGGCTCACACTGGTGGGGGCACCGCCCGAGCATTGCTGGTTCCAGTGCACATAGTAGCTTCCAATGTTGCTGCTGCTACGAGTGCAGGAGATGGTGAGCTTCTGTCCTGGAGACCCTGACACAGAGCTGGGCTGAGTCAGGGCAAAAGTCAGCCCAAGACCCTGCAAAGAGGGAGGGACACGGAGGTCAGTGAGAACATGTGGGACCCTGTTCCAGGAAGGAGGGAGGGGTGTTCATCCCAGGTGACACCCTGGAGCCTTCCCTGAGTCCCCTGCAGGCAGCCACCTGTGCAGTGGGCAAGAGGACAAGGAGGAACGGCGCCCAGGCCTTGGTGGGGATGGCTCAGGCTCTGCTCCCTGATTCCAAGGCCAGAACTGAGTGTGCAGATTCTTATTTGTCCCCATGACTCTCAGGGTGGGAGGTCTCCATGCGAATGTCTCCCTGTCTGGTAGCAGCACAAGCCCCACCTTTCATCCCTTACTGGCTCAGGCTTAGAAGTAGAGACCCCACACCAGGGGAGGGCTGAACCCTCTGGAGAGCTCAGAACACCTGCTAGTGGGGGAGGCAAGACAGCCCAGGAGAACAAGAAGATGCTGAGCCCACAGTGCTGTCTGGTGGACACAGGGGACACGGTGGCCCTGGGCAGGGGTGGTGCTCAGGGCTCCCCCTTCCCACCCTGCACCCCACAGTTCCAGCCACTGTCCCGGGGTTTCTGCTCAGCATTCCGTGCTTATGGTACATTTCAACATCCAAATCTGTGCAGATGGGCCAAGGGCCACCACTCTGGGGAAGACATTCTGCTTCACTTTGTGTCATTGGGGGTTTTAGTATCAGAGGAGCAGAGGGCTGTGCTGAAGGAGAGAGAGGTGAGGGCTCTGCTCTCTCCAGGAGGGGCACTGCACTGAAAGGAGGCCCAGACACTCAGCTAGAAAGAGAGAGGGCCGCATGATCAGGGACCAGTCTTCACCATCACAGACTCTGTGGAAGCAAAAGACATGAGGGGCAGGGAAGTGTGGTGGACAGTTTAATCAGACCTCCCAATCAACAAGTGCTGTGAGTAAAATAATAATAATAATAATAATAATAAATCACATAGATTCAAAAGCAATTTGAATAGAGAATTTGCACAGCTAGTGATTGATTAGGTCTTGGAGTAAGAGAAAGATGGGCCAATGTGGGTTGGCAGTGTTTTTATGTAGACAAGTTGGGTGTCACTGCTGCCGTCCTAGGGGTTATTACACAGAACACGCTGGAGGACCTGTGCTAAGGGTTTGCTTTTCTATTTTGGAAAGCTCGGGGGCAGGGACTGAGCAGAATGCAACATAAAGGCAAAGTTCTGCTGTCACCAACAGTGGGCTATGCTGGCACAAGGCTGGACTGTCCGTACACAACAAGTTCAAGGATGAAGATGGAACCCTGGCAGGTCCCACTGCCTGTGGGAGTTGGAAAGACATCACAAAGTCATTTTAAGTTTGACAAAATTGTTCTTTATGTATTCGAGAATTTATGAGCCACATATGGTGGCTCACAACTGCAATCCTAGTACTCTGGGAGGCCTAGGAGGGTGGATTGCCTGAGCTTAGGAGTTCCAAATCAGCCTGAGCAAGAGGGAGACCCCATCTCCACGAAAATAGAAAAACTAGCCACTGGAGTCTCATCTACTCTGGAGGCTGAGGGAAGAGGATCACTTGAGCCCAAGAGGTTGAGGTTGCCGTGTAGGGACTGAGACTGTCTAAAAAGAAAAAAAAAAAAAAGAATTTAAGTACGTTTTACTCTCTGCATGGTGACAGAGACAAAGTATTATAGTGAGTTAGGAAAGTAACTCTGCCTTAAAACCAGGGGTGACACACATCAGTTGTTCCTTTAATATTGAGGATGGTGAATCTCCTCTGAGTTCTAGTTTGTGCTTTGGAATACTGTCTGGGAGATGGTGTCCCTTATCCTGCTCTGAGCTTCTTAGAAAGTCAAAGATTTTTCACATTCCCCTCCATCCTGAACACGTCCTTCCATACCCTCCCTCTCTTCTGACCCTAATTTCTCTGTTAGTGACCATGATATGATGCTGAAGATGAAGGGCGTCCAAACAAGACTTGCCCAACATTATCTTCATTTTGTACTTTTGGAAAACTTGAAGTGGGGACCCACAATCACTCATGTCCATTTCTTTAAAGTTTGCTCTGTGTTGCACCTGAGCTGCAGTTGTCTTCCTAGCACATCCCCAGGCATTTATATTTTATTTCATGCAAGCCTGTGCTCCTTTACTGAAATGTTTTCAGTCACGTATTTCCATGTCCATAGAAAGAATCAGACATTTATCTTTCAAAGAGAGTCAGGGATTCTGAAGGAGTGCACTTTTCCAAAGCAGGAAAGATACTCACCAAAGTGGTCAATGTCTAAAATGACCCATGGCCAAAAAACAAAGGGAAGATGATCAGTAGAAGGGCTAAACCTACGTTTTATGTTGGGAGAAAACAGGTTCTGCCAGAGGGAGGGAATTCTCAGGAAGGACGGTCATCAGAGACTGTCAGCCCCTCCTAAGTGTGTCTGCCCCACCTCTGATCTCTGTGTGAGGGATGAAAGGACGCAGGTCCTTAGGAAGACACGTGACATTGCACTCGACATCGATTCCCTTGGCAGGGGCACCTTCTCTGTGTGGAGGGTGTCCAGTCCTTGTGTCTGCTCCCCAGAGGTGAGCCAGCCTCTGCCCCTGTCCTAGACATGGTGTGACACTTAGGTTTCTATGGGAGGAGAGGCAAAAACTGGAAGGAGGAGGCAACACATTCAGAGAGACATGAGGACTGTGGTCTCTGGCAGGGCTGTGCCTGTGGAAACTGACCAAGGAACTCTGACTCCTCACCAGAACCCAGGGGAAGGTGTCATGTGCCTGAGAATGATAGGGATGTGAGGGTGGGAGGACCTGGTGAAGGGCCCTGAGGGACAGGGGCTCAGAGGTTTAAGGTCCCCTGGTGGGTAGTAAAGGCAGCATGGGGATGGCTGGGGGAGAAAGGAGTATCCCTGGCAGAAGTGAAGCCACCCTGGGGTCTACATAGAGCCCTGCCCTCCAGGGAGCCCTCAGGGACCTGCGGGAGGGGATGAGATGAATGGCTGGGGGGTGAGGCAGCTGGGCAGGCACAGAGAACCTGTGGGGAGGCTGACAGGCACAGCACAGCCAGAGACCACAGTCCTCATGTCTCTCTGAATGTGTTGCCTCCTCCTTCCAGTTTTTGCCTCTCCTCCCATAGAAACCTAAGTGTCACACCATGTCTAGGACAGGGGCAGACCTCAGCTCAGGCAAGCCTCTGTGAGCTCACAAGCCTTCCATCTGTGACTTCCCACACTGTGACTTCCAGTGTGGGAAAGGCCTTACTCCATCCTCCCAGGACACCCACAGCCCCCTTCCCATCAAGTCATTCCCACCACACCTGCTCTCCCTGGTGCTCCTGGAAGGAACCCGAATTGTGCTGACTGGGTTGGCGGCTGCTGCTGCTAAGGTCTTCTCAGTGGGGCAGGTGGCATTTCAGGAATTCTACAAGGGCTGGGGTGGGGAGGGAGGACCCTCACTGCAAGAGGGTCAGGAACCTTCCTCAGAGCAGCACCTGGATGGCATGGTGTCCACCTTTAGAGTGCACATGACAAATAGATGTCCCTGCCGTCATGTGGGAACACCCAGCACAGACTCCTGGACTCCGCAGTGTGGGCAGGGGACCCCTGAGTCTCTCCTGTTCTTCCTCTCCATCTGTGTAGCCTGGAGTCCCTTCATGTGATGTGATCCTGCCACGCCTCTTCCCAGCCTCTGGTTGGACTCTGGCCTTTAGAGAGGTCTATTTTATGTGGAGAAGGAAGAGATGACCTGAGTCATCCCTGGTAACTGACAGACGCCTGTGCACTGAGTGTGTTCATGGGCTACTACAGTCCCCACTGCAGAAGAGACTCGTCTATGGGGTCACTGCACCCAGTCTCCCAGGAGGCTCAGCCACTTCTCTCATGGAGACCCAGTATCTCTTTCTCTCTCCATCCATCTATATATGTAATAGAAGAAGTCTTCTTGGTCCTGCTCTTTCTTATTATTTCTGCCTAAGAAATTCTTCCCTCCCAGACACACCTGTCTCACTCCCCATCTCCTCCTGGAAAGTTTCATTCCCTCCTCTTTCTCTGTCTTATTTCTTATTTCTCTTATGATCATGTCTTGATCTTTTTTTAATCCACTCACAATTTACATTCTGTGAGTTGCTTGTGTCCTTTTAACGTTTGTGTTAGCTTTTCTTTTTTCTGTGTTCTCTAGTTGCAAATTTTTCTTCTGGAGTATAAAGCTTTGTCATTGCACCTGTCTTCCCACTGATTCCTATCATTCAGCAACTTCACCTACCATTTGCCTCTTTGAGCAAAATCTTGCAATATCTGCTATCAAATAATTCCAGGTGTTTGCTGATGATTTGACTTCAAAGATTCATTTAAGAAACTTTTTTTTTTTTTTTGGTGGGGGTCACCTAGGAAAAAAGATAAAAATCATGTGAAGTTAATATCCTGCTTTATTTTTACTTCGAGAATGAGTTGTGTTTCCTAGATCACATACAAATTAGATTATTTCCACACTGAGTCCAGAGTCCACTGAGTTCAGAGCCTGAATCAGAGTCATAGACAAGTGTCTGGAATTCGTGAGGTCCTAGCACTTATCAATCTCTAAATCTTGGCAGCAGCACCTGATAAGAGCTGAAACTCACACACATTGGAGGATTCAGTGGTTGTGGCTGCTGGTCCCAGAACAGGAGGAGTTGACCTCCTGGTCCAGAGTCCCTGACACTGACTCTGGGTCACCAAAGATCATGTCCAGGACCCTGAAATGAAGGACATGGAGTCAGAGAGATGGAGAGTCTTGGACCCACACCATAACCCAGGATGGAACCGAGGTAGAAACAAAGGAACATACATTTTCTAGGGACCCTCCTCTGAACCCAGAATCGGGTCACCTATGTACTGAGTGAGAGGATAAGAGGAGAAGGACCAGGCCATGGGGGAGAAGCCCAGAGCTCTGCTTTCTGAGCCCCTTTGCTGAGACAGAGATGTTCGAATATGTCTAATTTATCCTATCATCGTGATAGCAGAAGGCTTTCAATCAAATTAGAGAATCACAGAGTCTTCCTAAGCCATAGTACAGGCCTCTCTTCCTTGGGGTTTGTTGGTGGAGGGTGTGGGTCTGCTGAACATCTAGTGTTGATGTCCCCAAGGGACTTAGATTTGGATCTTCTGGGCCCCAGAGGGAGCGCTGAGCAGAACACACCAGCTAAGGAGGCAGGTGCGAGGTCCACACCTGTGGCCCCACCATGTTTCTCAGACTCAGGCCCACAGCGCCACCTGCTGGCATTGGTCAACCTTGCACCATCCCTGAAAAGCAGTGTCACAAAGGGGGACCCTCCTCACAAAGGGGGACCCTCCCCCCAGGGCTGCTCGCTATGCTACACCCAGCTCACCTAACTGATGCCTCAGTTCCATAGCCTATTCTCTGCATTGGTTGGACTCATTGTCTGCTCCTTCAGTTAATAATATTAATAAATGGGGGCATCTCTGAGCACTGGCCTTGAGGGCACATTTGTCCCACCTTCTGCACAGCATAAGGACAAAGTCCAGTCCAGCCACAGCATCACCGTGTGGGAAACCTGAGCAGCTCTGGCCAGCTCTGACCTCATTTCCCATGGATGAATCTTCAGGCCTTGTGACCCTCCCCTTCTGTTGCTTTCGTGTCCACCCTGGTGGGGGTGAGGAGGGTCCACAGCAAAGTAACACGAATGGATGGTCTTGAGATGGATACTCTCTTCACACTTAGAGAGAGGGGTCTGATTGTCCGTGATGAATGACAACCTACAGCATTCATCTGGTGACGCTGACACTGTGGCCCTGGAACCTACAGGGAATGGTTGTCATAGAGAGTCCAGGGGCCCAAGGAGGGAGCTTAGGCCCCAGTGGGTTGAAAAGACTCAGAAGTTTCAAGGGCTCAAGAATGACACTCCTGGGACATCACTGAAACTTGTGACTGAAGTGTAGGGAACAGGATCAGAGAGGTTGGACGCCCTCCCTTCTCTCAAAGGGGACTCTCAAATCTGAAGATAAAGATGAAGCTCCCATGAGCTTGGATGATGATGTGCTGTGCCCAGTCACCAGGCTGGACTGTGGGGGTCTGAAAAGCCCCCTCTGCTGACACCCACCCACCACCGTCTCAAGGAGAACCAAAGATGTCAATGTGAACATAATAAAATTTTTATGCATCTCATACACTCACTGATAACATTCTTCTAATGTTGCAGATAAAACATCACCATTATTTGTCAGCTCTTATGCCAAATAGAGAGTTTTGGAATTATTTCCTTAGATATGCCTGAGTAGTGGATGGAGACAGAGCTTCAGGGATTGGAGAGCAGCCTCCCACGGTGGCACAGGCGGTGGCACCCTGGACCCTGCCCCCCAAACTATTCCATCCTCCTAAGATTCTGGTTGTGTGACAGGAGCCACAGAGCCAGGCCAGTCTCTGTAGTGAGGGGGGCCCTGAAGCCCTCTTGGAGTTCTCTTCTGAAAATATTCTTTCTTTCTCTACCACATGACCAAGCTGTGAGTTATTTATTTATTTATTTATTGTCTTGCTTTGCTTCTCTTTTATATATAAATTCCAAATTCAAGTCTTCATTTTGCTCCCGTATTTGGTCATAGGCTGTTAGAATCAGCCCTGCCACTTTGTGAAATTTGTCAAAAATCGCTTAGAAATATATTCTGCCAGCTTCCCTCAGTCATCCCTCCTCACGTCGTCCTCCCACAAGCACTAGAGCACCAACACTTTGCACTCCAGTTCTTTGCTACATCACGACAATGGTGACCTTTGCTGCTTTAGTTCCAAATAAATCATTTATTTCCATCTGAGACCTCATCAGCCTGGTCTTCACTGTACATATTTCCATTAGTACTTTGGTAACAACCAGTTAACAAGCGTCTATGGAATTCCAAATTGTTTCTCTCTTGTCTTCTTCTGAGTCCTCTAAACTCTTCAAGCCTCTGCCCATTACCCAGTTCCAAAGCTGCTTCCAGATTTTCTGGTACTTTCAAAGCAGCAGCTCACACCTCAGTACTAATTCCTGTGATTATCTATTTACCATTGCTACTGAGACACACTTGAGTCTGAGGAATTTATAGAGAAACGAGGTCCATTTGACACACCATTATGGAGAATTTGCAGGAAGCACAAGCCCACCATGCTCTTCTGCACCAGCCCTAGGCCAAGCCAGAGCCAGGCCTTCCTCCTCTGATTTTTTGGGGACTTCAGGGACCTTCAATCCAAGAGTAGGGCACAGAGGTGGCAGGCTTGTCACAGAGAAGGAGCAAGATAAAGAAGGAGGGAGCCGGGCTCTTTCAAACCACTGACTCTCCTGTGAACTAACAGAGAGAGAACTCACTCATTACTGCAGGGAGGGCACAAGGCACACATGAGGGACCTGCCCCACGACCAGAGCCCCTCCCCGCAGGCCCCATCTCCAGCACCAGGGAGCAGAGCTCGTGTCCTTCTCACATCACTTCCCATTAGTTTCACAAAAGTGTTTATTATCCTGCAAAATTCTGCCATTCTTGGCAACAACACAAAATTTCCAGGAGTTCTAATTTGTAGGATTCTGGTCATAAAGCCCTATGGGCCTAGGAGTCCAAACCTAAGAAAGACACAGGGACAGTGTGTGTGTGGCTCATCCTGAGTTTTTCACAGGGCCTGGTACAGAGCTGGGCAGTGTCTATGTCTGAGTGTGCCTTAGTCTCAGGTGTCCACACAGCCTCTTCCCCTGGGCTCCCTTATCCCCTCCATATGCAATTTACAGGACAGTTCTGAAAGCTTGGCCTCCTTAAGGAGCCTCCCCTGAATTTAGCAGAGAGCAAATGAGGACAGGGCAGCCCCTCCCTCCAGGGCACCAGGAGCTGCTCCTCTTCCTCCTCCCAGGGCAGAGCAGAGCCTGCTCCCCAATGGCCAGGAACTGCCTTTGGGCCCAGCCTGTACCTCTGCCCCCCCTTCCTCTTAGTCCCCTCCCTGAAAAGTTTGCAGAGAGAAGGATGAATGAATGAAAATTGTCAATCCCAGGCATACCATCGAGGGTGATGCAGACAGTGAGTGTGATTCTGAGCAAGAGAAGGCCCTTAGGTTTACTGTTCCTGAAGCTTCTCCCTCCTTCTTGGGCACTGAGAGGAGTTGGTACCTTTGAAGGGAACTTTGCACTCTAATCCGAGCCTGAACCATACAGTAAAAATTCCATCACCTCAGACAGCCCTCACAGGGACAGCCCCTGGGACAAAGGCCCTGGGTTGGGCAGGGCACTCAGGCAGCTCCAAGTCCTCTCCTGGCCTGAGCCTCAGTGAGCAGAGGGAGGAATGAGGGGATGACAGGAGTCCAGGTGTGGGGAGCACCTTTGCTCTGCTCCCCAGGTCCCTAATGAAGCCCCGATACCCCCATCTGCTCACTCTCCCCTCCCCATGGGAAGAAGTGGCTCCTTTTTCAAATCTGTGCTTCTCCCCTGGACTGTGCAGCCCCACTCATGCCCGAGTGTGACCTGCCCCTGGGAGCTGGTGCTGGGACAGAGACCACAGGGAAGGTGTGATTTGCATACTCCAGAGGCTCTAGGAGGGACAGTGGGTGGGATGCAGTAGCCCTTGAGGGAGGATGCTGACTGTGGTCATCATGTGATCTTTCCAAGGACTCCTCAGGATCAGACCCAGGACTCCTGTGGCTTCAGCACTCAGGTCCTCCCATGTTTTCTCTTTGTCACTGAACTAGACCCCCCTGTGGTAATGGCTATCCCCCCCTGTAGGTTACAAAAAATGCTCTCTTCTTCATGGCGCATACCCATTACCACATCTCCCCCCCCACCTGTCCTCTGACCTCCCCCTGCTCATTTCACTTTGCTTTTCCACGTAACTCTGGGGCCTCAGCAACTGCCGAGGCTGTCTCTGCAGGACCCACACTGCAGAGAGCTCAACCCCTGGCAGGAAAGCAGGACCTGGGCCCCCACGGCTGAGCCTCCCTTTTGCTTTCCTTCTGCACCAGCCCTAGGCCAAGCCAGAGCCAGGCCTTGGCTGAGCCTATACTTTTCTCAGGGTCAGACTTCACTGTCACAGTCAGTTCCTAAGGGGCAGACATGGAGATGGAGATTCTGTCTGAACACACTGCTGGAAGTGCTTTTGGATCATTTCAAACAGA
The DNA here is from genome assembly GCF_027406575.1 of Nycticebus coucang. NCBI lineage: Eukaryota > Metazoa > Chordata > Mammalia > Primates > Lorisidae > Nycticebus > Nycticebus coucang. Next base: position 2,534,086 of record NC_069800.1, on the reverse strand, counting down.
CACTGTCTTCCCATTAGACAGTTACTCCTCCCTCCTCCCAGGCTTTGGTCACCCATCCATGGTGGAGGATTAAAGACCTGGATGGTGCAGAAAATGCCAAGGTCAAGGAGTCCATCATGGTGCAGGAAGGAGCAGGGAGCAGAGAGCAGCTACCCTGGTGGCTCTTGGCTGATGCTGGACAAGGTGACAGCTCTGTCGGCTGCACTTTTTATCCCTCTAGTCCCCAAGAACTGAGGTACATTCCCGCATCATCTCCACTAAGGAAATAGAGAGAGGAGAGAATAAGGTTCCTGGGGATTAACATCAGGAAAGTAAGTATGAGGAGTCCCAGAGCTATCTCCTTACAGAGACTCCTCATATTTACTCATGTGCACATGGAACCCAGGAGTCCCCTGGGGACACACTCTGAGGATAAAGAGGACCCAGATTCCCTAAGGCTTTGGAGGTCAGGAAATGATTCACAAAGCCCAGGCCAGGTGCGGTCAACATCTAGGTGGCTGGACAGAGGGGCCCTTGGTCTGTCATGTTACCTAAGCTGCATTTCTATTCCTCACCTTACCCCTCCCACATGTGGGGGGCTCTTACAGCCTCTGGAGACAAAAGTTCTACTTGAACAGGGAAGCCAGTGAGTGTAGGTGGGATTCTCATTGACCCCATGAAGATGAACCCAGGTAAGAGCCTCAGGCTTTCTTGGAGCATTGACAACAGAAGGCACAACCTGAGCAGAAGTTGGTACAAGGTGGGGACAGGGGAGGGATGGATTCAAGGTGAACGTGAGGGATACATCCCTGTGTCACTACCCCATGGATGGGAGGTCGTGCTGGCATTGGGTTGTAATCAGCCGTAACAGTGATGTTCAGCCTGACCTTGTCCCTAGAGGTGAGAGGTGTCAAGGAGGCCATGGTGACAAAGGAGAATCAGGCTACACCTCAGAAACCCCAAGACTTGTGTCTAGTCACAATTTCAGGCTTTCCTTCCAGGAACCCTTGGTCACCAGCCTTCATGGCCACCACAAGATTCATAATCTGTGACACTCTCTGTGCAGTAGAAACTAACCTTGGGACGTGGTAACATCATAAGCTCCACAGGGAGGGTGACACGGGTACAGATTGGGGGCTTTCTGGTCCCTGATGTCCCACAGACCCACAATCACAGCCTGGACTATTGAAAAGCTCCAATGAGACAGAAGAGGGGAGGACAAAAGTCAGTGCTTGTCTCAGGGAAACCCACCCATGGGGTCCCCATGTTCCTGAGTGGGACCAGCCTTAGAAAAATCACATTCACAAGACCTGCATCCCCCAACTCCCCTGGAGTAGGCGCAGCATTTCTCAGCAGAGGAGGAGCCCCCCTTTCCACTCTCATCTCCCACATGGAAATTTGCTGCCTCAGGCCCAGAGCTCTCCCCACACCCACCCTTTACCCTGATGTGATACCTACAGCTACAGGAATCCATGAGTGAGCCAGGCCAGCTCTGTGGTTGGAATTCTCCCTGACCAATGTTAGCTGCATTTCACATTACTTGCCTGGTCCCCGGGACATAGGGAGCCTCAGGCAGCCCTGAGCACAGGTGACTGGGAGGGAATGGGAGGTCTCTGCTGTGACAACTGGAAGGGCACCGTCCATGATGTAGCACTGTGCACCTGCTGAAAGGGTCCCTGGGTCCTGACCAGCATGTGAGCCAGGAGAGGCTCATTTTCTAGGTTTCCTGAGCAAGGCCAGCCCCACAGGCACAGGATTCAGCACATGTGGACAAACAGGAAACATTTCAGTGTCATCAGGGGGCTTTGGGTTTTGCTTTTGGTTTTCCTGAGACTTCAGAAACATTTGGAGAAAAACCGAGAGTGGAAATATTTTAAACACCAAATGTCCTCCCAAGTAGAATTTGTGCATATGGAGCATATTTAGAAATTTGAAAATTCATAGAGAAGGCTCTAGAGCAAGCTAAGGTTTTTGTCCCACTTCCTCATCTGCCTGTGTCACTGTGAGGTATTCCACTGCTGTCATAGATCTGACAGTAATAATCAACCTCGTCCTCAGACTGGAGGTTGGAGATGTCAACTAGCCGTCAGCCCACAAGCCAGAGCCTGAGAAGCGATCAGGGATCCCGTCCCCATTGGTGAAGCTTCCAGTATTGCCAATCCACATCAGGTACTGAGGGGTCTTCCCTGGCTGCTGCTGATACCAATGAATGCTGTAGCCTCTGTGCACACTGCTCAGGGTGCAGGTGAGCTTGACTGAGGTTCCCAGGGAGGCAGATGCAGAGGGCAGCTGAGTCAACACAGGTTGGAAGAGGGACCCTAGAAACACAGACACTCATTATGGCGTGGAGGAAGGACAGGATGAAAGGACAGTCCTGATATGAGTGTAGGAAGTGGGCTGGGGGGTCAGGGTGCTGAGGACTGTCCTAACCTGTGCAGTGAAGGAGGAGAATGAAGAGGAGGAGTGGGGTCCAGGCCATGGTGCAGACACCCCAGAGCTCTGCTGAGGCAGACAGGCTGCAGGTCTCTCTTATCCCCCCTCCAGCCCCAGAGGAGAGAGAGGGGCCATGAATGCAAATGTGCTGCTCTTCCCCTGCCCAGCCCAACCCTCCCTGGACCTGGGTTTAGCCCTAGTCGCGGGGTGTCACTTCTGGGAGGGGTCTGGGCTGGGCCTGGCCTGAGGCTCCCCAGAGGACCCTAGAAGTCCCAGCTCTTGCCCTCAGGGATTTCTGTGCAAAGACCAGAGTCAGGTGTCTGGTTCCCCGCAGCGCCCCCTGCTGCCAGGTTCTAGGTTCAGCGTGTCTTAGACCAGACACCAGGGTGTCCTGACAGCATCATCTTCCCCCACCTGGGGGCCTTGACCACTGTCCACTCCCTGCCCAATAACAAGGCAAGCCCCTTTTCAGGGAAGACTCCTACCCCTGTCAGTTGGCAGTTTTTTATTTGGGGCCGCCTCCGTGGTAACAGGACACACAATTTACTCCACGTTACAAGGAGTCATCAAGGGAGGGAGAATCTCATCTACAACGTCTGCATGAAACAAATTGTGCATTAGCGGAGAGCACGGACAGTCCAGCCACGACCCACCTCCCAGCTGCACTTGGAGTCATGTTTCTCTCCCTCTATTTGACTCCTCAGGAGACCACAGAGGCCAGCGGAGTGGGGCGTGATTGGGAGGCTGAATCAGCATCCTTTCTGATTCCCTGGAAAAGAAGTGAAATTCAGAAAGCTGAAGTTCAAAGTTTGACCTGTAGAGGCAACGCGATTCTGTGGACTTTGGGCTTCTGAAGAACTTAGGATTTAAAGGGGCTCAAGATCGTGAATGGGGACATGAGTGTCAACTTTGGAGGAAAGTTCTGGAAAAGCACAATAACTTTTCTGTTATAAAGACCTTGCTAAATAATTAAAGGAGTCACAACAGTGAAGCAGGAGGAAAGAGAGTGGAGTGACCCTGGAACTGAAAAGGGGACCTGTGAGTCCAGACCAGGATGGCTGTAGAGGGGAAAGGTCTGCACTTTAGGAAAGTCAGCAGAAGCCGCCCGTGGGGAAATGGGGCCCAAACTGGAAAGAGCTCAGGTTACAGGAAGTTTTGTTTGCTGTTGATATGATTTTTAAAGCAAGAAAAACTGATTTTCCCATTTGTCCTCTGCTGTCGGATTTTAAATCTCAACTCTTGGTTATTTTTTCATGGAATTCTCACAGGTTCTTGTCTGTCTGCTTCTTTTATCCTGTTCTCATAGGTGTGTTTATATAGAAATGTCTATGTGGATTTTGGGTGTCAGGAAGTTTGCTTGAAATTCAAAATCTCAGGTCCACTCAAAACCCACTGAGTCAAAATCCCCCTTTCAATAGATTCCCAGAAATGTCATGTGCTCATTAAATTTGGAGAATTCCTGTTTTAAAGCTTGCATGTGTAAATGTGCTTCTGATTGTTCCTTGACAATGAATCTGTCCTTCTCACAGAGACCCAGCAGACTAACATCTGGTTTCTCCATTTGCTTCCCATGGAAAATGGCAAAAATCACCCCTGACAACACATAAATACTCAGAAGTGTGTTAATAATAGTGAGTCTCATTAGTAATAATAATATCACCACATCTTTATTGGTCCCTTATAAAATAGAATTATACAAACACTATAATACATTATCAGTTTGAATCTGATAATGTGAAAGTCAGTAAAATATGATTTTTAATAATAACAAAATTACTTACAAGAATCTTGACTGAATATAGAAGCGAATAGAAGGTGAACTGTCTTTATTCATGTGATTTGATTAAAGGAGTTGGAAATTTGAAAACAAAAATGAAGGAAATATACTCAAATTCTGAAATAAGATTCACATGTATTATTTAAGAAGAATACTTTTCAAAAACTTACTTTCGAATGTTTTTGTACAGTGAACTTCTATTGCTTCAAAATGCAACAAAATACAATGTTAATGCTATTTTAAAGAAAGTTTCCTGCCCTTTGTGCAGGGCCAGCAAAGGCCATTATCAGTGGACATTAACTCCAGCCCCTCACTCTGAGGCAGGCTGGGGTTACAGCACATTGGATTCGTGCTTTCTAGACTGTTCTTCACAAATCATCCACCATTTCCTCAACTATAAGCCTTAAATACACGTAGGATTAAGTTAAGACACGTTCTCTTACCTGTTCTTTGGATGGTCACAATTTAGGCTGTCCTGAGAATTGAGACATCTGGTCGTGTGATCCAGGTATGTTATGATCATATCTGCACCCAGGCTCGGTTAAGAGCAAGCTTGTGCCTTGATCCCTATCTGGGTCACTCACTGAACACTTCTCCCTCTCATCATCGAGTGGAGCTCACTGCTCAGCCCTCACTGGTTTCAAAGGTCCCCATAATCAGGGGTCAGGGTGGGTGGCCTGTAGGGCTGCCCATCCAGCATACTCCTCTTCATTCATCACATTGCTGGAGATGGGGTTGAAGTCCAGCTCCACACAGGGCCCTGCCACAATCAGGTGGCAGTGGGGTGGGGTGGGGTATAAGGAGCTCCCACTAGCACTGCCCTGCTCAGCCTCTTTGATACTGATTGGGGTGAACCCCTCTGACATTACTCCAGATGGGCCATCAGAGCTTGGCCAGTTTCCACAGGACAGGCGGGTGCTCACAACAGCAAGTCAGCACAGCCTGGGAGATGCTGATCCCATTGGAAAAGCCACACCCAGCATCACTGCCACTTCCATGAGGACATGGAGGCCGCTCCCCCCCAACCCGCCAGGCTCAGAGGCTTCAAGTGGTCCAGTCAGCACAGACTGACAGACTGGGTCCAGGACCCTGAACTTCAGGACAGACCGAGAGGGAGAGGAGTGGGTCAGTGGGCAGAGACATGTCCAGAGCCCCTGGTCCTTTCATCCCCAGCCTGATACCTGGACAAGCAAGAAGGAGAAAAGAGAGATGACACCCATGCTGGGGACCCCACATACCTCTGCATTCTGAGGAGCTGTGCTGCCCCTCCCCCCCCCAGTTCCTTTTGGCCCCTCTGGAAGCCCGGTGATGGGAAGGACCCTTCATGCAAACCAGGGTTGTCCCATCCCACCCCAGGCTCTGCCTATGACCTCTGCCTGAAAATCTGACCCTGGAAGAGATCAGCCTGGGTGGGCCTGTTCTTTGGTGCTCCAGAGGACTGTGAAGACACAACTGCTGGCCCACTGACCACCAGACAGGGGGCTCAGACCAGGCCAGGTCAGGGTCCCAGCTAGGAACCGAGCTCAGGCCTCAGGGAAGGGCACAGAGCCCCCTGTTGCCCAGACCCAGACCTGCCCCTCTGTGTCCAGTGTCTTCCCACAAAGGATGGAGCTAAACAGGGTCCATGCCCCACACACGTAGTCCCAGGTGCCCACGCAGCCTCCTCTCCAGGGGATCCCCTGCCTGGTCCCTGTGTGATTTACAGGACAGTTCTGGGAGTTCATCTTCCCTGAGGAGCCTCCCCTGGGGGCAGCAGAGCAGGAAGCCCAGTGGGGACAGGGCAGCCCGTCCCTCCAGGGAACCAGGAGCTGCTCCCCTTCCTCCTCCCTGGGAAGAGCAGAGCCTGCTCTTCAGAAGGCCAGGACCTGCTCTCGGGCCCAGCCTCTCCCTTTGGTGCACTCCTGTTCCCCTGAACCCCTCACTGACAGATTGCAGAAAGAGAAGAATATGAACGAAAAATGTTTGCCCACCTCAGGCACACCTCCTACGGTGATGCAGACACTGAGTGTGACTGTGAGGGAGAGGAGGGGAGTGAGCCCTGGGGCCTGCTTGTTCCTGACCCTTCTCCCTCCTCTCTGGACACCGAGAGGACATTAGCCCATTTAAAGGTTAGACTCAGCACCCTCTAATCATACCTTGGGCACATGGAGTAAACACTCCTGCAATCTCAGACACAGAGTGTGGGGACAGGGCCTGGAACAGAGACCCTGAGCTGTGAGGGGCCCTCAGGCAGCCCTGAGTCCTCTCCTGGCCTGAACCTCAAGGAGAAGAGGGAGGCAGGAGGGGAAGGGAGGAGTCCAATGGTGGGGAGCACATTTACTCTGCTCTCTAAGGCCCCTAATGGAGCCCTGATGCCCGTGTCTCCTCAGTCACTCCTCACCCTGAGCTCAGGCAGCCCTTCCTTCAAATCTGCCTGGGCTGTGCTGCCCCACTCAGGGCAGAGTGTGACCTGCCCATGGGAGCAGGTGCTGGGACAGAGACCACAGGGAGGGAGCGACCTGCACACCCCAGAGGCTCTGGGAGGGGCAGCAGGTGGGACAGATGACCCTGCATAGAGGACACTGACCATGGTTGTTCCGTGATTTTTCCAGGACCCCTCAGGAACAGGCCCAGGTTTTCCTCAATTCCAGAGCTCAGGACCTGCCAGATATTCTCTTTGTCACAGCTCTAGTGGCCATGTGTCCTCTTACTAAGTGTTATGAAAGACAGTCTTTTCTTCATGCTGAACCCCATTACCACATCTGCCACACACCTGTTCTCTGACCTCGCCCTGCTCACTTCGCTTTGCTTTTCTGCATGACCCTGGAGCCTCAGCCCCCTAAATCTCTCTGTAGGACCCACACTGAAGAGAGCTCAGTGCCTGACAGGGCAGCTGGGCCTGGGCCGCCCAAGGCTAAGCCTGCCTCTTGCTTCCCTTCTGCACCAGCCCAAGGCCAAGCCAGGGCCAGGCCTTGCAGACAATGGGCCTACATGTCACTTAGAGTCAGACTTCGCTGTCACAGTCAGTTGCTGAGGGGCAGACGTGGAGTTGGAGATTCTGTCTGAACAGACTGCTGGAAGTGTTTTCTGGTCATCCCAGACACACCCTGTCTGTCTAGTAGACAGTTATTCCTCCCATCGTCCAGCTCCTGGTCACCTGTGGGGAATGAAGGGCCTGGGACGCGGGGTGGGACGGAGCCCGGGGTCCAGTCCATCCCTATGCAGGAAGGAGCAGCGAGCAGAGAGCAGCTCCCCTGGTTGTTCTGGGTGATTCTGCTTGAGCAGGTGACAGCTTTCTGTGAGTTGGGATTTTTATCCCTCTAGTCCCCAGAGAACTGACGTGCACTCCAGCGTCATCCCAACCCAAGTGTCAGAGAGAGGAGAAAATTGGGTTCATGAGATTCAAGTAGGGAATGTTAGGGGTGAAGGATCCCTGAACCATCAGCTCCTTACGGGGGGAGAGGGGCTCATTCTGCACCTGGGTATCTGGGAGCCCTCTGGGGACACACCTTGAGGATAAACAGGACCCAGCTTCCCTAAGGCTTCACAGCTAACAGAATGATCCAGAAAACCTCGGCCAGGTGCATTTGACAACTAGGGGACTGCAAAGGCACCTGAGTTTTCTGTGTCACACAAAGTGCATTTCTAGTCCCTAGGACATCCCATCCACATGAGGGGACTTGTATAACTTCTGGAGCAATTACTACATATTTTGTTTCACTGGGAAGCCAGGGAGAGAAGGTGTTATTGTTGTTGACCCCATTCAAGATGAGCCAAGTTGACAGCACCAGACCTTCTGGGAACACAAGTGACAGCAGAAGCCACAACCTAATCAGGTGTTGGTCACAGGCAGGGACACAGGAGGGATGGATTTGATGGGTAGACATGAAGGGCAGACCCTGTCTCACTCGGTGTGGGTGGGGGCTCTCGTTGGCATCAGGTTGTGTTCAGCTGTGACAGTGATGATTATCAGCCTGACCCTCAGCCTGAATCACAGGGTGTCAAAGAGCCCAGCTGACAAGGGAGAATCAGACTGGGACACCAGAAGTTTTGTCATTTCTGTCCTAGGCCACAAACACAGGATTTCTTACTGGGAGCCATGCTACCAGTCTTCTCTGTAACTCCCGGTGTCTGTCAGCTCCCTGTGTAAGGGAAGGTGGCCTCAAGACCCAGGAACATCGCAACCTTCACAAGGGGAGTGACACATATATAGGTTGGAACATTTCTGTTCCCTGATGCCCCACAGACCCCACATGACACTCTGGATTGTTGAAAAGTCCCAGTGGGGCAAGAGACAAAAGGACACAAGTAAGCGCCTGTGGCTTCAGGAAGACCCACCATGGGGTCACCATGTCCCTGAGTGGGATCAGCTGTAGGAAAGTCACATTCAAGAGACCTGCACCCCCCACTCCCCTGGAGCAGGCTCAGAATTTCCCAGCAGTGGTGGAGCCTCCCCTTCCCCTCTCACCTCCAGGAAGGAGGTTTGCTGCCCTCACAGCCATCGCTGCTGCCATTCACGGCCCCTCCATGCTGGGTGACAACTACAGCTGCAGGAACCCAGGGGTGAGTCAGGCCACTGTCCTCAGGTAGCGTTTCACATGCCACTGCCCAGTCCCTGGGATGTAGGGAGCCTCAGGCAGCCCTGAGCCCAGGTGACTGGGAGGTCTGTGATGTGACAACTGTGAGGGGACAGTCTATGCTGTAGGATTGTCAACCTGCTGGGATGGTCTCTGGCTCTGAGCAAGACGTGAGTCCATAGAGGCTCATTTTCTACCTTTAAAGTAAAAATCGCCAGCTCCAAAGACACTGGTTTTAGCACATTTGGATAAACAGGCAACATTTTTGGTGTCATTGGTGAGGTTTTTTTGTTTTGAATTTTCCTGGTTTTTCAGAAACAGAATTGAGAGTAGCATATTTTAACCCAGAGGTGCTTCCAAGTTCAGTTGGCACATATAGGTCATATTTTCAAATTTCAAATATGTCATAAAACAAAAAGCTGAGTAGGTAGTGGTTTTTTGTCCCACTTCCTCATCTGTCTGTGTCACTGTGAGAAATACCCCAATCTGAAGTCTGACAGTAATAATCAGCCTTGTCCTCAGACTGAAGGTTGGAGATGGTTAAGTAGCGGTCAGCCCCGGAGCTGGAGCCTGAGAAGCGGTCAGGGATCCCGTCCCCCTTGCTGCTGGCTCCATCATTGCTAAGCCTCATGATATACCGAGGGGCCTTCCCTGGCTGCTGCTGCTGCCATCCAATGCCATAGTTGCTGTGCCCACTGTCCAGGGTGCAGGTGAGCTTGACCGAGGCTCCCAAGGAGGCAGATGTAGAGGGCGGCTGAGTCAGCATAAGCTGGCAGAGGGACTCTGCAAACACAGACACCCATAAAGTCCTGGAAGGAGGACCAAGGGCAGGACAGTCCAGGAATGGGTGTGGGAGGAGGTGTCAGTGAGCTGGGGGGTCAGGATGCTGAGGACGGTCCTGACCTGTGCAGTAAAGGAGGAGGCTGAAGAGGAGGAGTGGGGTCCAGGCCATGGTGCAGACACCCCAGAGCTCTGCTGAGGCAGACAGACTGCAGGTCTCTCTTATCCCCGCTCCAGACCTAGAGGAGAGAGAGGAGCCCTGCATGCAAATGTGCTGCTCTTCCCCTGCCCAGCCCAACCATCCTTGGGCCTGTGTGCAGCTCCAGTGGCTGGGTGTCATTTCTGGGAAAGTGGGGCCAGGCTGGGCTTAGTCTGCGGATCCCAGGGGTCCAGGGAGGACTCAGCAGGTGGCTCTAGTGAGCCCTGAGCAGAGTCCAGGGCCAGGTGTCCGGATTCCCAGCTGAACCCCACAGAACCCTCAATGTGCATCCCCTGCTGCCCATGTCCTGGTCCGGCGTGTCTGTGACCAGATGCCAGGGGGTCCTGACAGAGGCTCCTTCCCCTACCAGGGCCTTGACCGCTGCCCACTCCCTGCCCAAGGGCAGAGCGAGGCCCCTCCTCAGGGCAGTTCCTGCCTCATCTCAGCCTTAGTCTTTTATTTGAGCCTCCTCAGTGGGAACAGGACACACAACTCACCCCACATTAAGTGGAAAGGGGGTCTCTTCTACAAACTGCACATTACGTAAAATGTACATTACCTGACAAGGGGACAATTCAGTTCTGAACCCACTTCCCAGGCTGCTCTTGAAGCTGGTTTCTCTCTCCCCACTGGATCCCTCAGGAGATCACACACAAGGAGCAGAGTGGGGAGTGCCCGGGAGATAAAGGAGCAGGCTGGAGACGTACTGGGGTCACTGGGGAGTGAGGGGAGATCCAGGGAGGAGGACGAGATCTTTTCAGTAATGAGAGAAGAGTATCACCTCCCTTGGGGTTTCTTCTGAAGTTGAAATCAGAGAAAATCATGAGATATAGAAGATATGAGTGAAAACTGTCACGGAAGGCATGCCCGTGGATTTTCTTTTACACGCAGTTTAGTAATAAGCTGAGGAGCTGGCAGGAGAGAAGCGTGTGGAATGACAGGGAGAGAGACCTGAGGACCAAGAAGGGAAGTCGTGAGTCAGACGGGAGGGGACACGGTGACAGTGGTTCATGATGTAGAAGGAACGGGAGGAGAAGCCCGTGTGAGGACCAGACAGGCTCCAGGTGAAGGGTTGGGTTGACAGAGGTTGGGATGTGTTTTCTTTCTTTTTGTTTTGTTTCCCAAGTTAATCAGCCTCTCCCAGCTCCTCAGCTGGGCTCTCTGGTCATGTCCCTGCATGTTCTTGGGGACCCTTCCTGCATGAAATCATTCCTTCTGTGAGAAGCTTCTGTTTTCTGGTGGCTTCAGCGGATTCACCATTCTCATTCACCTGGTGACATTAAAGCTCACATGTGGACATGCAGGGAAAGGGTGTTCTTATAACTGCAGAATCTCAGCCTCCACTTCAGAGTCACTGAGTCAGAATCCACATGGTACAGGTTACCAGATGATCCATTTCCCCGTGAAAGTCTGAGAAACCCTGGTCTGACATTCACCTTTCTCTGTAAAGATGGTCAACAGGAAGTCTGCCCTGAGAGCTCAGAAATCTGCCTGTTTGATCCTGACATCACACCATCATCTGAGTCCCCAGCCTCAGTCAAAGGCAGATTTAGGTCTTGTCCCCACTCTGGGTATCTCCCTGTGCTGAGCACCTGTGTGGAGTAGCCTGTTGTAGTCCTCAGCCTGGACCTTGAACTGGGCCCCCGAGAGACTCAGGGCAGCTTTGCCCCCAAGTAGGAACCTGAGAACCAGGGAGTGTCCCAGAGTGTTTGTTGTTCATCATAAAACAGTGTCCTAGGGACTTGGACAGACTATGGTTCATCCAGTAAGGATAGTGGCCACTGCTGGCTGCTCTGATGCTAGAGTCTCACATGAGAATGGCTGTCACTCCAGCAAGTCTCCTGAGTCCCCACCGTCGCCTCAACACAGAACCCTGAAACCAAATCAGACACATGAGAGGACTGAGGATAGAACACAGAGGGACCCCTTCAAAGGTATCTCTGAAATCTTTATGTACCTGAGCAGAGAGCGAGGAGGGAGAGGAGAAGGGTGGGCAGCCAGGCCACCGTGTGGGCTTTCCAAACACCCTAGGAGCCCACAGTTTCTGCTGGACTCTGGGACGGGTCTCCTCTCACCCCACTGGGAGGAGGGTGGCGTTGGGTTGTGCCTTATACAAATATGAGCACTTCAACACCACCAGCACCATTCTAGGCTGCATCACTGGCCCAGCGAGGAACAACACTGTCAGGCAGGCTGGGCTGGTGTGAGCTCTGAGTTTGCCCCTTGGGAGGAAGCACCTGCTGTCCCCTCTAACTCAGGCCAGTGAGCTCAGGCCCAGGGATCATTAAATTGGAACCTTTGAGGTTGTTTCAGGACTGGCTAGGCCTTGAGAAGACCTACAGCTCCCCCTGCTGAGCTGAGGCAACTACTATTTGTACTTTCTTCTCTACAGGTGAGAAATAACTTCTCTAATGTCTAAATTTTAGTTTCATAGTTACTTGGTTTTGAGTTTCTAGAGAGACTTTTTTCTTTCTTTACAAAATTTTCTGCTAACTTTCATTTAATTTTTTTATGGTTTGTTTTTGAGAAACTTACTTTTATCATATGTTTCAAGAATAAGTGAACCAGCTCATCACGCTCATCAAGGATTGTATCATCCCTGCTTTAAACATATCTGCCCTACAATTTTATCACCTACATCCTCTCAATGTGAAATCTTTATTGTTCTTGTTCTTGATATGACAAGTCTTTTTTAATTTTAATCAAGACATTTTGGATATAATGTGGGACTGTCTGGAGGTTTGGTCAGAAGATACAAAATAGTATCAGCTTTTGGGTCTTTAGCTTTCTGTATTAAATTTCATTTTGTCGTTATAAGGAGACATGGGACAAAGTCCCCTTTGTAAGCCTTTAGCTCTAGACTTTGCAATCAGTCAAACCATATTGGAGATCCCTCCCCTGCAGTCTGCCTTCTGTGTGCTGAAATGGTTCTGAAGCCTCACGTCTCTCTCATTCTGTGTCATCATCTTTCTCACTGACATTGTCCTAACATGTCCCAGTGATGTTTATGACTTGAACGGGGAAATGCACTGTTGGTCTGAAGTAACGTCCTTTACAAAATCAGCTTCCCCAATCTTACTGACCTGCATCCTGCATTTCTTCTCTGAAAACTTCAGGACTGAAGGATGAGCTGCCTGAGGTCTCCACATCCTGCTCCAACAATCTAGTTTTTCCCAAATCTGACCCCAGCCCTTCAAACATTTTCTTGCCTCCACAGGTGAAATGATTTCATGTCTTTTTCGTGGGCTATGAGTGGGTCCTCCTCCCTCCAGCACTGAGCCCCTTGGGAGGAGGGGGGTAATCTCAGAGCCTGTGGCTGGGAGCCTTATGGGCAGGGGTTTCCTCTGGCATAATCCTGCAAACTGCGCAGTAGCCAGGAAAAGACAAGCCCTAGGGGTGTGACACCCAGTTTGGCACTGCCAGGCTAGGATGCAGACATTTTTTTTTGCTGGGAGGGACTGCCAATGATCAGGGGAGTGTGAGTGGAGATGACCATTGTCAGGTGAAGCCATATCTTTTTTTTTTTTGTCTTCCCTTCTTCAGGTTTTATTTAAACTCCTTGCTCAAAAACAAAATGAACATTCAAGTGATAGTCGGATTCTAATTTACAGATATAGCTTAGACATCTCATATTAAATCAGATCACACAAGAAAACCATTTACACATAAAAGTTAAAACAAATTTTTGAATTTTAAAAAACTTTACATTACATAAAGCCAAGATGAAACTAAATACGTTAGCCAACTTCATTTGCAAACATTAGTCAAAATATACATTTAAAAAGAAATGAAAAAGTCATAACTGAGGAAGGATCTTTCTTCTACAATGTGTTTTATGATAATTTGCAAATGAATTACAGGTGATCTAAAAAGTAAACCAACAGAGACAGGAATTCCAAACACATTAAAATGGCTTAAGTTGAGAGAGAAATGCTAGCTGAAAAGGAGGTACTTCTGTCCAGACAATTCTGCGCTGTTTTTCACTTTTGCTAAATAATAAATATATAATTACCCTTTAGACAAAAAATCTGATTTAATCTTCAATAAAACTGTGATTCAGAAATAGTTCACAATTTTTAAAAGTTAACTTTGACATTTGCTCAAAATATTTTTGAGTCTAAAACCGACTCAAATTTAGGACAACGAAAATAACACATTTCCCAAGACTCAATCCCTTCGCTGACTTGTTCACATTTACAATCTTAAGGTGAAATCAGCCCTAGAGGAAAATAAACTGCCTCATAAATCCAAGCGCCTGGACTCAGGAAGGCTGCTTCTAGTTTTGTCTGTTTTAAGGGAGAAAATCCAAATGACAACTTTCTCTCTCTCTCTCTCTCTTATTTATTTATTCATTTAATTTTTGAGACAGAGTCTCACTTTGTCGCCCTCCGTAGAGTGTGTTAGCGTCACAGCTCACAGCAACCTCAAACTATTAGGCTTAAGCAATTCTCTTGTCTCAGTCTCCAAAGTAGCTGGGACTGCAGGCGCCCGCCAGAACACCTTGCTATTTTTTTGTTGTAGTTGTCATTGTTCAGCTGGTCCACGCTGGGTTCCAACCCGCTAGCCTCAGGTATGTGGCTGGCGCAGTAACCACTGTGCTATGGACGCTGAGCAGCGATTGACAACTTTCATCACACATGTTTCTTGTTTGGGTTTCTGGCTCTCAAGAGCTCTAGCTCTAATTTGCATATGGTGTGATAAACAAAAGAAACAGTGGTCACCTCACGTACAAAAGGCCAGATTTGAGCCGGTCATTGGTCAAGAATGGATCCGGTCTGGGGGCTCTGCTCGAGAGAACAGAGATCTGCAAAGTTCAAATAGTACAAATAGGGAGCAAGGTTGCTCAGAGCTGTTCCTCTCCGAGATCAGCTTTTCCTGCGTGCCAGACATTTCAGACCTAAAGTTTGAACAGAGTGCACGCAAAACAGACCGGGGGTGGTCTGGGTGGGGAGGAGATGATGAGAAACAAAAGCAAAACCCACGATAGAACTTCCAACCAATAGAACTGGAAAGCCCAATGTCACAAACTTACTCCACCTCTGTGGGTCAAAACACAACAGACTCCCAGTGAGAAGCGAACCCCAGCTCCCGCCGGATACACCCGCCCTCTTTCAAGTTGTGTGAGTTGAAACGATCCTGCCAATTCCCAGGCCCGCCGCCCCACGCCCTCGCTGGCTAAGCCACTCGGGCCCCAGCTGGCGTCTCCACCTCCGCCAGGAGCCGTACGTCTGAGTTCTGACCTATATGTATCTGCACGTGTGCACAGCGGTCCTCCCGAGGCGACCCCGCGGGGTCATAGCCCGGCAGGGACTTAGGCACAGGGTAAGGTCCAGCTCAGGCTGGCTTGTGTCCTGCAGCAGGACATAGGCGAGCGGCGGCTGCAGCCCGGGGGCTGGGCCACGCGCGGCGTTGCTTGGGATCATGGAGCCCGGGTTTCACGTGCTGGGGTGCAAGAGCGTGAGCCCCCTACCACTCGCAGCCGCTACCACCACGCCTAAAAGGCGGCAGCGATCGGGTAGCCCAGTGACTGAGCGCACGGGAGGGCAGACGACAACGAGGAGATCTCTGCTATCTTGGAGTCCAGGTGGCACAGCGAGTAACGGCTGCCGGTGGCGGCTGCTGGGGTGGCGGCGGCCGACCGCGGGAAGTAGACGCGCGCTGTGCCGACGGCTGCAGCTGTGGCGGCTTCTCGGGTTGGCCAGCAGTGACTCCGGCACCAGGCCGCCCCCTGATCCGCCTAAAGCCGGGAGCCGGCTCTGAGCGCCGGGTGCTCGGTGTCCGCCACGCCGCCCAGGCCGCAGGGCACCGGGAAGGCGAATTTGTGCTTGTTGAACAGCGTCTTGGGCTTGCACCACGGCCTGTACTCGTATTCGGGTGCTGCTTTAGGAGCGTAGCGCGCCACGCTGTTCCTAGTGGATGAACGGCTGCTTCTCTCCCGCGCAGTACCACACCATGAAGGCGACATGGGCGGCTGGACGTAGTCCACCGGGTTGGACACGCTCTCGCCCTCCTGCAGCTGCAGCCCACCCGGTCTGGGCGCTCGCCCTCCACCTGGAGGGAACCAACGGTTGGCTGCCCCCAGGGACCTGCCCACCCGGCAGGTGCTCACTGCGTTCCACTTCACAACCCAGAGTTCCGGGGACCAGCCCCGGGCCACCCTGGACTGTCAGGCCGAGCCACTCCGGAAAATCCTCTCAGGAATTTACCTTCTTGGCAGTGCCCCACCCGCAGTGGCGGTTTGCCCTTAACTTTCCCTTGTTCTTCCCTCTCCCCTTGGGTTTGCTCTGGAACTGCCCGCAGACACCCGCTGCCCGGCAGAGCTCTCCTCCTCCGCTGTTCTTCTCTAGTAAATGCACAGCAGCCCCGAAAGTTGCATCACGGAAGCTCCACCGAGTTGAGCCAGAAGCACGCTGCCAAGTGCCGGCAAGTGCCAAAGGGGGCTGTCGGAGGCTGGAGTGTTTGGGTTCTCCTCCTCGGAGACTTTCCCATTTGACAGAAGCAGGTGGGGGTGGGGGAGGAAGGGATGTGGCCCTGAGAGGAAGAAGCAGGAGAGGAAGAGTGTCCTAGCGCTCCACCAGAACGCACAGAGCAGCAATGGTATAAATACAAATAGGGTAACACCAACTGGTCTTCTTTCCCTGGGAACCCCCAGTAAGCTGGGGTTTGGGAAGAGGGGTGAAGCTGTGCTCCCAGCACCTGCCTTTTGAGACCTTCTCCCCAGTTGTTGAATTGGACAGGCAAGGAAGGAGGTTGTATAAGGCTTCAGCAAGCCAGGGGTCTCCCGGCCTCAGAGGAAATTGTCCCAGCTCGCCGAGGGGCTGAGTCTGGCAGTCCTCTGGGCCAACCTGGCTTGGCTCGCTCCGAGCCCCTCCAGGCGCTCGGGCCGACTAGGGATCCGAGACCTCGCTGGGCGGGGAAGGTTGCGCTACCTTCGCAGGTGGCGCCACACCAGGTACCCGGCGCGTTCCTTCTTTTGCTTCTCTTGCTGGACGCCAGACACTTCCAACTAACAAAGCCCACGTTTTCTGTGAGGGCGCTGCTGCGCCTCTGTCAGCGCTCTGGCCTGGGAGCGTGCCCAGGCGCGCACCTCGCAGGAGCCCCCAAGATCTCCTCGGTTCTCTGGCAGGAGCCGAGCAGGGCAGGGACCAAGGTGCAGCAGGAGGAGATTTAAGCAAAACACGCCATCGCCTCGCTTTGCAGGTCTGCGCTGAGCCAGCTACCGCCGTCCTCGCTGCTCCGGGGTAGTGGGCCCCTCCCGGCCCGGGCCGCCACACCACCGCTCAGGAAGCGGCTGGGGCCCCGGGCACCAGCTCAGGTGTGTGTGTGTCCCCGCAGCCAGCCGGGTGTGCACCCATATCATCTTTTTTTTTTTTTAATTTTTTTATTAAATCATAACTGTATACAATGATATGATTATGGGGCATCATACACTCACTACATAAACCATTTGACACATTTTTATCACAGTGGTTAACATAGCCTTTCTGGCGTTATCTCAGTTACTGTGCCAAAACATTTACATTCTACATTTACCAAGTTTCACAAATACCCCTGTAATATGCACCACAGGTGTGATCCCACCGATCCCCCTCCCTCTACCCACCCCCCCCTTTCCCACTTCCCCCTATTGTTAAGTTGTAGCTGGGTTATAGCTTTCATGTGAGAGTCCCAAATTAGTTTCATAGTAGGGCTGTGTACATTGGGTATTTTTTCTTCCATTCTTGGGATACTTTACTAAGAAGAATATGTTCCAGCTCCATCCATGTAAACATGAAAGAGGTAAAGTCTCCATCTTTCTTTAAGGCTGCATAGTATTCCATGGTATACATATACCACAATTTATTAATCCATTCGTGGATCGATGGGCACTTGGGCTTTTTCCATGACTTAGCTATTATGAATTGGGCTGCAATAAACATTCTGGTACAAATATCTTTGTTATGTTGTGATTTTTGGTCTTCTGGGTATATGCCCAGCAGAGGAATTACAGGATTGAATGGCAGATCTATTTTTAGATCTCTGAGTGTTCTCCATATATCTTTCCAAAAGGAATGTATTAATTTGCATTCCCACCAGCAGTGCAGAAGTGTTCCCTTTTCTCCGCATCCACGCCAACATCTCTCATTGGATTAAAGATTTAAACTTAAGACGTGAAACTATAAAAATACTAGAGGAGAATGCAGGGAAAACCCTTGAAGAAATTGGTCTGGGTGAGTATTTCATGAGGAGAACCCCCCGGGCAATTGAAGCAGCTTCAAAAATACACTACTGGGACTTGATCAAACTAAAAAGCTTCTGCACAGCTAAGAACACAGTAAGCAGTCATTGGATTAAAGATTTAAACTTAAGACGTGAAACTATAAAAATACTAGAGGAGAATGCAGGGAAAACCCTTGAAGAAATTGGTCTGGGTGAGTATTTCATGAGGAGAACCCCCCGGGCAATTGAAGCAGCTTCAAAAATACACTACTGGGACTTGATCAAACTAAAAAGCTTCTGCACAGCTAAGAACACAGTAAGCAGAGCAAGCAGACAGCCCTCAGAATGGGAGAAGATATTTGCAGGGTATAACTCTGACAAAGGTTTAATAACCAGAATCCACAGAGAACTCAAACGCATTAGCAAGAAAAAAACAAGGGATCCCATCGCAGGCTGGGCAAGGGATTTGAAGAGAAACTTCTCTGAAGAAGACAGGCGCACGGCCTTCAGACATATGAAAAAATGCTCATCATCTTTAATCATCAGAGAAATGCAAATCAAAACTACTTTGAGATATCATCTAACTCCAATGAGACTAGCCTATATCACAAAATCTCAAGACCATATCATCTTTAAAGTAAGAGAGTCCTCCCAATTCCAGACACAGCAACATGAGATATCATGAGTCTCATAATCAGAAATCTTTTAAAAATGTGCTGTGTTTGAACTATTTAATGTGAACATTATGAAACAATTAAAAACATTCCGTCTTAAAACTCCCTTTTGGAAAAGAAAGGAAAAGAACACATACGTGTATGCATCTGCATTTTAAGGGAATCGCTTTTACAGTTTTTTTTTGTCTGGAGAGGGTTTGAACCCCTCCCCATCTCCGGTATTTGGGGCTGAGACCCTTACTCCTTGAGCCACAGGTGCTGCCCTAAGGGAGTCTCTTTTTATCTAATTCAAACGTGAATTTACATTTGGTGTGAGCACTAACACTGTTTCTTCTGCCTTTCTCTTAATTCCACCTGGGCTCTGTGGCTTCAATTTTCCTTTCTCAGTTTTCACGAATCAAATATTTCCACTGTATCTTTCAAAATTTACTTTTACTTCCCAATTTGTCAGCAATAGTCCAAGCTATGGCCACATCCAGCCTTGTCGTCTTAGTACCCACATAAAGTTAATACTTTGACAATTTCTAAGCACAGAACTTGACAACTGACTATGAAATGCCTGTCTGTCCTTTGTGATAATTGGTATGGGTGGGTGTTATTCACATCCATATGTATGAATGACGAAAAAATTGAAACCATTCTTTTGGGGGCAATGGTGGTGTTTCTGACATCAACATAACCTTGTGTATCTAATGTGTTTCCTTCTCCCTGGGTTGTGACCCTGGCAGGGCTCTGTCATGTCAGTACTTAGGAACTGTAGAAATTCCCTCCACCCGGCTTCCAGTGGATTTTACCTTCTCTCTTTAGCCCCTGCCACATGTGGGCTAGAATCCAGCATCTTGTTTTTATACAAGGACCCCCTGGTGATTTATAACCCAGAGAGTGCAGCTGCCTTCTCAGGGAGCCCATTCGGGGCTCTGACAAGCTTTCGTTTTCTTCCTCTTTTTTTCTGCCTTTTCCTTTCTTAATGTTTTCTTTCTTTCCTTTTTTTTTTCTGGATTTCTGTCTTTCCTTATCTCTCTCCCTGCCTTTCCTTGTTTTCCTTTCCTCTGTCCTTCTGTCTCTTGACTATGTCATGGTTTATGCACAGGCAGGATTGGTGGACAACTTTTGTGGTCAAGTCAACCCATCATTTCTTGATGGCTTTGGTGGGGGTAAAGAGAAGGTGTCTGATGTCTTAGAGCAGCAGTTCCTCAACCTGTGGGTCGCGACCCCTTTTGAGGTCGAACACCCCTTTCACAGGGGTCGCCTAAATATATCCTGTGTATCAGATATTTACATTTTGGTTCATGACAGTAGCAAAATTGCAGTTATGAAGTAGCAACGAAAAAAATTATATGTTTGGGGGTCACAGTTCCACAACATGAGGAACTGTATTAAAGAGTCACAACATTGGGAAGGTTGAGAACTACTGTCTTAGAGGACCTTCCAAACTCTGAAATGATGGGGTCCAAGGCATTGATCTGAGTTTTCCAGCAGACCTTTGGAGACATATCCCACAGACATATACCACAATTTGTAAAGATGTAAAAAAAACTTCACATGTTTTATGTTTATCTGAATTGAGCTGGAACATATTCTTCTTAGCAAAGTATGTCAAGAATGGAAAAATTGTATCCAATGTCCTCAATACTAGTGTGAAATCAATATGTAAAAACCTACATATTCATATGAATGGTAAAAGATAACTATAGTCAATAAAGTGAAAGTGAAGAGGAAAAAGAGGGGATGGAACAGGAGGTGGGAGGAGGGAGGGTATTTATGGGGACCTCACCTAATATGCCTGATGCAATCATACATTTCAAAACTATTAAGAAAAGAATATAATTGTGATGGATGTGTTAATCAGTTCAATGTAACCATTTCACATTCTGTATCAAATCAGTACAGTGAACCCCATAAATGCATCAATGTAAATAGTTATGATGAAATAAAAAAATAAAGAAAAATAGGGTAAGAAAGAAGAGGTGACAGTCAACAGATATGAGGGAGGTGGAATTTCTGCAGGCAAGTGGCCTTGGGCAAGACAGTCTGGTTTGTGCCAGGGAGTCAATGCCACATATGAGTCAGAGCTTCCACCTGTAGGACTACAGCAGGTTGACTTCAGGCTTCCAGGGCAAACCAGGTACCTTGTGAATCTGACTACTGGTCCCATGAGCCTGCAGCAGCTGTGAAGGACCCACAGACCTACAGAGACTGATGGAAGACCTGAAGACCACACAAGGTGGATGGGGAGAGGGTATGTCCAGTGGCCATTTGCCATCCAGCCTTTGTCCCTGTCCTGGACCAAGAGTTCCCAATCATTTTCTCCATTGTCCGTGCCCCTGTGTTCCACCAGGCCTCTTTGTGTGGAATCTCGTGTTCCTGTCTCCCTGCTCTGGGGCTCTTTTGGGAGCTAGGAGCTGAGTCCCATTTTCTGGGGCAGCAGTGTGGTCAAATGGGTTATTCCACCTCTGGACAGCACTTTTTGTCCCTGGTTTGGCTGCTTCTCTGGTATTTGTTATCAAAGCAGTTGGGCCTGTAGGCTCCAGGGGATCCGAGGATCCAGCCTGCTTCTCAGGTAGCCCACCTCTGGGTTGAGCTGGCCCTTATGAGTAAGAGTGCTCGACTGTGGCACTTCCTCTTTTCCCAGTGCCTTAAGTGACATGGAGTCCTAGGCTCATCTGGTCCTCTCTGCACACACCCAGAGCTTTCAGGACAACCCTCTCTTGCTGGCTGTGTGCCTTAGGTGTTAAGTGTCCATTTCCTTGGGTCGTTGGCTTCTCTCCTCAGAGGAGGGGTTGGCAAGGCTTAGGCAGTCTTCTCTCATCATCGTCCTTGCCAGGCTGACCTCCCCACTCATGGCAGATCAATGTGGTGAATTCATGTTTTCCTGGGCCTTTGAGCCACAAGCCAAGACAGAGACCAGACATTCCCTATGGAATGGGAGGCTGCTCTGGTTGTGCCCTCAGGCTTCTTGCTTCTCCTTCCAGCCTGCAGGGGGTGTGTGGCAGGCCAGGGTGCAGGATGTGTCCCATGCATGCTCCCTTCTGCCCTTAGCATCTGTGATTTTGATGGTCCCCCCGGAACAGATGATCCTCCCTTGGGGTCAACCAGTAGGCCACGAAAGAAAGTGCCACAGCTTAAGGGCTCAACCTTCATCTTTCTCCTGCATCTTCCTGCCCACCAGCTCTGGCACTGTCAGCCCCACCACAAGTCTCTCACCTATCTTGCCCTCAGATGCCTGCACGGACTCCAACAGGATGCAAAGGTCGGATCCATCCACCACTTGTCCCTCCAAGGGGACCACACTAACACTCAGAATTTCTCTTGGGACTCAGGTGAGGACCACATGGCACCTGGGCCAGCACATAGCCATGGCGCCCCAGTGGCCCAGGGCAAGTCTGATCATGGACTTGCTCTTGGCGGTCCACACGATGCCACTAGATGGCGCCTGCGGGTCACTGCTCCAAGCCAAGGGCTGCAGGCCAGGTCAGCTCCCATTTGCCCTGTTTTCTTCACTTGCTTTTCACTGCACCAATGCTTCAACCCTGGCACTTTTCTTCACTTGCTCTTCACTGCACCAATGCTTCAACCCTGGCACTTTGACCTTTTCTTCCTTTGCCTTCCCTTGCCCTTGAACGCTCTTTTTGGGGACATACTCTCACTCTCTCCCCATGCCTACAGTGCTATAGTGTTCTAGCTCAAACTTTGGAGCTCAAGCCCTTCTCCTGCGTTATTCTCTCCAGGGGCTGGGACTGCAGGCACCTGACACAACACCTGCCTTCCTGCCTTCTTTCCTTTCTGCAATCCTTTTCCTTTTTTCCTTTTCTTTTCCATTTTTTTTTTTGTTATCTTTCTTCCTTTCTTTTCATCCTTTTTTATTGTTCTCTTTTTTCAGTGTTCCTTCTTTTTACTGTTTTCACCTCACATGTGACAGATTTTTAGGAAAGAGGTATATCTCACAGATACATGTTAACACACTCATCCCACTTAGGGGCTACAAATGGACAGGACCTTTCAATTGGTTTATTTTCTCTTTTTTATTTGATATGTATAATTTTGTACACATCTGTGCTGAGAATGAGCATTCTGCTTGCCTGTGGAGGACAGTTAGTTCTACACAGCCCACTCACTGCCTGGCGGGCCCTCAAATTTTCTCTCACAGACTCAGATGGGCCTGGAAACCTACAGTCCTCCACATGTTTGGGCTTTTCTTCCTCTGCATCCTGCCTGTGCCCACACACATCTCCAGTCGCAGGATCCCAGATGGATTCTCTTGTCATGGGAACACAGCATCCTGATGGATTCTTTTTAGCATGGTCCTGTCTTCCCTGCAGCCTTGGCACCTCCCAGCCATTGGCCCTGGCTATAGGTGCAGCAGATGGAAGCAGACCCAGGATACAGTCTAAGCCTAACCTGTAGTCGGTCTGCAAAGTGTGCCATCTATGCAGGGATATCTAGCAGGGAGCCACTTCCATCAAATCCCAAAGATAAAAATGGAGAACTTTTTCAGGCCTCTTCAACTCCACCCTAAGCAACTTTGCTCAATGTACCCAAAGTTTGCATCCCACAGGCATCAGTAAGTTACCATCTGTGGCTTCCCCCAACTGTCATGTTTACCCACTGAAAGGCACCTCAGTTGGTGCAGCAGTGGAAGAGGGAGATAGAGGGAAGTTTAAGTCAAAAGTGCAGGAGTGGGCCTGTCTCCACCAGCCATCCACTTGCCTATCCTAGGCCCCCAGAGGGGCAAGCATGGACCCCGGGAGCAGCCAAAGGTTTTGGTGACAGAAGCAGCAGCCAGAGGAAAACTGAAAATGAAACAAAGAATAAAACATTGAGACCAAAGCAAAATGGAGAAGGGACATCGGAATCTATGGAAGCATCTTCAACAGTCTGGCACAGCGCTCTCTTAACAGGCAGTGTCGAGGTACAGGAAGTATACACGGGGTGACTTAGGGTGTCATAGGTGACTGCTTCTTCATCTCATCATATGTCATGTCAACACAAAATGTAAATCTACATGTGTTTTCTGCCCTCTCAGTGAGCCTTTTCCTCAGCCCAGGAAGGCAGGCTGCCAGGCATATTTTCAGGCCCTGGGGCCGTTTACAGGCAGCACCAGAGAGACATGATTTGTGGAAGTCACAATCACCCAGCAATGGAATGTTTCTGAAAGGGATTGTTTTCATCAACAATGACACAGCTGCCCCTACAAGATTGATCCACCATGTATGTTGTGTTCCTCTCACTCTTGAAAACAACAACAACGACAACAACAACAAAAAAAAAACAGGGTGTGAAAAACCATGGGCAGCTCACTGCCACTTGCTCTCTCTGCCTCACCTGTGCAGAGTGGCTCCCGCAGTTGACCTGACATTGGCTTCATCATCATCGATCCTGGGCAGTACACAATACTATTCCAGCAAGGTGTCCTCAGAAGTGAGCATCCAGGGAGGCAAAGGCTCAGACTAGCCATATTAAAGGGAGGCCAGAGAGGTCTGAAACTGCACCATGGGGCTACATACTGGCCCTGGTCACTGGGGCTAGCAGAGAGCTCAGCCAGGGCAGGCCAAGTGTCTGGAGTGCACTTAAGATTCTCAGCATGCCTTACAAGCCAGATGCAGGGAACACACCACAAGGAGCCCATGATTCAGGGGTAGGTGATCCAGTTTGCATGAGGCAATGGTTCTCAAACAGGAGTACAAAAGCCCCTCTGCGGTGTTCATTAGATGCAAACCCCTAACCCTCCCCTCAAGATCCCTGTTCAGTGAATCTCAGCTGGGGCCACCCTCAGTAATTTCTGACCCCATTGCTTGCCATTCTGCCACTGTGTAACATCTGTGCACATGATGTCACTTGAGTTAGGCATGTTGTCTGGGCATGAGAATACAATTGGCCTTGTTCATCAATTTTCCAGCTACCATGATAGTTTGGTGATGTAGTGACACACATTTGGCACACTTTCAGTGATCAGAACGTGCTCATTTTGTTAATGTCATCAGTTGTCTCATGCTTGTGGGATTCCACAAAATTCGGTCTTCTATCTACCAGTAATCATCCTCTACCCTAGTTATTGCACTGATCCCATATGTAGAGTTTGGGAGAAAACTTGTGTCAATATTCTTCCAATTTCTTTCTTAGGAAGAATCCAGGCACTCTGCCTGTCCCCCTTGGTGACTTAGACATCATTGGCCCTTTGACCCCAGCCACTATCTGTGGCATACTTCTCCATAGGTCATCCTGGTCCCCTTCACAGGGAAGCCATGGAATAGCACTTGTGTTTGCAAACAAACCACCTCACCTTAGATGACTTAATAAAAAAGGAATTCTTAATGTCTACAGGAAGATTGTATTTCAGGAAAATTTCCACACCACATGAGAATGCTCTGGGCCCTGAATTTACGGGTGACACAGATAAGGGATGCTAACCTCTGTACTCCACTATAGCTGCCCTTGAACTCCAGGCTCTCCTGTGGGAAGGAAGGTCTGTGTACGTGGCTGTGCCAATGCACATGGCCCATAGAGACTGCGTCAGGTACGTGTACATAGACCATAACTCCTGACTCAGTCGTGTAAATACACATGAAATACAGAGCCCAGCATAATCATGCTCATGTACATGGACAGCAAGACATGGCACTCTAAGGTATATGTACAAGACTCACATCCTCGTGTATATAAACATGGCCAAAAGGCCAGGCACAGAAATGTGCATAGACCTGGCCACAAGGATTGACAAAGTCATAGAAATGTATCTATACATGTCTCCAACAAGCCTAGCACTAACATTTACACAGATATGGCCCACAAAGATTTGCACAGTCATGTACAAGGATGTGGTCGACATTGTCTAGACATCCAGGTACAACATGAACTGGATCAACAAAGGTCGGATCAGACATATTGATCAGCAGGGCCCACAGAGCCAGGCTCAAATTCATACATGTGCATGTGCCTCAGAGCAGCACATGTACCTGCACATGGTCAGCTGAGCTGGGAATATCATGTACATACACATAAGCCACAGAGCTTAGCTCATATACATACCTACACATGGCCATGGCCATGGCCCACAGAATGTGGAACAGTCTTGTTTGTGTTTTTGGCATAAAAGGTCTGCAATGTTCTATGTAAACATACATGGTACATAGGGCCTGTTATCATCATGTATAGATACATGGCATCAATGCCTTGGCACAGGCATATGTTACCTGCAGAGTCTGACACAATCATCTGCATATACAACACCTCAGATATTAGAGGAAATATGTACATGTAAATGACCACAGGATGTGCTACACTCCTATACATACATATCTTGTATAGCCTGGCACAGACATGTACATACACAGCCATTAACATGAACATGGGCAGCAGATTTTGGTGCAGTCAAGTACATGAACACTGCCCACAGAGACTGGCACAGTCATTTATGTGTACATGGTTCAGAGAGCTTGGCACAGAGGTGGCCCACAGAGACTGGCACAAACCCAGGTACATGTTCAGTGCACATATGGCCTAGCAGAGCCATGTGTATATACAAGGACAAAAAAACTACCCACAAAGCCTGGCACACTCATGTACATGTAGAGAGCACATAAAGCCTGATATAATCATGTATATGAGAATGGCCCACAGAGACTGGTATAAACTTATACACGTTCATAGGTCGCAAGGCTGGAAGGAGAAATGTGTATGTATATGGCCCACACATCTGACTCATGTACATTTACATGGTCCATAGCCCTAACACATTCATGTACATACATATGACCCAGATGTCATGGCTATGTACTCTATGGGTATGTGACCCTTAAAGCCTGACACAGGCACATACATGTACATGGCTCACAGAGCCTGGCAAGTTCACGTACATGTACATGCAACCAGTCCTAGCATAGGCATGTTTACATAAATAACAAGGAGTATTGCACTGTCATACACATGAACATGGTCCACAAGACATGTTCGAGACTTGTATGTGAACACAGTGTCCAAGAACTGGCACATCCAAGTGCATGTAGATGGGCCACAGAGCCTGGCACAGTCAAGTACATGTACAAGACCCACATGGCCTGACTTAGGCCTGCACATGTGCAAGGCACATCCAGTACATGTATATGATCTTGTAGATCAACAGAACAGACAGAGCCTGGCTCCCACTTTTACATGCACACGGGCCTCAAAGGAGGCACATGTCCATGCATGTGGCCCACTAGGCTGTCACTGTCACGTGTATATACACACGACTCACAAAACCTAGCATAAGAATATACATGTACATGGTACTGTACAAAGCCTGGCACTGCCATGTACATGTACCTGACCCACAGAACCTGGCAAACTCATGTTTGTGTTTATAACAATCAAGTGTTGGCACAGCCATGTACTTGTATATGGCCTACAATTCCTTGCACAGTCCATTATATGTACAGGGCACACAGACCCTGGTAAATCCATGTACATACACATAGCCCACAACCCTAAGCACATCTAAGTATATTTGCATAGCTCATATCCCCAGTCACAGTCACATACATGCATGTGGCCCTCAGAGCCTAGCACAGTCACATGCATGTGGCCCACAAGCGCAGACATACTCATGTGCATGCGAGTGGCCCTCAAAGCATAGCACAGTCCTGGACATTCATGCGGCCAAAATATCTGGTACAGTCATGTACATGCACTTGACCCACAAGGCCTGACATAGACATGAACAAGAAGATGGCTAAAAGGCCTAACACACTCAAGCTGATGCACTTAGGACACAGAGCCTGGCGCAGTCACGTACATGTGCATATCCCACAGAGCCTGACAGAGTCATATACATGTACATGGCACAGACAGCCTGGCACACTCATGCACATGTAAAGGCCCATAAGGCCAGGCACGGGCATGCCCATGCACATCGATAGGAGCATAAAACTGTCATGTGCATTGACATGGCACCCTAAGACTGGCTTAACCATGTACATGCACATGTCCCGGAGAACCTGCTAAGCACCTACCCATGCTTATTGCCCACAAGGCCTAAAACAGCCATGGATATATGAACAGAGTTGTGCATGTACATGACTAAGAGAACCTGTCATGGCCACGTACATGTTCATGGCTGAAAAGGCTGGGCACAATGAAGTACATAAACATGGCTCACAGAGCCTGTCATAGTTATGCTTATGAACCTGGCACACAGAAATTTGCACCATTTTAAACATGTACTTGGACCAGAGGCCTGGAATATACATGTATGTGCATATGTTTCACAGGGCCTGGCAGTCATTTACATATACATGGCCCACAGTACTGACATAAGGTTGTCCATGTACATGTTTCATATATCCTAGAAAATTCATGTACATGTACATAGCCCACAAATGTTCCTGGAGATGTACTGGTGTAGTCAGGTACATGGCTCAAAAACATAGCATAGCAATGTATATGAACCTTGCCACAAGACCTGGCACATTTATGTATGTATAAAAGGCTGAAGAGGTCTAGAAGACCTATATACATATATAGGATTCACTGAGCCTGACATAGCTATGCAAAGTATTACATGGCTCATAGAGCTTGGCTACTTCATGTACAGGTGCATGGTCAGCAAGGCCTGGTGCAGCTATGCATGTCTTTAGGGTCCACAATACCCACAGAGTCAGGTACATACCTGGCCCATATAGGCTGGCAGAGCTATATCCATGCACATGGCCAACTCAGGCTGACAGAGCCTTGGACATGTAGTTGGTCCATAAGTCCTGGCACAGCCTTTTGCACACACATGGCCAAGTACACGCATCAGGACATGGCAAGATCAATTTGCAGCCTAAGACTGGCCAAGACTCTGTTCTTAAGTTAGAGTGCAGGTGCTTTACTTGATATGATACGTTGCAGTTTGCTATGTGAGGCTTTAAAGTATGGAACCAGGTTTAGGCTCAATGTAATTTAATTTAATTTAGCAGAAGTATTTAAGTTTGAATTTGATTCCCAAATAACATGCTTGACTCTTTTCATCTCATTACTACCACTACTTGTATATTATACATTTTTACACCATTTTGAAGATTTTCACATTTAAACCTATTAATCTTTATCACATCTCTTCATTAGACAGTCAAGAGAGCGATAGGCTCCATACCCAAGTAGGAAGGAAAGAGCCTGAATTGGGGAGAAATTAGGGCAGCAAGAGGCCAGGCTTGTAGGGTTGCAGGTGGCAGGCCAATGGCAGGAAGGGAGCAGGCCTGCAGGGGGCGGTCATGCAAAGTGGCATGAGAGGGGAACGAGCTGGGCTGCAGGTGGCAGATCCTCAGCAGAATAGGAAGAGTGCTGTAGTGAATGTGCCAACAGAAGGAGGGAAGGAGGTGGTCCTCCTCAAACCTGCCTACTGGAGAAAGGAGTAGGTGGAGGGCCTGAAATCGGGAGGAATTAGGGCAGCAGAGAGCAGGAAGAGCGCTTTGGAGACCAGCCCTTGCTGGGGCTGGTGGAAAGCTGCAGCCAGAGACTGGACCTAGACCTTTAAGAGGGGTTCAGGTAGCAGTCCCCAGCCAGGGGAGCAAGAAAGGCAACAGAATTCAGAAAGAGAGCTGACTGGGGTGGCCTGGGGCAAGGCAGGAGTGCAACAAAGGGCATGCAGTGACTGGGGGAGCTGCAGAAGAGCGCCTGAGGTTGGGGAGTGTGGGGGGCTCCTAAAAGAAGCTAGGAGAGTGGAGGATGATGAGGCAGTAGGTGATTGTTGGGCCATGAGCTAAACGGGAGGTTGGCTACAGGGGGCATCCCAGAGTAGGAGAATAAATGCATGGGGCAGCATAAGGGAAAAACTAGTAGGGCTACATGGGGCAGGAGAGCTTCAGGGAGCCACCCACAGGTTGAAAGCTGCAGAGAGTACCTTGAGGAAGGATGAGAGTAGAACTGAGGACAGTTCTGCAGCAGGGTGAAAAGAATACTGCCAGAGGGATGTCTGCTGAAGAAAGAGTGAACAACTATAGGAAGACTGCCCTGGGTGGTACAGGAGGAGGCCTGCCAGAAGCCATCAGTGTCAGGGAGGGATGAAGAATTCAAGGACCTATGCATGGCAATGAGGGAGGAGTGAGCTGA
The DNA here is from genome assembly GCF_027406575.1 of Nycticebus coucang. Lineage (NCBI taxonomy): Eukaryota > Metazoa > Chordata > Mammalia > Primates > Lorisidae > Nycticebus > Nycticebus coucang. The sequence goes on along the minus strand of NC_069800.1, from coordinate 2,504,422 downwards.
AAGGTGTGCCCCAGAACAGAAAAAGTGAAGGTCTGTGTGCAGGTGGAAGGAGGACAGCAGGGGGCATCTGATGGTGGGACAGGTGGAGGGCTTCAGTGGGAAGCCTGGAGGGAGGCAGGAGGAGGGCTGCAGGAGGAAGGCTGCAGGAGGTGGCCCAAATTGGAGCCTGAAGACAGCAACAGGAAAGGAAGAAAGCCTCTGAGGTCAGGATCCATGGTGGGGAGAGAGTTTGGCAGCAGATGGCTGGAGGATAGCTTCATGGATTTGGTGGGGCAGAAAGATGGCTGCAGGGGGAAGAAAAAGAGATGCAGGTAGTCATCCATTCTGGGGAGTGAGGAGGGATAAAGGAGGAAATGCAGAGTGAGACACTGAAGGGCTACAGATAGCAATCTGATGTGGGGGAGGAATGTAGCGAGCAGCCTGAAGCCAGGAAGGAGTAGGGTTGCTGGGGTTGCCCTGAGCTGGGGAGAGAGGAGAGCATCAGGGAGTGGGGTCCATGCTGAAGACTCAGGAGGGATTCAGGGGACTACACAGAGCTATTTTGTGGAGAGATGCCGAGGATGGACCCACAGTAGAAAAATAAGTTTTTCTTGTCTGGTCTGCCTAGGGGAGAAAGGAGGGCTACAGTAGGCAATCCCTTGTGAGGGCTGGAGGAGGGCTGAAAGAGGAGGGACAGTGTCAGGTAGGAAGTAGGGCAGCAGGGAACTGGAGGACAGCTGCAGGGTGTGGGTCTGAGGGGAGTGGAGAGAGCTGCAGGGAGTATACCCAGAAGGGAGAAAGGAGTGCTACAAAGGGCCTGGGGCTGCCCTGAAGGAAGACAGCAGGGGGCAGCCTTTAGGAAGCTGGATGAGAGCAGCAGTGGATGGCTTGGAGTTGGGTGGGAGAAGAGCTAAGAGAGTGAGCCCAAGGCCTGGAGGAAGCATGGCAGCGGGGGGCAGAAGGAGAGCATCAGGGGGTCAGGCCCATAGTAAGTGCAGTAAGGCCTGTAGGGGAATGGCTAAGTCGGATAGGGAGGTAGTCTGCAGGTAGGAGGAAGAGAACTGCAGTGGGTGGTCCATGGGAAAGTGGTAAGAGAGTTTCAGGGAGCCTGACACTGACACAGTGAGAGAAGGGCTGTAAGGGGAAATCCAGGGCAGGTAGAGAGAAGGGGGAACTGCATGGGACAAGCATGGGGAAATGAAGAAGAACACTGCAGAGGTTGATTAACAGGAGCCAACTGGAGGCTGCAGGGAGAGGATGCAGGCAGGGAGGGAGGATTTTTGCAAGACGCAGCCAGTGGGGTAGAGGGAGCCTAGGGTGGAAAATGAGAAGTGCTGCAAGTGGTCATGAAGGGTAGGGTTGCAGAAGGACTTCAGTGTGTTCTAGGTGACAGTGAGGAAGGAGGGCTCTAGGGGATGAGCTAGCCTGAAAAGGGAGAAGGGAGGTACTGTGTGTTTTGAGAGCAGAGTAGAGAAAGGTTTAAGAGGCTAATAGTGGCAGGGAGGATGGAGGGAGGACTGAAGGTGCCTGCCAGAGAAGAGACTTGAGTACATCTGCAGGAGGAACCTTAAGGAGGCATGGGAAGAGACCTTTGTGGGGCAGAGGAAAGCTGCAAGGTTTCAGCTCTTGTGATGGTTTGAAGAGGAGCTTCAGTGGATCGCCCAGGGGTAAGATGAGAACTGCATGAATCGGCCCAAGGTGAGATGGAAGGAAGTCTATAGGAGGCAGCCAGTACAGCCTAGGAAGATGCCTGCAGGAGAGGGGCCAGAGGCTGGGCAGGAGTAGGGCTGGGGAGGCAGTCTGAGGTGGGTCTTGGGGAAAGCTGCAGGAAACATGCCCATGGCAGAAAGGAGAGAAGCATGTAGCAGGTTCACAGCCCAGGAGAAAGAGGGCTCCAGGAGGCAGCCAAAGTGGGGCAGAAGGGCTGCTGCCAGCCCCTAGAGGTGAAGAGGGAAGATGAATAATTACAAATTGTGTTTCTCACTGGCTGTTTATTCATTTCAATCCATTTATTTAAAACAAAAAAGCATGGCTCCAAAGAGAGCAAGAAATGTACAGAACATGTCTCAACCCCTGTGATCATGCCTTTGAACACACATTATCATAATCCTCCTCATCTGATGTCATGGGCTATCTTCTTAGATTCACTTTCAGTATCCATATCATAGGTCTCCATGTTTGATGACTGCATCATGGCTTTGTTTTCTGGAGGTGTTGAAAGGAAAACAAAACATACCCGTAAAATTCATAATAGGTATTGTTTTGATAACACATTCTGGCACAAGAAAAAGAAAGAATAAGTGAAAAATACAGGCATACATTGTAGTAACTATGGTAGTGGACAGGGAAGTCCTTAAAGAAACAGAATCTTCAGAAAGAAGTAATCTGTCTCGCTCTACTTGCAGAGAAAGACACAATCCATTATACAGTAAAAACTTCTTCCTTGTATTTGCTTCCTCTCTGTGGTTATTCCATCATACAAGCCCTACTTGTGATTTTCTGCTTTTCTTTTTTTTTGAATTTTTGGCGGAGGTTGGGTTGGAACCCACCATCTCTGGTAAATGAGGTGGCACCCTACTCCTTTGAGAGACAGGGGCCACTTTTTTTTTTTTTTATGAACCACCCTAAGATCCAGAATAATAGCGTGTCATAAGCTGGAACTGACACTTTGCTATTTCTGGTCATTCTTTAGTGAAAAGAACATCAAGATTTGAGATTAGACAGCCACCCTGACAGGTACATCATAGAGAAAAGTCAACTTAGCATTATACTGCAGTGTAAAGCGATATGAGAGAGAGAGACAGAGTAACAAGAGAACCCACCTGAAGAAAAAAGAAGTATGAAAAATCAACAGCTCACAATGAAGCTAATGCAAAAGACAGCCACTATAAATAAATAGTTGAAGTTACACAAATGGCATTCAGACTATGGATGGGAAATGAAATGAATGGAATTGAAGAGAAAATTGAAAACCTGCTTAACAAAGTACAAAAATAATAGGAAAAGAAAGAAAAACAAAAAAGAAAACTGAAAAAATTAGCAAAGTTGAAGACATGTCACAGAGGATCCAGACAAAATTAGGAAGGTTATGACAGAGCGGGAAGTACAGGAAGAGACATTAAGGAATATGGAAAACACAGTGGGGAGCATTTCAAAAATAGAACAAACAGTGGAGAAGAAAAAAACCTCAGAGCTTAAAGATAAGGCTCTTTAGCTAACACAGTTATTTAACAATGCTCTAAAGAAAAAAACAAATGCAAGCAATCTCTTAGAGAGATATAACTATGCAAAGCATCCAGACATATGAATATTAGGTGTCCCTGAAGGTAAAGAAGAGAGTCCTAAGAGCACGGAGGGTCTATCTAAAGATATTACAGCTGGAAATTACCCAACCATTACCACAGAAATAGCCATACACTTAGTAGATGACTATTGAACTCCAGTATGAATAATTCAAATAGGACATCTCCTAGACTAACTGAAGTTTACCTGGCAAAAGTCAGCATGAAATAAAAAGTTTCAAAAGATGACAGACATAAGCATCGTCTTACCTACAAGAGTAAATTATCAGATTAACAGCTAAATATTTAGTGGAAAACTTCAAGGCAGAAAAGACCAGGCTCCTCTCTTGAATCTGCTCAAACACCACAACCACCAGACTAAGACTTTCTATCCTACAAGACTAAGTTTCATATTCAGTGGAGAAATCAAATCTATTCCTGCCATGCTACCTTTAAGGACATGTTACCCCTGCCTGCCCTGCAGAAAAGACTAAGTCCTGTCTTAAGTACAGGAAAATACAAGAAACCCACGACAATGTCAAACTCCCTAGAAATCCTAGCAACTACAATTCCCCGAGTGACATTTCAGAGTCTCATACATTATGACAAACAGAAATGCGCCCTACTTACCTATTCTCTAATTAAGTCTGAATGGCTTGCACTCCCCACCAAAGAAACACAGGCTGGAAGACAGGATTAAAAAAAAAAAAAAGAAAGAAAGAAAGAAAAAGAAAAGAAAAGAAAGAGAAAACATGAATATGCACTCTTCAAGAAACTGAACTAACCCCAAGGACACAACAGGATGCAGAGTCAGGATTGGAAAGCAAACATTTCTCCACATGGAAAATAAAAGAATGTGAGAATACCACTTGTCATCACAGATACTATTGACTTGAAGTAACAAATATGAATAAATGAAGGGTCATCACATGCTGAGGAATGGAACAGTTTATCAAGAAGACATGTCAGTGCTAAATAATAATACACTCTACTAAGGCACTGCCTGATTTAAAAGGCCAAATCTGCTGGATCTAAAGAAAATGACAAAAAGCAAGACACAATTGCTCGAGATTTCAACACCCCACTGACAAAACTGAAGAGATCCAAGCAGAAATTAAACAGGGAAACATTGAACTGAAACCCGTCCCTAGAACAAATGGGTTTAATAGACAATTACATAACACTTCACCTGAATACCACTGAAGACACATCCTTAGCAACTCATGCATGATTCTCCAAGATTGATCATATCCTAGGTTGTAAACTGGCCTCATTGAATTACACAAATGATAAAGTGGAACTTACAGACCTTAGTGAAATTAATGAAGAATGAAGGTGGAACAAAATCATTCATTTCCTCGCATAGTCATGAATACTAACCAATAGCTGGCCCAAGAAAAAGATAAAGATTAAAACACATGTATTCCACAAAAACAGTGATAATGAGGCCACAAGCCACAAAACATTTGGGATACAGCAAAAGTGGTCAGGAAAGGGAAATTCATTGCCATAAACAGCTATATCCAGAAATCAGAAAGAACACAAATCAACAACACAATGGCTTCTATCCCAAGTAAATGCAAAAGGAAGAGCATTCTATTACTAAACAGCAGAATAAGGAACCAAAAGGAGATCATAGAACTAAATGAAATCAAGGCAAAAAAAAAAAATCAAAAATTAACAAAGCTAAAAGACGTTACTCTGGAAAGAAACAAAATTGATTACCCTTGTCCCTGATTAATCTTAAATAAAGAAGTATGATGTCTAATAAAGTCAACCAGAAATTAAAAAGGGGAAATAACAGATATCATGAATATATAGCACTTGTTGACTAAATCCTACAAAAATCTCTATGCCCAGAAATGTGAGAATTCTAGAGGAAATGGACAAATTTCTGGAAGCACAGTAGTTCTCTAGACCCAATCAGGAAGAAATAGATCTCCTAAATAGACCAATGGATCAATTACTGAAATGTAAACAAAAGTAAAGAAAGGTGGCAACAACAAAGGCTTTAACCATATAGCTTCATATCAGAAATCTACTAAACCTTCAAAGAAGTGGTACCAATATTGCACAATCTATTCCACAAAATTGAGAGAGAAAGAACCCACCCCCCCCCCAATGTCCTTTTTGAAGCTAATATCACACTGTTACCAAATCCAGGAAAGGTCAGAGAAATAACTCATAACTCCCAACATTTTTAATGGTTATAGATGCAAAAGTACTCTGTAAAACTCAACACACAAAATCCTGCTGTACCACAAAAAATAAATAAATAAAATAAAAAGTTGATGACAAGTGGATTTCTTCCCAGAGGTGTGTAACTTACCACTTTTATAGTACATTAAAAAGAAGTAATAACAAAGACTATAGGATCCAGTCCATGGATACAGAAAAAGCATCAGCCAAATGTTAGCACCTTCTTAAATAATAAACTCAATGAAATTATCATAAATGTGACATTCCTTAAATTGATAGAGGTGTTCTATGACAAATCCACACCCAACAAGATTTTGAGTTGAGAAAAACTGAAAATTTTTCAGTTTTTCTGATCAAAATCTGATGAGTATGTCCTTTATTACCTCTACAATTCTACATGGTTCTGGAAGTCCAACACAGAATAATCAGATAAAAAAAATCAAATATAAGATGCACCGCAGGTGTAATCCCACCAATCATCCGCCCTCTGCCCAACCTCCACCTCCCTCCACTCCCTCTCCCTCTTTCCCATATTCTTAGGTTATAACTGGGTTATAGCTTTCATATGAAAGCCATAAATTAGTTTTATAGTAGAGCTGAGTACATTGGATACTTTTTCTTCCATTCTTGAGATACTTTACTAAGAAGAATATGTTCCAGCTCCATCCATGTAAACACGAAGGAGGTAAAGTCTCCATCTTTCTTTAAGGCTGCATAATACTCCATGGTGTACATATACCACAACTTAGTAAATGTACAATATAAATCTCTTAACACAATAACTTAAGAAAATGCCAGGAAGGCTATGTTAACCAGTGTGATGAAAATGTGTTAAATGGTCTGTATAACCAGTGTATGGTGCCCCATGATGGCATTAATGTGCAAGCTATGATTTAATAAATAAAAAAAGGAAAAAAAATCTGAACATTCCGTATTGTGATTTTAGGATTTGTTTATTGATGTGATAAATCAAATTCCTGTTCTTAAAAAAAAAGCAAATGTATCTATAATTGGGTATGGACGTGGAGAAATTCTCACTCTTTGCCAAAAGCTGATGATATGATCTGTACCTAGAAAATTACAAAGATCCAGCCAAGTGTCTAATGGGATTTCAAGATAGATACAATATCCCAGGATATAAAAAACAATGTACTCAAATGTGTGCCATCATATATGCTAACAGTACTCAAACTGAGAATAAAATCAAGGACACAATTTGCTTCGCAATAGCATCAAAAATAAATAAATAAAGGACCTTAAAATATATTTCACAAAGGATAGGAAGAATCTCTCCACATAGAACTATTAAACACTGAGAAAAAAATTGCAGATGATGTGAACAGAGGAAAGAACTGATGCTGTTCAAATGCAGATACTACCTGAAGTAATCTAAAGAGTCAATGAAATCCCTATTATAATATGAACATCGTATTTTCTAGATCTTGAAAAAAATAGTTTTATGTTTCTTTTGGAATTAGGAAAACAAACAAACAAGCAAAAAAAAAAAAAATATATGAAATGGCCAATGCAATTCTCCCGAAGAAGAACAAATCTGGAGACTCCACTTTACCAGACATTAGATTATACAACAAGTCTATAATGATGAAACAGCAAGATACTGTTGTAACATTAAAGTCATAGATCTATGGAATAGAACAGAGAGTCTAGACATGAAACCAGCCTTATATTTCCATAGTATCTTTGATGAAACACACAAAACCATAGATTGTGGAAGTGAATTCCTATTAAATAAATGGTGCTGGGAATGCTGGTTAGTCACATGTAAAAAAGCTGAAACAGAAGCTGCGCCTCTTACCGTTCACAATAGATAAAAGATTTAAACATAAGACACACAACTATAAAGACACCAGATTAAAGTGTGGGAAAAGCTTTAATCTTTTCAGTTTAGAAAATGCTTTGTAAAGAATACAATTCTGGAAATCACAGCAAAAACAAAATTAAACAAATGAGATTGGATCAAGTGAAAAAGTTTCTGCAGACCTAAATGATATAACATAGCAAAGAGACAACCTATAGTATGGGAAAAGACATGTGCACGGTACACATTCAACAAAGAAACAATAACCAGAACTTATAAGAACCCAAGCAAATCAATAAGAAAAGATTGAACAACTTCTTTAGAAACTGTGCAAGGGACATGAACACAACCTTTATGGGAATAGTCTACTGGACTATAAGCACCTGAAAAATGCTCATTGTTCCTAATTATCAAGGAAATGCAAATAAATACAATATGGAGACATCACTATGCCCACTAAGAATGGATGATGTCATAAATTTCCAAGACATCAAATGGTGCACAGATGTCGAGAGAAAGGAACACTCAGGGACTGCTGGTGAGAGTGAAAACTACTTACAACATCTTGGGAAAGTAGTATGGAGATTCCTCCAAGCACAAAAAGTAGTCCTACCATTAGATTCTGTCATTCCACTTTGGTATTTACACAAAAGAAACAAAAAGACATTTTATCATAAAGATATTTACAATTCAATGTTTATAGCAGCACAATCTGCAATTACAAAGATGTGGAAACAATGGAAATGACCTCCAACACGTGAATGTATTAATAGATTATGGTCTGTGTAAACCACAGAATACAACTCTGCTTCAAAAATTATAGGGTTTAGGGCGGCACCTGTAGCTCAAAGGAGTAGGGCTCCAGCCAAATATGCCAGAGGTGGCGAGTTCAAGCCCAGCCCCTCCCAAAAACAGCAAAAAAAAAAAAAAAAAATATATATATATATATATATATATGGGGTTTGTGTGCAGTGTCTGTGGCTCAAAGGGGTAGGGCGCTGGCCCCATATGCCAGAGGTGGTGGGTTCAAACCCAGCCTTGGCCAATAACTGTGGGGAAAAAAATGGGGTTTCGTATCTTTTGTAAAAAGCTAGATAAAATTGGAGTCCATTCTCATAAGTATCACAACAATGCAAAAACTAAAACCACATTTAATAAGCGCTAAATTTGGACTAGTAAATAAGCACCTAAATGCACACATTAGAGGAAAAAGTCATTGAAACTCAAGTCAGTGAGACGGGGATAGGGTATATGTAAATTTCCACGCAACAGGTACACTGCATGGGTATATTGCATACTTCTTAGGTATACACACTTACAATTCAAATTTTAACCCTGTAAAAATCAACTACAGAACCTAATCATATCTATCCGCATATTAATCTAATCATATCTATCCCCATATTAACAAAGGAACCTAGTAAGGAAAAAAAGTCACTTTCAGGTGTGTCTTGGTGTCACTGTTTCAGTGAACAGAGAAAGCCAAGAACACAAAACAATTATAGCTTGGACCTAGTACATCCTCCATGTTGTGTTAAGCGAGACAGAGCCAAATCCTGGTTCTAAAACATGTGATAACAGCACCATCACAACTCCATGGCTTCCTTAACTTACCTTCTCTTCTGATTCGCATGGTGCCTGTTCAGAGCCAGGGCCTCTTTCAGATCTAAACTCAATGGCCAGGGATTGGCAGTGATACAGCACACTGGTAATTCTGCTTTGCCTTCAAGAGATCTGCCTCCTTTCTTAGCCAGAAAGGTCTTTATGTTTATACGACTTCATGGAATGGAAGTAAAAGGATGCCATCTGGAACCATGAAGATGCATTCCTCCCACTATTTGAACACCTCTGAGAACAATAAGATGAATGTTTTTCCAATGAAGGCATTTGGAGATGTAGTAGTGCAGCCAAGATGAAGCGCCAGGGTGGGCTGGGCAGAACAGAGGATGGATGAGGATGAAGAAAATAAAGATTGAGACACAGAAGTTTTTGGTTGTTTTCCTACTGAGAAGAGATCCATAGCTCCATCTTCAGAGAAGAGTTCCATAGCTCCATCTTGAGCAGTAACAAATACTCAAGAGAGCACAGGCTCTGCAGTCAGAAAAACAGCCCTAGAGTTTCCTTTCTGCCATACACTCCTAAAGTGTACTTGCACAAGTTACTTTAACTCTTAAAGTCTTAGTCTTCACATAGTCAAATGGAAATATTAATAACTGCTGTCTTCTCAAATCAAAACTACTTGTGCGAATAAAAATGCTTCTAACCTCCAAAACATGTGAAAAAGTGTGAGCTACTTAACTCTACTACTGCACAGGAGTGAAGCCCAGTTAATGTCATACCATCCTCCATTATACCATCCTCAAATTCTTATGATTGAGGCTATATACTAAGGAATTCAACATGGGACATATGACATTATTCATAATGTGAGTAGTTGTATCCAGCAAGGGCTTTAGGGTTGACCTCACGTAAGTGAAGACCACTTACACATAGAGGAGTAGAATGTCAGTGAAGTGGGAAGTGTGAGTGAAGAAAACACAGCATTAGCCCATAGTAGAGAATATTTGCAAGATGGAGCAAGTGGATGATGGGTCTCTAAAGGAGAATGAGAAGAAAACAGCCTGGTGACATGAGGTCCACATTGATGAACTCTGCCATCTTTAAGGCTGGGGTATCTTCACAAGCCAGTTTCCAGATACTGGGATTTCACACAAGGTATTCCACTTCAATGAGGCCACAGATGGGCAATGGGAAGGTGACAGTGGTGAGAAAGATGCCCTGAATGAAACTAAATATGACCTCCCTTGTCTAATATGGTGCTCATTCTGTGGTTCTTGATAATGATGTAGTGTAGAGAGTATCATGTGGGAACAAAGCAGTTGTAGCCCATCTATGGGTATAGAAAACACTCAATACAATCCAGGAAATGGTGGAAAAAGAGCTTTGACACTCAGCCTGGATAAAAAACAGTGTGTCACCTTCCAATCCTATAGAAAGGAAAAACATGTCAAAATGAAATGAGCAGCACAAGAAGAAGGATGTGGTGTAGGGTGAAGCTGAGTGAGGAGATAATAGCTGGTAGGATGAGAAGCATCCTCCCAAAGAACAAATGCAGACCAAAAGCAAAACAAAGAACCTCATCTCCAGGCTGTGTGTAGGGTGCCCTGAAAAATAAATTGAGTCACCACCAAGAGAGTCCTCATAGCTTTGAGACAGTACAAACTTGAAACCCAAGAGATTCAAGACACAAGAATCTTAACCCCAAAGTCACATTACCATGCTTTTTCCTGAAGACTCAATGGGCTGTGTTTGAAAAAGTGATAACCTACTTTTTCAAGAGCAAAAGTCAGATCCTTATCAAAACACTAGTAGTAAAAAGTTTCTATTTCAGAATCTACCAATTACTTAACTGAAGAAAGAAATGTTTTCTAAAGTCTTCTGTAGAAAGATCAATGTTTAAAGACATTCAAAGTCTTCTGAAGTTAGACCACTTTTATTTTGGATATATTCTCTTTGAGCATATTTGTGTTTTAAACACAAACTAACACATTTAATAAGTAGGCAAGACAGATGCTACTAATCCTGAGAAGTAGGATATCAAGAGCGACCATTTTCTTTTCCATCGCATCTTTTATTCGTGACGTCTTTGAAGTTACCCAAAGTTCTTGAATCAGGATTTTCTGTCCTGTGGCTGCATGAATGGACTGCTTCCTAGAATGAAGTTGGGAAGGCTTGTGATTGAGAAATGGTGTAGAGATGGCCACTCACTTACACTGAACATTTCACATTGTTTTATTCATCAACAGACATAGTCGTACTCTTAATTTTTTGATTAACTATGTTTTTTTTAAGTTCAGATTAATATGGGAGCACAGTTAATTAAGTTACATGGTTCGCATAAGTAAGGTTAAAGTCTGAGTTGCAAATGTGTCCTTCAAACAGGGGTGCAATGCACATGTTGAGTGGGAATTTACCAGACTTCTTCCTTGAATCCCATCGAGTTTTTCTCTCATAGGAGCATGTATTAATCTAATGGTGTCACTTTAGGACTAAGTCCATGTGATGTTTGTTGTTGATTCTTGTGACTCTTCACTGAGGAGACTGGCTTCCAATTACATCCATGTGTTGCAAAAGATACAAAATATCCACCTTTTGTTAGTGTAGAATAGCATTCCATGGTACATATAAATATTCCAGAATTTATGACTCCATGTGTTGAAGGTCACTTGGGTTATTTCCACATCTTCATGATTGTGTATTGTGCTGCTATAAAAATTCAAAGGCTGGTATCTTAATAAAATGTGCCTTTATTATCTTGGGAAAATTTCTAGTAATGGGATTCATATAAAATAGTAGGCCCATACTTAGCTCTTTTAGGCCTCTTCATACTACTTTCCATATGGGCCATAGTAGTTGCAGTTCCATCTCGAGTGCATGAGTATTGCTTTCTTTCTGCACCCATGCCAGCATCTGCTGCTTTGAGACCTTATGATTGGGGTATTCTCACTGGGGACAGGTGTAATCTGAAATCTTAATGGTTTTGACTTCTATTTCTCTGATAATTAATGACAAAGAGCATGTATTCACAATTAGTTTTTCCATTAATCTGTTTTAGTGAGACAAGTTTCTATTCTTCTCTCTTGCTCAGTTAATAAAATTATTTAATGTTATTGATTTTCTTGACTTGCCTATATATTCTGGTTATTAGTCCTTTGGTGATGTCTAGTATCTTTTTCTGGAATGGCCATTAGAGTTAATCTCATATTACTGTTGATGTCCTGAATATCATCAAAATGTTTTCCTTTCAAAGTTTTCATTACCTTCACAGAAAGGAATGTCATAATGGCCAGATGAGACAAGTAGGGAGGATGATGAAGATCAGGAGGAAGAGGGGGAGGAAGATGAAGAAGAGGAAGAGGAGGAGGAGCAGGAGGAGGAGGAGGAGGAAGAGGAGGAGGTGGAGGCCAAACCAAGAGTAAAAATGATGTTGCTCACTATTAACTCCCTCACAGACAGTGCTATGTGATCTGATGCCTTGTCATCATGGAAGAGCTATGACTTTTTGGCTACAAATTCAGACCTTTTCTGTTGAATTTTTTTATCTAGCCTTTTTAATACTTCCCAAACTCAACTTGGTAAACCATTTGTTTATTTTTTTAACAAATTCATACTGAATAATTACTCTGAGATAAAAAACTTTAGCAACATCATTTTCACTCTTGGTTTGGACTCCTCCTTCTCTTTCTCCTCTTTCTCCTCCTCTTCCTCGTCCTACTCTTCCTCCTCTTCCTCTTCATCCTACTCTTCCTCCTCATCTTCTTCCTCCTCCTCATCTTTTTCCTCCACCTCCTCTTCATCCTCTCCTCTTTCTCCTCCTCCTCTTCCTTCTCCTCCTCTTCCTCCTCCTCTTGTTCCTTCTCTTCTTTCTCTTCTTCCTCCTCCTAATCTACCTCCTCCAATTCCACTCCTGCTCTTCTTTCTTCCACTCTTTCCTGCTCATTTCAGCTCCTCCTCCTCCTTATGGTCATCCTCCTTGTTCTCCTCTGCATCCTCCTCTTCTTGTGGAGAATTGCCTGACTTCCGTTGTGCACTTTGATGCTTATTTTCAGGCTTGTATTGGTATTTCATTTTATTTTTCAGCAGTGATAAAACAACCCCAATCCTGGATTGTTTGCAAACGTATTTTTCAGAACAATTATCATATGTATTTTTGTCTAATTTTACTTTTGCTGCTTTAAAGTCATTGGTATCTGCAATGAGAACTACAACTTCCAGGTTCTTAGGATTTTCAATAGTATAAAATAATATTGTTTTCCAAACTTTTACCCAGTGAATGAGCAGGAAGAGGAGGAAGAAGAGAAAAAGGAGGAATATGAGGAAGAGCAAGAGGTGGAGGAAGAGGAAAAGGAAGAGGAGGAATAGGAAGAGGGAGAGGAGGAGGAAGAGGAGGAGCAGGAAGAGGAGGAGAAGGAGGAGAACAAACCAAGAGTGAAAATGATATTGCTAATGTTTTTAATCTCAGATTGATTATTCAGTATGAATTACTAAAAAATTAATAAATAGTTCACCAAGTTGATTATTGGGGAGGATTAAAAAGTTTAGATAAAAGAATGCAATGAAAAAGGTCTGAATTTTTAGCCAAAAAGTCATGGCTCTTCCATCATGAAAAAGCACCAGTTCACACAGCACTGTCTGTGAGGGAGTTAAGAGCAAGCAACATCATTTTCACTCTTGGTTTGGACTCCTCCTTCTCCTTCTCCTCTTCCTCCTCCTCTTCTTCCTCCTCTTCTTTATCCTCCTCTTCTTCATCCTCCTCCTCCTCTTTCTCCTCCTCCTCTTCCTCCTCCTTCTCTTCCTCCTCCTCCTTCTCTACATCTTCCTCTTCCTTCTTCTCTTCCTCCTCTTCCTCCTCCGTATCTTTTTCCGCCTCCTTCTCCTCCTTTTCCTCCTCCTACTCCTCCTCTTCCTCCTCTTCTTCCTTCTCTTCTTTCTTTTTTTCCTCCTCCTAATCTACCTCCTCCAATTCCACACCTGCTCTTCTTTCTTCCAGTCTTTCCTGCTCATTTCAGCTCCTCCTCCTCCTTTTGGTCATCCTCCTTCTTCTCCTCTGCATCCTCCTCTTCTTGTGGAGGATTGCCTGACTTCCGTTGTGCACTTTGATGCTTAGTTTCAGGCTTGTATTGGTATTTCATTTTTTTTTAAGCAGTAATAAAACAACCCCAAATCTGGATTGTTTGCAAACATGGTTTTCAGAACAATTATAATATGTATTTTTGTCTAATTTTACTTTTGCTGCTTTAAAGTCACTGGTATCTGCAATGAGAACTACAACTTCCAGGTTCTTAGGATTTTCAATAGTATAAAATAATATTGTTGTCCAAACTATTACCCAGTGAAGGAGCAGGAAGTGGAGGAAGAAGAGAAAGAGGAGGAATATGAGGAAGAGTAAGAGACAGAGGAAGAGGAAAAGGAAGAGGAGAAATAGGAAGAGGGAGAGGAGGAGGAAGAGGAGGAGGAGGAGGAAGAGGAGGAGGAGGAGGAAGAGGAGGGTGAAGAGGAAGAGGAGGAAGAGGAGGAGGAGGAAGAGGAGGAGGAGGAAGAGGAGGAGGAAGAGGAGAAGGAGGAGGAGTCCAAACCAAGCGTGAAAATGATGTTGCTTGCTCTTAACTCCCTCACAGACAGTGCTGTGTGAACTGGTGCTTTTTCATGATGGAAGAGCCATGACTTTTTGGCTAAAAATTCAGACCTTTTTCATTGCATTCTTTTATCTAAACTTTTTAATCCTCCCCAATAATCAACTTGGTGAACCATTTATTAATTTTTTAGTAATTCATACTGAATAATCAATCTGAGATTAAAAACATTAGCAATATCATTTTCACTCTTGGTTTGGACTCCTCCTTCTCCTCCTCTTCTTCCTCCTCTTCCTCGTCTTCCTCTTCCTCATCCTCCTCTTCCTCCTCCTCATTGTGTTGAATGGCCTGACTTTGTGCACTTTCATGCTTAGTTTCAAACTTTTCCAACTTTTTATCCTCAGTCTTGATTTCTTCATGAAAATTAGATGTATTTTCTCAAGATAGGAGCTATTCAGCTTCACTTTTTGTTTGCATGTCAGGAGAAGATTTGATTCCTCCATCAAATATGAACTGTAGTTTGCAGGTTAAAGAATGCTACATTGTCAGAAATTTGTTGAAGTCCATTCAAGATATGAACTCTTCATCTGGCCTACAAAGTTTCTGCTGGGAAATCAGCTCCCAAGTAGCTAGGGCTACAGGTGAGCCACAGCTGTTAATGTGATAGAATTAGCCTTGAAGATCAGGTGGAGCTTATACAGGACAGCTTATAGCATTTTCTATTTTTTTTTTTTTAACATGCTGCAGCTGTGGACAAGTGCCAGACAGAATCTTGGCAGGATTCTGTGGTGGAATATCTCTGCACATTGTTACATCCATCGGCTTGTCTTTAGGAGGCTGGTCCACCTGAACTAAAAGTCATACAGGAGGCTCTGAAGCTCATTTAGAATTCAAGGGCATCAAGGCCAGAGTCCAGAGACATTATAAGCGAGTCAATGCTTCAATTCAATTGGACCATTTTCTTTGATTCATCACACTGTGGGCCAGCAGCACAGTCGCTTTTTTTCTTCAAGCTCTCACATGAGGAAGCATTGCTCTCTGGAAAGCTAGATGTATCTGTCAAAAAATCAAACAGGATTAACACTCGTACTTAGCACGAATAAACCCATATTTCCTTAGAAATTAACTATAATGCTTAGTTTTATTGTCTTTTCAGGTAATGTATTTCAATTCCTACTGCCAATAAAGAAACTATTACAATATTACCACAGGTGTTAAAATGGGAAATGCCTGTTGAGGTGTACTAGATTTATCTTAGGTCCTGATGAATGGTCTTTCTCTATGCTAAATTTTCCCAAACAATGAAAATGTCATTAGACTAAGTGGTAATAACAAAATAAAAGTAAAAAAAAAATTCCATGTACCTAGTTCTGCATAAGAATGTACCTTCTAACATGGGTTGCTGGATGTTAAACATAGCTTACTCTTGGGAAATCCATTGACTAAGTCTATCAGTTTCTTTTGCTCAAGTTTCTGTAATATCCATTACCTCATTTCATATTTACAGTAATCGTAAAGAAACTTTCATCCACATTTTTTAGATTAAGATATTGATGCTCAGTGGCATAGAACAATTGGCCAAAGATAACATAACTAGCAGCTAGTGATATAGGAATTCGTAATCTGGAGGTTTCTTTTGTCTGTGATTTTAACATCTGCCTATCTGCCAATAATGCAAATTATTGGCAAATGATCTCATAGCACAGTAAAATTCTGAGAAGTGTCTCAAGAATCAGGGAGCGGAAAAAAGAAAAATAAGAACATCAGTCTTGCCTCTACTACTTCTGAGATTTCTATTCCAGTTTCAACACTACATACTACATATATTAGAATTCCTTAGCTGGGCATTGTGGTGGGCATCTGTAGTCAAAGCTACTTGGAAGGCTGAGACAAGAGAATCACCTAAGCCCAGGAGTGGGAGATTGCTGTGAGCTGTGATTTCACAGAACTCTACTGAGGGTGATAAATTGAGAGACTATCTCAAAAACAAAAATTTCTTTTAAAGTTTAATTTTTCAAAAAAAGAGTTCAAACTATCCTACTGTAGCATGCTGCCTCTGATAACTTATGAAAGGTAGGAACTTATCACACACCTTATTTAACCCTACCATCCTGTTAAATACCCTGACCTATTAGCAAGCCTTCTAAGAAATGATGGGAAACCCAGGGCTCTGTTGAGCCACATACCAGGCTTGCTTTCCTTCAGCTTGCATGGCTTTGAAGAAAACAACTGTGCCAGCATCTTCAGAGACATGAGTCAATTTTTCACAAAAAGCAACCCAATTATTGACAGTACCTGAGGGTTTTTCTTGAGTATTTTATATTCCGGATGACTCTCCAAACAGGGCAGTGACGTGTCCTCCAAAGATCTTGCGGCAGTTTTTTATCACAAATTCCACAAGCTGATTAACGTATAAAAAGAAGCATTTATTTTCATATAACATGTTGATAAATTGCATTTTATATAGTAAACTGAAATTTAAGAAAGTATATTCTATTTAACTTCCATAAGACATTGTCTTTAAGACTAAATACCTTCCATTTCCTTTACAAATGGTGATTCAGTTCCCCAGCAAGTATAATACAAAAACTTCATTACCTTTTCTGCAGAGGCCATTTCTTCTCTGCTCGCAGAAGGATGACAAATAATACTTGGAGCCATACACACCCCTAAGTGTAAAGCATCCATTTCATTTGCCGCGGAGAGTTCAGCGATATTACTTAAGACCAGGAACACGTACCGTAAGAGCACAACGTTTGCTCTTGGTAGCTGGTCTAATAGCCTAAATACAGAAAAATGCACTCGGTAAGCAAGGCAATTTATTTCAATCTTGTAAAGGCAGGCAACACTAACTTTGCATGAGGTACAAGGCAAATAGGAACCCAGCTCAGATACCCAAGTTTCAGTTAATGTGGAACCCAATGAAGTGAGAACTGCAGGGAGACAATGAGAAAAGAAAAACTGGAGATTTGGGGGGGGGCATATTTATACACTGTCTTCACAACACAATGAAAACTTAGTAGAATTCAGATAAGTGTCATTTAAAAACGAATACCCTTCATGAAATACTTTCCTGAAACTAGCTCAATATGTTGAAGCTTAGGTAAATCTTGCAACATTTAGATTACTCTCAACCACAACCCACCAAAACCTTTCTGATGAAATTAAACAGTAATTAATTTTAAATTGCTCCTTTATTTTTAACTGGCAACACAGAAATGCTGTCTCTAGGTGAAGAACCAAATCCCAGCTGTAAAGACCACCCGGTCCATTCTGAGAGTTCATTGTCTGCTCCACCATCTTCTGTGGTTGATTTTGTTCCAAATATTGCCTCATTCCTTTTTTTTTTTTTGAGAAAGAGCCTCACTATGTCACCCTGGGTAGAGTGTTGCAGTATCAGTTGTCAGTTGTCACAGCACCCTCAAACTCTTGGGCTCAAGCTACTGTCTTGCTCCAGCCCTTTAAGCAGCTGGGACTACAGCCACCTGCCACAATGCCCAGCCATTTTTTCTTTTTTTTTGCAGGTGTTTCGCCATTGTTTAGCTGGCCCAAGCCGTGTTCAAACCTGAATCTTTCAGTGCGTGTGTCTGGCACCATAACCACTGTGCAACAGGATGCCGAGCCAAATCTTACCTCCTTTCTATCACTTTTTACATATGTGTCACGTTTTCATTACTTTATTTTCTACTATTCTCATTTGGTAATTGCTAAGAGATTCTTTTTTTCTTTTCTTTTTCTCTCTCTTTTTATCTCTTAACAATTTTTTTTATTAAATCATAACTGGGTACATTAATGCATTTATGGGGTACAATGTGCTGATTTTGTGTACAATTTGGAATGCTTACATTAAACTAGTTAACATAACCGTCACCTCACTTTCTTAATGATAGTGTTAAGACATTTATACTCTACTCTTAATTGATTGACATGTACCCTTGCAATATACACCCTAGGTAAAGTTCCACCAATTACCCACCCTCCACACGTCCTCTTCCCTTCCTTCTAATCACTCTCCTCTTCCCTCTTTCATTCTGGGCTACAGTTGTGTTTACCTATTTACCAAAATATTGTATTACTCCTACTCAGAAAACATGGACAAGCTGATATTCACGATTGTTGCTTTTATAATAAAAGAATCTGCAACCTGAGGAAAACAAGCTGGTCTGACTCCTGTTGTACAAATCACAGAAAAGACTTTCTTCAGCATAATAGTCTGAAAAGAAGTATAATTCCTCTGAGGAGGAATTATGCAGGACTTTAAAATGGACCAAAAGATTACTGGGTGTATTGTATATAAAATAAGGCATCTAGTAAACGCTTTGGGGATACTATGGGATCCTTAAGCCTTTTCACAACCAGGACTGTTTATATCTCTGTCAGTTGAAGATAACTGTTAGCAGTGTACATAAAACATGGCAAAAGAATTGAAAACTCTGTCTGGTAGAGAGTCAACAGATTTCTCTGAACCCTTGCTCTGGTAGAAAGGGGGATATTTGCATCATTTTGTAAATTTATTTCAGTATTTCTGGCTCCATTTGGTTCAAATACGTAAGGTTTCATAATGTGCAATCTATAAAGATGGCTACACTATCTTACTGATTTCCTTATTAATTATTAATTTAACTAAAAGCATTGTTATGCATTTATTTCATATTTTCATGAGAGACATAGTATTTTATTTTATCTCTTTATTTGTGTATGTATGTATTTATTTATTTATTTTGAGACAGAGTCTCACTATGTCTCCCTTAGTAGAGTGCTGTGGCATCACAGCTCACAGCAACTGCACAGCCTTGATCTTAAGCAATTCTCTTGCCTCAGGCTCCCAAGAAGCTCCTCAGGAACTCAACACAATGCTGGGCTATTTTTGTTGTTGTTGTTGTTATTGTTGTTTGGGACAGGCCAGGTTTGAACTTGCCAGTCCTGGTGTATGTGGCCATTGTTCTGGCCTCTGAGCTACAGGGTCTGAGCCAACATAGCCTTTTAAAAAATATTTATCTTTTAATGGTACATAGGATAAATACATATATGAATGATATGTGTATTATAAATATAGATAAATGATATTGTGAACAATGACCAAACAAATATGTAGAATTTGATGCTATCTAAATGGCTTACACCAAACCCTAATGGAAGTGGAGTTATGATTATGCCACATGGCTTAGTTTCTGGTATCTTCAATATCTGTACTATGTTCCAACAATCCCCAAAAGTATGCATATAATTCATATTTAAAAGATGTTCAAGGAAAAATATCTATACTAAACAATAACATGCACGTAAATGATAATGAGTGTCCTGAATTTTCACTCTTTAGTCAGAGTAAATAAACATTTCTTTTCTATTCTCTTATCATGTTGGATATATCCAAGAAAGGACTATCGAATTGGTCCCAAAATTTCCCTTGGCATGAGAAGAAACAATTTACTTTTTGTGATCATACTGACACTATACATCTCCTTTTTTATTGACATGACTCAAGAAGCTGAGCTGAGTGATTCTCTGCTTTGTTCCCACAATATTCTCTAAATATCTCTTTTATAGGACAGATTATACTGCACTGACAGTAATTTCTTGGTTTATCTATCTTTCCCAAACTGAATTTCTTGAGAAGAGGAAATAAGTCATTTTCTCTCTATGACTTCAGTTCAAGAATTAATAGAGATGTTTAATTACTTTGATATTTACCAAAATTAAGATCATAAATTGTAGCCTGTGTTATGCTGCATTAATTCACTTCCAAAAACCACAGTTGACTCCCCTTTCTGACTCTTCCATGCAAGTTTCAATTTGCAAGTCTTATTGGGGTTTCTGGCAGGGTTCCATTTGATTGTGTCTGTAGAGATTTTACATTTCTTCATTTTTGTGTCTCTCAAAAATTTCATAGTGACCCACATAACAGTTAGTGAATTAATGAAAAATAGCTCTTTTTATTCATTAAAAGTCAGGTACACAGAAGAGGCACAATGTTCAAGCATTTCATGCTTATTGGATTAGTGAGAAAACAATGACAGTGACAAGCTAATAGAAGCCAACTTCTAACCTGCTGCCCATGAATATAACTTTGAGTTTTAGTAGACAAATTATAAAATGTAAGGTATAAAATAAATTTTTGATACATAAATGTTAAAATAATTACCTTTTAATTTTTTCAATTTTCTGTCTGTCGCTGCTTATCTCCATTACGGACAGCCACTCGTGATAGAGCCTTTTGGCAAAAATGCTTTCCGGAATGTTTTTTAGAAAATCCTTACACAGAGGAAAAACAAATGTGTTAAGGCATTATTCTCATATCAAGTATATGCCAGAGAAGCCAGAAAGAATATAACTTGTTTCAAAGTTTAGTGAAGTCCTCCCTTCCACGAACTACACAGAATTCTGTGCCAATTCACCACTGACTTTTCAACAAAGAAACGAATGCTTTGATTTTTTTTTTCCAAATAAACCCATAGGAATAACTAAAGTCAGAATAACTGTGGGAAAGCTAAAGGACTCTCTATTTGGGTGGAACCTCCTCTGTGTACACATTTTAGCAGACTTGTACGACATCCTATGTTCTGGTGTTAAGGTGGTCTTCATGCCATCAGTATATGATATGGGAATGTTAAAAGAGCAAGTTTGACTCCACTTTACTGTTTACTCTTTTTCTGTTATGTTCCATTAGCTTCAAAACCGGTTCCTCTTCTGTGTCCCTCCATTGTTTAACTATGAATGCACTCCTCTAAAATTGTTAGTGTTGTAAGTTACTAACTACACTGGTGATTATATCCTTGGTGATTATCCCTTTTTCTGATCATGTTGTTTCTTACCCTCACCTGCGAGTCCCCCTCCCTACATTACCTTAGGAGATTGTAGATTGTATTTTTTTGTGAAAATGGATTACTAAGTGCTCTTGTGATCATAGCCTAATAAACTGACTAACACACCTCACTCTCTGTTGCTTTCACTTCTGGAATTATGCATGCTTGACCCCTGGAAAAGTTTTGCCTTCTAAAATTCAGAGCCTCACTCAATTCAGGGTTGCACTCAGAAACTTCATTTTAAGACACTGGGGCAGTTGCCAGCCGGCTCTTCAATAAAAGTTCTCCTCTTTAATTTGACTTGTCTGGTGGTGTGGTCTTTGAGGGGACTCCTGGACATAACATTATAGAGATTCCAGGGAGGTTCTCCAGACACTGACACTGCCGATACTCAGGCGGCCTCCAGGGTGAGCTTTCATTAGAAGCCCCCTGGAAACTTTCCAGGGACCCTATAGTACCCAGTGCCCTCAGGAGAAAAGCTGACAATCACTCATAAATTCTGCCAAAGTCCACCTCCGGAGGGAAGAAATTTAAACACCTATATCTGCCTAGTGTCTGCAAACATGAGTGTAACAACTTGTTGTGTACATTTCTTGTTGTGCTTATTTGTTCTTGTAGACCACTGTGATAATATATAACTGTTTGTTGTATTTGCTTTTTGTGAGTTGTGTAGGGCCTTTAGGAACCTCTGAGGGAAAGCCAAAGGGGATGGAGCTGTGGACAGGAACCCCAGGTTGCTGGGCTATTGGCCTGTCAGAGACTGTCAGAAGCGTGTGTCAGTAGAGCATCCCACCCTTGAAAATGCTAGAAGAAAAACCAACGGTGAGTTTTAGCCCAGCCAGAGACAGCAAGACATTTCTGCTGCTGAGACATCGTTGCTGTGGCCTCAGTCCACGGGGAAATTGGGGTTCAGAGGGCAGGTGAAAAGGGACTTTGATTTCTATCCTCAAGAATGATGCCTGAGGTTGGTCCTGTAAACCTGTGAGACAGTAACCTCATACTCCCGGGCTTTGGGCCTGTCAGAAGCAGGAACCATGGGTTACTGAGCTATTGGCCCATTGGGGGCTCCCACAGAACAGTGGGATGCTGATGGGGACCCCTAACCACAGTTACACAAAATTACATATTTTAGTTCATTCCTGTTCCATTTATGTCTTATGCATTTAGTTAATATATTTTAGTTTGTACTTTTGCTTTTTTACAACATAGTGTTTTCATCACCAAAACCAGACTCACCCCAAGCTGTCTTTTCAAACATTTGAAGGATATTTTTCCACAGACAGAGTTCTCCAAGGAACACCTTAGAACCCTTTGTGAACTTGAGTGATGAGTTTTTAATGTGGGATGCCCCCCTATTCATTCACAGGTGCTTTTGAGCCTTTTCTCTAACAAGTTTAGAAAACAGCCTCAGAGAATCTAGTCAAGATGACTGGTGGAGATGGATGAGACCACCTTGGGAGGGAGAGTTCAGATGCACCTGGTGGTTTCAGCTAATCCTCCAGGTCCCCTTGATGAGTCTTCAGGGAGTCAAACACAGGGAGGGACTGGCATGTAGGAACAGGCACCTACACAGGCAGACGTCTAAGACAAGGTAAGATCCATCTGGGGTTCCCACAATTTGGGTGGAAGTGGGGGGTCTGATCAACCTCTGAGTCTGTTGAGTGGTGTACGAGTGTGTGTATTGGTTCTGAGCGTATAGAAATGTGAGAGTAAGTGTGGACTAATAGACATAGTTCATGTCAGGCCCTTGTCTGTCTTGTTGTTTTATGTCATTTGTTCAGGGTTCATGGGAAAATTGGTCTCGGCCTGAAACAAACAGTCTTGGAGACATTTGTGAGTGGATTGCAGATCTTTTCATTCAAGGGATCCTTCAAGACTTTGCTCCTTCTGAGATCTCCTTCTTTACCTACTTGCTCTTATGTGTCCTACAACGCTCACCACTTGGTGTGCCTTAGACCTGGCAATCACTGGTCTCTTCATCCGTATTATTGCTATTTGGCTTGGTAGTGCTGCCCCTCCAGAGTAGTCCTCCAAATGGTGTGTGGCTCTGACTACTTGTTTTATCTCTTTGTGGCAACCTTGTTCATACTTCTGTCCCCACCCAGTGTATTTTTCCCAGCTAGTTCTAATTCTTCTGCATCTCCCTAGCTCGTTGATACCTCATCCTCACCAGACTTTGGGTCCCTCTTTTTTCCATCATCTGGGGAAGACTCTTCCATCATAGCAGTAGCTCTTGACATGAGGCCCTCTCTTTTTCCTACTCTAGGGAGGTCTCTATTGCAGGAAGTAATGACACTTTTGAACTACATAAAGACCCTGGAGACTTGTCTGTTCCATTCTCCCACTATTCAGAGTTATTACTCAGAGTGTCTTTCCTTCCAGGATTCTCACTCTTAGCATTTGCCCCATTGTGGTACTCTTGGTTCCCATCAGTCAAGAGAAAGGAATTGTGTAGTTTTTATAATATTATTATCCCCTGTTGCCTCCAAAATTTCCATCCTGTTGACTTGTTAGTACATGTATTTTGTCATCCTATCACATTTCCTGTAAGCCTTCATTCTTATGCAGGCAACAGGGTTGTTGCCGGAATGGCAATGATGACTGGTTAGAAATTCAGACATATTAAAAGGAGTTCTGATTCCTTTCACTGCCTATAAAGACTAGCCCACTCCTTTTAATTGACACCTGCTATTAAAGGTGCCATGAAAGGACAAGAGAAGGCCACTCAACGTCAAGTGAGAATCTAAGGTATTTCATAAAACATCAATGTCCTCATGTCACTCTAGTATTATACTTTTATTCTTGTCAGAGAAGTAATAAGAAAAAAAATAGATCGATTCCAAGGCATTGCCTGTTCTATCGTATCTTCCACTAGACATGTGCCTGGATGATTGTGATTCAGGCTTATTGTCACAAAAACTGACCATTTGGGGGTTAGGCTATTGAGTTTTCTAATTCCAAACTAATTTGAACTATTGCACCCATTTTAAAAGTCAGATAGAGAAGAGGAAAATTTGTGATTTCAAAATAGGGCAATTCTTTTAAAAACCTCCATAGAGAACATACTCATGATTGCTCTTGAAGACCAACATTAAATCTTACAACTATCCTTGAATGAAAATAACTTGGAACCATCTTAACTAACTCTGCCACAGTTGGAATAACAACTTAGGAGAGGTTCTGAATTGCAGTCATGAATCCCCAGCACATGACTAAACATCTCTTGTCTTTCAAAGCAGAACCTAGGCCTCAGAAGAATTTCACAATTCATTTGAGCTGAGATTTCACAGGACTAAAGAGAAATGTCTCCTGAAAAGTCCGGTGTATCCAAGTTAGCAAATCTCAAGCAATTTTTGTCCAATAACACTGGGAAGACTTTTACTTCTATTTCAGTAAAACCAGAAGACTATGTTAATTAGTCGCATGTAAGCACTCCAATTTCTACAGATAATCAAGACATTGAATCCCATCATGACAAAATTGTATTCATGATTTGTGTACAAATGACTTAATGAAAAAAAAGAACATGAGTGAAAAATTAAAAGAATACTTGAGTACCATTTCAAAACAGACTTAAAAATAAGAAAACAGAAATTTACAAAGTTGTGGTGAAAAATATGTCCCTTTTCACAACCACTTAGAGAAAATGGGTGTAAAACGCAGTTGTACAATAAAACTTCAATTACCCAAAATACATTTAACCAGATTCTTCAATCATTATGATTCTTTTTTTTTGCCCCTTTAAAAATAAATAATATTCTTGTCATTCGAATCACAATTTAGTACTTAAAATACCATTGTTCTTTGCAATAGCCTCAGCAATTTAGTACATTTTAAGAAGTGTATTTTTATGAAAAACATTATGCTGAGAAGATAGTTTGAGACAGCCTGATTTTCTTAAAAAAAAGAGATGGAAGAAAACCTAATTTCATGAAGAATATTTATTATGCCAATGTACATGCACAATATACATATCCTTGGCATATGTAATTTGCTTAAAGGACCATGTATGTCCGTATTATATTCCAGGATGGAAGAATAAGTACAAACCCTTTGCAAAACTGAATACATGACAATAAATCAAGTTCTCCATTTTTTGAGTGATATTTATTTGAAAATGTCTAAATCAGGATTTGTTGAAGAAGAGACATGGCCCATGTATGAAGAAATGTGATTGATCGTAAAGTCATGAAGTAAGATTGTCTAACAAGAGGGCCACTCTGCTGAACTAGAGGTAGGCAAGATTCATTTTCATCATGTTTCCCTGAGATTCAGGCTGAGGGCTGGTCTCTACCACTGGTTCTGGTTGATTCCAATCCTTTGGGAGATGAAGGCCTAAGAAAGTCCTGTAGAAGCTATTGCCAGGGACAGAAGCTGTGCTAAAAGCTGATTTTAGGTCTAGGTTTTCAAAACATAAATACATGATCGACTTTTAATCTTCTAAAACAAACAAACTTTCAATGCCAAATCCGATATCCAGGTAAACTGAGTTTCATTTATGATGGAGAAAATAAATACTTTAATGACATTCACATGTTGAAGAAATTTTCCATAACCAAAGCAACTCTTCTGGATATTCCCAGAACTATCCTCCATAATGATAAGCCCAATCCTGTACCACAAAAGTAAACTCATTCAGAAACTTTTGATCAAACTCCAACTTCCACAGTGGTGAAAGGATTAAAAATGTCTACTGGACTTTTGAAAAACTCAATACCCAAAATTTTACCAGACTTATCAATATTCTCCATTAATGTGAATGGTTTAAACTGTCCTCTAAAGAGGCAAAGGTTGGCTGATTGGATACAAAAACTCGGGCCAGATATTTGCTGCATACAAGAATCACATCTTACCTTAAAAGATAAATAGAGACTCAGGGTGAAATGATAGTCATCCATATTTCAGGCAAATGGTAATCAGAAAAAAGCAGGTGTTGCAATTCTATTAGCAGATACAATAGGCTTTAAACCAACAAATGTAAGGAAGGATAATAATGGTCACTTCATATTTGTTAAGGGTAATACTCAATATGATGAGATTTCAATTATTAATATTTAAGCACCCAAGCAGAATGCGCCTCAACTTATAAGTGAAACACTAACAGACATGAGCAACTTGATTTCCTCCAGCTCCATAATGTCGGAGATTTCAACACTCTTTTGACATTGTTGGATAGATCCTCCAATAAGAAGCTGAGCAAAGAAATTTTAAAATTAAACCTAACCAACATTTGGATTTAGCAGACATCTACAGAATATTTCATCACAACAAAACTGAATACACATACTTCTCATCAGCCCACGGGACATACTCCAAAATCGATCACATCTTAGGTCACAAGTCTAACCTCAGTAAATTTAAAGGAATAGAAATTATTCTTTGCATCTTCTCAGACCACCATGGAATAAAAGTTGAATTCAGTAACAGCAGGAATCTGCATATTCATACAAAAACATGGAAGTTAAATAACCTTATGCTGAATGATAGCTGGGTCATAGATGAGATTAAGGCGGCGCCTGTGGCTCAAGGAGTAGGGCACTGGTCCCATATGCCAGAGGTGGTGGGTTCAAACCCAGCCCTGGCGAAAAACCACAAAAAAAAAAAAGAAGGATAACCTGAAATTTTTAAAACAAACGACAATGAAGACACAAATTATCAGAACCTCTGCAATACTGCAAAGGCAGTCCTAAGAGGGAAATTTATAGCACTGCGAGCTTTCCCCAAGAGAATGAAAAGAGAGGAAGTTACAACTTAATGAGACATCTCAAGTAACTGGAAAAGGAAGAACATTCCAACCCAAGACCCAGTAGAAGAAAAGAAATAACCAAAATTAGAGCAGAATTAAATGAAATTGAAAAAAAAAAGAATTAAACAACAGATCAATAAATCAAAAAGTTGTTTTTTTGAAAATGTCAATAAAACAGATAAACCTTTGACTAACCTAACCAGGAAGAAAAGAGTAAAATCTCTAATTTCATTAATCAGAAATGACTAAGAGGAAATAACCATAGACTCCTCAGAAATTCAAAAAATCCTTAATGAATATTACAAGAAACTTTATTCTCAGAAATATGAAAATCTGAAGCAAATTGAAAAATACTTGGAAGCACCTCACCTTGCATAATTTAGCCAGAATGAAATGGAAATTTTGAACAGCCCTATATCAAGTTCTGAAATAGCATCAACCATAAAACATCTCCCTAAAATGAAAAGCCCGGGACCAGATGGCTTCACATCAAAATTCTACCAAACCTTTAAAGAGGAAGTAGTATCTATATTACTCATCCTGTTCCAAAATATAGAAAAAGAATGAAGACTACCCAACACGTTCTATGAAGCAAACATCACCCTGATCCCCAAGCCAGAAGAAGACCCAACAGGAAAAGAAAATTATAGACCAATATCACTAATAAATATAGATGCAAAAATATTCAACAAGATCCTAACAAACAGAATCCAGCAACACATCTAACAAATTATACATCATGATCAATTTGCTTTTCTCCCAGGGTCTCAAGGATGGTTCAATATACGTAAAACTATAAGTATAATTCAGCACATTAAACAAATTAAAAAACAAAGAACATATAATTCTCTCAATTGATGCAGAAAAGCTTTAGATAATATCCAGCATTCCTTCATGATCAGAACACTTAAGAAAATTAGAAAGGGGAAAGGGAGGGGAGGGAGGGGGGAGGGAGAGTGAAGGAGGGACATTAATGGGATTACACCTGCGGTGCATCTTACGGGGGTATATGTAAATCCTAGTAAATGTGGAATGTAAAGGTCCATTTTCTTAGCAAAATAATGAAGAAAATGCTACAAAAGCTATGTTAACTAATGTGATGAAAATGTGTCAAACGATCTATGAACCAAGTGTATGGTGCCCCATGATCACACTAATGTACACAGCTATGGTTTAATAAAAATAAATAAATAAATAAATAAATAAAAGAAAATTAATATAGCAGGGACATTTCTTAAACTGATAGAGGCCATCTACAGCATACACACAGCCAATATCGTATTGAATGTAGTTAAATTGAAATCATTTCCACTCAGATCAGGAACCAGACAAGGCTACCCATTGTCTCCATTGCTCTTTAACATTGTAATGGAAGTTTAACCATT
The DNA here is from genome assembly GCF_027406575.1 of Nycticebus coucang. Taxonomy (NCBI): domain Eukaryota; kingdom Metazoa; phylum Chordata; class Mammalia; order Primates; family Lorisidae; genus Nycticebus; species Nycticebus coucang. The sequence goes on along the minus strand of NC_069800.1, from coordinate 2,476,077 downwards.
GCAATTAAGGAAGAAAAGGCAATAAAGTGTATCCATATAGGGTCAGAAGAGATCAAACGTTCTCTCTTTGCAGATGATATGATTGTCTATATGGAAAACACCATAATTCTACTACAAAACTCTTAGAAATAATCAAGGAATACAGGAGTGTCTCAGATTACAAAATCAACATTTCATAAATCAGTAGCCTTTATATATACCAACAATAGTCAAGATGAAAAAACAGTTAAGTACTCTATTCCATTCACAGTAGTGCCAAAGAAGATGAAATATTTGGGAGTTTATCTAACAAAGGACGTGAAAGATCTCTATAAAGAGAACTATGAAACTCTAAGAAAATAAATAGCCGAAAATGTTAACAAATGGAAAAACATACCAGGCTCCTGGCTGGGAAGAATCAACATTGTTGATTCTATACTACCCAAAGCAATATACAATTTTAATGCAATCCCTATTAAAGCTACATTATCATACTTTAAAGACCTTGAAAAAAATAATACTTAATTTTATATGGAATCAGAAAAAAACCTCGAATAGCCAAGACGTTAATCAGAAATAAAAACAAAGCATGAGGACTCATGTTACCGGACCTCAGACTATACTATAAATCGATAGTGATCAAAACAGCATGGAACTGGCACAAAAACAGAGAGGTAAATGTATGGAACAGAATAGAGAACCAAGAGATGAACACAGCTACTTAGCATTATTTGATCTTTGAAAATCCAATTAAAAACACTCAGTGGGGAAAAGATTCCCTGTTTAACAAATGGTGCTGGGCGAACTAGCTGGCAACCTGTAGAAGACTGAAACTGGACCCACACCTTTCACCATTAACTAAGACGGACTCTCACTGGATTAAAGATTAAAACTTAACATGAAACTATAAAAATACTAGAAGAGAGTGCAGGGAAAACTTTTGAAGAAATCTGTCTGGGTGAGTATTTTATGAGGAGGACACCCCGGGCATTTGAAGAAGATACAGAAATACACTACTGGGACCTGATCAAACTAAAAAGCTTCTGCACAGCCAAGAACACAGTAAGTAAAGCAAGCAGACAGCCCTCAGAATAGGAGAAGATATTTGCTTGTTATGTTTTCTACAAAGGTTTAATAACCAGAATCCACAGAGAACTCAAACGTATAAGCAAGAAAAGAACAAGTGATCCCATCACAGGCCTGGCAATGGACTTGAAGAGAAACTTCTCTGAAGAAGACAGGGACATGGCCTACAGACATATGAAAAAATGCTTATCATCCTTAATCATCAGAAAAATGCAAATCAAAACTACTTTGAGATATCATCTAACTCTAGTAAGATTATCCCATATCACAAAATCCCAAGACCAGAGATGTGGGCATGGATGTGGAGAAAGGGAACACTTCTGCATTCCTGGTGGGAGTGCAAATTAATACATTCCTTTTGGAAAGATGTTTGGAGAACACTGAGAGATCTAAAATAGATCTGCCATTCAATCCTATAATTCCTCTACCAGGCATATACCCAGAAGACCAAAAATCACATCATAACAAAGATATCTATACCAGAATGTTTATTGCAGCCCAATTCATAATTGCTAAGTCATGGAAAAAGCCCAAGTGCCCATCGATCCACGAATGGATTACTAAATTGTGGTATATGTACACCATGGAATATTATGCAGCCTTAAAGAAAGATGGAGACTTTACCTTTTTCATGTTTACATGGATGGAGCTGGAACATATTCTTCTTAATAAAGTATCTCAAGAATGGAAGAAAAAGTATCCAATGTACTTAGCCCTACTATGAAACTAATTTATGGCTTTCATATGAAAGCTATAACCCAGTTATAGACTAAGAATATAGGGAAGGGGAAGAGAGAGGAATGGGAAGGGGAGGATTTGTGGAGGGAGGGTGATTGGTGGGATTACACCTATTACAAGGGTACATCTGAAACTTAGTAAATGTAGAATATAAATGTCTTAACACAATAACTAAGAAAATGCCAGGAAGACTATGTTAACCAGTGTCATCAAAACATGTCAAATGGTCTATAAAACCAGTGTATGTTGTCCCATGATCACATTAATGTACACAGCTATGATTTAACAATAAAAAATAAAAATAAATTAAAAATAAACCAAAAAATAAATATATGGCACTTCCAAGATTGTGGGGCAGAATGATTAAGTCCCAACTCTAATTATGAGGTTATAAAGTTTTCACTAATCATGATTGAAGCAAAAGAACCATATAGAATACGAAATGTCATAAAGGTAAAAGAAAACCCAAATGTTCAAAACATTCTGACTCAGCATTCAAGGGAAAAAGAAACGGGAGAAAGTATGAAGAAGATATTTGCATGATAACTATGTACATGAAAGAAATTGTCAGTGGTGTCAGCAATATTTGGCTTGTGTTGGTTGAAGAATATTTCTGTATTATGGTACAATTCTGTATCTATTTTCAAAAGTTTCACCCAAGGGCGGCGCCTGTGGCTCAGTGAGCAGGGCGCCGGCCCCATATACCGAGGGTGGTGGGTTCAAACCCAGCCCTGGCCAAACCTCAACAAAAAAATAGCCGGGCGTTGTGGCGGGCGCCTGTAGTCCCAGCTGCTGGGGAGGCTGAGGCAAGAGAATCGGGTAAGCCCAAGAGTTAGAGGTTGCTGTGAGCCGTGTGATGCCACGGCACTCTACCTCAGGGCGGTACAGTGAGACTCTGTCTCTACAAAAAAAAAAAAAAAAAAGTTTCACCCAAGATTAATTTTGAAATCTTTACCTTCACCAGGAAGAGAGTGCGATAGTGGCGACATCATCATAAGCAAGGTGTTGGTTTTTGCAACATCTGTGAGTGGGTTTGGATTATTTTAGATTTGAATAAGATTGTGTTTTGTAAATGGTGTAGGAGTAGCAGAAGTAAAGATGGGTTATTGTGAGATGAAAATTTAAAAAGCATATTTGATATGTCGTATCATTGGTGGTGGCTTTTAAGGTCTAAGGTTCCTTTATGATAAATTTTTTTTCATACATATTTGATTTTCATTCTGCTATAGGTCTTTACAGACAAGAATAATTTTCATAAGGTAACAAAGAAAAGAAATATGCTGCTTCAGAGCTACACGGGGGGTGACAAACAGAGGATTTTTCCTACCTTTAGCACACATGCTAAGACATAGGGATTTTCACGCCCAAGATCAATTTCAACTCCTGCATCCAGTTTTTCAATAATGTCTTTGCAGGAGTCACTGTCACCGGGGACCCAGAAGATGCCAGCCGTCAGGGGTCCCTTGGCGTTGAGGAAAAAAAGAACATCCTATGGGGAAGCAAAGAAAAAAAAAGGCACTTCATCTCCATGAACAAGGGGACAGGTACATGCCCTCTTTGGCCCCCAGAGTCTGGGATGTACTAAGATAAAGGCACTGTAGGACTAGATCCAGACAGATGGCTAGAAAGATTAAACTCAATTTCCTTTGAGAGCAGAATGGTAGTTACCAGGGTAAGAGTGGTAGTGAGGTTAGGGGGATTTTTGGTACAAAGGTACACCATTTTAGTTAGATGGGAACATTAAATTCAGGGGAGCTACTGTCTAGCAAGGAGACCTCAGTTAACAAGAATGTGTTGTATCCTTAAAAATTGCTGACAGTATTTTAAAGGTGTTCTAGTTTTCTTTCCGTCTTCTACTTGTACTGGAGGAAGAGAATGGCTTTGGAGAAAAGCAATCCATGAGATTCAAAACATAATTATTCTATGTTATGTACTATGGAACCTAGGGTAAAGTTTGGAGGTTCCAGAACATTTCTTATGTAGGGAGGATGATCTGATAATAACTGCCCCTTAAATGTCTTGTGAGAGCCAACGCCTAGTGGCTTGACTAGTGCCCAGCACTCATAGCTGTGCAATGTGGCATGCCATGCCATTCGTGTAGCACAGTGCTCACGGGTCACTCCGTTGTGTTTAGCAGTGATCCACTTCATGTATCCATTGCAGAGAATATAAACTCAGGGGCTTTCATTTCACCCATGTTGTGTTCAAAGTATAATTTCGAGAGACCGTACTTTTATGGTTAGACACTTGAAATACAAATAAAAATGTCTTCAGTCTTAAGAATAAGATTCAGTAGTCACTGCTCCTAATGTGATAATAGAAGACTTTCACAACCATGAGAGTTCATGAAAGGATTTCTGAGGGATAATGAAACATCTCTGTCTACAGAGTCAACTCATTAACACAAGCCACTTTATGTGACTCTTTCTTGTGGTCAGTTGACTAGATTATCTTTTCATATTATGTCTTCCTCATGAATTTCCAGTATTTAAATCATATTTTCTTTCTTTCTTTCTTTCTTTCTTTCTTTCTTTCTTTCTTTCTTTCTTTCTTTCTTTCTTTCTTTCTTTCTTTCTTTCTTTCTTTCTTTCTTTTTTGTAGAGACAGAGCCTCACTGTTCTGCCCTTGGGTAGAGTGCCTTGAAATCACACGGCACACAGCAACCTCTAACTCTTGGACTTACGCAATTCTCTTGCCTCAGCCTCCCAAGCAGCTGGGACTACAACGACCACAATGCCCGGCAATTTTTTTTTTGCTGTTGTTGCAGTTTGGCTGGGGCTGGGTTTGAACGTGACACCCTTGAAATTAGGGGCAGGCGCCCAACTCACTGAGCCACAGGCACCGCCCTAGATTTTCTTTTTGAACACAGAGTCTCCCTTTCTCACCCTCAGTAGAGTATTACAGCTTCATAGTTCTTAGCAACATCAAACTCGTAGGCTGAGGGAATCCTCTTGCCTCAGTTTTTCAATTTTTAGTAAACACAAGCTCTAAGTCTTCCTGAGGCTGGTCTCAAACTCCTTAATCCATCAATCCACCTGCCGAACCCTCCCAGAGTGTTAGGATTACCATTGTAAGCCACGAGGTGTGGCCTCCTACAACATTTACAACAGCTTTTTTTCCATTTATTGGCTAGGGTCGGGTTTGAACCCGCCACTTCGGTATAAGGGCCGGCGCTCTACTCACTGAGCCACAGGCACTGTCCTACATCAGATTTTTATACTCAAAATTATTATTAATACAGATCCTTAGACAAAACTAAGAGTTTTTACACTTTATCCATTTGGGGAAAGATTTCTCTCCCAGAACTCTCACTTGCCAAATCCCCTTCCATTATTTTACTATGAAAATGAGACTTACGTAGAGAGGTAAAGGAATATCGCCATAGTCGCAAATGTTCGGCAGGGCAACTCCGAAGAACTTCCCTAGGGCAGGAGAAGAAGATGGTGGTGACACAGGTGAGTTCTCCAGTTTAGTGACAGAATGACAGCAGCAGGCCCAGTTGATGATACATGTTCTTGTAGATATCATGTGATCCAAATCCAACAATGGAATTGGATATCATTAGCAAAACTAGTTCATCTCACTTTCCCTTAGTACCACAGTTTCCATTTGGAAGTATGTTTGCTACAAAGGCTCAAAGACAGAAAAACTTTCCTATATCTTTTGTCATTGACTAGTCAAACTCTCAGGTTACATTACAATAGTGTATAAATGAAAGAAGGCTCATAGAAAACATAATCAAATACTTGGGTTTCCCCTTTATTTCAGAAACATCATCATTCTGTTTACTTGAGTTTTGGTGGTAAATTGTCAAAGGTGAAAGAAAAGTTTTCCTTCCGGCTGAAAAAACTTAAAACAAAAAGTGTTGCATATAAACACACATATTTTCCCATTTAAATGAGGACTAAGCATGTGAAAAGGTTTGAATTTGATCATAAATAAATAATGGGAAAAAGAAAGTGAGAAGAGAACTTGGGAAGGACAAGATGAAGGGAACAAAGAATTGAAGGAAGAGAAAGACAAAATGAATGGGAAGAGAATAAAGAATAAGAGGAAGAGGAAGGGAAGGAGGAGATAAGTTATTTCTGCTAAGATGTTCCACAGAGTGTTTTGTTACCTGATGTCCCACTCTACTATTAAGAACACAGACAGGAAGTTAACGTCCTACAATTTTTTTTACTTCCTTTGATACTACAAATACTTTCATGTTTCTTTTCAGTTACCAACATTAAAAAGTATGTTTCAGGAAGCAAGAATGGATGCAAACTTGAGACTTGCCCTTATAAATGAAGTTTTTTATTTCACAGAAAAGGAGACTAATCATGGTGGGAATAAAAGCAAACATAGGAACAAATAAATTTTCGTAAGGGAAGAACCCACTACCAAAGGCATTCAGAGGGACGTGTATCACCACTACCCAGTAGCACACAGAAGCACAATCTTGAAGGCATTTGCATGTGATTTGTATTTGGAATGGACAAGATTTCGACTGATAGAGAATCTACCATAGTGTCTTGCATAGATGAAATACTCAAGAAGTTACTATTGAACAAAACTAGAAAAGGAAGTGAAATTCTATTAGAAATATAAAGCATAAACCAAATAGAAAGAAGAAAAGTCAACTGGAAGATATAATTTTGGGATGCCAAATGTAAAAGTGTTTTTGGTATTATCTGTGCCAAATTTTATTTTCTCTGAAACTTAGAAGATATGCACAAGATTTGATACATAAAAAGCTAGCTCTCTTGAGGTGCCACTTCCTGGAAAAGTGGTTAAGCCCTGCTACTTCCCCACAACACATAGAAACAGGTAACAAGTGCACGCTCTGGAAAACAAACACAAATCAACTCACTGGAAGGCAGTAAAGTGACCCAGACAACGTAGAACTAGAGGTGTAAGTTTGACACCTAGACAGGGGAATGTGATATCACTGGACGTATATTACATTTCTAGAGGTTTTAGTCTGAAGGCAGGCCTCAGGGTAGTGAGAGTGAATAAAATGCAGAGAGAGGCCTCTTCTCTTGCAGGCTTGAAGATCTAGTGAAGCAAAACAGAGGTACCCACAGCAGCTGCAAAGGGAGGGGGGACCCCAGAAAGAGAACACCTGATACTGAAAAAGACAAACATTGTGAGTACATCCTGCCCAAAGCTCTGGATGACCCTTGAAGCTTGCATTTGTAGAGCAGATTCAAACTAGCCTGCAGTTATGGTTCTTGGAACGAAAGTGTGAGGAGCCATATGACGAGGCTGTCCCCAGTCATGGGTGGGCCCTATTTCGCCAGTAAGAACGAAAGAAAATCAGTCATGAAACTCTGGCTGTGTGACATTCTTCTTTATGACACCAAACAAAGCTACCCAGAGAAGATCTTTAGCTACCACCATTCTCTGATAATGAAACAGTGAAGGAGATGGTCTTCTGGTGCAGGACATAGCCAGCAGTGTCAAATGCTAATCTTAAGAAAGTCTTCCGTATTGTTCAGAAGACTTGCTAATGTGTCTTAGCATTTCATATCCTCAGAATAACCTATTTAAATCAAATACTTTAAAAGTAGTGAAAAGATAAACATATTAATGTCATTTTGGTAGATGGTTTTAACATCATTCTGCCAGATCATCTGCACTTCCCTTTCTTGGGATGCAGTAAGTGCATCACCGTATTCATATACTCTGGTGTGTAGCTCTTTGCCTCTGGGGTAAGGAATCCACATAGACTCCTGATTCAGAAACTCGTTTGGGCAATCAACTTACCCTCATTCCTCATTATTAAAATTAATTTTAAAAAGGAATTCTTCAGAGGCTTAATGATAGGATTATTTGAAATATGTCTAAAAAGTACTACTTTGCCCAGGGCATGGGTCACAGCAATCTTTCTTTCAGCTGTCAAGATAGGAATCTTCTCCTCCTCATAAGAGGACTTCCCCTCAGCATCCATGGGATTTCACAGCCTTCAAGAGGAATGCAGACAGGAAGGGCTATCAAAAATGCTAATCTAAAGTACTTTCCTCCTGCCTTAATATTCCTAAAAGCTACCTTTTCCAAAAGTAGAAAACAAAATCTCAAATACAATAACGGGTTCCTGTGTCTTCAGCAATGTCAATCTGTGTAAATGTCTGTTTTCATATGTACATTAATGTGTATGTTTAATAGTTGTACTCAGTCTGGTTAGCTCATAGTTAACCTCATTTTGTTCTTTCTACAACTGTCAGAGTTGATCTTCTTTAGCTTTCACAAACTTTTTAGGAAGAATGCTCTGATAACTTCTATGGCAGTGATAGTGTGAATGTTGACAGAAGATAAAGTGGAAATTGAATCCTTTCCTTTATCTTAAATATCTTTGTGGTATACAGTATCTGTTCTGAGAGTTCAGGTTGCCTCTGGGACTGAGAAAAGCATTCAGTAACATTCACTATCTTGCATAGTTTCTAATGCATAGCCTTTCCTTTCTCATTATCAACATTTGATAACAACTTGCTGTTACTATAAACATCATTCAGCTAACTGAATTCATGTGAATCTAGATTCCTTGAATAAATCTGGTAAGATTGAGAGTAATGTTTACTTTCATGTTTAAATAAGGCTACTGAATATTAAACAAGGCTTAAAACTTCATGCTTACATGACAATAATCATAAAAATTACAACTTTATTTAGGAAATTTATTCTGGCCATCTAAATCCCCACAGGAAGAAAATCTCCAATGTTCTCAAAAGTGGAAAACATGAAAGAGAACCCTGCAATGACAGGGAAAGGAGATCCGAGGAACAGGTGATTTTATGCTAAAAGACAAATATTAAATGAGGAATCTAACAAAATTCTACAATCCAAGAGAGAAACATGCTCAACTAATGGTCAATTCTTGTAAAATGATATCAGTCTTTGGCAATTCCTATGGGTGAAAGATGTTTGCAAGATGAGATTTCAAAAACTCATTACAGATGAGATTATTTGCCATCAATGTTGATGATTAGATCAACATTGAAACGCTATCTCACAAGCATTCACTTCTCATTTGTAGACCCGTGCTATAAAAAGTTGCACAAAATGGTTAATATTTTAAATTCCATCAAGCAAAGAATTGTGTAAGTATTTAGGTAAAATAGCTTTGATATTTTGTATTGACCTGCAGTTTTACTAGCTAGTTCTACACGGAAAACTTTGCCAACTTTGATTCAAATTGTGTTCTATAAAGCATTCTCTACCCAATGGCTCTATATTAAATAATGTGTAAGTGGCTGTACGGTTTTGCAGTTGCACAGGAGATGTGATCCTCTGGGAGACCTTGGCAACATCGGTCTATAAATATTCCATCCCTGAACCCATTTAGCATCAATCGCCTAATGTGTGGTCACTATTATCCTAATTTCCAAGAGAGAGAACCAAAGAGAGGATGCTATCAATTTAGCAAATCATCAACAAACCTGAGAAAAACTCCTACAGTTCCTGACCCCCAGTTATTAGTCAAACTCATTAAACTAAAACTGACAAGGGATCTAAAAAGGTAGTTTTGGACAACATAGGTATTAAGGTAGAGGAGTAGGAAAGACTACTCTTTTGAGGCTAGCTATTTTCTTTGTGTGTCTTGTGAGCATATGGCAGGTCTATGAATTTTTTCATTCAATCAGTAAGTCCTTACTTGTATGTGTCAGGCACTGTTCTAGGTATTTGAAATATAGAAGTGAACAAAAAGACCGAAACCTCTGCCTTCTTTGAGCTCACAATTTCATGGATGAAAAACCATAGTATCTCTATAATATCTCATCAAATGACCTAATAATACAAAATGACCCAAGAATGATAGCAAAAAAGCTAATGGTCCAAAAACCCAATATGCCATCAATAAAAAAAGATGGATAGTGCAAATTCAATTTATGTAAATATAGCTGAAGTCCACAAGATGAGGACGTCTGTGATGGCTGATCTACTGATTTACCCATCGCTTAAGTGAAACATACAGCATGAAGTCAGACCATCAATAGAAAGTGGCAGGTAGCTGGGTGTTTGGAAAGCATCTGTGTTCCCAGCAACTCAAGAGGCTGAGGCAAGAGAAACACCTAAGCCCAAGAGCTGGAGGTTGATGTGAGCTGTGATGCTACCGCACTCTACCAAGGGTGAAAAAGTGAAAGTCTGTCTGTAAAAAAGAAAGAAAGAGGCAGGAGTTGGATGTGCATGTGTGTGGGGATGTGTATAATGAAGTCGATTCAAGTAGTCTGAAACTGCCTCAGAGAAATCAAGCTAAGAATACCCAGTGGAGTGTTCAACTAAAATTGGTCTTTAGTGATACCAAGCTACCCTGATATTGTATAATTTCTTCTAGCGGTGCTTAGACTTTAACCAGACATAGCATGTTTCCAGGAAATAATTAGGAAAGCAAGTCAAGAAAATACAGGTTATCTGGAAGACATAGAGTCTCATGATAATATTAGAACTCAAGTTGGCTAAGGAGGGAATGAAAGATGGGAGAGGCTCACTCAGTAATTCAAGGGGCCACCTGGACCTTGTGATTTATGAAAGAAGAGACTGGTTGAAGAGGACAGATGTCTTTCTACATCTTCCCCAAGACATCTACATTTGTACTTCACACAAGTGAGAAATAAATAACTGCTCTGTCAGATAAAATAAACAATATGAGGGAACTAATGGGTGTAGAAAATGGTAGAGCTCAGTAGGTTGAAAAGGAGGCAGAAGGAATCCAGTCTTTCCTTAAGGAATAAGTCAGGGAATGACATCTGGGTGAAGAGAAGAGAGGGCACTTACAATGCTCTTTGTCCAATAAAATGTTAAAAACGTGGGGGGGAACAGGAAATTAGATTCACATTGCTGTTGCAATTATTTCAGAAACTATAAATAATGTAGACCAATAATAAAATCATAAATTAAACAATTTAAATGTGCTAGAGGAGGTACTGTTTAAAAGGCCTCTGGTGTATATTCCCACTTAAAGCAAGAAAAGCCTTTATAATGACTTCTGATATAATCTGTTTTCTCTAAATGTGGATAGCATATAGCTTTTTATTAAAGTAGTGTTATTCTATGATAAGGTTAATTCACTGTGAGAAATGTTTTTGTTAATGCCACATACTTTGGATATTAGAGAGATAAAGAACTTCTGAATTTCATCTGAAGCACAGTTGATTATTATAATCTGTCACATGTCAGGAAGTGCTTCATGCCTTGTGTTTAAACTTCATATTCCTTGAACCTGAGTTTGCTCATTTGTAAAATGCAATGTCACTGTTCGCTGGATAGCCTAGTTATTTCAAACCGACAAAGGACTGCAGAAATTCAGCATCAATATTTTACCCTCCCACTCATATTTTTCTGTTACTACTTTCTTCTGTTTCTGATAGAATCTTACTTCTGACTGAAGTTTTATGTCTCATATATAGACTAGGATAAATTAGGATGTCGGTATGTTGAATATCACTTTTAGCATTCTCAACTTTGGATGATGTACATTGTCAATCCCTACTAGATTATTAGGCTTAGAAGAGACTTCTGTGGAAGACTCATCTTAGCCTCCACGTAATTATCAGTACAAGGGGCCAGGTTGGGCATCACAATCTTCTAGTACCCATCACTGACAGCCTCCTGTGAGAACGTGACCACTCGGGGGAACACACGGTAGGTGTGTATCACGGTACAAGTAGGCACAGAAGCACTGCAGAATTTACTTAGTGCCTTGGACTCTGCAGTAGGCACGAGGGAAAGGGAACAGAACGGTGAAGAAAGAAGGGAAAGATCATATTGCCATGAACTCCTAGTTATAAGCCAGGCATGCCTATTGCAGATGTATAAAACTGTCCTGTCCTAAAACTTCAGCTTTCCTTTAAAAACTATAGTATGTTTGAATGAAAAATGTACCTGATGTGATCTAATGAGATGTCTGAGTCGTTGCCTTTGTACTAAATATGTGTTGCAAAATGACCTGATTGATTTAGGCTTGAACTGGCTTGATTTAGGCTTTCCTCTTACTGCTTCCTGAAAGAGGACTCTGAAAGAAGAGGAGCAACTCACCTCGGTGTTGCTGGGCTGCAGCCCAACATTTTGGCTTGAGGCTGAAATGGCACTGTATTTCTGGAGGGAGCTCTTCCATAAGGGAGAGCTCTTGGAAGGTCAAAGTGCTGGTTGTGAACTTTGGTCCTCTCCTCATGAATTCACTGTCTCGAAGGTGACTCATCAGTATTCCGTATGGGTATTCGTGTCCTACACAGAAAAATCTAAGTGTACATTTCAGACTGACTGGTGCTGTCACCAGGTGTGCTACAAACAGAACATACTGCCCTTACTCCTGGAACTTTTGTTTGAAAGAACCCTTTTGTTGACTAAATGATCATTTGCATGCTTGCAGTTAGAGATGCCTGCATAAGGCTGGTAGTCCTTCCATAGTAGTTTGAAGAGCAATTAGGGAGGAATTAGTACCTTAAGGCTACCTTGTTTGGAATAAATATGGAGATGATTTGGGGAGTTACATAATGTTGAGCCTTCCTGTGTTTGGATGTGAAAACATTGAAAGGTATTCTTGTTTTTTCTTTGACATTAACCAGGCATTCACTCTACCTCTCACACTAGTATAATAAGGGTCAAAAAAGGAACCATTAGCGGCTAACGTTACATAAACAAAAGGAACAAGGAACATTACACTATGTCAAGCATCACTATCTTTACTATTATCTACCATATAATGTCTGTCTGTGAAAGACTTTTAATGACTCTTTATAGGTTGCATAATTAGTCACTCAATAGTAATGGAACTGGCTTGATTTAGGCTTTCCTCTTACTGCTTCCCTTTGAGGTTGCTTTTCCCAGGTAATGATCAGAATAAAGTGATCAGGGCATTAGAAACACAATAAACAGATACAAAAAGAAATTTACATACTAGACAAACTAAATCCTAGTCACCTGACTACAATGAGATTGTGGTTGTCACACTTTAAGTGATTGCATTCTCTTAGTGTCATCCTCAAATACCATTGTGCTTTGACATTTTAAACTGCAGAGATTATGTTCCCTTCTATTCCTCTCTTATTAATGAATGTAATTCCCTGAACACTAACTCTTCCTTTCCACCTGGCATAGGCACAAAATGCAATGTTCCATTCCTATCAATTACTACAGCAACATTCAGCAAATGGAGCACAAGGAGTTTTCCATAACAGCAATAAAACAAACTCATTTATCAAAATAGGAAGCTGGTAATCTACAAGGGATGTGTGCAAGTCACATTACAATTAAAATGTCAAATAAAGAACTTTTGCAAACCCTTACCAACAAGGGGATATCTTTCCTTTTTCTTTCCAGAATTTACCCACAACTGGTAATCTGTGTCTGAGCCCTTGGAGATAAAAGAATTGAAAGTTATAATAAATCTTTCAAGCTTGTTGACTAAATGAGGACATAGTTTGTGACATTGTATGCTTTGCAAAAGGAAAATTATGGATACTATAAATTCTTATCATGTTGAAGAGGATGGAGATGGATTCTGAAGATGTAAATGCCGATTCCTAGAACTAGTGTCTCTTTCCCCAGCCCCCAGTAGAGGACTCAGGAATCCTGCTTTTCTCCATCCAGTGATGGCTCAGGATCCATGAGCTGAAGTGGAGTCAGGCCCTCATTGTATAGGCAGGCCATAAAATGTCAAATTGGAGGTCGGCTCACTAACAAAAAAAGAACAAACTTCCTGTTTCTAAAAGGTGAATTTCCTCTTGAAAGCCTGGACTTTTTTAATATTGAAACTTCTCAGAGAATACTGGACATCCAGTACAGCTCTGAAAAGACAACCTTGTTATCCAGAAAGACACAAATGCTGCTGTGTCTGTGATGACAAAGTAAAAAGGCAAATGCTGATTATTAGCTCAGCTACTTCTGAGCAGAAGAATTACCAACAAGCTTTGAGAAGATAGGTAGCTGGCACAGTTTCCACTGGCTTGAGTATGGTTAAGTCAAGCACTGAGGACAGAAAAGAACAAGAATTCTACCTAGAAAATAACCCTAGTAGTCACGGAAAACAATACAATCGTTCACTGTTACAGTTAGGACCCAACAGCACTGTGAACTCCACTTGAAAAAACATTATACTAATTCATCAGATTTTGCTGAATCCTCTAGGAAGGATAAAATAAAAATGGTTCCAATACAGCTAGAATAGAGAAAACTGTTGGCAATATTTCATATCCTAGCCTTGAAATTCAGATTAAAAATCATGGCCTACCTTTATAATGGAGAATTCTAGCTCTGATGAATATCTTACAACCACTCCCCTTTGCCTCCACAAAACATTCAGTTTGTGACATTGCCCCTGCCATGTCTCCTGGCTAAAATTTTGAATGTATATATGAAGAGTGTAACTGGGTTATAGCCTTCATATGAAAGCCATAAATTCATTTCATAGTAGGGATGAGTACATTGGTTACTTTTTTTCCATTCTTGAGATACTTTCCTAAGAAGAATATGAAAATATGTCAAATGGTCTATGAAACCAGTGTATGGTGCCCCATGGTCACATTAATGTACACAACTATGACTTAATAATAATAAAAAAACTTTAAATAAAAAATAAAATAAATAAATTTGAAGAGAAATCTAACACAATCTATTGTTTCCTGTGGCACCTGAAGACAAACTAAAAATCCCGTTCAATAGCTATCACCAAATATCCTCAATTCTTATTAAAAGTAATAGACATTTTTCCTGAAAAGCTTGACAATTTTATTCAAAGGTTAAGAGCCGGATAAGAAAATAAATCATGTTATTCATCTTCCTTTCTACTCCTGAAACTATCTCCTCCCTTAAATATAGGTGTAAAGAATAAAAATCAATGCAGAGGTGCCTGCTTTACTCAGTTCATATACATTTAACTATATTACAAATCTCATGTAAGAAAGAAAGCAGATTTCTTATCCAAAATTTTGGTTGTCCTATGGTTTAGTCTTTCTTTTTTCAGTGTGATAATGAGGGTAACAAATAATTTAGTTACAATGTTTGCATTGCTTTGGTAAAGTCCCTGATGTAGTTGTGCCTTCCTATAGCACCACAAACAAGCAAATCAACATACATATAATGATATCATGGTGTATCTTAGGTGTGCATTATGTCATATAATAGCATTAGTGTGCTCTAATATCAGAGAGCCTCATTTGAGGAATGGCATTTTTACAGTGATTCCTTTAGTTTCTTTTTTTTTTTTAATTCATTCCCTTTAACAAAAGGTACTCTTTCATTGTATGCTGTTTATATAATGGATAGAGACACAATGAGAAAACCTTCCAGTTCTCTTTCCTCTACCTCATCTTTGAATACTCTCATCTTCTCTACTACTACAATTTCAAAACACTCACCTGTGTCACAGAAAATGGAAAGGGACAAAAACTAAAGGCAAAACAGAAAGGAGTATGGTGTACACACTACAGCTCTTTGAATCTAGTGTCTAACACAAAAATTGTTTTTTTATTTCCTGATTTATTAGAGGTACTAGCCAGCTCATTCTCAGGATGTGTTGTCACCCAATGTTACTTTATGTAAAATGGTACACTGAGAAAATCCTTGAGAATTGGCCTTTCTGAGACTGATTGAACCTTGGAGAAATAACAGGATAGTTGCATGGAGGAGCAGTAGAAATATAGCGTCATGTAGGAAGGAGAAAAAGGAGTTCAAACTCTGTCAACACGGATCTTACATAAAAATATTATATTGTACAATTCTCATAGTACAATCAAGGTGCATATTATTTTTGAAAATTATAGTCCAATCTCATTCTACCCGCAGTTTACACAAATCTAAAATAAGACTGGAAGAATGCCACCATATATTAAGCTAATATTAAAGCTTATTCATTTTAATTTCTACATTTTAAGGGACAAAGTAATGGTATCTTTAATAATCAGGTGTCTTCTGATGAAAGGGATAAGATTACTATGAACTTAAAATATCAGTGTGTTTCTAATTAAGATCATCCAGCAGAGTAACTTACGGTTACTCTTAGAATTGAAAAAACCATCTTCACAACTTCTTTGGCCGTGTGTGAGTTCTTTACTCTTATGGTTTTATACTGTAGGAAAAAAGAAATGAGAAATGTAGCTGTGAATAAAGATTTTAAATCAACTGAAGAAGTAGTCTTGATTTTTTATGAAAAGAGTCAATCACAAGCTTCAGTAGAACACAATTGATAATAATTTACATGTATTCCCTTATAAATTGTACCTTTTAATATAATATTTCTCTGAAATTTAAAGTTGTGTGGCCGAAAAGTATTAAAGCTTAAGCAAGTAAATAGGGGACCAAATGTATTTTTGGCACAGTACAGGGATACAGCTCCCAATCAAAGTAAAATCAACAAACAAGGAAAAATCCACACTGCCTCATTTGTATATTTGTTTTCCCATAACGTAATGGGGAAAGTACAGAGAAAGCTGAACCTTTATTCTTTTCCTGAGTACTGGTTTTACAGTCCAGGCTTTTATTTCCTTGAAAGGCTTAAAGACAGTTTAGGCAAAACATGAATAATAACTGTTCACAAAAATATATTTACATTTTTATTGAGAATTTTCTATGTGTCAAACACTGTGGCTACTTTCCATAGCCAATCCCTCTCATAGAAAGAATTGAAAATTTAAGATATCTCTGTTCTATTAACAACTCTACCATAGAGTCTATGATCTGTCTGTCATAGGTATATGCTAAACAATAGTAAGAAACACTTATTTAAAAAGGAGATTAAAAAAAAAATCAGCAAGACTCAAGCATATCATTGGACCTTGCAAAATTCCAAATAGGCAACAGTCAAATCGAGAAAAATGATATGTTATAAAGGAAAGAAATATTTTTCCATATACCTAAGTTTTATAACAAATCAGTTATTTGGGCTATGTTCATGATAGAGAGGGCCTTAAATTTACAAATAAGTATCATAAATGAGAATATAATGATATTTTAAAGATATGATAATAAAGCTAAGGAAAATCTACAAATAATGTATCAGTTATTTCTCCATTAACAGTAATTCTTTTCCATAAGCCAATTATTTCACATGACAAATTGGTTCTAAAGTTGTTTGTTAAGAAATTTTTATTTATATAAAGGATTTGAAATGTATCTACTTCAAATCATAATCTTGGTATCGTCAAGGATTATGCCAAATTGAATGAGAGCACAACAGGGAAGATTGATTACACCTACAGTGCATGTTACAAGGGTACATGTGAAACTTAGTAAATGTAGAATATAAATGTCTTAACACAATAACTAAGAAAATGCCAGGAAGGCTATGTTAATCAGTGCGATGAAAATATGTCAAATACTCTATAAACCCAGTGTAGGGTGCCCCATGATCACATTAATGTACACAGCTATGATTTATTTAAAAAAAAAAAAAAAAAGATTTGAAGCCCCAACCCAGAGACTTTTTTGCCTGACGTGTCACAGGAATGTTAAATACTGGGCTTTGACTTAAGAATTGATTTTAATAAAGGTTTCTGCTTTTTGTTAAGTCTAAAACCAATCCATTTAAAAAAATTATCTTATGGAGTTTTTTATAAAGTAAAGCATCTATCTTCCCAATTACCTACTTAATAATAGTTTTTCTTATTAATTGGCATACATGTTCAGAATCATACTTACAGAAAGTGTACATGCCCAGATGCCTTTGTGGTAGACTAAAAAAGTGAATTTCACCTGACAGAGCTCTCTAGCTAATGA
The DNA here is from genome assembly GCF_027406575.1 of Nycticebus coucang. Lineage (NCBI taxonomy): Eukaryota > Metazoa > Chordata > Mammalia > Primates > Lorisidae > Nycticebus > Nycticebus coucang. The sequence goes on along the minus strand of NC_069800.1, from coordinate 2,458,584 downwards.
ATAACAAAAACAAACGAACAAACAAACACAAATGGATAAGGTGCTATTTGGTTGCACAATAGCAGTATTCACTGACAGGTTGTGCACAGCTAAAGGAAGAAGACAGTACTTCCCCTCAAGTGCTCCTAAGTGGGGGAATCACTCTGCAAGCAGAGCTCCGCAGAGAGACGCTTGCCATGAAATCTGCTTCAGAGAGCAATGGACAGAGTGTGTCAAATCATCCATGACACTCTAGGGGACTAGTGGTATCAACAGAGCACCCGACCCACCATATCTTTCATCTTTTCCTAACTGAAGAGTGGAACATCATTCCTTTCTCAAGAACTCACATTTTAAAAAAGTGTTCCAAAAAATTTATGGGGTTTTCTTTGAATATCCTCTTGTGACAATAACAAACCACCATACCAATTGAATCAAATCAGATGGTAATAACAATATATTTATTTCCACTTTTCTACAGAAGATCTCTGTACTTTAGTGCCTTAAAAATTTGAGTATTGCACTCAAGAAATCATATCTGGCATATGGGTCTTGTTCAGAACATTTGAATAAGTTTTGCTTTTTAGCCAAAACATAGCCATTCTTCACTTCATAGTTTTCCACAAATGAAACCATTTTGTGTGCTAGAGCTGTGGTGAACTATGACAGGATATAGTATCATAAGATTATTCATAAAATTCCATCTAATTCATCATGGATAACATCCTGGATTTTGTAGTAAATTCAGTCATCAATTATATATTATAACTACAGCTAAACAATATTTATTTGACCCATGTTGCAAAAAATTGGGGCAGAAAAATCCTAATCCCCTAAAAATGTCACCTTTCCCACATCATTCACTTATTAACCTGAACAATTCAATCCATAACAACTCAAAAAACACACTTTTCAAAACCACTTTTTACTTCAGAATTGACAAGTTGGAAAAAATTCTTTATAATAATAGGAAATAATAATAAATAATAATAGGAAATAGCTCTTTGTGGAAATATCTTTACTACCATTCCCTGCAGCTGCTGTTGATGAGATCCAGGAAACAGTCGTGCACAGAAACTAAAGAGACCTCTGACAGGCGGTGTTCCTTCCGAGTGTAAATGTCAAATACTGTAGCTAAGATAAGCTTCTCTTGCTTCCTGTCCTCCAGAGTTTGCTTTGCATAGATACAAAGACATAGATACACCTAGGAAAATGCATTTTTCCCTGTGCTACACACACACAGTCCACCTGTCTGCCTGTCTGTCTCTCTTACATGCATTATCCCCAGTAATGTGATTTATGCAGAAACCTGGATTTAAATGTACTGCCTGATAATCACTTACATGGACACAATTGGCAACATCTTGAGTGTAGATTTTTAACGGAATGTTCTTTGGGTCATCTTTGACTTTTTCCAGATCGATGTTCCTAATCAAATGCAAACACTGAGTTAGATGGAATTTGCTGAGAGATTATTTTCAAAATCAATCTGCTTTGCTAATATATTCAATATCCTCATGTGCAATGCTTATAGACATAAGATAAGACTCAGCAAAATCAGATCGCTTTCTAGGTTGGAAGAAAATAAACAGAAATTGGGATGTTGGACTAAGGCGCATAAAAGAATAGGGGCCTCCATGTCTAGTGAGGTTTAAGAAGCATAAGCAGGTTAAGGCAGCTCTGGGTAACATTTTATCCTTATACCTTCCCTGCCTTCTCTGGACAGGTCCACACCATACTGATAACAACAGAAGCATATGTAATACTTGGCAAGGGCAAAGCAAAGCAATGACATTTTGCCTCTCATGTTGCTCTCCGACAGAGTGCAAATCGTGAATACCTCTTTCTTGGGGAGGAGAAGGGGAGAGGAAGGAGGGAAGAACTATGGTTCTGACAGATGAGCCTAAATCTACCATTGAAATCTATATACACAATGGTGGGCTAAAGAATTGGCTTTTGAGGTACTCAGCAAAAACCCTCCAGATATGGGAACTTAATACACACACTGAGGAAACTGTTAGTCCCAATTAGAAGACAGGAGGTGACAGGAAGGGGGGGAGGATATTCTTGACTACTTTCTGGCTAACATAAAATAACTAGACCTCAATGTTCTGAACAGTAATAGTCTCCTTCCTAGAAAGTAAGCCAAACATGTAAGAAAAGAACATATAAAGCGAGTAGTAGCACCCAAATACTCCATACGGTACCTTATTTTCAGGACAAATGAACAATTTCTACTTAAGAGAAGAGAACAATCTGGGGCACATCTCTGCAGGAAAGGTTGAATTCATTTCTTGCATCATAAAGATTAAAACTATATATGCTGAAAAACATACCACTGAAGAAGAGAAAGCCATTTGTCTTTTTCCTGTGAAGAACTGCAATCAGAGAAAATACAGGAGGAAAATCACACAAACTACTCAGGCTAGCATATTGAAGATTGTCAATCCTGATGAAAATGGAAACAGCCTGCTGTTACTGACATAGCTGCACATGGAAGATGCAACCTCAGCATAACTGTGTTCTGGAGATGCCCAATGGGAAAATGTCCTTTTGGAGAAATTTCAAAATCAACTCTAGTTATAGTAAATTATTTTTTATGGATTCTACACAGACCCTCTGTTTCACTGAGTTTCTACAAGTGGTTTTATATGAGCAAGGGTGGTAGCTCTTACAGTGCCAAGAATACTTGATTTATAATCCAACACTTGGTTTTCCCACATCTGTAAAGCTGGATTAGTTATCTCAATTGTACTGTGTTTGTAGTTTAAAGCATCATGCGATGGAAAGTATGCCTAATATTGAGATTAAAGAGGTGAAGGCGAAATTTGGCATATGAACGAAAATATCTTGGCTCAGCAACCAAAATGTTTTCAGAGATGTCAACATTTAAATACATACTGAAGAATTATAATTTAGCAAATGAGTTCATAGAAAACTTATCTTCAAGTAATACAACCTGTTTAAGCTCAATTCATTTTGAATTAAATGGCTATTAATAGTTTTCTCCAGCTGTATTTAATTCTTAAACTTATAAATAAAATGAACTTTAGACCAATGTGGTCTTCTCTGAAACCTTCTCGCTAATCTCTTCAGAGAAATTGGAAACCTTAGTTATTTTCTTGATCCAACAAAATCCACTTCAGAAGTATTTGTATTTTTTTCTGATTTTTGTTTCTTTGCAACATTCTGCATAAGCAATATCTCAGAAGTGGCCATCAGAAAGCACATAGCATCTTGTCAACCAATAGTTAATGATGCAAACTCCATCTTTCATCAATTATTACATTTTCTTTTTTAAAACGCCCACATTTTCAGAGTTCATGTCAAACCTCGGGTTTATTCAGTGTTGAGAATATATGAGACATATTCTTTATACCCACTCACTTTATTCAAAGAAATTAAAAAAACTTTCATTTTAAGAGACTTAGTAATTTTGTAACTTTTATTTGACAAATAACATGTATAGAGAATTCTGCACAAAGCTAAAGTGTAACACACCTCCATGACCACCATCCAGATTATGAAACAGACAATCACCATGGAAGGTCCACTGATGTTCCTATTCAGCCTGTCGTTGTCACCATTCCTACTTTCCATAGCAGAGAATAGTTTGCTTGTCTTGGTACTTTCAGTAAATATAATCATACAGTATGTGCTGCTTTGGACCTAGCTGCTTTGATTCCACATTACATTTGTGAAATGTATCTGGATTACTGCCTGCAGCTTTAGATCATTACTTCTCATTGCTCTATGGTGTTCACTAGTTTGACAACATAGCATACATTGCTTCAAAAAATAAATTACCAACTGTGTCAGGCAAACTCTATAATCTTCTTATTTGTGTAAACTTCTTAGGTTTTCCCTTCCTGTTGCTCTATCCTACAATCAAGGAGTTATTTTCTTTCATAGTTCTTAATATCATACCATTTTACAGGATAAAAAACAAAAGTGCTCTAAAAGGAACGGTTATCTTTGAGTTTATAAAGACACTTTAGCTCTCTGTTGGTAAAAGCACTTAAGACATTGAAAAATATAATACTAATATTCAGAAGGGAAAGAAGTTTGTCTTAAAGGTAAGAAAGTAAAGACATATTGGAATATTATCTCAAATGATGGAGGACATTAAGTTCTTTCTTGCTGAGGGCAAGCTGGTGATCATGTCACTCAAATAAGCTCTCTTTAGGGGGAAAAGGAGCCCAAGGAAATGCTTTTCAAGAGCAATTATCAGAAAAGCCAAAACTCCACACCTTTTTGTAAGAAAATAATCTTAATTTTAAAATAATGGCAGATTTTAAGCAAAGTTATAAAAATAAGATGGAGAGCCCCTGCATCCTTCTCACCCACTTTAACTTTCCTCTAATGTTATCCTTTTACAATATCATGACTATTTTTTAAAGCTAAGAAACAATATTGGGACACTATTCTTCAAATAAAGTAAGTTCTTGACTTTATTCAGACATCACTGGGTTTCCATTAATGTCCTTTTTCTGGCCTAGGAGCTAATCGAGTATCCATAGTACATTTAATTATCATGTTTCCTTAGAAATTGAGAGGGAGGGGAAGGAGGGATGGAGGATGGGCAGAGGGTGGGTGATTTGTTGGATAACACCTGCAGTGCATCTTACAAGGGTACATGTGAAACTTAGTAAATGTAGAATATAATTGTCTTAATACAATAACTAAGAAAATGCCAGGAAGGCTATGTTAACCAGTGTGATGAAAATTTGTCAAACTCTTTATAAAACCAGTGTATGGTGCCCCATGATCACATTAATGTACACAGCTATGATTTAATATTAATAAAAAAGGGCATTTAAATGGTGACATGTATTTATACTTCTAAATAGCCCCCACTTTTCTGTAGTAGGAATGAAAAGCTTGGGTACTTTAAAACTTTGTACTTGTCATTTTTCTGCATTACTTGAATTTTTAATCATGATTTTATGTTATTTTTATGAATATAACAAATAAATTATGTGACCAGGGCCAAAAAAAAAAAAAGAAAAAAAAAAGAAAAGAAATTGATCTATGACAGTTTCTCAGTCTTTCCCTGTTTTTGCCTCTTTACTTTTATAGTTTTGAGGTATACTGGTCAGTGATGTTGTAGAATGACTCTCAATTTGTGTTACTTCAATAATTTTCTCATTATTAAAATAGAATTATGTTTTTCTATGGGGGGGAGAGGACCATGGAGGTAAATTGCTTTTAACATGACATTAGATCAAGAAGTACATGATATCCACATGCCATCACTGGAGATATTAACCTTGACCACTTGGTTCAAGAGACATTGTTTGAGCAATAAAGTGTATATAAAACTTGTTTCCACATTCCCCAACCCCTCCTTTCTTATAAAGCTTCATGAAAATTATTTGATTAAAAAGGTTGTGTGGTCACAACAATCACAACAAATAGATTCTCTGTACATGGAACTCCAAGGAGGTCAAGCAATAGAAAATAAGGATATCTATGGCTGTCTGCCATGAAAAACAAGACATGCAAGGAAAGATAAAAACATATGTTCTTTCCAAATAAGTTCTTAAAATCTAGACTTAACCTCTTTTATGTTTACAGGGATGGAGCTAGAAAATATTTTTTCTTGGTTAAGTATCTCAGGAATAGAAAAAATATATATCCAATGTACTCAGTACTACTGCGAAACCTATTTATAAGGACTCACACTTGCATATGAAAAATGAACCACAACTCTAGCCTAGGATGAAGGAGGAAAGGAGAGGGAGAGGGGAAGGGAAAGGGTTGTGTTGATAGAGGGAGGATTAGTAGGGGAACCACACCTATGGCGCACATTGCAAGTACAAGTTGGTTCTATCAGGTGAAGAACACAAATGTCTAAACGTTTTAATTGGGTAAATGAAGTGAAGGCTATGTTGATTAGTGGCAGTAAGCATTCCAATTTGTACCTATACTCAACACATTGAGTCCAAAAATGCCATAAATGTGTTCATGATTTGTGCACCAATAACTTAATTAAAAAAAAAAAGGAAAAAACAAAAACTCTTGTGGATGGCACTAGTGCAGAGTAGAATGCCATGATATCCCTGTCTTTACTAGAGAAGGTTAACAGCTTGAAAAACTTTAGTCCTTTGGCTTTTGGATGAAGCCTTAACAGTTTGGTGGTGCTGGGCAGAAAAGCAGAATGAAAAGCATCAGGTTCATGTATAGGACCCTACATCTTTAAGGGAAAAACAAATCCTGAAGGTGTTCAAATTCGCAGCTGTGATTTTTGCCTCCCCCTAAACTGAAAAGTACCAACTAAGAACAGTCAGGAGAAGAGGAAACAAATACTTTAATCCTACAATCCAGGAAATAATGAATCCTGGAAAACTGAGGTTTACTCCTTAAAATCTATACTTTGCTCTCAACTCCCACATTTCCATAGAAACTAAGTCAACAGTTGATACAGAATTCACAACCCTGTATGTCATGACATCAGTTTTGTTTGTAGGATGAAAAACTGCTTCTTTAGAAAAATTTGGAGGATAAACCAGTTATGCAAACTAAATCAGAATATTTTATAAAATTAGCTTCATGCATGCCATTTCAGTGGCTTCGAAAGACTTATGAAATTCAAAGGCTCAGTATGTAAAACAAACACCTAGCCATTAGGAAAGGGGATGTTGAAGAGGGAGTTGAAGGGTTTGACCAATCAACTCCCCTTTAATATCCCTAGAAGTTCAAGTCCCTTTGTTGTTTTAGTATGCAGGAAGGGTGGAGAACGAAGACTTCATTCTTGGCAAGGGAGAGCACCCCCAGAAACAGAGGAATATTAAACAATAAGCTGAGTGAGTTGGAACAAAGAAAAGTCAGCTAGTTTACATTTAAGCTAGCCAAATGCTAGCAAGCTTCCTGCCTTTTCTGAAATTCTAGCCTGATAGGGATAGAGCTTTTAAACACCTCGGCTGGGTCTGTGAGCACTCTGAGGAAAAATGGCCACAGAAGAGACTATGACAAAGACCTAGAAAGATACATTAACTGGGTCATTTCCTGCATAGTAAACAGGCAAAGCAGACACCCATTTGGGATATTTGCTTTTCCTTGGGCAGAAACCAAGGCAGTAGCTCAAACCCTGAGATATGGGTGGAAGAGCTTAAATCCCTTATCCTGGAGGAAGATCCTCTGTGGTGGTGATGGGAGGAAAATTCCTGCCTCTCCATGATTCCTCAGAGGAGATTAACACCAGTGGTGTTTTACTAAACAGGAAAGTAATGGAGTTTAACACCTCCTTAGAAATCTGTGTGTGCGATCTCAAGCACGATGCAGTCTCATTATAAGGCTCAGATTTCAGATTTCTTAAGTCTACTCAAACCCTTAAAAAACAAATACAATAGGAGCTGATATGCTCACTCAAAGAATGTGCTGGCATCTGTGTTCTCTCCCTCATCTTACCCTCTGGGCAAATGAATATTTATGAAGCAGAATGGATCAAACACTCTGGGCCATTGCTGGAATCCCCCAAACAGTCAATGGACCCTTGACTTCCCACCTTTAATTCTGTTCTCTGTCTCATGTCTCTTTCTTTGCCATTGTTTCTAACATTATATTTCTTCAGTCGGTTGCTGCCACTTTCACAGGTCTTAGTGGACCCTGCCCCCATGGCAGGACACTGACACAGAAGAGCCCCTTTAAAAGAGATTGGCCAAACCAAGATAAATGACTACAAGAGTCCCCAATAGTGGTGTTACTTTTCATATAGTTTAAGCCAAAACCTCTTAGGGGAAACATGTCACACAAGTGTATTGGTTTAATTAGGTGTAAAAATCAGTTATAGATTTCATAAACAATCAGAATAAAATGGTATCTTTCTACCAATTTGGGGAATAAAATTTGCCTGAAGTTTTCCCTCTCATCACAGAAATGACCACAATAGCTCAGAAAGGTAAATATAGGACAAGCTGTGGTTCTTACTTGAAAGTGGCCACAAAGTTCTGAGTGGGCCAGCCCAAGATGAAGGACTTCACAGCCTCAGTGTTGCCTTCTCCCTCTTCAGCCAAACAGCTGGTTGTCCACATATCTGATAATTTAATTGTGTTTTTTGTCTTGAAGTTCTTGATGCACCTAGAAAGATGAAAACAAAAGGACCTCTGGCTATTTTGTTTCTTAAATTTTATGGGAGATTTTGTACTTGTGATAATTGTCTCATAGGCTCCTATGATCTTCAGGGCCCATCACAGTCAACTGTAATGTGTTTGTCTCCCTTGTTCCAAAAAAGCCTTTAATACATTTGGTGAAAAATTTACTCCTCATGCATGTACGTACAGAGAAATGGACATAAAAATAGCTATTTCTTTTTTCTATTCATTGAGCTTTGCATTTCGAGCAAATGTCTTAACTTTAAATTTACTACTTTTACAAAAAATTTACTCATTTATTATCTATGACTTATTTCCAAAAAGACTTCAAGGACGGTCACAAAACTGTACATGTTTTATTAAAATGTTTATCAAATTTTCATGTCAAAAGAGAGCCACAGAAAAAACCTGAGATTGTAAGAATTTATAATATGTTTTCACCTGAGAGGTTATAAGATTTTCTAGTCTGTAGCAGCATAGAATATTTTACATTTTCAACCTTAAGATTTTGGTGAAACTTTCTCCCCTTATACTCTTGCTTAAATTGAAAAATATAGGCTAAGAAGGAATATAAAAAAAAGCAGGTTTGACAGAATCAATATTAATCTCTCAAGATGTAGAAGGTGATCTATTTTTACTACAGAAGTGAAATTGCTTTCAGAAAATTCCCACCTAATCCTCCTTAGACCCACGTGGTAGAAACCATCATATCCCTTCATTTAATAGACATATTTTCTGCTCAGACAGACTGGAAATTTGAACAGAAGACATTGAGTAGGATGAAGTGAATACACAGGAAAACTTGGGTCCCTTTAAGCATTCAGAACCTTTGTGGCAAAACTAGAGTAAAATCTAAGAGACCTCATGTATGCAAGTATCCCTGAAACTCTGATTCATGAGATATTTATGGCTAAAACTCTTAAACAGAACTTACAAAGATCACAAAGATACTACAGGAAGTATAGAATCCTGCATATGGAGAATCTAGTTTGAACTGCTTCCCCTAGAGTGCACTGAATTCACCTGCACTCAGGTTGTGGTATGATAGCTTCTTCCTGTTGAATTGAAGTATTCTTCATGCTACTGCTATGAATCATTAGATTTTTATAAAATAAAAAAGACTGAATTACAGACTGAATCTTATTTCATGATGCCTGTTATTTAGGTCATATAAAACTGTAATTACAAGTCTTTTAGAATGAAAAGACTCTTTCATGTGTGGTTTCACACATTTTGTTTCTATGTGGTCTACTTATAGCTATCTTGTGGAAACATCCACATATACTGTCCTGGGGAAAAAGTGATAGCATTTTCTATTCCCTAGATCAATAATATTCAAGCACAGGTGCCAAAAACATGGAAGTGTCTAAAAGTATGATCAATGACTTCCATCCTCATATACTAAAAATAATGGCTAGGCTTGGCATCTGTCGCACAGTGATTATTGCACCGGCCACATACACCCAGGCTGGTGAGTTCAAACTGGGACTAGGCCAACTAAATGACAACGGCTAACAAAAAATAGCTGGGCATTGTGGTGGGTGCCAGCTACTTGGGAAAAAGAGGCAAGAGAATCACGTAAGCCCAAGAGTTTGCGGGTGCTGTGAGCTGTGATGCCAAAGCATTCTACGGTGACAGTGTGAGACTCTGTCTCAAAAAAATAATAACAATAATAGTGGCTAATATTCTTGAGAATTTAGCAGGTGACAGTCATTGTTGTTAGTACTTTACCCAAGTTATTTCATACTCAAACATTTTACAGAAAAGGAAATGGAGTCATGAACAGATTGACTTGCCTAAAGGCAAACAGCTTACAAGGCAGACCAAGAACCTGATCTTGAGCAGAGGTAGCTCCTGAACTTACTTAGGCTCTTAAGGAGCATAAAAAGCCTTGAATATTTCCAATTCTCTAAACCACCTGCATGAAAGGATCTTTCCCTGCAGTTTCGTTCAGCTGTTCTCCTTGACCTACTTTTTGTTGTTGTTAAGCTCTCCTGAGCGTCAAGGCTTTCTGATGGAGCTATTAAAACCATCCGGCCTTAATACTTGCCTGATTATGTCTTCAATTTAAGCAAAAATCAATAAATAAATAAAGAAGAAGGAAAATAACATAGATCACCCAATCTTTTATTTATTTTCAAATTCATATTCCACTCCAAAAAGTGCTGACCTTGTTCAAAGTTTCCACTATATTTCCTTACCAATAAAATCCCTCTGGGATGTTGAATATTATCCCTAAACCCCAGATAAAAATGGAGTAATAGAAATTATTTTTTGCTAGAGACAAAGTTGTGTGTTCAGAAAACCTGACCCCGAAGGGAACACAGAGATTTGTGTACCATGGCCAGACAGAGCACACAAATATTTTGGGGAGATTCACTAAATTTATTCCCAATATGATATTCAGTAGTGAATGTTCATTTATTATCTTCATCTCCAAAGAAAACAACGTGGCACAAAAATATGCATCAGCAAATGAGTTTCAAACTCCAACACTCTACATGACTTCTTTTTCTTTTTATGTCTGTCTATCTTAATACAGTAGCCACTAGCCACGTCTGATTAATTGAACTCAGAAATTAAGTGAAATTTTAAAATGGTTTCCTCAGCTGCACTAATCACATGTCAAATGAATAATGGCCACGTATGCTACCATAAATAACAGCAAAAGTTCAAAATATGTGCTTGTGACAGAAAGTTCCATGGCACAGGGTCATAGTACTAAAGCACAGCTGTGGGAGGAAGTGACTGCCTCTCCATGGGCACTGAAGAGGCGGCAGTTCAGCTCCTGGCCCTAGGCCTCTTCCAGAGTCTGGTCTGGGGGATACCGGCGGGATCCTAGAGCCCATGCACTGGAGGGACCCTACATTGGCTCCCCTTAACCAGGGGAGAACCTGTTGAGAACCAGGTGAGAACAGGTTGAGAAACTGTGGGTTGCCACCCACGGGAACTGTATTAAAGGGCTGCGGCATTAGGAAGATTGAGAACCACTGCCTTCACCAAAAGCACCTGCTGCTCTTCCAGCGCCCTAGAGGTGACTGAGTAGGAGCCTATAGGTGCGGCTTTCCCAGCTCCCCTGGCAGAGTGGCCCAGAAGTGCAGGTGCAAGTTGCTCAGAGTCCTTAGCCTCGGACCTCGTGCCAGTGAGAAGGCTGGAGCAGAAAAGGCAGAGAGGAGATGGGCACTGGCCTTCCACATGCTGGTGGCCTCTGGACGCTCCTCTACAAAAGACAGGGAACGCCGTGCTGGGTACTGGCAGCGGGGAGTGCCCAGTCTTGCAGGCTCCGCCATTCCAGGTCTGACCAGACCCAGGAGGTGTGGGAAGGCCCCCTAGCGGCAGCTGGGGTGAAAGAGGCCACACCTCCTGTGAGCCCTGGTCTCTATCCACCATCCAGTGGCTGCTGAGCCAGGACCGCCACACCAGGTCAGGACAGGCTGCTGGGGTCAAATTAGAACCCAGCAGAGGAGGAGCTCAGAGGCCTACCCCGGTGAGAATCTGCTCTTCCCTCTGGCAGAGTGGTCTCCCAGATCATCCAAAACTTCAAATATCCCCAATGGTTATAGACAGTACTTCAACTTTCATGAATTGACTGTCCTCAATAACAGCATTTCAATGGATAGAGAGAAATTGTGTCACTTCCTAAAAACATTAGCCTGAACACAGATTTAGGTTATGTGTGGAAAAATAATGCAACCTGAAAATAATGGAATCTTAAACGAGAGATACTTAAAAGCAATAGAAGTAGATAATGGGTGCAAGTTTTGTCAATATATCTAAAAACAGCTGTTTTCAAGTGTTAAATCTATTGAAAATGTTTCTAGCAAACTATGAATGTCATGTTCATGTAAGCAATGTACGGAATAATAAATAATTTAAGGTAAAAAAATATGAAACATTTCTCTATGCTAAATAGTGTTATAACTGCTAAGAAAAAGAAACCAAAATCACAGAAAGGCACAAATCTTCTTCCCTAAGAGTTCAATGAGTGTTGGAAGTAGTCTTTAATGGCAGAGCTCAGGACATTTGTTGCTGTCTGCTTACCAACCTCCAGGCTAAGCTTTGCACCTAATGAATACAATGAATGCAGTAAGGAAGACTGATAGAGCCAGCCCTTGGAATTAAGATCCATGTACAAGCTCCAGCTCTGCCATTACTTATGATAAACTTCCCTAAACATCAGGGTTCAACATCTTAAAATAAAAAAAAAAAAACTTATCTCAGGGGGTTGCATAAATGAGACCTTTGTGAGCCTCTTATAGTAATGCCTACCATGAAGAACTTATCCAATATTTTAAATAAACGTCTATTTTAAAAAGAAAATTAATGATTTGGTCTTCCATTAAAAGCTTCTGTACTTAGAATTTCATGTGGACATTTTCAAAGGCAATGCCTTGGGAAAACAACAAAAACAACAAAAATGAAACTCCTTTTCATTCTGGGTATTACTCATAATACCATATCTGCTTCGAAAACTGCATGTGTAGGCATCACTTATTTTAAAAATACTCTGAAACCTTTTTCTTTATGTTACCTTTCATTTTGAGAAGGACACTAAGCAATTCATACCTTTTCTTACTAAATGGCTATTTAGATGGAACTATTTACTCATAACAAAGGAAGGACTACTTTAATGATGAGAAAAACCTGTATGATTGAGAAACCTTTTATGAAATAGGTAATTAAACAAATAAAAGAGTTAAATAATTATAAAGGCAACAGACCACATGCTGGCTAAAAGAATGGACTTTGAAGTAAGATTGATCTAGGTCCAAATGAGGGTTAACTAATTAGTCTTTGACCTTGAGGAAATTGCTTAACTTCTCTAAGTATCAAGTTCTATTGTAAAATGAGACAAATATTAATGAATACCCATGTACAAAAATGATAAAATTGTTACAATTGTTATAAGTATCTAAGAGAGCATGCCTAAAATATCCCAATAAATGCTTGGTTTCTTTTGTTATTAATGCCAGTCACATGAAATATAGTATTTGTAAAATTATTTAGACTTGTCCATGTCTTATTTACGATGCGGAATAACATACTTGTGTGAGTGTGAGTAGTAGATAACAGTAACTACTATTGTTTAGTGACTGAAAATATCTCTCACAGGATTGGACTTTCAAAACTACTTTTCTCTTTCCTAATGTTTCATAAATATGGCGAATGAGAATTAGAGCCAATAGCAGCCACCATGTTCTAGGTTGAGTGTTAACTGAAGTGATATTTAGTGTTGAACAGAAAGTGACTCCTCTAGAACACCTCTAAAGGATATTCCAGGTATGTCCGCATCAACCACTTAGCTGTCATTTCTCAGATAAAATCCTCACTATCTCTGTCATGACTAAAACAGTAACTTCGTATCAAGTCTATTGCTTCTATACTGGTCTAACTTCAAACCCAGTTTCTAACTAACATGAGCCAGAATTATATTTTTTTTGCCAAAAAGGAATAATGCTATGCCACTCCCACAGCAAAAGTCCTTCAGAAAAAAAATCCTTATAAAGGCTTTGTGGACCCAGATCCCCAAGATGATCCCCAGTAATCCTTAATTCCTGTTATTCTCACTCTATTGTAGCTCCCTCCCATGCCTTATCAGGGGTCCCCAGTAATCCTTAATTCCTGTTATTCTCACTCTATTGTAGCTCCCTCCCATGCCTTACCAGGGGTGGCCTGTGTGGCCCATTGCATACATCAGAAATGATGGTACACTACTTCAACAATTAGGTTATAAGAGACTGTGGTTTCTATTTTGGGTGCTATTTCAATTGCCTATTCTCTTGGATCTTCCACTTTGAAGGAAGCCACTGCCATTATGAGCAGCCCTGTGGACAGATCCACATGGACAGCAGACATCTGACCAACAGCCAGTGGAGCACTGAGGCTGCCAGCATCCACTTCCAAGAATCTTGAAAGTGGATTCTCCAGTTGTAGCTGAGCCTTGAGATAATCATATCTGTGCCAACAAGCTTGAGTGGCCTGAGGAGGCCCCGTGAACTATAAGAATCTAGTGAAACACTCCCAGATTTCCAAATCAGAGAAGATATAGGAGATGTTTGCAGTGTTGTGCTGTTATGTTTTGGGGTAACTTGTTGTACAGCAACAGGTAATTAATATACCTACAAAGGTCCTGATAAGCTAACTTTGCTTCAATTTTTTTTTTCTTTCTGATTCAAAGTATTACCACCCTCGTCTGCTCATTAGGCTCCAGTTACACAGGGCTTCTTTTTACTCCTCTGAGGGCCAAGCTCTCCCCAACACCTTTGTGCTTGTTGCCTCTACCTAAAATGTTCCTCCTCCCTATATCTATCTAAATGGCTATTTACATTTCTTCCTTCAATGATTTTCTCCTTGACTACACCTACCAACTATACACCTCATCTTTTACTTTACCCCGTACCCTATTTCTTCATATAGTAATCACAATCTGTCATCCTATCCCCCCAACACACACATAAGTTCCCATATTAAAATGGAAGTTACCAAAGAGCAAGGACTGAACCCATCACCTTCTCCGTTATATCTCCTACATAACTCAGGCATGGCACAGGAACTAAATGAATGCTTGTTGTGTAAATAATTGACACATTTCTTTACCAAAAAAGGAAAGAATTATAAAGCTCAATTTAGATGCTGGGCATAGTAACAGAGACTAGACATTGTGACCATAGGCACTGAGTCCATTGAGTGAAAGAGTATCTTTGCTAGTGAAAATGCAATTGGATAATGATTACCAATAGAGAATATTCAGTCCACTTACTTGGTTTTGGCCACAACAAACACATCATTGTACAAGAATATATGACGCTTCTGCTTCTTCAGGCCTCTTTTCAGTTCAACTGGGCCGTCGATCAGCAGAGTCCTATTGGAGCACACAGATGGTGACACAACAGGTGTTGACACTAGCAGATGGTCTTTCCCACAGATCAGTAAGTTAAATGATGCAATACAGGCTAAGTTTATGAGAACAAAACCCATTCTCTAGGGCGGTGCCTGAAACTCAGTGAGTAGGGTGCTGGCCCCATATACTGAGGGTGGCAATTTCGAACCTGGACCTGGCTAAACTGCAACAAAAAAATAGCCAGGTGTTATGGTGGGTAACTATGGTCCCAGCTCCTGGGGAGGCTGAGACAAAAGAATTGCCTAAGCCCAGGAGCTGGAGGTTGCTGTGAGCTGTGATTCCATGACACTCTACTGAGGGACACAGAGTGAGAATCTGTCTCTAAAAGAAAGGAAATGAAAAAAAAAATCCCAGTCTCTAATACAAATTGAAAAGTGAGCTAGATGTTGTTGTGTGTGCCTGTAATCCCCCCTACTTGGGAGTCTGATGCAGAAGGATCACTTGAACCCAGGGGTGTGGGTTGCTGTGAGCTTGGGGGATCCCATGTGCCCAGGCTGACAGAGTGAGACTCTGTCTCAAAAAAAAAAAGGAAAGTTTGGTGAATAAAACAATGCATATTTTTTTAGTATTCTTATTTCCAATTGTTTCTACAAATAAGCTTTAAACTTTGATAAAATGTGCAACCTTTATGTTTAAGTACTATGTGATGTGAGGTACACTTTTGAATCACTTTGAACCCAACTGAGCATACACACCAGCTCTGAAAGGCTTTATGATTCCTACAAAATATAGGCCTTATAAAGTAACCTCAGGACAGGAGTCAAATTTTTCATTATTAAACAAACAATGCTGGTGCTAATGGAAAAAAACAACAACAACAAAATCCGCACCTACAAGAAATGTGACCTGAAACTCACCATGGAATATAATGTTCTAAGCACACACCACATGTGCAGTACAAAGCCTTGCACTTACCTGCCAGTAGGAGGCTGTTCTTCCAGGACTCTGTCTAGCAATGTGTTTGTTTTCTGTTTTGGAAAAAGTGAAAGAAGACCATGTGGTTTATAAGAAAGTAAACATTGACTTTCAATCCAATTCAACAAGTTTTGTATTGCCCATGTTTATATACCAAGGACTCTACAATTTCATTATGCCGATAAAACTATAACATCTAAAATAGAAAAGTTTTTTTTTTTTTTTTAAAGGATAGCAAGTATGAAAGCTTGTATAGGAAGTAAGATTGTGTTGTATCTTCAGTGAATAAAGTGGTTAAATGTTGATCACAGTATTTGGGAAAAACACCATTATTACTGGTATGTTGTGCCCAGCCCTATGCTGAAGGCTGGACATGGATTCCCTGATTAAAGTGTCATCCCAGGAGGTGCTACTCTACTTCAAAGGCAGGACAGGTCCCAACTACCCTTCAAGGAAAGACCAGAACAGGGTGGACAAATAGTTAAAGAAAAGGCCCAGAGAATAGTGTTCTCATGAAAATAGAACGAACCTTGAAATCTTATTTTAAATTTAAATGTTTACACATTTGTAGATACTTCCTTCCATATCATTTTTTTTCTGTAATTAAAAGGGACAATTTTCTTTCTAATTTAAATATAATCAGGCTACTCTGTTTTCAGTGATCAAAAATTTGGGAGAAATGCAGTATTATTTAACTCGAGTTATCAAGATAATTATGCTCTAAATTTAACCTGATGTACTTAACACCTCTAAAATCAGTCCCTAGAGATTCACGAGTAAAAGTATTAACAGAGTCACAAAGAGCGTAAGTGGACTTTAGGCTGTATTACCAAACCCATTCTCCCTGCTCCACCCTCTCCCCCTGGCCTGGCCAGAGCTGTGACCCACTTTCTAGGAGACTAGACCAGCCCTGCATGACAGCTGCCTGTTGCTCCAATAGGAACCACAGAAACCCTACTAGCTACCGCAGGGTCATTATGCCAACGCAGGATTTAAAAGAACTAATTCTTAGCTAGTAAAATAAAACCTAGCTATACCATTTAATTACAAATCATGCATTTATAAGGGGCTGAGAATAACACTTTCTTTGGTGTAATTCTTAGCTCACCAAATCTCCAAGCCCCCAGAGATCTCTCCCAAATTATTGTTTTCACCCCTGCTCTGTCCTGTTTTGCTGTTCCCCTCATTAATCTTTTGGCTCTCATGTAAAAACTATATACACAAATTCCTTTCAGGCAACTGTAGGAATTAGACACAACATTAATAAAAGGTTGAAAGCAAATAGGTTAAAAGGAAAATTATCAAATTTCTCATTCAAGAGTTATTAACCTTGAATTATGTTTAGCCTAACTTACTTGCAATATTTTTTAAATTTTTTGCCATGTTGTATATTTGGTGTCTCTGCACAGAAAAAGCCCATAGGTTCCATCACTTTCCCAGAATAGTCGAATCCCTCTAAAGTTCAGTGATTCAATAACCTAGTTTATACCTTATAGTGTGAAAGCCAAATGTCAGTGGTTGCATTACCCACAACTCTTAGGAACACAACCCTCAGGAATCTAACTCCTTAGGCTGATGTGACTACACAACTGGCACGAAGAAAGGAACATTGGGAGACAAGGATTTGCATTGCAATATGAAGTGTAGGAGAGTCTCAATGCTGGAAGACTGGATTGAGTTTACTAGAAAAGGAGGCAGTTTGGAAATACTTGATTTTACTTGTGGGCACACACACACACACACACACACCCTCCCTCCCTCAATCTCCGAAGGGAAAAAGCACTGAAGACAAAATGTAGACTCAATACACCAAAGGATGAGGGGGCAGTACTGACTCTCACCCACAGTCAAGTCTTGGGAAGCTCAGACACTTCCAACCCCGGGGAAGGGCTCTCACCCCTCTTCAATGGCCCTCTGGCCAACCCAAGATCCTGGAGGGAAGATGTAGGAAGGGCACTAAAATCAGGACAAGCAGAGAGCCTGTGCAACTCCCTATGTCCCTTCAGCACCTTGAGAAAGTTTAAGGAAGAGCCAGGTTTTCCCTCTATCAGCCACTTGTTTCCAGAGAGTCTGGAAGGGTTCCACTGCCATAAGGAAACACAGGACCAAATATTAGAGTGACTTATGCAGGGGGACAGGGAATTCGGAGACATGGACAGAAACACCAGTGCCAGTTCCTGAGTGAAGTGAATGGCTCTTATCACAGGTACACTTGCTTGGAATCCTTCTACAGAGACCTGGACACCATGGGAGCCCTCCTGCTACCTGGTGGCTGAGTTATTCTGAAGGGAATGTACAAGATGAATTCCTCCTGCCACTTGGTGGCTGTGTTAATCTAGGGAAATCTTATAAGTCATTGCTCAGGTTGCCCCTCCCAACTATGACAGGGAACACATGCCAGTCTAACACCCCCCAAAACACCTGCACCCCTCTCTAGCCTCCAGAGTCCTAATTGGACAGAGGAGCAACACCACCAGGGATCACCACCTCTGCCCTCTCTACAGTACACCAAGGCCTACCACCCCCTGCGTGGCCCAGTTTGGTCGAAGGCAGGCCAAACCTCCATGTCCCCATGGTGACCAGGGTCATGATCCTACACCCACCCTTCCAACTCTCACCACCACCTCCCGGACCTGGAGTCATTTCTGGGCTCCTGCAGTGGGTGTGGGATATCACCCTTAAATCATACCATGCAACCACCAGTGGTCCATCCTATTTCCCAAAGCCCACCACCCACCTTCATCAAAGTTTGCTGTTCCCCAATGGCATGTGCTGCTGCTCTTGACATCTCTGAGCTGGCCTCACTGAGGGGTGGTTGCCCACATGTCACCTTGTAGTTCTTCTCTGGCTGTGGCATCTCAGTCCTGGCCCCGCCCAGGTTCAGTTGTCCATAGGTCAGCGCTGGGATCTTGAGCTGTGGCATCTCCAAGGTATCCACACCAGTGGGAAGTGGTACACACCTCAACTTAGGAATGGCCCCCACCAGAGGCAAATCTGTGTCAGTCCCGCTCAGGGTCTGTGGCACACAGGTCACCTCAGGGATAGCCCCCACTGGGGTCAACTCTGTACTGGCCTTACCCAGGGTCTGTTGTGCACTGATTACCTCTGGGATCCCCAACTGTGGTGTTTCCAAGGTGGCCACACTAGGGAGGAGTGGTGCACAGTGCACCTCCAGGACCTCCTGCTGTGGCATCTCCAAGGTGGCCCCAACAGGTGGGAGTGGTGCACAGGTTATCTCAGAGATGGCCCCCACTGAGGTCAACTCAGTACTGGCCCCACCCAGGGACTGTTGTGTACAGATTACCTCTGGGAACCCCAACTGAGGCGTTTTCAAGGTGACCACACCAGGGGGGACTGCTGCACAGCTCATCTCCGGGACCTCCAGCTGTGGCATCTCCAAGGTGGCCCCAAAAGGTGGGAGTGGTGCACAGGTTACCTCAGAGATGGCTTCCACCAGAGGCAATTCAGTGTCAGTCCTGCTCAGGGTCTGCGGCACGCAAGTCACCTTAAGAATGGCCCCCACTGTGGTCATCTCTGTTCCGGCCCCACCCAGCATCTGGTGTGCACAGGTCACTTCTGGGATCTCTAAGTGTGGCATCTCCAAGGTGGCCACACCACTGGGGAGTGGTGCACAACTCACCTCAGGTATGGCTTCTACCAGAGGCAATTCTGTGTCAGACCCAGTCAGGGTCTGTGGCACACAGAACACCTCAGGGATGGCCCCCACTGTGGTCATCTCCATCCCAGCCCCACCCAGGGTCTGTTGTGCACAGGTCACCTCTGGGATCTCCAGCTGTGGCATTTCCAAGGTGGCCCCACCAGGGGGCAGTGGTTCACAGGTCACCTCAAGGATTGTCCCCAATGGGGTCAACTCCGTGAAGGCCCCGCTCAGGGTCTGTGACACACAAGTCACCTCCGGGATCGCCCCCTCCCGGGGCATCTCAGTGCCAGCCCCACCCAGGGTCCGTGGCACAAGGGACACCTCGGGGATCACAGGCCTTGGCATCTCCAAAATGGCCCCTCCCCGGGGCAGTAGCTCATAGGTACCCACAGGGACTGAGGGCTGAGGACAGGGATGGACAAGGGTAGGACTTTCTGGACTCCCACCCCGGCCTTGGCTTCCCCCTAAGGGAGGAACCAGGCTGGGGATCTTGCTGTTCATGGAGCCTGCAGGGTCTTTTCCTGAAGAAATAAAACTCTCTGGAAGTCTCCAAACTCTCCACAGGATCACAGTGAGTCAAGAAGTAGCGGGAGGGTCTCGGAAACCGTGTCACAGCCAGTAGTGGCGGGAGCGAGAGTGCGGGAAAGTCTCCAACCGACGTGGTGCGCGGGCTGGGAGCCGACCGGTCAACCTCCGCTGGGGCTGCAGGCCCGCAGGTGCAGGAGCTCGAGACCCCAGGAAGGAGGGCGCGGGACAGAGGACGCCGGAAGGATGGCACAGGACTGACAGCGCGAGATGGAGGATGCAGAAAGAATGGGGCGAGAGGGAGGACACGGGAAGGATGTTCCTGGAGGGAGGACGTAGGACGGTTGTCATGGGAGGAAGGATGCGAGATGGAGAATGGGGGAACCACGCGGGAAGAAAGGCGCGAGACTGAGGACTCAGGGAGGATGGCACGGGATATAGGAAACGGTTAGGATGGTGCGAAAGGGAGGACGCCGGAAGGACAAAGGAAGCTGGAAGGATGGAGCAGGACCAACGGCGCGAGATGGAATATACAGAATGTATGGCACTGAAGGGAGGACGCCGGAAGGATGGCTCGGGACTGAGGACGCGAGATGGAGGATGCAGAAAGGATAGCTCGAGAGGGAGGACGCGGGAAGGATGGCTCGGGACTGAGGACGCGAGATGGAGGATGCAGAAAGGATGGCTCGAGAGGGAGGACGCGGGAAGGATGGCTCGGGACTGAGAGAGAGAGATGGAGGATGCAGAAAGGATGGCTCGAGAGGTAGGACGCGGGGAGGATGGCTCGGGACTGAGGACGCGAGATGCAGGATGCAGAAAGGATGGCTCGAGAGGGAGGACGCGGGAAGGATGGTTCGGGACTGAGAGAGCGAGATGGAGGATGCAGAAAGATGGCTCCAGAGGCAGGACACGGGAAGGATGGTGCAGGACGGAGGACATGGGAAGGATGTCCCTGGAGGGAGGACGCCGGAAAGATGGCGCTGGATGGAAGACCTGGGACGGTTGTCATGGGAGGGAGGATGAGAGATGGAGGATGGCGGAAGGACGTTGCGGGAAGGAAGGTGCGGGACTGAGGACTCAGGGAGGATGGCATGGGATATAGGAAACGGTTAGCTTGGCGCGGAAAGGATGGAGCAGGACCAACAGCGCGAGATGGAATATGCGGAATGTATGGCACTGAAGGGAGGACGCAGAAGAATGGCTCGGGACTGAGGACGCAAGATTGGGGATGCAGAAAGGATGGCTCGAGAGGGAGGACGCGGGAAGGACGGTGCAGGACGGAGGACATGGGAAGGATGTCCCTGGAGGGAGGACGCCGGAAAGACGGTGCTGGATGGAGTATGTGGGAAGGTTGGCGGGGGAGGGAGGATGCGGGAAGGACCACGCGGAAAGAAGGCAGGGGACTGAGGACTCAGGAAGGATGGCACGCGATATAGGACACCCTTCCGATGGCGCGTGAGGCAGGACGCGGGAAGGATGGCACAGGACCAAAAGCGCGAGATGGAATATGTGGAAAGTATGGCACTGAAGGAAGGACGCGGAATGATGGTTCGGGACTGAGGACGCCAGAAGGATGGGTGGGATGGAGGGCGCGGGATGGAGGTCGCGAGTAGCATGGCTCTGCACTGATAGTGAGGAACAGAGGGCCCAGGAAAGAGACTAGGGGGAGGACGGGGAGGGAAGGAAGGCACTGGCAGCAGCTCGAGGGCCTCAACATCTCTTGGAACCTGTCCACACTCCCAGAGGCTCGAGTCACAGAAGACCGGCCCTGATGGCCCTTGGAGCCTCTTCCTTTAGGACCTTCCATCACCTCCAGCCAGGGAGGGACCTTCACTGTCATGAACACAACTGGCAAGAGAGAAAAGGGTGCTGGTAAGGTGTGGCTGAGGCTCTCAGGCCAAGCCACAGCTCCAGTGAAATCGGCCTCTTCGGGGACAGGCACCAGTCTGGAGGCAACAGCGCTGTGACGGCCTTTCAACCCTCTGGCCTGTACCCCTGCAGCCCTCCTCCCTTCTCACACTCCTGCCTTGCCAGGTATGATGCTGGCTGAATGCCAGACCCTTTCCAGGCAGCCACAGCTGTGGAAGGTGGTTTGGGGACATATGCTTGAGAAACCGGGTGGTGACCTCAGTCTGAGTGCAGAAGCTTAGGCTCTAGTGTTGAATGGAGGGGGCACTGGTTAAGCAGAAGCCAAAACTGCGCAGCACTGCCCAGACTGAGTGGGGCTGGCCTTGGTTTCCACATCTGCCTTGGGAAGGCAGCCCTCAGACCCTGTGGTTCTCAGAGGGTGGGTGCAGTCCCTGAGCTGGAGCTCAGAGGAACAGAGCAGGCTCTTGGATGGAGACCATCCCTCCTCCTATACCCCATGGTCAGAGGCAGGAAATGAGATGAAGCTTCCCCTTCCATAAAAGGTAGAAAGCTCCCTGATACTAGGGCTGTGCAAGCTTTGTGTCTGTGAGCTGGAGCAGCATGGATTGCTAGCCACCCCCTCTCTACTGGCGGGAGGAGGACGCCCAACCTTGACCTTGCTTCACAGTGCCCCTAGATCCCACCCACCCTCCCTGTGAGCATGGGTGGGTGGGAAATGGCTGGCTCAGGTGTTGTTCTACACCCTGCTGATCACGGAATCCACTTCCTGGATGGCCACCCAGGGCCTGACAATGTCAGCTAGGACACCTTCACCTTCTGTCTGTGCTCTCTGTTCCAGGTCTTGCAGATTGTGGTCATCTCCACACCCTAGTCATGTACCCAGGCCATGCCATTTACTTTTTTGCCCCCTCTTTCAAGCAGAAGCAACAGTGTGCAGCTCCCTCCACAGCTGCATTCAAATCCCTAAGCCATGGGCACACTTGCCACCAGTGGTTGGGGCTGGCCAGGGCCAGCATGCTGGGCAAGGAGGAGGCAGAAAACCAGGGCACAGCAGAGAGTGACAGCATGAATGAGGAGAAGGGGGAGCGCCCAGAGGCCTGGAAGGGATTTCAAGGCAGCTGGGCCCAGCCAGCCCAGGCCACAGGACCGCTGGAGGCACATCTGGGAGAGCCGTACCCAGCTGAGAGGAGCCACATGAAGATGCCAGCCCTACCTGCAGGTCACCACATCTACTGCTTGTTGCAGCCCAAGGCAAAATGGAGTTCCTCCTGATCATGGACTTTATGGTGACACTTACTCCAATTTGGCCTAGACTATGGTTTTTCTTTTTTTTCCTGATAATTTGTGAACTCTAGTACATCTTTTTTTTTTTAATTGCCCTGTTTTGTTCAAAATAAATAAACAATGATGTAGTTGAGTAACTTATCTTGAGTATTGTGGTATGAATAGCATTTTAGTCATTCGACACTAATGAAGTACAAATAACATTTTGTATTTATGAATGACAAAAAAATTGAAATAAATATGTAAAGATCATTCCTTATACAAGAATTTTAGATCATATATCCAGAGAGAACATTAAAATAAAACCTTTAACACTGCTCATGAAATAATGGATTTAGGCAATGATCACCAAGGAATGTTTAAACAGGTAAAAGCTGGATGGAGAAACTAAAACTAACTCACGAATCATGTTGAATCAATTGATCAATCTTGCCCATATGGGACAATCATATATATTATATAACCTCTTAAAAAGATGCTTTAGGGCGGCACCTGTGGCTCAGTGAGTAGGGCGCTGGCCCCATATGCTGAGGGTGGTGCGTTCAAACCCACCCCGGCCAAACTGCAACCAAAAATAGCCGGGCGTTGTGGCGGGCGCCTGTAGTCCCAGCTGCTCGGGAGGCCGAGGCAAGAGAATCGCATAAGCCCAAGAGTTAGAGGTTGCTGTGAGCTGTGTGACGCCACGGCACTCTACGGAAAAAAAAAAAAAAAAAAAAAAAAAGATGCTTTAAGATGTACATACCCCCTCCCTGTGTGAGGTAGAGAAACAATGAAAAGAACAGCCAAATCCGAATCCTAGAACAATGTGGAAAATATCACAAGACACATTTTCTTCAACAAATAATCAACATAAAAATAAATGGAAGAGAACTAGCATAAACTGTAAAAAATACATAAGACATACTAGCCAGGGTGGCACCTGTGGCTCAGTCAGTAAGGCGCTGGCCCCATATACCGAGGGTGGCGGGTTCAAACCCGGCCCCAGCCAAACTGCCACCAAAAAATAGCCGCGCGTTGTGGCGGGCGCCTGTAGTCCCAGCTGTTCGGGAGGCTGAGGCAAGAGAATCGCTTAAGCCCAGGAGTTGGAGGTTGCTGTGAGCTGTGTGAGGCCACAGCACTCTACCGAGGGCCATAAAGTGAGGCCTCTACAAAAAAAAGACATACGAGTCAAATGTAAGTGTGTGGATGTCATTTGAATTCAGCTTTGAATAAATAAACTATATATGAAAAATAAATCATGAAAGAAGTATTCGATGATGTTAAGCAAATATTGTTAATTGGGCAAACATAATGATGTCACTCTAGTTGTGTTAAAGGCTTTGTTTATTATAAATGTACACTGAGTTATTTGTGGGTGGAATGACATATGGTGGTTGTAAGGAGTGGAATAAAGGAAACCCAAGTGGCAAAAGTTGATGGAAATTTAGTATAATGTTATCACTCAGTTGTATGTGATTGAAAATTTTTATATTCAAATATTAACATGCTAAACTATTTCTTTGAACACACAGAAGACATTTCTATCAAACTGATATGTTAGAAAATGCCATAAAGGACAGATAATATGTTGAATGGCAAATCTGGATTCTAATTGGTCATCATTGATATAGTTTCAATCCCACAAGATGAGTTTTAACAAAAGTAAATGCCATAGCAAATGTTCAGAATGAAAGAAAGCTTACTTCCTTGCAATATATGAGAGAGAACTCACAATGCTGATATGAAAACAATTTCACAGCATCTATGATTGAAGACATGTTTCAAATCGTGGACGCAAACAACTCATTTTTTTTGTTCTCGTTTCATAATAACAGGCTAAGATTGCTTAGTTCTACAATTTTTGTTATAAAAATAAACAGGCTTGTAAATTCTATTTTTATGCTTACCTGCAATGAAACAGAATACATAGGGCAAGGTTTGTGTGTTGTCTTAACATGCAAGTCACTATTGCTCATCAATACTAGCTATAGTATACTTTGACAACCATGGTGGATACTCAGGTAGGTAGAAGGCTCTGCTGTACGGTGGCTGGCTGTGTTATTCTTATTTTTATTTTCTATGTTTTTTTTCTTTTTGTTGCTGTTCTGGCCGGGGCTGTGCTTGAACCCACCACCCCTGGTATTCAGGGTGGGTGCCCTACTCCTTGAGCCACAGGTGCCACCCCTGGCTGTGTTTTATATATATATATATATATGTATATATATATATATATACACACACACACACATATGTATATATACATATATATATATAAAATCATAGCTGTGTACATTAATGCAATCATGGGGTACAATGTGCTGGTTTTATATACAAATTGAAATGTTTTCATCAAACTTGATAACATAGCCTTCATAGCATTTTCTTAGTTATTGTGTTAAGACATTTATATTTTACGCCTAGTAAATTTCACATGTACCCTTGTAAGAAGCACTGTAAGTGTGGTCCCACCAATTACTCTCCCTCCCCCCTTTCTCCCCCCTCCCCTCCCCTCTCTCTCTCCTTTTCCCTTCTTCCTGGGCTATAATTGGGTTATAGCTTTCATAAGAAAGGTATTAAATAGGTTTCATCAAATAATTTGAGTACATTGTTACTTTGATACAATGAATATGTTGGAC
Organism: Nycticebus coucang; assembly: GCF_027406575.1. Lineage (NCBI taxonomy): Eukaryota > Metazoa > Chordata > Mammalia > Primates > Lorisidae > Nycticebus > Nycticebus coucang. The sequence goes on along the minus strand of NC_069800.1, from coordinate 2,432,742 downwards.
ACTTTTGCTTTCATTCTTGATTTACTTTGCTAAGAAGAATATATTCCAGTGCCATCCATGTAAACATGGAAGAGGTAAAGCCTACATCCTTTTTTAAGGCTGCCTAATATTCCATGGTGTACATATACCGAAATTTATTGATCAATTAATGGGTCCATGGGTACTTGGGTTTCTTTTATGACTTAGCAATTAGGAATTGGGCTGCAATAAACTTTCTGATACATAGATCTTTTTTATAATGTGATTTTTGGTCTTCTGGATATACACCTAGTAGAGGATGGTAGAATCAAATGGCAGGTCTGTTTTTAGATCTGTAAGTGTTCTCCAAACATCTTTCCAAAAGGTTCCTATTAGTTCGCATTCCCACCAGCAGTTTGAAAGTGTTCCCTTTTATCTACATCCATGCCAGCATCTCTGGTTTTGGGATTTTGAGATGGGGGCTAATCTTACTAGAGTTAGACGATATCTCAAAATAGTTTTGATTTGGTATTTCTCTGATGATTACGGATGATGAGCATTTTTTCATATGTCTGTAGGCCATGCACCTGTCTTCTTCAGAGAAGTTTCTCTTCAAGTCCTTTGCCCACCCTGAGATGGCATCATTTGTTCTTTTCCTGCTAATATGTTTGGGTTCTCTGTGGATTCCGGTTATTAAACCTTTGTCACAGACATACCTACAAATATCTTCTCCTATTCTGAGGGCTGTCTGCTTTCTTGACTTACTGTGTTTTTGGCTGTGCAGAAGCTTTTTAATTTGTTTGGTGGTCAGTTTTTAAACATGGGAGAAATTACTAAACTTTAAGCATTCATTAAAATGCAAAACTTTGTGAGCAAAGATCTTAATTTTGGCTTCAGAGCTGGGGTCAGATTATGTATGTAGTGTGAGAGTAGAAACAAGATCAATTAGTTTCAGTCACCCAGGGTTAACCACAGTCTGAAAATATGAAATGGAAAATTCTGGAAACAAACAATTCATAGGTTTTTAAAAAAGATTAATTAGGAAGCGACTGTGAGAACACAGGGAAGATATGTTATGGGTTGGGAATGTGGTATGAATAGTCGAGAGAAGAGGGAAGGAATTTGAGATAGATTTTTGAGGCAGAGTTGGGAAAAAAATGTGTTGATTAACTGGATATAAGAAGCAAGGATAAAGGAATCAGAGATGAAAAACTTCTTTCTGGAAGAGTTAGCTATCCACGGTGCCATTTAGTAAGATGAGAAGTATTGGAACATTAACGAGTTTTATTGTATGAGTTTTCTTTTTGACATGCTAAATTGAAATTGCAGTTAAAAAAGAGAAAAATGTTAAAAGTGAAACTGTTAGATCAAAGATTCAATTATAAAATACATTTCTAAACAAACTCTCTTGTAGTATGTGAGCTTCTCTGCACTCTGGATAACTCTGGATATTGTCAATCTTTTTAACCTTTGCTAATCTGAGGAGTAAAAAATGATATTTCAACGTATTTCATGCCTTTGACTATAGTTAATGTCAGTTTACATATACGTGTATATAAATGCATACACACAATGTATATCTAAATATACACAATATAAAGTATATTATATACAAATGTGTACAGGTGGGAGAGTAGAATCCTTGGTTATGATGTGCGTATAATTGTCTCTTTGTGTCTTTCAGTAATTTTCATTTTCTTACTGTCTTGGGAGTGTTATTTGTATATGGGAAATAATAACCATTTACTAAATATATTGTAACTTTTCATTTGGGTTGTCATTTGTTGTTCAGTCTTATTTGTGGTATTACTTTTGTAATACAGTTTTAAATTTGTATAGAATCAGAACTGTTCATCTTTTTTTTTTAACGTCTTGCTTCACTGTTTATGTAACCCACATGTCAGATTACTTTTCAGATTTAAATAAGACTATAACCCTCTATTGTACGTCTCATTGGAAAACTTTCCTAAGGTCTCTTGCATTACAATGGGACGCAGGCCGACTGCTTGCCAATTCTACCACGTGAGATGAGAAATGCAGGTGGGAGGTGCGGAAGGGTGGCAAATACAGCTAGCCAGTGCTAGGCACAGCCCCTGGGTGAGGGCACACTTTTAACTGTGACACGCATGGCACAAAAGCATCTCACGGAACCAAAGTATTTTGCCTCACCATTTTCACCTCTGCCTTCCCTTCATCTTTTTCTCCCTGGGTTCTCCCAGGCTACTCTGCCTCTCTAACTCTCTCTGAGAACTTTGATGCCATTCAGAGGCTGTTTAGCTGTATCCATTTGTGTATGTTTCACTTAAGGTATTGTTTCTTGCCATTCTGAGCTCTTTGCCATCTATTTATATTGTGATGAGAACACCACAGTCTTTTTTTTTTTTTTTGAATTTTAAAAACAAGACATGCCTTGGCCTCTATGTTTAGAAACAAATCTATTTGCAATGTAGAATACTTGTATACTTATACACTTCAAATCTTTCTTTGTCATTTGTAACTGTTTCCTGCAGGCCTCAGGGAGCCATCCCATAACTGCAGATGAGAAATAAAACAACCAAACTAAATAAACTTACATTAGATCAGTGGTTCTCAACCTTCCTAATGCCTCCTAATGCTGCGACCCTTTAATACAGTTCCTCATGTTGTGGTAACCTCCAACCATAAAATTATTTTTGTTGCTACTGCTAGGAATCGTAATTTAAATAACTGATATGCAGGATGTATGTTCATTGTTATAAAGGGGTCGAGACCCACAGGTTGAGAACTGCTGCTGTGGACGTTTGGGAGCTCATCACAATAGTGCTGCGCTGGTGACGCTTCCCCAGGGAGTGAGCTTGGGCTCCCTCGGATCGGGAGGATGTGTGTCATGTGCTGTGCTGCGTGCCAGGTCATTTTATTCATGCGGTAGAGCCTCAGTCAGGAGCTGGGACCTCTCAGCATCCTCAGGGCCTGGTGAAGATGCTATTTGGAATGTTTGATGGTCAGTGTCTGGTGTGGTGCAGACTCTGAACTTAGCACAGCTGGGTCCGAGCACTGACTTTGTTACTTCATAACTTGTGCTCATGTTAGGCACGAGGAAACAAATTATATTACCTGCTCCTCAAATGTCTTCTTGAAAATGGGGATCATCTCTTATCACCCATTGCTGAATGAGAAACCCTGAGATGACCTCTTTGGGGATATCTGCCATGACAGACTTTATTCTCAGGTCTGAGAATACCTGGTCCCACCATTACCTGAGACATCCTAACTGTACCAAGGGAGCTACTTGGTTGGCTAAATAATTTTAAAGTCATTTTAAGCCCCCAGTTTTCTGGTTCTCCCCATGATTCAAGGTCCTGACACTGAGCCCTACGTCCTTTTTCTTCTCAGACTCAGCTGGGATTTATTCATTGAGCACAGAAGATTTCCACAGTCATTTTAATTTCTATAAAGATATACAAAAGAAGAAGTTTTCTGATTTAACTACAATAGGGCAGGCTCTCAAAATCCTAGGCTTGTATTAACAGAAGTATCTGTGGTATAATTCCATTTCTAGCAAAAGTAGAAAGAGAATGGTTGGGATTTTTTATGAGCCAGAATAGCAGAGGGTAATGTTATATCAAACTATAGGAATTTAATTACCCCATTCCACAAATGCAGTTTTCAAATAAAGGAGTCAAAAGGATTTCTAAAGCTATTCTTTGGGACTTTGATATAAAAACCCAGAATGCATTTAGTAGACGTAACATGTGTTACTGTCCATTACAAGCCACCACAAGGAACGCAGCGCGGTAAGAAACGCAGCTTGAGACAGAACACCCAGTGATTAACAATCTCTTTGCTCTCTTCCTAGAAATACTGCAATTTGCTTAGAGTGTTACATGCTTGTCACTGTAAGGATGGACATTTCTGGAGTATTTTTTGATGGGTGGATTTCACACTGAGGAAAGTTCTCCTGGAAATACTGTTGTTAGAGAGGGCGGCTTACCTCCAGACCAGGTGTAAGGGAGAGATGCTGTAGGGTGGGGAGGAGCAAATCACCCCAGGGGTCTTGTCTTTCATTTCAGGGTCTTAAAGTCTGTTCTTTACAGTGTCCACAAAAATCTTTAGCCATGAGCAGAAGGCCCGTGCAGGTGACTCTGGGACTTCTGTCCTGAAAGGTCCTTAAGTCTTTACAAAAACCTTTGCTTCCCCTCCTTATTATAAAAGTGACACATACTCGTGGTAGAAAACCTAAAAAATGGGTAAGAAAGGAAAGTGAAATAAAGAACATTTGTAATATTATGGCAGCAATGGCCACTCTAAACCTTTTGGCATATTGTCTTCTGGTTTCTCTGCAAAGTCATTTTACCACGACAAACAAAATTTTAGTAAAAGGGAGTCTTGGCTTTGGGAAAATGAGCAGTGAGGCAGGCATGTGTTTATCAAACACTTGTGCCATCAGGAGAGACTTTCTCAATGAACAAGGTGGAAGTATTCTAGAAAGATGGGGTTTAGGACTAAGTTGTGAGATGTTTCAGTGAACATCGTCTGTGGCTAATGGGTTTTGTTTGTTTTACCTTCTTTGTTTTTGAAGAAAAAAATAGTGCATACTACTTTTTTTTTTTTTTCAATCAAAGTGTTGGTTTTGAGATGGGAGCATTGTGTGAGCCCCGGACTTTGAGGCTGCGATGAGCTGAGATTATACCACTGCATTTCAGCCTGGGCAACAGAGCGAGACTTCACCCCTGAAAGTAATTTTCAAGACATTTTAAAAAGAAATTTTAAAAATTTGGTTTTCATACTCATTCCTTGAATCTTCAAATTTCTATTAGTTTTGTCTGTGTTCCTGAGTGCTGCTGATGTCCAGTCCGATCACTATTTATTCCATTCATTGTTTGTTTTTTGAGTAAGATCATAAACCTTTGCCAGTAGTAAAATTATTCATGCTCCTGGATTCTCAAATGGTGGAGAGTCAGAGGGGAACTGGAATCCCTAAAGCAGCACGAGCCCTACTGCGTACAGCCGTTTGAGGGCTTCCTGAGCTGGGGGAGAAGCACTGTGTAGTCCAAAGTGGGTGATTCAGAGGCAGGCTCTGAGTCCGGTTAACCTGGGTTCATGTCTAGCCTCCGTCACTTCCTGGCGGGGTAATGTTAAAGAGAAGATTATTCACAGCACTTGTTAATGAACAACAAGGCAGACATTATTCAGGACTGTCCAGTAGGTATAGAAATGACTGCAATGGGGATTCTGCAGCAGGGAAGAAAGGTTGGCTTCGACTCCTAATACAACATAGAAAAGTGAGAATTTATAGCTAAAGAGCAGGGTCAGGGAGGAGATGGTCAGTGCATCGAGTATCTCCAAGAGGAAATGTGAGCAGCAAGGAGTGGGGAGGGATTCTCTCTAAAATGATCTAGTAGATCTCTTGAAGGCAGGTTGGGATGGTAGATATCATCTAGAGGAGAGGGAGATAAGAAACCTGATCAGTTATGGAGGGTGATCAGAGACCAAGGGCGGGGATCCTGGCTGAACTGAGTTGGCAAAGTGGACAATGGAGAGATGAACGTGGAAGGCCCAAAGTCAAGGCGTGGCTGAAAAAGGGCTCAGAAGAACCTGAAGGGAGTTTAATCAGGGAGGAACTCTTGGTCAGTAACCCTGCACGAGTTCCTCAACCTCTCTGTGCCCCAGTTTTGTCATCTTTAAAATGAAACTATCTAGGCTGGGTGCGGTGGCTCACGCCTGTAATCCCAGCATTCTGGGAGGCTGAGGCAGGTGGATTTCTTGAGTTCAGGAGTTTGAGACCAGGCTCAGCCAGAGTGAGACCTCATCTCTAAACACCTCAGCCAGGTGTTGCGGCAGGTGCCTGTAGTCGCAGCTACTCGGGAGGCTGAGGCAAGAGGATCAGTTGAGCCCAAGAGTTTGAGATTGCTGTGAGCTATGATGCCACAGTACTCTACCAAGGGTGACAAAATGAGACTCTGTCTCAAAAAAAATAAAAAGAAAAATGAAACTATCTAAGCTTGTAAAGCTGTTGTGAAATCTATGAGACAATGTGTGGTGAGGCTCCTTAGCATGGCGAGAAGTGTTCAAAAAATGCCAGCTGGTGGGTTTCTGCTGGCCGTGCTCTTAGACTTCTAGGCCACCACATCAGAGGGAGGGCCCCTGGAGAGAGTTTCCACTTTTTACTTTTCCCTGTGACCTGGGTAATTCTCTCAACTTTCAACAACTCAGACTTTCCCTTCTGTAGCGCAGACTGTGCAGTTTTATGTTACAAAGGGGTTTTACGTGGAGGTAGATGCTGCTTTGCAATGTGAAGTGTTCTAACCATCAGTGACAGAGATGAGGCCTCCCCTAAGAGACAGCAAGTTTCTCCCTGGAGGTGGAGGAGGCCTCCCCTGATGTACAGAACACCTCCCCTGAGCGCATATGAAGAAAGGCAAGTTGCAGGAAACAGCTTAGGTAGGAAAACAAATGAGAAAACATGGTTTGTGCCAGTGACAGCACATGGAAGATGGATTCCTGGCTAGACTTCTGAAGCAGATCAGGAATGATGGGCCCATGCAGCCCTCCCTTGATAACTAAATAAAGCAATGAATTTGGGGTTTCAAATCTTGGCTATTCTTCCTTATGAGTTCAAGCACCTGGGAACTCCAGCCAGGCATTGCAGTTTGCTGTGAGATGGCTTCATTAACATACAAGTATGCAAAGAAGCTGCATTGGAAGAGTTCCAGAAGACACGGTTTGCCCTGGGCGTTTTGGAGGGTCTCCGTCCGTGTTTGTACACCGGGGTCATGTTCAAGAGTTCTCTGCAATAAAACAAAGGGAGGGACTTTCCAATGACATCCTTAGAAACATTTAAATGTTTCGTTCTTTCACAAAAAAGAAAAAACTTTTAAAAGTTTTCTTCTTAGCCATTTGCTTTTGCTTTAACAAGTCTTAGTTCTTCCAAGATAAAAGTTCAAAGCTGTAATGGGCAAGAAAAGGGGTATTGATTTCTGATTTTTTGCTAAGTTTTCTAGCAAAGGATGATCTTACTGGATTCCTACTAAATACTTTCCCCCCAGATCTATAAGATCGATTGTAGCTCATTCATGTATTCATCTAGTAAAGATTTGCTCGGCATCTTCTGTGTGTGAGGTTGGGAACTCAGCTAGGAAGCAGGTGGACGTGGTCCTCCTTTTGAGGGCTCCTGGTCTGGTGATGGATACAGACAAGTGAACAGGGATTTAAATCCATCTTGTTAAGTGCAGAGATAGGAGAGGGAGCGTGAGGGATCATCAAAGGTGGCTTCCTAGGTGATGCCTTTCTCCGCAGTCAAACAGATGATTTTTAATTTTCTGTGACATATACTTACACATAGAATAGATGTTAATATTTCAGGAAACTTATATTTCAGTGCACTGGCTCCATATTGGGAAGCTCCTTAGATGGAGGCTCAGGAACTGTTGATCTATAATTAAGCCCACAGTTGTCTACCTAGAATGTAATTTTCCTGTAGGTTCAGAGCCCTGAGATGGGATGAGTCATCCACAGAGTTAACTGTTCTCTCTTGCCTGAGAGCAGGGAAATTTCCACTAGGTTACAGCTCTTATATTTTATTTTGCATTTGACATGTTTTGTTCATGAGAGTCTCACAGTGACACTTCAAGAGAGGCAAGACTCACATCACCCTAATGCAGTCCTGGTGTTCACATGGTGTGGCACGCATAACCAACACGCAATAGAAATGTGGTGAGGAAAGGAATCCCCATTTACATGTGAGTGAAGGGAGACTCAGATGAGTTAAAGGACTTGCACAGGACCGTGCAGTGAAACAACGGCAGGTGCTGAGACCTGGCACGTTGCGCCCAATCCCTCCTCAAGAGTTGAGGGCAAGCTGTGGCCAGGTGGAGCAGCAGAGGCACAGATAACTGTCCTTGAGAAGAAAAGTCTTGTTGCAGAAGCTGATTTCAGTCCTTTTAAATCATGGTACCCTTTGAAGCTGAGGTCCCAACTGCCCCCCATATGGGTCTGTGGCCTGTTAGGAACCAGGCCACACAGATCACCACCTGAGCTCTGCGTCCTGTCTGTGGAAAAATTGTCTTCCATGAAACCAGTTCCCAGTGCCCAAAAGGTTGGGGACTGCTGCTGAAGGGACTGCAGATCAGTATCTCTCATCTGGCTAATGTCTGAGGGGTCTCTCTCTATGTGTATATCTGCCTGCATCTTGCTTAAAATGTGCTATTTAATTTTTGTTTCAGCTTAATATGAGGGTATAAACAATTAGGTTACAATGTTTCCTTTGCTAGGTAAAGTCCCTGTTGTAGTTGTAGCCTTCATCCAGGAGGTCTGCCATATACCCCTAAACTGTGACCATTAGGCGGGAGCTCACCAGTCCCCATCCCTCCTCCCCTCTCTCCGCACCCTCCTACCCCCTCCCATATCTCCCTCTTCCCCTGGAATTGATTTGAGTTTTTCTCTTGTGGGCCTGCAGTAGGTGGTCTACTGGCTTCCTATTAGTATTGAGTGTATGAGATACTTGCTTTTCCATCCTTGTGATACTTTACTAAGAAGACTGTGTTTCAACTCCATCCAGGTTGATACAAAAGATGTAAAGTCTCCATCTTTTTTTGTGGCCGAATAGTATTCCATGGTATACGTATACCACAGGTTATTAATCCATTCCTGATTTGGTGGGCACTTAGGTAGTTTCCATGGCTTAAAATTTAAAAAGTTGCCCACATTTGGACATCAGTGCATGCCACATACCTTCAGATTCTTAGTTTCTCTTGAAAAGACCAGCCTCTCTGGCGCTTAGATTGCCTCATACAGGGGACAGTTGGCCAGAGATGAGCTGCTGTTGTTGATGATCCTCAACTTTCGGTCACCTGCCTGTCCTTTCTCTACTGACTCAGAAAATAGAAAAGAGGGATTGTTGTTCTAGGCAGCAACAAACACATGAGCTCTGGTGGTGTCCAGAGCCAGAGAGTAAGTTAGCAAAACCGCAGGTCATGAGACAGCAGAAATATTTCACGTCATAGCGTTCTTTATTGCCATGTGAATTTTCACCGTCTCCTGCCAACTTCATCTTGTGTCCATCCAATAATGCAAATAAATCAAATGTAAGTAGTTTTCTGTAGTTTAAAGCAATACCATATAGTGTTTAGATTTATGCTTTGTAATGTGACTTTTTAGTATAAATACAGTTTATTATATTTCTAACCTAACTTCATGTATCTAAATCTCAGCTCTCGTGAGCCGAGCTGATTGCAGGGTTACTTCTGACGGGGAAGATTCAGAGGACTGGCTTCCTTCCGTGACTGGTTTATAGTGTGTGCTGCTCACTGGCGCCTGACAGTCCTGGGCTGCATTTCTTAGATCACAAAGGAAATGGAGGCGCCTACCCCAGGGCCGTCCCCGGCAAGACAGCAGCGAGAAATCTAGACAAGCTCCTGTCGTTCCCGGCAGACATAAAGCTCAAAAGTCAAGAACATGACGCACACATCAGCTCTAGGGGCCTGTCGTGTTCAGTCCCTCGAGGAACAGGAGGAAGACACTGTGGCAGGGTACAGGTGATGCAGGCTTTGGGGGTCAGGGGCACCCTCAGTTTGTGGCAGTTACTCAGCCTAAGCCTGGTTTCCCCATCTATAAAATAGGGGATAACTCCACAGCACTTAGTAAGAATTTAATGAATGGCAGTTATTGATTTTATTTTCATTTTACAGACAAGGTATGTAAGACTCAGAATGAGGTAAATAACTTACCCAAGGCCAAGTAAATTGCACAGCCGGCCTGTGAACCAAGTCGTGGTGTGCTCAGACCCCCACACTGTATTGTTATTCTGACCCCTGCGATGCCCCCTCTCAGGGGGGCATGATGGGGGGTGCGTAGCTCAGACCCCCACACTGTATTGTTATTCTGACCCCCGCAGTGCCCCCTCTCAGGGTCGCTGTGAGCATGGTGGGGGGTGCGGAGCAGTGTCGGGAGTGAGCAGGCTTCTATAACTGGCATTGACTATTATCGGAGACAGCAGAGCTCGACTGAGCTTAAATGCCATCTAGAGGTTCAGTTACCTCCAGACCCTCAGTGTGACAGGGACCCCAATTCACAGGCATACCTTTCAGCCCCATTTACACATACAGATGGTTGATGTTGACTCTCGAGTGTGAGGAACGAAGATGGCAGTGGTGATGGTTAGGGACTAGAGAAGAAACATGACTTCATTAATAAAAACTTAAAATAGAAGAGTGCTCAGGGCAATGGAGTGGCGAGAATGGCTCTCCCTGCCAACTATGCCTTTCTCATCAGTCTTTAGACAGATAATCACCTTCCAGCATCCTCTGCTTTGCCTGGAAAGAAATAGGTGAGAAGGGGCACACTCTTTGGATCTGATGTGTGGGAGGGTGATACTTTTAGCAGTGTGGGGATAAAGATAAAATGACCTCTAAAGGCAGTGGTGACAACCACAGCTCATGTGGGCGCAGGTAAAAACCCCATTTTTCATGGTAGCTTTCAAGAGCTGACCTTTAAAATCACCACATCTGGGGCGAATGTGTGATTTGATGCAGAACATTTTAGGGCATGCCGGGGATGAACGGCGGGGAATGTGCTCGTCCCTCTCTTCTCCTTCAAGGAGCTCAGAATGGCTCAGGTCATAAAAGCCAGTTCTTGGGCACTTCCAAACCAATAGCAATTGCTGAAGTAGGTCTTCTGTGCAAAGTAGATTAAGCACGTATATAAATGGAATGCTGATCCAGGCACCTGATATGAAAATGACGTGTGTGCCTCCTTACAGTGAAAGTCAGCCATTTTCAGGAAGCTAGTTATAGGACAAGTTCAGCAAAGGGTCATTTGGAAAAAGATGGAATTGCTTTCACAGGACAGCCAGCCCCTGTGAATTGCTTTGCTGGGAAGATGTTTCACTGAGGCTCAGGGCTACTTCTCTAGTCTAAGGAGTGATACTGCTGAATACAAAACCCAGCCTTCGATTTGAGAAATTCAAAATAACTGCAGGTCCAGAAGGAATAAAAAGAAGCCTATTTGTATTCATAATACCATTTTTAAAGAGCCAGGGGATTTTGTGGAGAAAACTGGGTGAATGTACATCTCACAGATGTATCTCCAAGAAAAATATAGCATCTGTGAGATCTTATGTGCCGTCATCTGCTACATGAAGATCTAGGTAGTGATGCTGATAGAAATTCCTCATAGCTAGAAAGACAACTGGTCAACAGACTCATGAAGAAATGCTTATTGTCTCTAATCATTAGAGCAGTGAAAATCAAAACCACCCTGAGATATCACCTAACCCATTGAGACTAGCCCATACCTGAAAGCCCCAAAGCTGCAGATGCTGGCGTGGACATGGTGAGGAGGGGACGCTCCTGCATTGTTGTTGGGACTGCAAACTAGTCAAACTAGTGCAGTCTCAAGGGAGGAGTCCTCAATTAAAAGTAGGCCTCCCATTTGATCTTGCAATCCATTCCTAGGTGTGTACCCAAAAGGGAAAAGTCATCCTACCATAAGGACATATGTACTTGAATGTTTACAGCAGCCCAATTTACAATTGCAAAGACATGAATGGATTAAAAAACTGTGCTATATGTATACCAAGTAATACTATTCAGCCAAAAAAGAGAGATTCTGTATCCTTTGTTATAACTTGGATGGTGTTGGAGAACATTCTCCTGAGTTTCACAAGAATGGAATAACAAGCATCACATGAACTCAGTACTAATTTGAAACTTGTAGATTAATAACCACGTGCTCACATAAGAGAAAGAATCAATTAAATCCGGCAAGGGGCGAGTGGAGGGGGACTGGCAGGTTCCTCCCCACAGGAAGGATGTGCAGGTGCACGGCACACTTCCTGGGGGAAGGACACCTCTGCAACTCAGAGTTTCCCTTACCGATGCACAGAGTGTAACCTGATTGTGCTCTCCTATTAGTCAGAAATAAAAAGCAAAAAGAAGCTCCTCGTAGCTGGGAATTCTGAGTGCCAGGGCTGTGAGTTGCTCCAGTGCTGGGGTCTGTCACAAACTCCTCTGCACCCTAACCAAGCACAGTTAGTGTTTCCCCAGCTGGTCTCCAGTTGGCTCCAACCTCACCAAGCAGTAAACGGACATTCCCCCTGACATTTCAGACAAGGATCCAGATGTCAGAATCAATGGGTTTTTCGAGTTGCTGTTTGTACTGAAGGAGGCCAGAAGCTGCTTAACTGCAAGACCCCTGTGCTTCGGTAGCAGACCCTGCCAGTCAGCCCCCATTCATGCTCCTGAAGCCTGCATTGTCTCAGGGCTGACCACGGAGAGGAGGAAGCTCACCCTTCCTCACCAGCTGGAGGGCCATTGGCTCTTTCGAGGGGAGTGCAGAAAGGGTCAAGGAACAGATCTATTTTTGAACCTATAAGTGGAAACAGATTTGATGACTATTGTAGAGGGGTTTTCATTTTTTGAAAGTCTGTAATACTGGAACATTGGCTGAGGTTAATAACTATTGATTTAGAAGGCCAGCCTTGACCCTACTGTTATGACCTGCTGGGAAACTCTTCTGGCTTAGCCATCTCCTCCGGCCCTTTCTCCCTTTGTCATTTGCTGAGCACTCACAGGCAGGGTGATAGAGACCAGACAGCAGCACCCGCACTCAGACCTGTCCTGATTTTAGGAAGCTGACAGTGTGGTGGTGGCAATAGATAGGAGACTGGGGCTTCCACTGTTAGTCTGTCAGTGCCTCACTGGGTTTGGGAGGAGAACCACCTGAACTGGAATCAGACAGAGGGACTGGGTGACGACAAGGTATTCCCGGTATGCAAAGGTGGGAAGTGTGCGTTGCAGACTGTGGGATTGCCGCTAGTTCCCTTGGGGCAGAGGATTGGGACAAGGACAACTGAGAGATGAGTCTGGAGCTGGCGGTGGCTGGAATACAGAGGGTCTTTTCTGCTACATGAGGACATTTGGACCCTTACTTTAGGGTTGTGGGGACAGTACAGGTTTGTGACTGAGCTCCCACGTGGCCACTGTGACCTGACACTAAGCCTTTAGAAGGGAGCGTCTTAGATGGATCTCGTCAGAGTTTAGGGGACCAGCTGCTTAGGTGGCACCGATGTTAAATGAATGTGGGACATTCCTGAGTGTCCATGAGTGGGAAGAAGAGAGATGGGGGATGTTTCTGTCTTCATTTTAGACACATCATTAAGTCCTGGTGTAGGAACTAGCAAGTGTTAAGTGGTGATAAGTCCAGTGGCCTGCTTTGTAGTTGAAAATACTCCCAGACAAGCTGAGAAAGGGGCAATGAAACTGAAATGGCCAGAGGGCACTTAAACAAAATCATCCATTTATTCTTGAAAGCAACCAAAAAGATATAGGGAGCAGTAGTTAAGAAACAGAAAAATTCCGACTCACGCAGAACTGCTGAAAATCGCCTATGTTGACGTATTCTTCAATACAAGCTGTTTTCTGCTGACACTTTTTTTTTTCTTCCTATGGATGTTCCTCTTAGATTTGAAGATGATCAATTTTCCACAAGGCTTGCCATGATTTTTCCTCAGAGCTTAGGTTTTTACATTTTAATTCATTCGACAGCTGTTCTTGACTTGGAACAAGGCCTGCTGTGTTCACAATTCAGGGCCACCGTTTTCTAGCTGACAAGCCTTACTCAAATACCAACTCCTCTCTTTTTCCTGCTTGGAGGAGAATCACTGGCAAAAAAACAGTCACTGCTGCTTCCAGGGAAGCCTGGGATCTGTCATTAACTTGCCTTTCCCTTCCAATGATGCTCATTTTGGGTTGTCTTCACCCACCTGTCCCCTCCTCACCCCACCTCAGAGTCTGAGACAATGAACTATGGTCATCTCTCCGGAAACTTCTCGTTCTGCAGTCCATCTAGGATCCCATTTCTCTTCCAAAGTCCAACTCAAGTTTCATATTCTTAGCATCCCCAGATTGATGAGCAAAGTTATCTGAGGTTGGGAAACTTCAGCTTGCTTGCTGGCTCTGCTGGCTGTTAGCTGTGCTTTAAAAGAAGAGCCAGGCCCTCTCAGTTTTATTGTTAACTTTTACTGTACTCTTCCCACCCAAATCGTCCCTTTCTTGAGCTACTTGTGTAATCTCAACTGGACTTTAGTAAAGTAAAATTAATAAGTACATGTTCTTAAAATGTGGTTTAAGTTGCAACCTGCTGAGAGCTGTGGTGGTTTTCATTCAGAGACTCAGAGAGGATATGATGCAATACGAGAACAGAGAAACAGGAGTAGCAACAATCCTCCATAACATTGGGACTAGTGGCATTTGGATTCTATATGGTGATGGTCCCCCCCTTCTGTGAATCCTGGAACAGTGATGGTCCCCACATCTGTGAATGCTGGAACAGTGACGGGTTCCACATCTGTGAATGCTGGAACAGTGATGGTCCCCACATATGTGAATGCTGGAACAGTGACGGTCCCCCACATATGTGAATGCTGGAACAGTGACGGTCCCCACATCTGTGAATGCTGGAACAGTGACAGTCCCCCACATCTGTGAATGCTGGAACAGTGACGGTCCCCCACATCTGCAAATGCTGGAACAGTGACAGTCCCCACATCTGTGAATGCTGGAATAGTGGCTTCCTTCTGCCCAGGAGAGGCTTTAAGATGTGGCATGAGTAGTTTGAGATTGCAGAGGACCATGTTGGCAAGAACTAGAACATTCCCTAATGTCTTCCAGCTCTAAGTTTCTGGCATCCTTTTAAATACTCTTACTTTACACAGAATTAGCCCAGGGCAAAATACTGAAGAATGCAAACCCCCTTTCTGTTATCTCTTGAAGCCCAGTTCTAGAAAAACTTTCCATCTAGGGACCTACGCTCTGCGCAATAAAGCGTGGAGGAAGTCGCTGACACCCTGTGTAACTTGGTCTTATGCTCGGCTCTTAGGGGCACTTTAAATAGTTAAAGAAACAACACAGTAATTGATGTCTAGTGGGAAGTTTCCTGCCCTATGATGTTTGAGCCAGCCATCAGGAAGGTGGGCATTTCAGGGCCGACGAGACAGTCTCCATGTTCACTTTGTTCTCTAGTGTTGATTTTTATTGCCTTCATATTTCTATTGCAAAGCTTCCTGCTTAGCTATCAAACCAGATTCTTAATTCAATCCTACTATCATTTGCAATGTAATCAAGATTAAAGAATCTTGGCTAAAGGTGAGACAAACCTTGTTGCTTGTAAACTGAAATTTTGTTGTAGCTGGAGGTGGGTGGTACAGAGGTGAGGGAGAGGGCACTTGGGGGGGGGTTACACCTTCTCAACGACTTTGCAAGTACATACGTGGATGTGCTCATTGTTTGAACTAAGATGGAAACATGTTAGCAAAACTCTGTGAGAAGATGGCTGTGAGTCACAGAGCCCCCTTTATGTGTTTTCATCTGCACTTACCAGAGGTGAAGACCCCTGTTGTTGGAACATTTTTGAGTGTCATTCTTCCTTTCTGGGATTTCTCCTTTTTTTGGGACAGCAGAACAGAGGCTTGTGGGACATGTGTCAGAGCAGGATGCTGGAGGTCTCAGCTCTGTGGGCATTGAGCCTTTATTTGCTAGGTCATGAAGAAGTATGGTGAGGAGGGTGTGGGAGACGGAACCCGGAAGGGCACTGGGGCAGCGTGGGCAGCCAGGGCCCTTGGGGAGTGCGGGGCAGCACCTGTTCATACCCATTCTGGAAGTGACTGACTTATAGCTCTGCACCCTTCAGTACAGTCACTGGTGAGGAGGGAATGCTGGACTGGAGGTGGAAAATTAAGCTTCATTCCTGCTCCCCCGTCATCAGTTGTGGGGCCTGGAGTAGTCACTTGGACTAGAGCCTCAGTGTTCCCATCTGTAAAATGGAAATAATGTTAACTGCTCGACTTACTTCACAGTTATGAAGATAACAGACATGAGAACACTTTGTTAAACCAAGAAGACTTCTGGCTAAGTTTCCTTCTTATCTTGGTCTTTTAGCATCATTGTTGAATTCTGGTGTTTAGTGATGATGTCAAGTATAGAAGCATGTAGAGTTACTCACTTCAACACCACATGTTCTATTTCAAGGTTGTTTGAGTTGTCGAGCCTGCCCTTTGTATGTTTTGCTTGTTACCCTCTTCTGTGAGGGTGTGGTTTGGAAGCTTTGTTAGAACTGTGTGCAAGGTGGGGATAAATGGGCTCAGACTGAGGGCCGGAGGGACTCTCCCCTGATTAGCAACTCTCCCCCGACAGGGACTCTCCCCCCAATTAGGGATTCTTCCCTTGATTAGTGATTCTCCCCCAATTAGGGATTCTTCCCCTGATTAGGGATTGTTCCTCTGTTTAAGGACTCTCCCTCTCATTAGGGATTCTCCTCCTGATTAGGGACTCTCCCCGTGGTTAGCGACTCTCCTCCTGATTAGGATTCTCCCCCTGATTAGGGACTCTCTCCCTGATTAAGGATTCTCCCTTTGATTAGGGACTCTCTGCTGATTAGGGACCCTCCCCCTGGTTAGTGACTCTCTCCTTGGTTCGGATTCTCCTGGTTAGCGACTCTCCTCCTGATTTGCGATTCTCTCCAATTAGAGTCCTCCCTTAAGTTCACCAAGTTTAGCATACAACTTTTTGTTGTGTCTGGCACATCTTATCAGGCTCTTTCAAGCTCTGTTTGATAACTTCTTGTTTCCTGCTTGTGTGCTGGATACATAGATAATGGAATTCCAGACATGGGGAGATGTATGTGATTATTTAAAAATATATGCTACCCATCTGCAAAACCAAGCTTTTAGGGAAGGTGATAGAGAAAATACAGTGCTCACGCACTCCTTTACTTGGGCACTTACGACATGATGTGAGTAAGCCAATTTCCTGGAGAAAGGGAATGAAGCAGGAAACTTGGGCTTCCTCCTAGAAGTTTGTATGTACAATTTTAAGCTAATTTATGGAATATAGAATGACTCTCCAGAAGAAGCTATGTAATCATTTCAAGGAATACAAGGAAGGTTTTAGAAGAGGGAGACAAAAGAACCCTTTAAGAGGGAAATTTGAACAGCAAATTTCTTTCCCATGAAGGATTCCTTGACCAAGTCATACATCTTTTTAATTGGAGACTGTGAGCTTAGCAAGAGCTTCAGGTACCTAAGACCAAACATAAGACGGGGGCTGCATGGAGTGCTTTGAAATCACCATTATTTATTTTATGGATGCGACTGGGGTCTGCGGCTTGGTTCCCTCAAGTTGTTCCTGCGGCCCTTTGGGTCAGGCCCCTAGTGCTGCAGAATAGTGCACTACCAGGAGCCGCCTAAAGATGGCAGCATTGGGCGCCCTATCTCATTTTTCAAGCGCGCTTCAGGTTCACAGCCAGCTTGGATTTCAGATTGTCACTCACATTTTCTTCGGCTTAATGACTGTAAATATGTAAATGACTCTGTTTTTCTTGTGTGGAAAAGGTCTGATCTATCATTCCTGTTTTGTTTTTTAGCTAATGATTGTATGTAATTATATTCAAATAAAATATTTATAAATCATTACGTATTATTAATGGTATATAAAATTTGGAATTCAGGAAACATCAGCTTTGATGAAAGATACCCTTCAGTTGGGGGAGGCGTTATTATTATTATTTGTTTCTGTTTAAAAGACATTGGTGGCCAAGAATCTATAATTCTCTTTTGCAGGAATTCTTACAAGGCTCAGGGGATTTTTTTTTTTTTTTTCACATCGGTATCTTACTTTTACTCGGATCGATCAGTAAACCTCTTTACAAAGCCCAAAGTCCGGGCCCAGCCCACAGTCCCGCGCCCTCGCCCGCCGGTGGAGGTGGGGTCTGCCGGATTTTATTTTTTATTTTTTAATTTTTTTAATAGGTAGAATATTTCTTATATTTCTGGGGAATATAGTATAGATCCAAATCGGGAGAGTTCTCTGAGGAAAAACAATTATATTTTCTTAAATTTTCATGAAGCAATTAATTATGCTTGAATTCCAAAGGGCCTTTAAGGGGTCATCCGGTTCAGCTTGAAGCAGGCTTGGCATTTAAAACCAGACAGTGGATATGTGCCATTGACCCCTCCCCTTGATTGGTCATTGTGCTCTGCGAATTTTAAGGTCTTCATCAGTATTGAAAATAGAAAGAGAAAAATTACCCTGAGCAGGTTAAGTCTGTAATCTGAATTTTGCCAGCGCCTGAGTTTGGGTGCAGTTCACCATTTTCCCTTCTCTGTTAGTCACACGTGGAGTAGCAAATGGAAAACTGTCTCAAAGCAAAGGTCAACTTCTGGGAGGAGAGTGGCCTGGAAAAGCAGCATCTAGGGCAGGCGTCCTAAACTGCGGCCTGCGGGCCACATGAAACTGTGCAAATTGTATTTGTTCCCGTTTTGTTTTTTACTTCAAAATAAGATACGTGCAGTTTGCATAGGAATTTGTTCATAGTTTTTTTTTAAACTATAGTCTGGCCCTCCAACAGTCTGAGGGACAGTGAATTGGCCCCCTGTTTAAAAAGTTTGAGGACGCCTGATCTAGGGGCCTTGGTTGAGGACAGGGGAAAGCTGAAGGAAACCTAGAGCAGGAGTGAGCAGACGGCCCGTCCAAGGCCAGAGTTTCGGGAAGGACTCCCAGGGGAGGGCTGGGCCAGGCAGCACTCTGAGCACTGTACCTCTTTTCTCTGAGGTTGCCCTGCTCTTGGAAACTCCTTCACCCGAGACACACTGGCTGAGAGATGTAGCTTTGAATCTTTGGCTGAATTGATGCAGACCTTTTAATTCCTGCCTTAAAATAGGATGGGATGGCAAATGTATGGGAATACTGTGTGTATGGAGCACGAGATTTCCTCAGAGGCGCTCTCAGCCTGTTTTGATTTGGATCCTAACTGTGACCGTACATTATGTACACACTGATGCAGCATAAATTAAAAATACACTTAGTAGGCTGACCTACATGCTCCTGGCTGGCTGCAAATGTGGATTTTGGATGCTTTTGAGCACGACAGCACATTTTTTTCATGAGCTTCTCTGTATTCAATGTTAAGGCTCTAAGGATTTCACGTCAGGTACAATGAATGCAATATCCATTAGGGAAACCAGCCAGAGGCACCCTGACAAGATGCCGTGAGATTCTAGGTTGTTGTTTTTTTTTTCCATTTTTGACTTTTATTTCCCCATTATTGGGTTGTAAAGTAAAATCATTCACCTATTAATTTTTTATATGGAAACTTTAAAGTGTGACAGATGTTGATATCGAGCTCTTCAGAATCCTAGGCTCTAGATCTCTCAAATGTCGCTGTCTATACTGGTTCTGGGTAAATCTCTTCATCTTCCTCAACTTGACATTTCCTCCCCGTAAAACAGGAGAGTGAACTCACAGGTCACTTCCAAACCTTTTATTCTGTGACCACATATTACTTCTCTTCATGGTGCTTGGGATTATGAAAATATTCCAGAGGACAGACTTGAGGGTTGTATTTTAACTTTTCAACATAGGAGGGCTTGTCTAGAAAGTATCCAGCCGTGCATGTCCCACTTCTCCTGGTACACAGCTGGATTCTTTCTGGATAGCCCTTCTACATTCACATCTCTTGTTTCTGCTCATGGGGCCTCTGTGATATTGACTTCTCCCACCCTCCTGCCATCACAGGCCACAATCATATCCTCATTCACGCACCGCTCCTGTCTCTGCTGCCTCTGCCTCCCGGCAGGTCTCTCTGCCTCAGCTCTTATTCTCTGGAGTGTGATCCTGCACTGCCACGATCTTTTGAAAGCTACATCAGAACATGTATTTTTCCTGCCTAAAACCTTCCAGTGACTTCTCATTGCTCTAGAAAATGCAAATCTATTTGTGCCCCAGGACCTTTGCACTTGCTATTCCTTCTGCAGTAAGCACTTCCCTCCCCAAATCATTGCACATCTGCCTTTTTTATGTCTCATTGAGCACCTGTTACAGCTGAACTATCACCCTGTCATAGAGGCCTTTCCTGGCGACTCTATGTAAAATAGTTAAAACCCCTGCTTAATATCTGACACCTTACATGGCTATATTATCTGCAGAACATCTTCCACCTGAAATTACCCTGTCTGCTGATTTTTACTGTTGTTCTTGCCTGTGTCATCCCAGCCCCATATTCATGGGATCACAGCATTCACTGCCTCTCTGTGGGTCCTTTCCTGTCCGGAGCAGAGTCTGTCCTGTAACAGGTGCTCAAGCTGTGTTGGTGCAATAGATGAATGAGTGACTCGATGGGTGTCACAGGCAGGAAACTACAGCCTGGAGAAGCTGTAGTCATGTAGCTAAAAAGCCAAGCCCAGACGAGGACTCAGGCTCCTTCTATGTTCCCCTGCTCCGGGTGGTGCTGGCATGCACAGCCCTCACTTCATCCACCACATATGCACTGAGCTCTTACTGTGCTTTAGATGCTGTTCTAGATCTGTGGTTCTCAGCCAGGGGTGATGTTCCTCTGGGGACATTTGCCAGTGTCTGGAGACATTTTCGCCTGTTACTATAGGTGTGGGAGATGCTAGTGGCACTAGAGCTAGAGGCCAGAGATGCTGCTGAGCAGCCCATGGTGTTCAGGACGGCCTCCCACAGCAAGGACCGATGTCACCGGTGCTGGGGGGTGGCACAGCCTGGTCTGGGTGAACAGAGACAGACGTGCTGTGACGGAGTTTATAGTCTAACATGGGGAGGCAGGTGGTGAACAGTATATGTCACACATGGAGAAATTCCAGGCTGTGTCATCAAGTGCTGTGACAGAAAGAAAGCAAAGGTAGAACCGAGTGAGGAGGAGAGAGGGCAGCGCCGGGGCGTGAGGGGCAGGGAGGGCTGTCATCTGGCTGCTTTGGAAGCTGAATCAGGAAAGGAAATTTTGCCTCTGAGGGTTAAGCTCCATAACCTGAAAATGTACAGTCCTTTAAGTCTAACCCCAGGCTGCCGAGCATTGGACCCCTCAATTTAGAAATATCCTCATGGTAAAAATAAAAATTATATATATATATCTCCCTCCCGAAGCAAGGGACATCGTAACCTTCAAATAAAAATAAAACAAACTGCCATGGGCTAGAAATAATGATTATTTTCTGCCCCTTTTCAGGAGTGCTGAAATTTTCCTCTTTCTCAACCCTCCAGCCCTTGATCATCACTAATGCAGGGCAATGTTAATTTGATGCAATTCCTGTTGCTTATTGTCAGCCTCTCACTTTTCTCTCAGAGCAAAAATAGCGTGACTTCAGCCTCTCCCAGTATCATCAGGAGTTTTTTCTTTGGTCATGCAGATATTTCTCTGTCTAGGACCATTTCTTAAACCCAACAGAAACAAATGTAGATGTTAATCTCCGGAGGAGGGGGTGGGAGCTGATGCTAATAGTCAGGCCAATGAGGTGGCTTTTTATATTTGTGTATATATGTCTCTGCACACACACACACGGTCTCCAACTTCATGAAGGATCAGTGTATGGTTTCTCAACTTCAGGATGGTGTGAAAGTGATGTACATTCAACAGAAATCATTCTTTGAATTTTTAATTTTGGTCTTTCAAACACTTTTTTATAAGGTTGGCTTTGTGTTAGGTAATTTTGTGTAGCCCTAGGCTACAATGTCAATGTTCTGAGCATGTTTAAGGTAAGCTAGCTAAGCTATCATGTTTGGGTTAGGTATATTAAATATACCTTCAACTTGGGATATTTTTTTCAACTTGCTGAGTTTATAGAGTTGTAACATTATTGTGTATCAAGGAGGAACTCTGTGTGTAAGTACACACAGATACATATATAAATCTATGCATTCATATACATACCTTTAAGATTTCACTAAAAATTATATTAAAATTATAGTTTTAGGTTGGGCATGGTGGCTCACACCTGTAATCCTAGCACTGGAAAGCTGAAGTGGGAGGATCCTTTGAGTTCAGGAGTTTGAGACCAACCTGAGCAAGAGTAAAACCCTATCTGTGTTAAAATAGAAAAATTAAATTAACTGGGCGTTGTGGCAGCCAATGCAGGAGGATTGCTTGAGCCCAGGAATTTGAGGTTGCTGTCAACTAGGCTGATGTCATGGCCCTGTAGCCTGGGTAACAGAATGAGACTCTATCTCAAAAAAAAAAAAAAATGTGGTTTTAGTTATTTGATAGGCATATCCAGATACTGGCTATCTTGACCTCTCTCTTATTTCTTTACTACAATTCTTTACCAAGCATTGGGACCCAGTAGGAACTCAAACAAATGTTTATTGAATGAATAAATCAAGTGCAAAAATCTTGTTGGGACTATTGGATTCCAACTTGTTTTTCCACGTTTGTATGAACTTATGTCATTACAACACAGTTTGGTAAATACATAGAATATTTTTATGGTGTTATCATTTTGATATATTCATTCATTTCAAAATCTATGTTTTTTATTTTTAAAGTTATTGCAGGGGATATAATTTGACCCAGAGGGTTTCTGAATCCAGGAGGCACAGGACTCTTTGTAGTTAATACTTTTCCAGATACCCTAAACATTGGGAGGGAATAGTAAGCAAGAAAACAGGTTTCAGTAAATGTCTTGATTTAAATGTATTTAAATTGATGATGCTGAGGAAATTACGAACAGTGAACCATTTTATTTGGGGGCTATTTTATTTTATTGAAGAGCTTGTTGACTAGTTCACTGGATTTCTTTTCTTTTTTTTCATTCATTCATTCTTTTTTTTTTTTTTTTTTTTTTTTTTTTAGTGCTATTTCTTCACAATCGAGTTTGGCCTTTGCAAACAAGAAGGACAACTGCGGGCATACGGAGCAGGGCTGCTCTCCTCCATTGGGGAATTACAGGTGTGAAGCTGTGAATGGTACATCCGTCCCATGCAAACTGGTTCAAGGTCATGGAAAATATTGATTTGTCTGTGCATTTCTACTCACAGACAGATACCCCATAAATATGTAATGCAGAGGACTCAGTACCTTAGATGTGGGTCCTGACCTAACTTTTTGTACTTTATGAAAATGGGTCAGGCCTTTCTGGGTTCGTGGTGTGACTCCTGGGTGAGTAGCCGCATGCACAGGTCGACAGGAATGGCAAAGGTATGCTCAATGCTGGTGACAATGGTTGGCATGAACTCAGTGCTGAAAGTGGCAATGGACTGGGCACAGTCTGACTGACTGAAGTTCACTCCTGAGTGCGGTTTGGCTGCTCTGACTCTGTCACCTCCCAGGCTCCCTTTTTCCGCCCCAACATGTACTTCTTCAAGAGGAGTTTGAGGTTACTTCAGCTTCTTCAAAATTAATGCATATTAAAACACTTGTAGGCATATAGTATAAAGAAACAAACAAAATAAATCTATTGTCAGAGAGGAATCTAATGCATGAAATCATGCCTAGGAAATTCTATTCTTTTTTTTTTTTTTTTTTTTTTTGCCTTAAAATGCAGTAAAACAATCATTTATTCAGGAGTTTTGAGACCTGGAACATTCTGACACTTTAAGTATTCTGGTTATTTAAGAATTGCTATTTATACCGCCAGGTAAAAGCAAGTTTTGGTGAATTTAGAATGTGATATGATGTATAATCTGGAAAGGTTACTAAAAGTAATTTAATCTTTCTTTGGTTATTCACACTAAGATCAGGATTGTGGATTATACCAGAGTTTTTATTTTGAGCATTGATTACCCTTCTATGTGCAATAATATAATTGGGAATATATCTCCAATGTGATTGGAGATTTTTGGTTGTTTATTATATTGAAAGATGCAATTTCACTATAGTTTTATTGAGTCTGCTAATTTTATGACTCCATTCATTCATTCATTCCTCAAACATTTGATGGGGCGCCTACAAGGTGCTATGGACCGTGCAAGGCCCTGGGGTTAAAGAGACAAGTGATAATGATAAAGCATAAGAAGAAAATAGCATCAGCCACCCAAAGTAGCGCGTTTAAATAGACCTCAGTATTTCTGGTGTTCCTGCTTCATCCTCATAACAACTCCATGTGACAAGTGATATTATTGCAAATGAGACACAAAGACAGTAAGGAAATTGTGTAAGATCACGTAGCTGGTAAGCGATGGAGCTGGGGCCAATCCAGGCAGGCCAGGCTCCAGGATCCGAGTGCTTACACAAAGGGCTTTGCTGTCTGGGGTCCCTGCTATCAAAGAGTTCGCAGTGCATTCTACAGCAAGAGATGGACAACCATACAGATAGCACGTCGTGTAAGGGGTGACCAGTATGCCTGCCTGGCGCTCCTGAGACCATGCCCGACAAACCCTCATGACAGGGCCCTATTGCCCAAGCTGACTCTCGGAGGGGAGAGGCCGAGTAGGAAAAGGGCGGGGTGCGCAGGCCAGTCAGTGGCCAGCAGCGTGTGTAGCACGAGGACTCCTGTGAAAGTCCAGCCTGTTCAGGGAACTGTCTAAGGCAGTGACTTTCAATCAGTGTGCCATGAGAGGCTCTTAGGTGTTCCATGAAAGTTTTTAAATATCATTAATTAAATTATTTTCAAAAGAAGTTCAAAGCACAGTACATATGTTCTTTTTTTTACTCTTTTTTTTTTTTGATCAACATAATTTAAGTGTGCTACAGAAGTTTACCTACAGGTTCAAGTGTGCCCTGAGATAAAAAAAGGTTGAAAATCACTGGTCTAAGGCTTAGCATGGCTGGAATAGACAGTAATGTTCAAACTAATAAAAACCTGACGTAATGTGGTCAATTTTTTTTTTTATTTGCTAAATTCTCAACAAAAAAACCACTGAGGGGTTATTGTGAGTGCAGTGGGGCTTTGGTCACCACAATAGCTTAATGTCATTTCCCCTAAGACCAGGTCCTCTACAAAATGCTTCTCAATTTCCCTGAAAAGAGAGGCAGAAAACGATGTGGCTCTTGAGCTCCATCTATTTACATTCTCCTCAGACAGTTTATGAATTACATCAGTAACAAAAACAAATCTCTCTCATAGCCCCGACTTTTGATGGGGTCTTCTGGTCTGGTTAATGAGGCGTGTGTAGACAGCACTGGGGCGAATCTGTTTTTTCTGTTCTTATTGGTGTGGACAGAATTGTCTGGAAATGGAAATCAGCCAGAAATCTGTACCCTGAAGGGCAGTGTCCGCCATGCACCTTCCGGTTCTGGCCCATCACCTCTGGTCATTAGCATTCTCTCACTCTCAAATTTCAACACCCCAACATCTCTATGATTGCTATGTTGGACCATTTTTACAATTCAGGAATTCTTCCTATGAGAAATACCTTCTGATTGCTCACAAAGAGGACGTGACATGAGATGCCTTCCTTAGAGCCCCTCCCCCTACCATTTCCCTGCCTGGCTTGTGAAGGTGCCTGGTACCTTGAGGCCCTGCTGAATTAATGGATGCTGGTCCTAGACCAATATAGGAGTAACTTTACCAAAAGCATTGTCATAATTCCTGTGTAAACATGCTCACAGTTTTGAATGCAGTTACCTTTTGCAGTAAAATATTTTGTGCTATTCCAACTGCACCCTAAACATAAGCCCCAGCTGAGTTGCTGGAGGCTTTGGTATAGATTTTTTCCTAAGTATCCACAATTCTCTTCTTCTTCTTCTTCTCCTTCTCCTTCTCCTTCTCCTTCTCCTTCTTCTTCTTTTAGATACAGTCTCATGGTTGCCCAGTCTAGAGTGCCATGGCAGCAGCCTAGCTCACAACAACATCAAACTCTTGGAATCAAGGAATCCTCTTGCCTCAGCCTCCTAAGTAGCTGGGACTACAGGCACCCGCCACAATTCCCAGCTAGTTTTTCTATTTTTAATAGAGACCGGGTCTCACTCTTGCTCAGGCTGGTCTTGAACTCTCGGTGCTGGGAGTGCTGGGATTACAGGGGTTACCTTTTCCTGTTAAGCAGAACATATCCTAATTTTTTTTTTCTTTGAAGACAAAACAAACATGGAAAAGCATGTGAAAGCTAACATAAATTTGAAAACTTTTCTTCACTGGAGTAATGGTGACTCTGTGTCTGAGTGGGGCTTTTCCCCATCTCCCATCACTGTGGGGAGCAATGAATAATGCGTTAGGTCATCTGGAACACCGACTTTTAAAAAATGTTGATAAAAGGATACTTGATGGCCATTTACCCACAGTCCAACTTGCATCTGTCCTGTCACACACTTTCTTTCTATCCTAGCCTTTATCTAACTCTATGCCTATTGTTTTTTCATTTATTATTTGCTACTTATTTGTCGCGGACCGCTAGTCGATGGGCCTCAGTCTGAGGGTGCTCAGGGCGAACGGCACAGGTTGATTGAAAGGTCGACGCAGGATGAATTGACAGACTGCTACACAAAGCAGCTGCACTTTATTGATTTTTAAGTCTGGTATTTATACATTTTCTTTCCAGGGTTAAAACAATGTAATCATTACTTTGCTTATGTTTGTAAATTATCTTTGTGTCTCCAATTATCTTTGTGTCTCCATATGTGGTTTATCATGCACTATATGTTTTCAAGGTTTTTCTTTTTGGAGGGAGGTGGTTTATTTTTTCAAGGTTTTTGTTCTAGGGAAGTGGTTTCATTAGTAACACCTGGTTGCTTCCCCTTATCTAGGAATGTCAAGATTTGTGACTTCTCTTAGTTCTATAATTGGTCTCAGTTTCTTATGATCTCTTTTAAGAACAGCTGAACATATTCTTTTATGTATAATGCTTGACTACTTCTATATATTTTTACTTTAATTAGTAACTATATTTTGATTCATAGTTAATTGTTTGTTAAACATTAAACTACTTTATTGATTTGTGTTACATATGAAAATTAGTGAAGTAAGATGTTTTTCTAAGTAAAGTTTTACTAATTAGTGAAGTTAGATGTTTTTCTAAGTAAAGTTTTACTGTAGGAGGTGATAGTGTTGGAACATCTTGTTTGCCGTGCCTGCATTGTCTCAAGTCACTGACATTTATGGTAGGGACGTGCTGTTGTGCAGGCTCTCTTGGAGCCACTGAGTTCAGCACAGCTATACTTGCTGTGTTTAATTGTGGATCAGTAAGTCACTGTGTTTATTCTTAGTTTCTCAAGACAATCAGGCAATAATCAGGCATCCAACTGAACAGACAGGTTTCAGAGCAAAGGTTTTTTAGGCTTTTATGCCGCACCTCGTGAGTCATTACGTTCAAACAAAGGCATGCTAGGCAACTTATGCGCTGCTGTCGCAAACCAGGGGGGCTGGGGGTTTCGCTCCGGGGAGCACATACCACCTACTCACGCATTTTACCCTGGCTAGATGCCGGGGGTGCGGCACTTATTCATTCATTATATTCAACAAATACAAAATCAGTGGTCCAAGATATCAAGGAACTTAGAGTCTAATAAGGAAGTTTTAAGAAAAGGATTGATATATATCTTTCTTGAACTCTCTTAAAGAAGGGACAGTGAAGTTTGTTCATGTCAGGTGGCAAGGAAATGATTGCTAATTAGTGAATTGGCTGAGTGTTATCTCAAAAAGTTAACCCATCTTTAAAGGGTTCTATTTTTCTATTTTTTTCCCCATGGGCAAAAGTCCTGTCTTCAAGGGCATCCAACCTTCTTATCTATGGTGTTGGATATCACAGAAAGTATCCACGGACCTTTTTATTTGCTAATCAACCTTTCTTAGTGTCTGTGCATTTCCAGTGAGGCTCAAGACAAGTCTTCATTCTTCCAATATGGCAGAAAAGAAAAAAGGTTGGATACCCATGATAGGTCTTTATTAACTTCAGACCAGAGATCAGATTTTTTTGGTAAATAATTTAGCTTTAGCACCTACCTCATGGAGTATTAAATAAATACATGTGTTTTGCTTTTTAAGCTTTGATAAAGCTGATGGTTTAACAAATTACTATGATTATTTTGGCTTTCTTTTTAGGGTATCTCTGCATAGTGAATTTATTGTATTGCCTCCATGTAGCTATTAATCAGCATTCCTGAACACAGGTTTATATTTATTACAAGCATTGGTATTTACTACCGCTGCAACAACTCTGGGAGGTGCTCAGAATTTCTGCCAGGATGTGAAGAGGCTCGAGGAGCTTGCAGGTTCTCTGAGGTCATCTGGTTGGTCAGTGGTGTGACTAGAGTTAGGACTCAGTGCTGCAAGCTCTCCTACCTTCACCGGTACAGATGGCTCCCGCTGCCCTTCCTCCTCCCCTTTCTTCTCATGAATCTAGTGCGATTAGTAATGACGGAACAAACACTGGACAGTGGGAGCTGGAAACCATGTCTATGGCTTTTCACAAAAGGATTTGAAGACAGAGGTCATTCCCTTGCCCCTGTAGTTTATTCAAACCGCTGAAACCTTCAACATCTCTAGTTAAAAAAAATGAATAATGCATCAATGCCCAATTTGGCAATAGGAATGTCGATGTCATGTTGTGCTTGGTTGCAGGCTAAGCATTTGAGGGTGGCTCCAGAAACTTTACATACATACCCACGTAATGTGCCTATTCACGTGTAAATGTAAATATTTATTGTTGTTGTGATGTGGGAAAAGTGATAGTGGTGTGAGTGCAGGAGAGTTTACAATTTTTTATTCAGACTCTAGGGCCCAAACTACTCATAAACTTGACTTCACACTTGAGTTTTTTCCCAACTTTAACCAGTCCTAATATAGACAGTGAGGATCACAGGGTTTACGTTTAGAATAGTTGAGATAATAACTCTGTGTCACTGCAAAAGCAGGTGTCTGGCAGGAAGGAAGAATTTAAACTGATGAACCTTGGGCAGGCACTGTTGGAGTCCAGGACCAGGAAGCCTCATAACGAGGGCCACGTTTCTTTCTTTGTGGTTCCAGACCCCTGAGAGAGAGAGGGGTGCCACCAATGGCCAAGGTGTGGCTAAATGGATATGTGCACAAACTGTCCCCTCTGGCCTGAGCTTATTTACAAAGGTGACTGATAGACTGAGCACATCCTCTGTCAGGCACTTTGCCTGCAGTGTCTCATTTAATTCTGGCCATGACCCCAGGATATAGATACTATTAATATTCCTGTTTTCCAGATGAATACTGGAATATGCTTCCAGAGGTGAAGTAGCTTGCCCAGGTCATGTAGTTGGATAGAGATAGAGCCAAATTTGAATGTTAATTCTTTATCTTAATGACCTATAGTCTTAATTACTTTATAATATTATATACTAACAATTGGGTTCTGGAAAATTCATGTTTTTAATTAAAAATTAAAAAAAAACTTTTCAGAATGTTAGAGGGTATACTTGTTTTGTTTACATACTTTGTTTTTGTACAGATTGAGTCAAAGTTATACATGTAAGTGTGCCCTTCACCCACATAGTGGGCACTGTACCCAAGAGGTGTGAACTTACCCTCCCCGGCTGGATTTTCTTTCTTTTTTTTTTTTTTATTAAATCATAACTGTATACATTGATATGATCATGGGGCATCATACACTCGCTTCATAGACCATTTGACACATTTTTATCACAATGGTTAACATAGCCTTTCCGGCGTTATCTCAGTTACTGTGCCAAAACATTTACATTCTACATTTACCAAGTTTCGCAAATACCCCTGTAAGATGCACCACAGTTGTGATACCACCGATCCCCCTCCCTCTACCCACCCCCCTTCCCTTTCCCACTTCCCCCTATTGTTAGGTTGTAATTGGGTTATAGCTTCATGTGAGAGCCCCAAATTAGTTTCATAGTAGGGCTGAGTACATTGGGTACTTTTTCTTCCATTCTTGAGATACTTTACTAAGAAGGATATGTTCCAGCTCCATCCATGTAAACATAAAAGAGGTAAAGTCTCCATCTTTCTTTAAGGCTGCATAGTATTCCATGGTGTACATATACCACAATTTATTAATCCATTCGTGGATCGATGGGCACTTGGGCTTTTTCCATGACTTAGCAATTATGAATTGGGCTGCAATAAACATTCTGGTATAAATATCTTTGTTATGTTGTGATTTTTGGTCTACTGGGACTTGATCAAACTAAAAAGCTTCTGCACAGCTAAGAACACTGTAAGTAAAGCAAACAAACAGCCCTCAGAATGGGAAAAGATATTTGCAGGGTATATCTCTGACAAAGGTTTAATAACCAGAATCCACAGAGAACTCAAACACATCAGCAAGAAAAAAACAAGGGATCCCATCGCAGGCTGGGCTAGGGATTTGAAGAGAAACTTCTCTGAAGAAGACAGGCGCACGGCCTTCAGACATATGAAAAAATGCTCATCATCTTTAATCATCAGAGAAATGCAAATCAAAACTACTTTGAGATATCATCTAACTTCACTGAGACTAGCCTATATCACAAAATCTCAAGATCAGAGATGTTGGCGTGGATGCGGAGAAAAGGGAACACTTCTGCACTGCTTGTGGGAATGCTAATTAATACATTCCTTTTGGAAAAATATATGGAGAACACTCAGAGATCTAAAAATAGATCTGCCATTCAATCCTGTAATCCTGGCTGGATTTTCATTGAGATTTTATGTCCACATGCATACTTAAGTGTTGATCCATTACTTTCAATTTGGTATTTCTTTCTCCATTCTTTTTTTTTTTTTAAACTTTTTTTTTTTATTAAATCATACCTGTATACATTGATATGATCATGGGGCATCATACACTCGCTTCACAAACCATTCTTGTGATGTTTAACTTAGAAGAATGGATTCTAATTCCCTCCAGATTTGTCCAAAAAGATACCAGATCACCATTTTTTCACTTTTTTGTTACGGCTGAGTAGTACCCATAGTATGCATGTACTGTATTTTATTAATCCATTCATATATTGGTGGGCATTTAGGTTGTGATTGTGATTATTATAATCACATCTTTGGGATTATAAATTATACTGCTGTAAACATTTGTGTGCAGGTGTCCTTTAAATAAAAATGACCTTTTTTTCTTTGGATCTATAACTAGCAGTGAGATGCTGGATCCAATGGTAGGTCTACTTTAAGTTATTTGAGGTGTCTGCATACGATTTTCCACAGAGGTCATACTTGGCAGTCCCACCAACAGTATATAAGGGGTCCTGGAAATTCTTGATGTTGAAAAGAGATTTTTATATTCGAAAAGCCATAATGGAGGCTGGTGTGGTGGTTCATCCCAGCACTCTGGGATGCAGAAGCAGATGGATCACTTGAGCTCAGGTGTTTGAGACCAGCCTGAGCAAGAGAGATATCCCGTCTCTACTAAAAATAGAAAAACTATCTAGGCCTTGTGGTAGGCACTTGTAGTCCTGGCTGCTTTGGAGGCTGAGTCAAGGGGATTGCCTGAGCCCCCGAGATTGAGGTTGCTATGAGCTATGGATGCCACAGCACTCTATCCAGGGTAACCGAGTAAGACTGTGTCAAAAAAAAAAAAAAAAGGAAACCAGGAAAGAAAAAAGAAGCTAAAGTGGAAAATAAGTCTAAACTTGTACACTAAAGCCAGTTAATTGATAGTAGGGACCCATGTGGATAAGGCCATCCCCAGGCCTGGGGCAACCTGCTATGGCCAGTTTATAATGGCTGGAGTGTAGAGAGGTAATGTTGGTTTGAGTGCTGTATATTTGCAGACTCTGTTAAAATTATATTGCAAGAAGAGCTTTAGAATTTATGTAGGTCAGCCTTTACAGTCCATCAAAGAGGACACTGCAGCCGCCATGGGCAGCTCCACTCACTTGGTGTCCTGTCCGGACGCAGGCACAGCTGCACTTAGAACTCAGGGCTGCTGGTCTTGGTCCTGTGCCTTGTTGTTAGCGCTGTGGATAAACCCAAAATAGCCCTTTTTGAGAGTGTCCAGATGAGAGAAGGTGGCTCTCATGTGCTCCTGCACTTTTAAAGTGACTGTCAGCCAGACTCTGCCATCCTTATAAAGCTTCTCTCCGCAGGAAGTTGGATTAATTTTTGCAGACTTGAGGATATACAAGTGTTAACACTTCAGGAAGGAATCACCACAGATTTTCCTGGGGACATCAAAAAGTCTGGCTCAGTGTTTACAGAGAATTCACTCTGGACACAGGGATGGGGCACAATAGCCAGCTGCTCCCAGGAACTGAGGCAGCTTACGGAAGGACAAGGACTGGACTTGAGAAGCCAATGCCGTAGGGCTTTTCCTCTGGGCAGTGGGCTTCAGAGTCGAGGGAGGCGTGCTGCTATTTTATGCTCCTTGGGCCACACTATAGCATTCAGGGACAGAAAGCCTCCTGGGATGCATAGAAGCTCTGGGCAGTCATCCGAAAGGCCCTGTCAGGTAAATGAGACTGTTGACAGGTGTGATTACCACCTCATCTGATGGTCTCCTGTACTGGCTGCTCCTTCAATTCCAGGCTCTGGTCGTTCCACTGCTGATCTGTGAGTATGATTATTACCCCCAGATTCACTGACAGCCAAGGAGCAACACTGGTTCCATATTTCATTGGAGGAGTGGTCCCCAGCAGGTAACCAGCATGTGACACACACCACAGGCTCCTGAGGACAGATGTGGGCTTTGTTTTTTTTTTTCTGCAAAAAAAAAAAAAAAGACTGGGCAGGTTTTGAACCCACCACCTCTGGTATATGGGGCCAGCACCCTACTCCTTGAGCCATAGGCCCAGCCCGGGACAGTTTGTGTTTTTGAGAGCTTAAGATAATTAACCTCTAGTTTTTCCTTTAAACACTGCTTTGGGCAGCTGTGATCTTCATTGCCTAATGGTCTTTGCCTCAAATTTTGTTCTGTGACTCCACTGATTTTTCCTGAAGCCTGGGGCAGAGCGCCCTGCCCTCTGGCCCTTTCTTGATCTACTTTCATTCCCTCTACCTGTCAAAATGACTGAATGTCTGACTACCAGTGGAATTGGCAGATGATGAGTTTCTCTAACTCACACGGATTTCAGTTTCTGTTGCTGCCTACACACAGCTGGAGGCCTCTTTTCACGTGGTGACTACGGAGGCTCAGGATGTCCCGTAGAAGCACTGAAGCCCCAAGCAGATGAGTTTCACTTCCTTCTAAAATGTGCTTGTCTTAGCTTGACTCAGTGAAAAGTCTGTGTTTTAAGATGTCCCAAGGGAGCCATGGCTTAAGTGTTCTGCTGCCACTGTACCCATGCCTCTGAAAGCAGAGATGAGAGAGAAGAAAGACTGAGCGCCCTAACCAGCCGCTGCGCCTTCCATGTACTGATGGGTGGAAAGACAAGCCACAATGCGGCTGTTCAGCCAAGCAGAGGGCCGGGCTGCAGAGAAGGCAGCTCCTCTCCCAAAACCACACCAGCAATGGCAAGCCAATTCTTTGCAGAAAAGCAACAGCTCTCCTAAAATGACTTTCTGTTTTGTGAATTTGTTTTTAAAATATGGACAGAGTTCTTGGTCATAGGCAACCACAGTCCCGTGATGTTCATTGCACTGCCTTGAATTCAGCATAAATGCCTTTGCAGGTGCAGTAACCTTCTGCTTATAATGGAGTTGCTCTGTGTGCCAAGAGAATGAGTTCGCTCTGAGCAGCCCTCTGCATTCTGTGATTCATGTAGGCATTGATCTGGACAGAGGAACTCTGCAAGAAAGCCAATCGCACTGCCCTTTCTCTGAGGTGTCAGTCTTTTGGTTCACCGTTGTGTTTTCAAACTTAGGGAGCCACAGATGACTTCTTGGAGGGCTGTAAATCATTCCATACATTTTACATTTGTTGGAGGAGTAAACCAAGAGTATTGAACAGGAAAAGGTTTTCAAAATTTCTCCAGGAAACCTTAGCTGTTAGAGATTGAGAGGGCAGAAAAGTGCTGGGAGAGGAATCCATAGGCTGGAATAATGTCTTCTGAATCATCCAACCCAAATCTCTCATTTGCAGTTGAGGAAATGGAGGCAATCAGAAACCAAATGATTTGCCAAGTTACCTAGTTAGACAGCAGCAACGCCCAGACCAGAGGCCCAGCTTTCTAACTCTCAGTTCCAGGTAATTTCTGCCACCCCTTTCCCCTCTCTCCCAACTTCTTAACTCCTTACATTAAAGATAAGACTGAATCAAGAGGAATAGTTCCAAAATGTAGCCCATGATCACGATCTTCGATGCCTTTAAAAAATAAGAATTTCTTGGTTCCATTAAGACCTACCAAAGGAAATTGAGACCTGATCTGCCTTGTCACAAGCTCCTCAGAGATTTCCATTTCCATTACATTTTAGAATCATCAATCTCAGGTCTATAAAAGGGCAGGTGGCATGTCACAAGAAATGACTAGTGACTTTTAACATTACTGAATTTATCTGGAGAACAGTCATTCCTCGTTTCCTGCTGTTCTTAGTGCCAGTCACGTAGGGAGCGGAACTGAGCTAATGACGGCTCAGAGAGTAATTACCCCAGCTTGCCTGTTTCTCTAATGGGTATAACTATAACTATTAATATTAGCTCTTTCCCCCCGACTGGCAATGTTTATCTGCTGTGTACTGCTCTGCTGTACTTAGTGGAGCGTAAATGAGTGCTTTGCGAGTACCCTCAAATATCCAGGCCCACTCCAGCCTCTGTTGGTACACAGCATCTGGCCTCCAAACGTCTTGCAATAAGCCTACAAATAGTGTAGTCAGAGCCCCAATCACCTCTCTGAGCAGGTAATTATTACTTCTGCCAGTTACGTGAAATTTTAGCATGTTGCTTATAGCAATAGATGGAGGAGCATATTTATGTGGTTCCTGCTTCTATTCATAGCTCAGAGTTAAAATTCCACTTCTGCTGGAGTACAGCTCTGGGCTGTGTCCTTCAGTATCAATTTGGCTGATAATAAATAAAATATCATATCCTTGGGGGGTGCAAATTAAAATTATATTAAATATCTAGATAAGAAATAATAAAAATAATAAAAATAAAAATAAAATTATATTAAATATCTAGATAAGAAAAAATAAAAATAGGTTATTGATGGACTATAAAAAAATATATCATTTCCTCATTTCCCCCCTTAGTACCTAACACAACTAAACGAACAAATAAACAAAATCCTAAGGCCCAATTTATTCTGAGTACAGGAGAGTTCTGTGGACAAGGAACTGGGCAGCCCTGTAGGATTACTGAGTTATTGAATGTGTAGCAGAAGTGTGATGTTGAGGCACTCTGGGGGTCTCGTGACAGAATTTAATGGGTTTTGTGGTGTGTTTTGCAGCATGCCCTTTCTGACAAGGCATGTGTGAAAGCCTTTGACCCAAAGACAACTTGCTTACAGGAGTGCCTGATCACCACCTTCCAGGAGGCCTACTTTGTTTCGGAAAGTTTCGAAGAAGCCAAAGAAAAGATGAGGTAAATTTGCTTTTCTCCTATCTGGAGAAAATAACTGTTAATTTTTCTGGCTCTCTTTCTTCCTGTGACCTATCTCTTGCATCACTGTGGGTTGGTGGTTTATTTTTTGATTCCTGTTTGTTCTGCAGGGACTTTGCAAAGTCCATCACCCGCCCCTTCTCAGTGCACTTCAATCCCTACACTCAGAGCATTGAAATTCTGAAAGACACCAGAAGTATTGAAAATGTGGTGCAGGACCTTCGCAGTGACTTCAACACGTGTGTGACGCCTTGGACAAGATGAACCAGTACCTTGGGATCTGATGCCTGGAAGCCGCGTTGTCGCCGTGCCATCTTCTCGGGGCCTCGCAGCAATTCTGTCATTGAACGCTGGTGTTAACTGTAGCATGGAGTTCCATCTCTCTATACCTGCTTGTAACTTTCTGTGTAGTATATAAACTACCAAAAGAACCCCAATGGCACCTAACTACTGGTATGACAGAGTGTGATATCTTTAAATGTCTTAAGTAGATTTGACATTACCGCTAGTGTCCCTAACCAGACTGCATCGATTTAAGATTTGTAGCAAATAACCCTCTTCTGATCCTAGCATATGCCCTTCTCTGTCTCAGATTTGAGCCTTTTCTCTGTGCTCATTAGATAAAATGAAGACAGCAGTGAAGCTATTTCTGTTTTCAATAGTATCAGTGTTTTCACAGCATTCTTTGAGACACAACCAGAATGGTAGGAAACTTCCCATCACAGTAGCAAAAAAGTCAATGTTCTGTTTCAAAAATTGTTAACACAGTATTTGAAATGAGATTTAGGTTGAGTATTTATATGATGCAAAAATGTACAGGTTGCATTAACCTTGTAGAAACTGAATTGTGAGAAGTTTCCTGGAGAATTTTGGAAGCTAAGACTCCCAGAAAGGACATTAAAAAAGACTAAACCGTGGGCAGTAAATGTTGGGACTGTGAATTTTATGCTGGAATAAAGTGAATTACCACACTCAGATGTTTAACTCATTTCTCTGGTTCACAGGATGATAAAATCGCAGAGCTGTAAAGATCATTTTTTTGATTTCCAAGATGTGAAAATTGTGTCACAGAGAGGTTAAGTGATTTGCCCGAAGCAGCGCAGTTAGTTAGCTGTGCACCTACAGTCACTGTCTATTGCATTTTCCTTGAGATTGCCGAGGCATTCAACGTGGTGTAGTTATGTGCTGTCAGAGGAGGGATACTAATGCCTCTTAAAGTTAATGCTTATCACGAAGCAGGACTTGATTTGTGATCAAGGATTCACAGCAGTGTCTATGTTGTTTCCCCTCATGGCCTCCAAACCAGGCCAGATCCAAGGGAGGTTGTACACTTTCTTTAAGTTTGGGCAACTGTGGGCAAACAGTAGTGATATACCACAAATTTCCACTGCTCCTTGACATAGAAAATAAAATCAGGTGATTAAATGAACAAATGAAAAACCTGCTGAATGAGTGCGTGAATTTCATCTTCTTCTGCTTCCCTCACCAAACTCAATTGCTGTCCTCTGATTCTGCTTTTGGTAGTGAGAAAACTGCATGTTGGAAAGGGGAGGGAGCAAGAAAAAGGAGAAGATAAGGAAAAGATGACACAATAACACTTAGGAAATTAAAAATGATTACTTGAGCGAATTTTAAAGATTTTTTTCTAAAATAAGAAATTACATATAATTTTAAAACAATTCATATTTTCATATGGGGTACATTATAGGTTAGAAATCTTTGGACTAAATATATTCAGGAAGAATATGAGAAAGAGGTAAAACATCAGGTACAAGTCAAATTAAAATGAAAATTCGGGGGTGTAAATATTGGTTATTCCCACTATTGGGGATCTTTCACTTCTAAAGAATTCTCAGAACAACTAAATTTTGAGAAAAGAGTTTGGTGCATAGAATGTGAGGGTCACAAAATTTAAATACTATTCTCGGTGAAGGGGACGGTGCCTTGAAAAGGGGGCGGCACCTGTGGTTCAGTGAGTAGGGTGCTGGCCCCATATACCGAGGGTGGCAGGTTCAAACCCAGCCCCGGCCAAACCGCAACAAAAAAATAGCTGGGCGTTGTGGCGGGCGCCTGTAGTCCCAGCTGCTCTGGAGGCTGAGGCAAGAGAATTGTGTAAGCCCAGGAGTTGGAGGTTGCTGTGAGCCGTGTGACGTCATGGCAGTCTACCTGAGGGTGGTACAGTGAAACTCTGTCTCTACAAAAAAAAAAAAAAAAAAAGCCATGAATGGTAGAGAAATAGTGAGCACGCTGAGTGAAATCTAAAAGATCTAGAATGGGCCGTGTGTGGTGGCTCAACCTGGCATCCCAGCACTCTGAGAGGCTGAGGCAGGTGGAGTGCCTGAGCTCAGGAGTTCAAGAATAGCCTGAGTCAGAGTGAGACCCCCGTCTCTAAAAAAAATAGCCTGGGTGTTGTGGAGGGCACCAGTAGTCCTAGCTATGGGGGAGGTTGAAGTAGGAGGATTGCCTGAGCCCAAGAGATTGAGGTGATTGTGAACTATGATGCCACAGCACTTTGCCAAGGGCAACAGCGTGAGACTCTGTCTCAAAATAAATCAATCTAGGATGATTAAGCAGCTGTATATTTTAAGTTAAATAGATCCATAAATATATGGTTTGCTAGGTCTAGATGACCCCGAATAACGATGTACTTATAAGTAATAAACCAGAGTAACATTCCAGAACAACAAATGCCTGAATTTTCAGAACTAGTTGCTAAATTTTCTCAGAGAAGAAAATGGGCCAAGAAATTCTTAGTATATGCCTTTCGTGTTGTTTCCATAATTTGGCAGTGTGTAGATTGTTTAGACACAAGTCATAGAGTTCTGTCATATTTTCTTTTCATTAAAAAAAAAGGAAACCATCAAGGTTTTCCCCTTTTGTCCCATGATGAAATGGGAGCTCCTTCGTTAAATGTACTTGAGGGAGAAGTATACTAAATTGTAAACAAATTCCTTCACAAAATAACACTTGAGGAGTCTTTTAACATGTGCAGAATCTATTTTGTCTCTAAAATAAGAAAAGAGTTGCAAAGCAAATAGCGTTTCCCACAGATCTTATATAGGTATCATACAAGCGGGAGGAATTACCTGATTCTTTTTAGATTTGTTCTCCATTCAGAATAGCAGTAACCATGGTTTTCACGATGAAACGATGAAATCATGGCTTTCATTTGTTGTGAGCATTTAACATGCAAATGCCATTACAGCTAATGGTGGGGAAAATCCTATAAAATTTAATAGGCATCAAAGGAAAAGTGTTGGCAGAAAAATTCCCTGCATAGAAATAGTGCGACAAGATAATCACAGCCGGCTTCTTGTCATATCAGACACCCACTCAGCATGACCATTTGTCTCAATTATGCCTCATGACTTAAAGCTAAATTAGATAGATCCAAGGGCAATTACAGATTTGAAGACACCTTCTCACTGTCATCTCCACGTGAGTGGTTATTTTATTTTGGCTTTGCTGCTGCCTTCTCTAATCAGTTAATCAGAAATCAACACAAAGTTCCTGGCAAGACCAGATTTTTTATGCATCACACTTTGCAAAAGATAGCCAAAATCTGATTAGTCCGGGTTTATTTACTCTTGAAGCATTTTTGCCTGTTATGAGCTAGGACCAGGCATATAGTGTATTCTTAAATGATTAGCTTTTTTGGCATAATAAGAATGTAATAGAGTGTTTATAAGTTATACCTTTTCTTGTTTTTTTTTTTTGAGACAGAGTTTCACTCAGTCACTCTGGGTAGAGTGCTGTGGTGTTATAGCTCACAGCAACCTCAAACTCTTGAGCTCTAGAGATCCTCTTGCCTCAGCCTCTCGAGCAGCTGGGACTACAGGCACCTGCCACAATGCCCGGCTGTTTTTAGAGACTGGGTCTTGATCTAGCTCTGGCTGGTCTCAAACTGGTGAGCTCAAGTGATCCACCTGCCTCGGCCTCCCAGAGTGCTGGGATTACAGGAGTGAGCCCCTGCGCCTGGCCTAAATTACACCTTTTAAGAGTGGAGAACTTTCGGGTGGCGCCTGGTGCTCAAAGGGGTAAAGCGCCGGTCCCATATGCCAAAGGTGGTGTGTTCAAACTCAGCCCCGGCCAAAAAAAAAAAAAAAGTGGAGAACTTTCACTTATGTTTTTTTGTTTGTTTGTTTTCATGTTTGTGTAAGGGGCATAGACTTGGGCTCCTGTTTTAGTCTCATTTATTTACTGTGTAATTTAGAAATGATGCTTTATGGGGACGATGTATCTGGGTATGTGTGTTGCTTTCTTATGGTAAATGGGCCTGAGCCTAATGATTGCAAAGTGTTGCAACATTTACCAACGTGAAAAGTCTAAAATGAAAAACAGTGTGCTCTAAAATGGAATCAAATCGAAATACAAAGTTTCATTTTCAAATGGAGTCATGGCTCACATCATCTCATTTTCTTAGTTCGAGAAGGAAAACATTAACCTAAGATGTTGTTCTCCAATTCATTTGATCTAATTTCCAACTTGTAAAAAATCAGACCCTGGTGCTTACTCTCATGAACCTTGTCTTACTTATAATGAGTAAGAAAGCAGCCCAGAATTTTCCAGTGTGTCTGAGTTTTTTATTTTCCCTTCTTCTTCTATTTCCAAAGACATTCTCTTATTTTGGGAAATGATTTTTATGCAGATTGCCGTCTTCTGGGGAAAGTCCAGGAAATTAACAGTGGGATACTGCTTCCAATATTGGCTTTGTATATGTTTGAAATAAACCGGTTCTGGAACATAAAATGGTAGCTCTTTATGATGTGACATTGGTTTTCAAAACATTTATCAGGCACTGTTTCAGGCAGTATTGCAGACCCTGAGAATATAGTGGTGAATCTGACAGAGGATGTTTAGACCCGCTTCGAACGTATGTTATGGCAGGGACAAATAAAAAAAAATAGATAATTTGAAATTGTGGCAAGTTTTATGAAAAAAAAAAAAAACAGGGTGACTTGATAGAGCAGTGGAGAGATGAAATCAGGGGGCCTGGGAAGGCCTTTCTAAGGAGCTGGTATTTAACAAGAAGCATGGGATGAGAAGCAGCCAGGCATGGAGAAGGCTGTGGGCAGAGCGTCCCTGGGAGTGGACCAGCAAGAGCAGCGTGTGAGGGAGGGACAGACCGCAGTGGTCAGGAATGGAATGGCATGAGGGCAGCGTGGGAGGCAGTGGTGAGAGGTAACAATGGACTTCATAGGGGTCAGGTGTCCTCCAAGCAGTGGAAAGCTGGTGGAGAGCTGCAAGGAAGAAACTGATACCAACTGATTTACATTGTTCAGAGCTCACTCGGTCCACTCTGTGGAAGGTGGGGTGGGGACAGGAGTTAGAAGCTGCAGAGCCATAAATAACTACATGCCAACACAAGAATAAAACACAGTTAAATTCAAGTAGGGGAGGGGAATAGAGACAGGGGAGGGGGAGGGGAAGAGGGGTTGGGGTCCTCTCACCCAGCAGGTGCAATGTGGGGGTGCATGGCACACACCCTGGGTGAAAGGCTCCATTACAGCTTGGACTTTACCTAACAAATGCAAACAATGTAACCTAATTGTGTGAATCCTTATATTAACTGAAGTTTAAAAAACAGCAACAGAGCAAGTTAGGAGGCCATTGCAAAACTGAGGATCTATAAAGTCACTTTCTTGCTGGATCACGGTGGACATTATTTAGAATAGCTGCAATGAAATAAGTTACAGGTAAGTGGGTGAGTGGAACCATCAGATAAAAAACTGGGGCAAACTGGAACAACTGGAACCAGGTTGATTCTCATTTGAATGAAAAAAGTCACATGGTGAGCACCTCTGTCCTTCCCGATGCCTGACACTTCCTTTTACAAAAATTTTCTCACATCAGCTGTATGGAAGAAGAGCTAGACTGGAAAGAAAATATATTTTTCTTTCTTGGGAGTCACAGATATTAATGACAGGAGATATTATGACAGGAGATAAAGGAAGCGGAAAATGAGGCATCATTGGTGAATGTTGGTGGTGCTGACATGTAGTCTAATTCAGGACAATAAAACCCCCTCACCTCCAGGCAAACTGTCCACTCTGGCCATTTCTATAGGAATAGGCCATATAAATGTCAGTGAATGAGTCAAGTCTATTCCCACCCTTCTTGTTGCCTCCTATCTCCCCAAATGTGGATTGAAGAAATTTCAGGAAAGGTTCCCTAGCTGTGATTTCATCCTCTCTCTGAGAAGGACGGGTCTGCTGCGGCAGCTGGAAGTATATGTGCTTCTTGGGGAAGATTGCAGTGAGCCTGATGTTCCACCCAAGGGCGTCTGTGGTTATGGTGCCTGTGAACAACATTCTCATAATCCAGTCTGGGTACAGTTTTTATAATTGAACAACAAAAACATCTGACAGATGTGGGCAGGGTAATTTGAAAGCTAGATGGCACAAAGAAATCAAGTTCATTTTCTGTCAAAATCAAATCTTTAAAAAAAAACATGCAAAGCTGGCCCTCATTTTATAGTCTGGGAAAGATAATATTAATTACAGGAAGGTGGTCAGAAGTTTCTGTTCCCTCTGCCTTTTCTAGGTCCCTTGCAGTCTCCTTGCTTTTCAGCTTGTTCATTTCCATGGAACTTACAAGATGCTGATTCAGTAGGTCTATTATCCCCAAAGGTTTGAAAACCACTGAACACGTCTAATGTACAGCTTGCCCAATTTTAGTGAACTGCTAACTTCACAGACGTTAATGAGGCCAATTATTGGCAAGTGAATTTGACGTGAAGAACACATTAGGTTTGCTACTATAGCAGTTATTTGTTTATCGGGATTGATTGAGGCAAACTTCCTTTTGATCATTACATCTGATTGATCAATGCACATGGCATTATGAAAGAATGAGGTTTCTAAATCAGATAGCGGCTTGCAAGAAAAATCTCAACCTTGCAAGGGCAGAACATGTTTCCCTATCTATTTCAGCCTGAAAGCCTAGCCATTAAATTGGAATGGATCCTAATTAGTCTCCTCACAAATCTCTAAAACTTTTTGGTCTTTCCTGTTGAGAAGAACTTAAAAGAAGCCTAAATTCCTCCCTTGCCTACATATAGTCAATATCAAAGAAAATACCTTGCACGGTAATACCACTGAAAATGAGTGCAGACATAGCAATCCTGATTTGAGGTGGCATTGGAAAGTATAATTTGATTCACCCAGCCAAATGATTACTGCAAGTGCAGATCATCAGCACAGCCCACTCCAGGACATTTGAATTGGTGATGAGCTGACAGCTAATTGCCAGACTGAGTCTGCCTCTTGAGCTCCTGCCTGAGAACAGAGAGAAACTCCTAGCCTGGATGTAGACTATTTCTCCATGTTGGAGATAGTCTTTTAGGATGGCTGTCACTTTATTCATACCCAGCACCTGCTGTCTGCTTTGTCCAGTAATTGCACTCCCATTTTTCCTTTTGTGAATCCCATCCTTGATTCTAAGTCCATCCCTGAGGTGGTTGCTGATTCCATCTCTCAGTCCTAGGGGTGGGCTTACAACCGAGGTTTGGCCAATCGTCAATGGGATATTATATGCTCCTGGTCATGGCAATTGGTTCAGAAGTGGGACATGACCTGAATTGGTCTAATAAGAGTCAAACCCTGGACTTCTCTGAAACCATTGAGAAAGAGGTGTGCCACTTCTCTGATTATAAGGCATAGAAATGAGTCTGGAGCTTCCGTGGGCCACCATTCAGAGCATGCAAGGTGAAGAGTAAAAGAGACAATGTCTAAATGACATTGCCGAGCTCACGGAGCTGTGCCCATGGCCAGATGTGCCTTTGGACTTTCCAGGTCTGTGAACTAATGCATGGTCCCCCCTCTCCTGCTCTCAAGTTCCAGCTGCTATCACTGGATCAGAGAAGAGCAAGGCCCAGGATGAAAACACCAGGGAAGAGGCAGGAGACTTTAGATTTACTTTCTTCACACTTTGCCTCTTAGTTCTGGGAATCACAACCTCTGGGAGAAGCACAGAAGATACTGTGGGTTCAGTTCCAGATCACTGCAACAAAGCAAATTTCACAATAAAGGGAGTCACATAAATGTTTTGTTTTCCCATTGTGTATAAAAGTTATGTTTATACCACATTGTAGTCTGTTAAGTGGCATTATGTCTAAAAAAATGCACATATCTTAATTAAAAATACTTTGTTGCTAAAAAATGCTAATGATCATCTGAACCTTCAGTGAATAACGATCTGCTTGCTGGTGAAGGGCTGGCCTTGCTTTGATGCTGATAATACGGACTGTTTGTGGTGGTGGTTGTTGACAGTTTAGGGGCCTGTGGCAATTTCTTAAAATAAGACTGCTATGAAGTTTGCTGCATTGATTGATCGATTCTTCCTTTCATGAAAGACTTCTCTGTAGCTTGCGATGCTGTTTGAGAGCATTTTACCTACAGTAGGACTTCTTTCAAAACTGGAGTCAATCCTCGCAAACCCGGCTATGGCCATTTCAACTGAGTTTATGGAATAGTCTGAATCCTTTGTTGTTATTTCGACAATGTTCATAGCGTCTTCACCAAGACCAGATTCCATCTCAAGAAAACGACTGGCTTTGTTTATGCATAAAAGCCAGCCCTCTTCTGTTTATGTTTTATCATGTGATTTTAGCTGTTCAGTAATATTCTCAAGCTCCATTTCTTAACCTGCTTATCTTGCTATTCAGATCACACCGGCAGTTGCCTCTTCCACTGCGGTCTTGCAGAAACATTGGAATCCACTTCTTCTAAACTCCCACGAACAGTGACATTTTGACCTCCTCCCATGTATCATAAACGTTCTTGATGACATCTAGAATGGTGATCCTTTCTAGATGTTTTTCAATTTACTTTGCCCCAGTCCATCACTGGAATCACTGTCTATGGCAGTTGTAATCTTACCAAATGTATTTCTTGAATAATAAGACTTAAATGTCAATACTACTCTCTGGTTGCAGAATGGATGTTGTGCTAGCAGGCATGGAAACAACTTGA
Organism: Nycticebus coucang; assembly: GCF_027406575.1. Classification (NCBI taxonomy): domain Eukaryota; kingdom Metazoa; phylum Chordata; class Mammalia; order Primates; family Lorisidae; genus Nycticebus; species Nycticebus coucang. Next base: position 2,388,716 of record NC_069800.1, on the reverse strand, counting down.
ATACCCTGGTACATCTCCACCAGAGCTCTGGAGTGACTGGGTTCATTGTCAATGGGCAGTAATATTTTGAAAGGAATCGTTTTTTTCCCTCATGCAGTAGTCCTAAACAATAAGCTTAGAATGTTCTTTCAGCCATGGTACAGACAGATGCATTTCATCCACGCCTGCCATTCCAGATACAGAGCACAGACTGAGAAGGTTTAACACAATTGTTCAGTGCTCTAGAACTTGCAGAATGAGGATTGGCTTCAAGTTGAAGTCGTCAGCTGCATTTGCTCCTAACGAGAGTCAGCTTGTCCTTTGAAGCTTTGAAGCCAGGTGACCGTTTCTCCTGTCTAGCTATGAAAGTCCCAGAGGGTGGGGTGTCTCCTTCCAGTAGAAGGCTGTTGTGTCTCCACAGACAATCTGTTGTTCAGTGCAGACACCTGCATCCAAAAGGGTGGCTGGGCCTCCTGCATGGCTTTCTGTGGCTTGGCACTTGGGGTTGTCCTTATACACTGACGTCACAGAGACGGCTTCTTTCCTTACACCTCATGGCACAACCTCTGCCAGCTTCAAAATTTTCTTCTGGAGTTTCCTCATCTTTCTCAGCCTTGAAAGAATTGAAGAGAGATGAGGCCTTGCTCTGATTAGCCTTTGGCTGAAGGGATGTCGTGGCTAGTTTGGTCTTCCATCCAGACCACTCAAACGTTGTCTATTTCAGCAATTTCTTGTCATTTGTGTGTTCACTGGAGCAGCACTCTTCATTTCCTTCAAGAACTTTCCATTTGCATCCATAGCTTGACCAATCATCTGGTACAGGAAACTTGGCTTTTGGCCTGCCTTGGCTTTTGACATACTTTCCTCCCTGGCCTTGATCATTTCTAGCTTTTCTTTCTAGATTTAACATGAGAGACATGCAAATCTTCTTTCACTTAGACACTTAGAGGTCATGGTAGGGTTATTAATTAGCCTAATTTCAACATGGTTGGGACTGGGGGAATAGGGAGGTCCTGGAAGAGGGAGGGAGATGGGAATGGTCAGTAGGGGGAGCACTCATACACATGTGTTGATTTAGTTTGTCCCATGTGGGTGCAGTTCATGGCCCCCTAAAACAATTACAATAGTAACATCAAAGCTCACTGGTCCCACATTACTAGGACAGATATAATTATAATGGAAGAGTTCTAAAATATTGTTCAGAATGCAACACAGAGACAGGAACCTAGCCTGTGCTATTGGAGAAGTGACACCAACAGACGGGCTTGAGGCAGGGCCTTCAGTGTTAAATTTGCAAAAATTACCTGTGAAGCACCATAAAGTGAAGTGCCGTAAATGGGGCCTGTACTCTTTGCACATTTTGGCTTAGCGCATGCCACAGAAATATGAGACATCTGACCTGTTTGTCCTCTGCTAATGCTGGGAGTGAGGTGACTTCATTCCAGTAAGATGCGGCCAGTGCAATTGCTTAACAGATGTGTTTAATTGGGTCCCAGGCGACAACTTGAAATTCGTTCTGCAGGTCACTGGTTTGTTCCATGGAAAAAGAATATCAAAGCAAATTCAACTTAAGCTGAGAGCAGCTTAGATAACTGGATAAGACTTTTGCTGACCTAGTTTTTCACTGTAACTCTTAGGATGATCTGATTTTCATTTGAATTGGGCACCTTTAAATAAAAATTCCCTCCCCAGTATAGGAGAGAGAACATGGGCTTTGAAAGCCCGTAAATAGAAGTAGATATTCTGGCTTCTCTGCTCAGTAGCTGGCTGGGTGATTGCTTTAGACTTATTGATACTTTTAGTTTAGTTTTTTGTAAACTAGGAATGAAATACCTTATTTACAGACTTATGATCATTATCTATTACTATCTGTCTAATCTGGCTATCTCATTGAATTGTGGCAGGTGGACTCTGAGCCATTCCACAGCTGCGCAGCTCAGAAAAACTGAAATGGAGGGCAGAGTGGTGGATGGGTGCTGTGTTCCAGTCCCCAGACCATCTCCCGAAAGGAAGGCCTAATCAGCCCCACCATGTCACAGGGAGCATGTTTCCAAGGCTCCATTTCAGAAAGCAATTGCTTACAGTTGTCTCTGACAAAAATAAACTCCTGGGGGCAAGACACAATTGTAAGAGGGACTTTACCTAACAAATGCAATCAGGGTAACCTGGTTTCTTGTACCCTTAATGAATCCCCAACAATAAAATAAAATAAAAAAACAACCAAAAGTCCTATTCAGAGGGAACAAATTAAGTCAAAATTATAAATGCATTTTGTTTGATGAGTATAAAAGAGAAGTGCTAAGTAAATATAGGAAATTGGAATATTATGAGATGGAAGAGCAGTTCTTTTTATCTTTGCAGTTAATGGGTGGAGCAAATTGAACAGTTTGTTTTGTGTTAATATTAACTGACAAAAGGTTCCCATTTCTGAGGCGCGGCCCACATCCTCCAGCTTGTTTGTGCAGTGCAATAGTGCGATGACCTGCTGTCTTTTGCATGGTACAGACAGGACAGCCAAAACATATGTGAGTGACGACCATACCTGCTTGGGTCCTTTCTGTTAAAAAAAAAAAAGAAAGAAAGGAATGAGGGACAGGGAATATGGAGTGTCTCTTACCTGCCTTAAAATAACCATCTGTTTCTTTTGTGATGTTCTCTTCTCTAGAGAATTCACTTTTAGAAAAATATTTTAATATGGGAAAGGGAACAGTAGCTAGATTCAATTTCATTCTGAGATTTATTTTTTCCTCCTTTCTATCACCATTGTAAATTAAACAGCATTGCAAGGAGTGCTGATTCTGACCACCAGCTCAGACACAGAGCAATGATACAGTGCCTTCTCCTTATGCAGGGACCACCCTGGCCTGGAGGAACTGGCATGCGACAACCTCCCTCACTGCAGCAGGGTTTATAATTAAGATCCGTCTGGTCTTTGCTTCATTTTTCCTTTATTTTCTACATTCATTTTGTGGAGTCTTATATTTGTATCATTTGTATAATTTTAGTTTGCTTGACAAACAAAGGGGAACTTCAATGTATGTGGCTGATGGAATCCAAGCACAGGGATGTGGTGGGCATGGAAAAAGCACTAAAACTGTTGAGTGGGAAGATTCCAGAATCTTCTCTTCATCTTCACTTCTGTCTTCTCTGCACATCTGTTTCATTCTACTCTTTTTTTTTTTTATTAAATAATAGCTGTGTACATTAATGCAATCATGGGGTACAATGTGCTGGTTTTATATACAATTTGAAATGTTTTCATCAAATGGGTTAATATAGCCTTCCTGGCATTTTCTTAGTTATTGTGTTAAGACATTTATATTCTACACCTAGTAATTTCACATGTACCATTGTAAGATGCTCCGTAGGTGGGGTCCCACCAATCACCCTCCCTCCACAGATTCTCCCCCCTCCTCTCCCCTCCCTTTGCCTTTTCCCCTTCTTCTTGGGCTATAATTGGGTTATGATTGGCTAAAATTGGTTTCATAGTAAGACTGAGTACATTCGATACTTTTTCTTCCATTCCTGAGATACTTTGCTAAGAAGAATATGTTCCAGCTCCATTCATGTAAACATATAAGAGTTAAAGACTCCATCTTTCTTTAAGGCTGCATAATATTCCATAGTGTACATGTACCACAATTTATTAATCCATTTGTTTGTTGATGGGCACTTGGGCTTCTTCCATAATTCAGCAATTATGAATTGGGCTGAAATAAACATTCTGCTGCAAATAGATTTGTTATAATGTGACTTTTGGTCTTCTGGGTATATACCTAGTAGAGGAATTACAGGATTGATAGCAGGTCTATTTTAGATCTCTAAGTGTTCTCCGAATATCTTTCCAAAAGGACCGTATTAGTTTGCATTCCCACCAGCAATGTAGAAGTGTTCCCTTTTCTCCACACCCATGCCAACATCTCTAGTTTTGGGATTTTGTGATGTGGGCTGATCTTACTAGAGTTAGATGATATCTCAAAGTAGTTTTGATTTGCATTTCTCTGATGATTAAGGATGATGAGCATTTTTTCATGTGTCTGTAGGCTGTGTGCCTGTATTCTTCAGAGAAGTTTCTCTTCAAGTCCCTTGCCCACCCTGATTTGGGATCACTTGTTCTCTTCTTGCTAATACATTTGAGTTCTCTGTGGATTCTGGTTATAAAACCTTTGTCAGACATAACCTGCAAATATCTTCTCCCATTCTGAGGGCTGTCTGCTTGCTTTAATTATTGTGTTCTTGGCTGTTCAGAAGCTTTTTAGTTTGATCAGGTCCCAATAGTGTATTTTTGATGTTACTTCAATTGCCTGGGGGGGGTCTTCCTCATAAAATATTCACCCAGGCCGATTTCTTGAAGAGTTTTCCCTGCACTTTCTTCTAGTATTTTTTTTTTTTTTTGTAGAGACAGAATCTCACTGTACCACCCTCGGGTAGAGTGCTGTGGCATCACAAGGGTCACAGCAACCTCTAACTCTTGGGCTTACGCTATTCTCTTGCCTCAGCCTCTCGAGCAGTTGGGACTACAGGCGCCTGCCACAACGCCCGGCTATTTTTTTGTTGCAGTTTTGCCGGGGCTGGGTTTGAACCCGCCACCCTCGGCATATGGGGCCAGCGCCCTACTCACTGAGCCACAGGCGCCGCTGCCTTCTTCTAGTATTTTTATAGTTTCGTGTCTTAAGTTTAAATCTTTAATCCAGTGAGAGTCTATCTTAGTTAATGGTGTGGGTCCAGTTTCAGTCTTCTTCAGGTCGCCAGCCAGTTCACCCAGCACCATTTGTTAAATAGGGAATCTTTTCCCCACTAAATGTTTTTAATTGGCTTGTCAAAGATCAAATAATGGTAGGTAGCTGGGTTCATCTCTTGGTTCTCTATTCTGTTCCAGACATCTAATTCTCTATTTTTGTGCCAGTGCCATGCTGTTTTGATCACTATCGATTTATAGTATAGTCTGAGGTCTGGTAGCATGATTTCTCCTGCTTTGTTTTTATTTCTGAGTAATGTCTTGGCTATTCAAGATTTTTTTCTGATTCCATATAAAATGAAGTATTATTTTTTTTGAGATGTAAGTATGACAGTGGAGCTTTAATAGGGATTGCATTAAAATTGTATATTGCTTTGGGTAATATGGACCTTTTAACAATGTTGACTCTTCCCAGTCATGAGCATGGTATGTTTTTCCATTTGTTAACATCTTCAGCTATTTCTTTTCTTAGAGTTTCATAGTTCTCTTTATAGAGATCTTTCACGTCATTTGTTAGATAAACTCCCAAATATTTCTTCTTTGGCACTACTGTGAATGAAATAGAGCCCTTGACTGTTTTTTCATCTTAACAATTGTTGGTTATATATAAAGGGTACCGATTTATGAGTGTTGATTGTGTAACCCGAGACATTGCTGTATTCCTTGATCACTTCTTTTTTTTTATTGTTAAATCATAGCTGTGTACATTAGTGCAATCAAGGGGTACAATGTGCTGGTTTCATATACAATCTGAAATATTCTCATCAAACTGTTCAACATAGCCTTCATGGTATTTTCTTAGTTATTGTATGTAGACATTTGTATTCTGCCTTTAGTAAGTTTTGCCTGTACCCATTCTAAGATGCACCATAGGTGTGGCCCCACCCATTACCCTTACTCCACCCTAACTTCCCCCCTCCCTTCCCCTTCCTTGGCCCTTTCTCCATATTCTTGTGCTATAGTTGGGTTATAGCTTTCATGTAAAAGCTATAAATTAGCTTCATAGTAGGGCTGAGTACATTGGATACTTTTTCTCCCATTCCTGAGATACTTTGCTAAGAAGAATATGTTCCAGCTCCATCCATGTAAACATGAAAGAGGTAAAGTCTCCATCTTTCTTTAAGGCTGCATAGTATTCCATGGTATACATGTACCACAATTTGCTAGTGCATTCGTGGGTCGATGGGCACTTGGGCTTCTTCCATGACTTAGCAATTATGAATTGGGCTGCAATAAACATTCTGGTACAGATGTCTTTGTTACATTGTGATTTTTGGTCTTCTGGGTATAAACCCAGTGAAGGAATTATAGGATTGAATGGCAGATCTATTTTTAGGTCCCTAACTAGTCTCCAAACATCCTTCCAGGACGAATGTATTAGTGTGCATTCCCACCAGCAGTGTAGAAGTGTGCCCTTTCCTCCACATCCATGCCAACATTTCTGGTTTTGGGATTTTGTTATGTGGGCTACTCTTACTGGGGTTAGGTGATACCTCAAAGCAGTTTTGATTTGCATTTCTCTGATGATTAAGGATGATGAGCTTTTTTTCATGTGTTTGTAGATTGGGTGTCTGTCTTCTTTAGAGAAGTTTCTCTTCAAGTCCCTTGCCCACCCTGAGATGGGATCACATGTTCTTTTCTTGCTAATACGTTTGAGTTCTCTGTGGATTCTGGTTATTAAACCTTTATCAGAGGTATAACCTGCAAATATTTTCTCCCATTCTGAGGGTTGTCTGCTTGCTTTAATTACTATGTTCTTGGCTGTGCAGAAGCTTTTTAGTTTGATCAGGCCACAGTAATGTATTTTTGATACTGCTTTGATTGCCTGGAGAGTCCTCCTTATAAGATATTCACCCAGACCAATTCCTTTCAGAGTTTTCCCTGCAATTTCTTCAAGTATTTTTATAGTTTCATGTCCTAAGTTTAAATCTTTTATCCAGTGAGAGTCTATCTTAGTTAATGGTGAAAGGTGTGGGTCCAGTTTCAATCTTCTACAGGTTGCCAGCCAGTTCACCCAGCACCATTTGTTAAATAGGGAATCTTTTCCCCACTGAATGTTTGTAATTGGCTTGTCAAAGATCAAATAACAGTAAGTGGCTGGGTTCATCTCTTGGTGCTCTATTCTTTTCCATACATCTATCTTTCTGTTTTTGTGCCAGTACCATGCTGTTTTGATCACTATCAATTTATAGTATAGTCTGAGATCTGGTAGTGTGATTCCTCCTGCTTTGTTTTTATTTCTGAGTAATGTCTTGGCTATTTGAGGTTTTTTCTGATTCCATATAAAATGAAGTATTATTTTTTCAAGATCTTTAAAATATGACAACAGAGCTTTAATAGGAATTGCATTAAAATTATATATCACTTAGGGTAGTATAGACATTTTAACAATGTTGATTCTTCCCAGCCATGTGCATGGTATGTTTTTGCATTTGATAACATCTTCAGTTATTTCATTTCTTAAAGTTTCATAGTTCTCTTTGTAGAGATCTTTCACGTCCTTTGTTAGGTATACTCCCAAATATTTCATCTTCTTTGGCACTGCTGTGTAAGCAATAGAGTCCTTGACTGTTTTTTTGGCTTAGTTATTGTTGGTATATATAATTTATGTATATATAATTATACATATATAATTATAATACATATACATATATATACCTGGTATATATAAGTATATAATTTTTAAAGTATATATATATTTGTGTGTCAATTTTGTAGCCTGACACATTGCTGTATTCCTTGATCACTTCTAAAAGTTTTGTCGTAGAATCCCTAGTGTTTTCCAGATATGCAATTATGTTATCTGCAAAGAGTGAAAGTTTGATCTCTTCCGACCCCATGTGGATACACTTGATCGCCTTTTCTTCCCTAATTGCAATGGCTAAAACTTCCATTACAATGTTAAAGAGCAATGGAAACAATGGGCAACCCCGCCTGCTTCCTGATCTAAGTGTAAATGATTTCAATTTAACTCCATTCAATACGATATTGGCTGTGGGTTTCCTGTAGATGGCCTCTATTAGTTTAAGAAATGTCCCTTCTATACCAATTTTCTTAAGTGTTCTTATCATGAAGGGATGCTGGATATTATCAAAAGCTTTTTCTACATCAATTGAAAGAATCATATGGTCCTTATTTTTTAGTTTGTTTATGTGCTGAATTACATTTATAGATTTATGTGTATTGAACCAGCCTTGAGACCTTGGGATAAATCCCACTTGGTCGTGGTTTTTTTGATGTGTATTGGATTCTGTTTGTTAGGATCTTATTGAGTATTTTAGCATCAATATTCATTAGTGATATTGGTCTATAATTTTCTTCTCTTGTTGGGTCTTTCCCTGGTTAGGGGATTAAGGTGATGTTTGCTTTGTAGAACCTGTTGGGTAATATTGTTTCTTTTTCTATATTTTGGAAGAGGTTTAGTAATATAGGTACTAGTTCTTCTTTAAAGGTTTGGTAGAATTCTGACATAACGCCATCTGGTCCTGGCCTTTTCTTTTTAGGGAGATTTTGTATAGTTGAAGCTATTTCAGAACTTGATATAGGCCTCTTCAACATTTCCACTTAATTCTGGCTTAGTCTTGGTAGGTGGCATACTTCCAGGTATTGGTCGATTTCTTTCAGATTTTCATATTTCTGAGAGTAGTTTCTTGTAGTATTTGTGAAGGATTTTTTGAATTTCTGAGGGGTGTGTTGTTATTTCATTGTTACCATTTCTGATTGATGAAACTAGAGATTTTACTCTTTTTTTCCTGGTTAGGTTGGCCAAAGGTTTATCTATTTTATTGATCTTTTAAAAAAACCAGCTTTTGGATTTATTGATCTGTTGTGTAATTCTTTTGTTTTCAATTTCATTTAATTCTGCTCTTATTTTGGTTATTTCTTTTCTTCTGCTGGGTTTGGGGTTGGAGTGTTCTTCCTTCTCCAGTTGCTTGAGATGTCCCATTAAGTTATTAACTTCCTCTCTTTCCTTTTTCTTGAGGAAGGCTTGCTATAAGTTTCCCTCTTAGGACTGCCTTTGCCGTATCCCAGAGGTTCTGGTAATTCATGTCTTGATTGTTGTTTTGTTCCAAAAATTTGGTGATGTCCTTTTTTTTTTTTTTCTGAGTGATGTCCTTCTTAATCTCATCTATAACCCATCTATCCTTCAACATCAGGTTGTTTAGCTTCCATGTTTCTGTATGGGTATGCATGTTCCCGTTTTTATTGAGTTCAACTTTTATTCCATGATGGTCTGAGAAGATGCAAGGAATAAGTGCTATTTTTTAAATTTGCTGAGGTTAGATTTGTGGCCTCAGATGTGGTCGATTTTGGAGTATGTTCCATGGGCTGTTGAGAAGAATGTGTATTCAGTTTTGTTGGGATGAAATGTTCTGTAGATGTCTGTTATGTCCAGATGTTGAATGGTGAAGTTTAAATCTAAAATTTCTTTGCTTAGCTTCTTTTTGGAGGATCTATCCAGCACTGCTAAAGGGGTGTTAAAATCTCCAACTGCTATGGAACTGGAGGAAATCAAGTTGCTCATGTCTGGTAGTTTCTCTTAAAAATTGAGGTGCTTTCTGGTTGGGTGCATAGATATTAATAATTGAAATCTCATCATATTGAGTATTATCTTTAAGAAATATGAAGTGTCCATCCATATCCTTCCTTATTTTGGTTGGTTTAAAGCCTATTGTGTCTGTGAATAGGATTGCAATGCCTGTTTTTTTTCTACTTTCCATTTGCCTGGAGTATAGATGACTCTTATCCCTTCACCTTGAGTCTATATTTGTCTTTTAATGTAAGATGCGATTCTTGTATGGAGCAGATATCTAGCTTGAGTTTTTGTATCCAGTCAGCCAACCTGTGCCTCTTTAGAGGACAATTTAAACCATTCACATTAATTGAGAATATTGATAAGCCTTTCGAGAGTCCGGTGGACATTTTTAATCCTTTTGCGACTGTGGAAGTTGGAATTTGGTCAAAATTTCCTAGATGGGTTTACTTTTGTGGTGGAGGATTATACTGGTCTTCATGGAGGATAGGTCTGAGTATATCCTGGAGAGCTGGTTTAGTTATGGTAAATTTCTTCTACATGTGAATGTCATTGAAGTATTTAATTTCTCCATCATAAATGAGACTCAGTTTAGCTGGGTACAGGATCCTGGGTTGAAAGTTATTTTGTTTTAGGAGATTAAAAGTTGATGACCATCCTCTTTTAGCTTGAAAGGTTTCAGCAGAGAGATCTGCAGTTATTCTAATATTCTTGCCCTTGTAGGTGATGTTTTACTTTTGTCTGGCTGCTTTCAGAATTTTCTCCTTCATATTAACTTTAGTGCAATTTATTATGATGTGTCTGGGGGATGTCTTATTTGGGATGAGTCATGCTGGAGTTCTGAAACTGTCTGCTATCTGAATTTCAGAATCTCTTGGCATGTCTGGATATTTCTTCTTCATAATCCCATGGAGAAGAGACTCTGTGCCTTGTGAAGCCACTTCATCACTTTCAGGGATCCCTATAAGATGAATATTGATTTTCTTTGAATTATCCCAGAGCTCTCTGAGAGTGATCTGTTTTTGCCCTCCATTTCTATTCCTCTTTGAGTGTTTGGGAGCATTGGAAATCTTCAATGTCAGAAATCCTTTCTTCTGCTTGCTCCATTCTGTTACTGAGGGATTCTACTGTGTTTCTCAGATCTTTGAGGGCTGCAACTTCTTGTCTCAATGTGTCAAATTGATCTTTGGTCATTTGGTCTTTGAAATCATTGAATTCTTGAGCTATCTTTTGGGTTACTGCTTGGAATTCTAATTCGATCTTATTTGCTTTCCAGATTCTGAATTCAATTTCTGACATCTCACTATTTGTTTGTGCATGAGATCTTGTGCTGTGTCTGCCCCACTGATCCTTGGGGGAGTTGATATACTCTGACTATTAATATTTCCAGAGTTTTTCTGTTGATTTTGCCTCATGATTATTTTTCATCGTTGCCTCTGGCTGTCCTCAGAGTTGGGGAAGTGTCTCTCCAAGACTAGACCCCAGCAGAATCACTCTATTGTTGCCGGATCTTTGTAGGGATTGATGCTATGTAGTTCCTCTGGGGCTGCCCCAGCCAGGGAGTTCTGGTTGTGGAAGGATCTCTGGAGTGTGACACCCTTGGATCCAGCAACAGCACGGGAGGTGGTGTGCACTGTTCTGGGAGTGCATGTCACCCAGTGACTTTGGCAAAGAGAGCCCAAGGCTCCAGCAGTCTCTGGGTAGGAGAAGGGCTCTGTGCAGAGGCAGGGAGGGCTCTGGAGGGCACACAGCTACCAGAGTCCCTGGCCAGATGAGTGGTCCAGTGTGGAGGCAGGGAGGGTACAGGAGGGAGGACGCAGGGTTGTGTGGCTTCCACAGTTCCTGGTCTGGGCATGCAGAGGCCCAGCGGGTGCGGGTCATGTGTCGGGGTTTGTGGCACAGCTTTTATGGAGGTCTGGGTGTCACCAAGCCTAGGAGTTTGAGGTTGCTATGAGCTGTGACACTTCAGCATTCTACCCAGGGCAACAGCCCGAGGCTCTAGTGTGCCAAACCAGTCTCACTCTGCCCCTGAGGGTTAAGGCTGTAAGGCAGCTCAGTTTACTAGCTTCTGCCCAATCCTTGCTCTGTGACTCTGAGGGCGGAGCTTGCTGAAGCAGTTCTCTCACAATGGCTCCCTATGGCCCACAGCCTAACACTATTTGTTCTGTCCAGCTCAGCGGCTCAGTCTGGGGCCCTAGACAATGCCCAAAGTTCTCTACACTCCTGCTCAAGCTCTCCCCAATGGCAGTTCAACTGAGTTCCAAGTCCAAAAACACCGAAACAGTTCACAGGTAAGGCCTTTCCAGTTTGCAGTCTCACTGCTGCTTATACTTATGGCTGCTGGCGGGATTAGGTCGATAGGACACATGGAATTACTTGCCAGTTTTCCACTGTTTTTGTCCTCCTCTTGGGGTCCAGAAGTCCCTTGCTGACTCCTTGTATCCTCAAAGGGATGATTATAGGCAGATCCCAACAGCTAGAGATGCCTGGAGTCTTATCTCCCCAGAGTCACTGTGTCGTGTTGCAGGGAAGCTGTTACTTGGCTGCCATCTTGGCTTGTTCTCCCCTTGATCACTTCTAAGAGTTTTGTAGTAGAATCCCTGGTGTTTTCCAGATACACAATCATATTATCTGCGAAGAGTGAAAGTTTGATCTCTCTGACCTTATATGGATATCCTTGATCACCTTTTTTTACCTAACTGTGATGGCTAAGACTTCCATTACAATGTTACAAAGCAGTGGAGAAAATGGGCAACCTTGCCTGGTTCCTGATCTGAGTGGAAATGATTTCAATTTAACTCTATTCAATACAATATCAGCTGTGGGTTTGCTGTAGATGGTCTCTATCAGTTTAAGAAATGTCCCTTCTATACCCATTTTCTAAAGGATGCTGGATATTATCAAAATCTTTTTCTGCATCAATTGAGAGAACCATATGGCCTTTGTTTTTTAATTTTTTATGTGCTGAATTATATTTATAGATTTACATATATTGAACCAGCCTTGTGACCCTGGGATAAAACCCACTTGGTCATGGTATATAATTTGTTTGATGTGCTGCTGGATTCTGTTAGGATTTTGTTGAATATTTTCACATCAATAGTCATTAGTGATATTGGTCTATAATTTTCTTTTCTTGGTTTTGGGATCAAGATGATGTTTGTTTCATAGTATGTGTTGGGTAGTATTCCTTCTTTTTCTATATTTCGGAAAAGGTTAAGTAATATAGGTACTAGTTCCTCTGTAAAGATTTGGTAGAATTCTGATGTGAACCCTTCTGGTCCCAGGCTGGGTTTTCTTTTTAGGGATATTTTGTATAGTTGATGTTATTTCAGAACTTGATATAGGCCTGTTCAACATTTCCTCTTCATTCTGGCTAAGTTTAGGAAGGTGGCGTGCTTCCAAGTATCGGTCAATTTCCTTCAAATTTTCGTATTTCTGAGAATAAAGTTTCTTGTAATATTCACTGATGATTTTTTGAATTTTTGAAGAGTCTGTTGTTATTTCATCTGTGTCATTTTTGATTGATGAAATCAGTGATTTTAGTCTTTTTTTTTTCCTGGTTAGGTTAGCCAAACCTAATCTTTTATTGACCTTTTCAAAAAACCAACTTTTTGATTTATTAATCTGTTGTATAATTCTTTTGTTTTCAATTTCATTTAATTCTGCTCTAATTTTGGTTATTTCTTTTCTTCTACTCGGTTTGGGGTTGGAATGTTCTTCCTTTTCCAGTTGCTTGAGATGTCCCATTAAGTTGTTAACTTCCTCTCTTTCTGTTCTCTTGAGGAAGGCTTGCAGTGCTATAAATTTCCCTCTTAGGACTGCCTTTGCATTATCCCAGAGGTTCTGATAATTCATGTCTTCATTATCATTTTGTTCCAAAAATTTGGCAATTTTCTTCTTAATCTTGTCTATGACCAAGGTATCATTCAGCATAAGGTTATTTAACTTCCATGTTTTTGTATGAGTATGGAGATTCCTGTTGTTACTGAGTTTGACTTTTATTCCATGGTGGTCCGAGAAGATGCAAGGAATAATTTCTATTCCTTTAAATTTACTGAGTTTAGACTTGTGACCTAATATGTGATCAATTTTGGAGTATGTTCTGTGGGCTGATGAGAAGAATGCGTATTCAGTTATGTTGGAATGGAATGTTCTGTAGATGTCTGTTTAATCCAAATGTTGAATGGTTAAGTTTAAATCTAAAATTTCTTTGCTTAGCTTCTTTTTGGAGGATCTATTCAACACTGACAAAGGAGTGTTGAAATTTCCGACTATTAGGGAGGTGGAGGAAATCAAGTTGCTCATGTCTGTTAGAGTCTCTCTTATAAATTGAGGCACAGTCTAGTTGGGTGCATAAATGTTAATAATTGAAATCTCTTTATGTTGAGTGTTACTGTTAACAAATATGAAGTGTCCATTCTTATCTTTCCTTACTTTTGTTGGTTTAAAGCCTATTGTATCTGCGAATAAAATTGCAACACCTGCTTTTTTCTGATTTCCATTTGCCTGAAATATAGATAACCATTCCTTCGCCCTGAGTCTATATTTATCTTTTAAGGCAAGATGACATTCTTGTATGCAGCAGATATATGGTTGAGTTTTTGTATCCAGTCAGCCAAACTGTGCCTCTTTAGATGACAATTTAAGCCATTCACATTAATGGAGAATATTGATGAGCCTGGTAGAATTTTGGGTATCGAGTTTTTTAAAAGTCCAGTGGACATTTTTAATCCTTTCACCACTGTGGAAGTTGGAGTTTGATCAAAAGTTTCTGAGTGAGTTTACACTTGTGGTGGAGGATTGCGCTGGCTATTGTGGAGGGTTATTCTGAGAATATCCTGGAGAACTGGATTAGTGATGGCAAATTTCTTCAACATTTGTATGTCATTAAAGTATTTAATTTCTCCACCATAAATGAAACTCAGTTTAACTAGATACAGGATCCTGGGTTGAAAGTTATTTTGTTCTAGGAGATTAAAATTTTATGACCACCCTCTTCTAGCTTGAACAGTTTCAGCAGAGAGATCTGCAGTCATTCTAATATTCTTCTCTTTGTATGTTATGGGTTTCTTATGTCTGGCTGCTTTCAGAATTTTCTTCTTCATATTAACTTTAGTGAAGTTAATTATTTTGTGTCTGGGAGTTGTCTTATTCAGGTTGAGTCATGCTGGGATTCTGAAGCTGTCTGCTATCTGAATTTCCAAATTTCTTGTCATGTCTCGAAAGATCTCCTTCATAATCTCTGGAAGAAGGGCCTCTGTGCTTTGCAAAGCAACTTTGTCACCTTCAGGAATTCCTATAAGGCGAATATTAGTTTTCTTCGAATTATCCCACAGCTCTCTGAGAGAATGATCCATTTTTGCTCTCCATTTCTCTTCCTCTTCGATGCTTGGGAGCATTTCAAAGTTTTATTTTCAATATCAGAAATCCTTTCTTCTGCTTGTTTCATTTTGTTACTGAGGGATTCTACTGTATTTTTCAGATCTTTGAGGGCTGCAAATTTTTGTCTCAATGTGTCAAAGTCTTTGGTGATTTTGTCTTTGAATTTATTGAATTCTTGAGACAACTTTTAAAATGCTCCTTGAATTTCTAATTCCAACTTTACCTCCATTCTATTAATCTTATTTGGAATCCAAACTCTGCATTCAATTTCTGACATCTCAGGCATGTGTCTCTGAATGGGATCTTTAGTTGCATCTGTCGTATCATTCCTTGTGGGGAATTGATCTACTCTGGTTATTTATGTTACCAGAGTTTTTCTGCTGATTCCGCCCCATGATGATTTTACACCATTTGGCTAGATAAGCAGATAAGGTGAAGTTGGATTGGGGGCCTCCAGGAGTAGTGATTGACCAGCCCTTTGCCCAAGAGCTGTGACTGGTGCCTGTACCTTTTCTCCTGGAGCTTCGCAAAGGACCCATACAGTGCTACAGTCTGAGACACTGGGGGCTTACTTGATGTAGTGGGGCTAATTGGCTCTGTCTTGTTTTTAGCGTGTCTATGTCCTACCCTGTTGAATTAGTTACTCTGGGTTGAAGTCTCACCTGTTGAGATATACCAGCAATTAAGTCACCCTACCCCCATGGGCAACAATTGGAAAAGGAAAATCAAATTTTCCCACAACCACACACCCAGGGTACCACTTTGGATATTCTTTGGGCGATTGGTCCAGTCCAAGAGATCCAAATCAATTGTCGTAGTCAGCACCCGGTCTCAAGTGAGGGAGTTCAAATGGTCTCCGGTAACTAGATAGCAGGGGACTGCTGGCAGCTCGAGTATGACTCATTCTGGTGCTCTGTGGAGTCAGAAGGACCCCCCACACACACACACACACAGCAAATAAATTAGTCTGGGGAGGTTGATTCCTCCTTCCCCACCTTGCACCTCTGTCATACTCAGTCACTGGTAACTCCTCAGGGCTATGAGCCAGTTCCCTCCAGTGAGCAGATGCTCCAGGGGTTTGAGCCTGCCTGAGTCACAGAGAGATCTTATATCTCCTTGGCCAGGCCTCTGCATTCTGCCACCATCTATCAGGGGAAGCTGAGGCTTGACAACCTTGGGTGGTTAATGGAAGCTGGGGTGGTACACTCAGTTACAGCCCTGCCCCTGATTGATGTTGCTGACACTTATATTTGTGCAGAATTTGTGATTCTGTCCTGGCTATATTCCCCTGTGGATCAGGCTCTGTTTGAGTTCACAGAAAGTGCGACTCAGCCCCGGTCTGTGCCGCTGCCTGGAGCTAGATTGTCTGTCTCTGTTGCAGTTTGTGTTGGGGTGGGTGCAATTAGAGCTCACACTGTGCTCTCAGTTCCAACCTATCCCCACCTGCCTTTGTTTCAGCTATGATCCTCTGAAGGTCAGGTGTTTCTTAGCCTCACTAAAGCCTTCCTGGCTTACCCTTGCCCTGGGAGTATGCTGTCTCTGTGCGTGCTCACTAAAGCAGTCCTCTGGCTCAGCCTCACCCTAGGAGTATGTGGTCTGTGAGCATGTGTCTTCAATTCTCTATCCTGCTGCACTCTTTTCAGGCCCATACTGCCTCAGGCATACCCTTTGCTCATGGAGCCTGTGTTACCATCCCAGATTCATCTGCCAGTATCTGCCACCGGACAAGATGCCCAGCTTTCTCTGGTTGCCCAGAGAGACAGGGAGTGTCCTTCCAAAATATCCCCAGGTGTGTGAGTCCTATTGTTCCTGCTGCTGCAGTTGCTGCTCTGTGCTGGGGGCACCACCTCTCCCTTTTCCATACAGTTCCTTCAGTCCACTGTTTTCTCCTTACTCCCATGCTGCAGAATCATCACAGACCTGCCACAGCTCATGCCTAGTCCACACCTCTCGAGAAAATGCTCAAGAATCTGGACTCTATGGGGGACAGGCTTCCAGACCTTGGGGTGAGAGTGGAGGGGAGTACTGGGAGTTCAGGATTGCAGGTAGAGAATATATACAGTTTTATACAGTTTTATGCCTGGCAAGAGAGTGCCATGGCACCCTAGTAGGAGAAGGAAGTCCAGTATTTAGAGGGTCTCTCCTGTGGGATAAAATGGGAGGATGTTTGAACTCTGCTCGCTTGTTTGTAGAAAGTATACTGTGAGCCATTCTCATGGGGGAGTGGACTCCCATCTGCTTGGTGATGGATTTTGTACCTATTGTTTGTATCCTTGGGGTTGCAGCTTGCCTCAGCAGAGTTGATGTGCATTCTTCAACTTTCTCTCTTGGCTCAGCTCCAAATCATCAGCTTACTTACTAAACTTCTATCCTTTAGAAGGATCTCCTTCTGCATGGGTGCCTCTGTGGAAAGCTGGCTCCAGTCAGCCATCTTGCCTCTGCCTCCCTCATTCTATTCTTCATGACTCACTTTTCTTCTTCTTTTTTCTTTACAGATGGGAATTTTCTGCTTACCCATCTGCATGGTGGAGTATGGTGACTTTACAACTTCTGAGTTTACATGTTTCAGTTTTAGACAAAGACATTACTTTTGACATCAATTTCCAAATTTTGGAGAATGAGAATTTGATCAATCCATGATGGGTGAGCCATCTATTCCTGGTCTAATTGACTGTGGTCCATGTGGAACCATGGTTTAAATATGGCTACAGAGACCTGACAGGGTGGGGAGGCTGTTCAGGAAAAGATGGGCTAGGAAGAAGCCCAAATAAGTTTTCATACTCCAAAAATCTATTGTCCCATTCTGAAAATCACCATGCCCAGTGGAGCTTGTCCTGGGATCTTAAAGGGGTGGCCTTAACCCCATGTTTCATTTTTATGACCTCCCTTTGGATTTACTAGCTTTTCATCCAAATGGTCCAGTTTTTGCAGTGGGTGAAGTGAACTCATACTAGATGTAAATCACCTTTTGCTCACCTATTCTTCTCTCTCTGCCCCTTAACCACTCTGTACCAGACATCATTTCAGATGTAGGCTAGATGGCTCCTGGGGAAGTGGTGGCCAGAGAGGAGAAACAGCAAACTGAGAAAGAGCACTGGGGTGGGGGTGGGGTAGGCTCAGGGCAGTGTGTCCCAGAAACCTCGGGAGAAGCCTTATGGTTATGGCGAAGGATCTACAGGCCCTGCTCAGCTGAGCCCACAGCCCCTCTGGAGGTGCTGATGGAGCTTTGAGCCCTGGGTGCCATGATGCTCAGGCCAGGCAAGTTTCATATGGGGAATTCCTGCCTTATCTGGAAGTGGTATTTTTCTTGCTTTTAAGAGTTTAGTAATTTTTTTTGTGGTCTGTGTTCTATTAAGATATTATCCAATAGATGCCATAGTTCTAATCCCATTCTATAATAGGTGTCACATATTCAAGAGGTTTGTGGTACCTACTATGGGAAAATTTGGTCCTGCTTCTTTTATCTTCTCTCTCTCTCTATATATATATGTATTTCAACTACTGCACTTCCAAAGGATCTGCATATTTTTTCTGTCTTAAACTTTTCCAAAGCTTTTTTTCTTGGTATACTATGACCTTTTAGCTATCATGCTTTGGGCTGGACAACCTAGAAAAATAAAGTCAGAGTCTGAAGCTTGAGAGGCCCATGCAGTGTCATCTGCCTTCTTTAATCTTAGAAGGAAGTTGACTCATTAACTTCACTATCGCTTCAGAGCAGAAACCTCCTAGACTAAAAAAACTAGCTGTCTTTGAGTGATCACATTTAATATTGGAAGGTATTTATAGTTTCCTCCTTTCTCTTTGAGATGTGTAGTATTTTTTCAATGAATTGAAGTTTCATTAGCTAATCATAGCCTGTCATTTAGAATTACCTGTCTCAGTCTAGGGGAAATTAGGTACCTGCACACAAGTATTAGTTAGTTTGTTCTCTCATGATTAGTTTAATATCTATTATTTTTAGTATAATTTCTACATATAAAATGAAATCAAAGAGAATATAATGGTGAATTTATCCAAAATGACATACATTATCCTATATTTTAGAGGTGCTCACAAAATTTAAAAAATCTCTTCTATTTTATAAAATAATTTTCTTTTTCTTCTACCTTATTCATTTTTTTTTTAATTTCAGATTAATGTGAGGGTACAATTAAGTTACAATGTTTATATTCATTAGGTAGAGTCCCTGTTGTAGTTGTGTTCCACACCCAGGAGCTGTGCTGTGTAGCCTTACATTGTGCCCATTAAGTGGGAGCATACCTGTCCCCCTCCATACTTCTTGTTCCCCCTCCCCCACATTGAATTGAATTGAATTTTTCTCTTATGAGGACATGTATTAAATTATCCACTGGCTTCATATTAGTATCTAGTACATTGGATACTTGCTTCTCCATTCTTGTGATACTTTACTAAGAGGAAAGTGTTTTAACTCCATCCAGGTTAATACAAAAGATGTAAAGTCTCTATCTTTTTTTATGAATAGTATTCCATGATGTACATATATCACAGTTCATTAATCTATTCCTGGGTTGATGGGCATTTAGGTTGTTTCCACATCTTATCAATTGTAAATTGAGCTGCAATAAACAATCTAGTGCAAAGATCTTTATGATAAAAGGATTTTTTTTTTCCTAGTAGTGGGATTGCAAGGTGAAATGGGAGGTCTAATTTGAGTTATTTGAGGATTCTCCATCTTCTTTCCAGAGAAAGAAGAGAGGTTGTATTAGTTTGTAGTCGGGCGGCGCCTGTGGCTCAAGGAGTAGGGTGCCGGTCCCATATGCCGGAGGTGGTGGGTTCAAACCCAGCCCCGGCCAGAAAAAAAAAAAAAAAAAAAAAGAAGTATTAGTTTGTATTCCTACCAAGAGTATAAAAGTGTTCCCTTCTCTCCACATCCACACCAGCATCTGCAGCTTTGAGACTTTGTGATGTGGGCAAAAATATGGAATGCTTCATGAATTTGTGTGTCATTCCTGTGCAGGGGCCATGCTAATCTTCTCTGTATCATTCCAATTTTAGTGTATGCACTGCCAACATGAACACATTCCTAAACCAGTTTTCAAGCTTGTGAAAGCTCATCTGATGTAGATGAAGAAACAGTTTCCAGGCTTAGCAGGTGTGTGGATTTTCCTCTCTCTGTGATGTAGGTGCAGCAAGGGTAGATAGATAGTGGAGTTGACATAACACAATTGAGTACCCAGCTCTGCTATGAACTTGAGTAATTGGTTTAAGCATTCTATTTTGTTTGTGAAATGGCAGTTAATAATAGTACTGATCTCACAGAGTGGCTGTGAATGTTACATGAAATGATGTATTTAAGACACTTAGAATGGCTTCTATTGCCCATCTCACAGAGTTCCTGTGAATGAAAAAATACATGCACAGCACTTAGGCCCAATGGCTGACGCATGATTTTTGTAGACAGCCACATAGTATGAACTATTATTATTCTATCCATTTTTTTTTATAAACCATATGGTTAAATCTCCATAACTTTATTTACCATACAATGAATACATCAATACATTTTTTTTCACTGGGCAGGAGCCAAAGATAAAAAAGTGTGGAGAACAAAGTATGAACATTTCCCTTTGTCCTCTACCCCCATCAAACTCAACAAATTGTCAACCTTTGGTTTATGGAGATTTTGTCCCCCCATAATCACCATCAGTCCCTCCATACTATTCTTTGATAGTGACATTTTCTGTTTTTTAATTTATGCAAAGTTCCAAGCAAACACAGCTTAGTGCTTGATCTATCACTTACAATCTCTGAGCTCTGTATCCACTTCCTATGGTTGTATTTACAGCAAATATACACCTCTCTGTGTGGGAGTTTCAGGGTCATAGTATACGCATTGTTTCTTTACTAGTACTTTTCATCTTGAAGTTATTTCCAGGTCAAAATGTGTAAGTCTGCCTTAAACATTTCTTCAACAACAACTATATCACATCTATGGTACAAATAGGACATGATTCATTAATTATTATTATTATTTTTGTGACAGAGTCTCACTTTGCCACCCTGAATAGAGTGCCATGGTGTCATAGCTCACAGCAACCTCCAACTCTTGGGCCCAAGCGATTTTCTTGCCTCAGCCTCCTGAATAACTGGGATTATAGGCACCCACCACGATGTCCAATTAGTTTTTAGAGACGGGGTCTCACCCTTGCTCAGGCTGGTCTCGAACCTGTGAGCTCAGGCAATCCCCCCACCTCGGCCTCCCAGAGTGCTGGGATTACAGGTGTGAACCACCGCTAATGGACATTTTTATTTGCAATTTTTAATTCTTATACATATTTCGAAAAACCATCCTTCATTCTTGGTATAGTTTCTGAACTCATGGAGCTATTTTATGAAATAAATTTGTATCTGAAAGTGGAGTCTCAGTGTCAGGGCACATGCACATCCACTGTTTTGAAGCAACAGCTAAAATTCCATTTAGGAAAAGTTTCATGAAATGTGTCTCACCAACTTAAGCTACCACTAAGTGTAAGAATCCCATTTATTAGATTCACACCAATACTTGAAATATTATCAATCATAAATATTTTTTGCCAATTGGAGAAGCAAAGAATAAAAATATCATTTTATTGTTCAATTTGCGTTCTTAATTACCAGTGAGGTTCATTCAGTTTTGTCACATTTTAGAAGTTTTCAGCCATGACCTCTTTGAGTACCTCTTTAGTCCTTCCTTCTTTCTCCTTCCATTGAAGGTTCCAATAACAGGGACATTTGATATTTTGTTCTAGTTTCATAAGTCCTTGAGGTTCTTTTCATTTTGTAAATCTATTTTCTCTGTTCTTGGTGTTCGGTTTTTGCTGTTCACTGTTCAAGCTAATTGATTCTTTCCCTGTCCCATCTATTCTCCTGTGGAGCCGACCATTGTCTATTTTGGCTTTTGTATTTTTTGGTTCTAAAAGTTTCATCTGATTCTTCTTCATCTCTTCTGTACTTCTGCTGCATCTGATTCTTCTTCATCTCCTCTGTACTTCTGCTGAGACTTTCTAAGTCATTGCTGACAGAAACCTGGAGGATTTTGACCTTGTGTTATGGAATCCTGGTCTTATCCATGTCTGCTGTTTTCCTTGGCTTCCTCTGACACCGCCCTGTGACTGCCAGGTGTGGGGAGAAGTCCAGGTTCCTGATGGGACCACTGTTGACACTGGAGGTGGGGGGGGCGCCCTGAGAGAGGGTGGCGGTGTCTTCCAGTCCCCTCGTGGTACCCACTAATGGCCCCAGGTACCTCCCGGCTCCCTACTCATTCTCCTCTGATATCACCCCGGTGAGGGGGGTAGGGTGAGCTGCTTCATCACAGCCTGGAAAGGACAGTAGTCTGGGTTCCCCTTGGGGTTTGCTGATGGGGAGACAGCCTTTTTTGCCATTTTGGCTGCAATAGAGTGGTGGTGTCTTGGCAGGCTGCACCTTTCCTGGTCCTTTGGTTAGAGACGATGGCTTCTTCTTCTCCTTCTTCTTTTTCCTCTTCCTCCATTCCTTCCTTTTCTCCTCCTCTTCTTCTTCTTCACAAAGTCTCACTATGTCACCCTATGTAGAGTGCTGTAGTGTCATAGCTCACAGCAACCTCAAACTCGGGCTGAAGCAATTCTCTTGCCTCAGCCTCCCAAGTAGCTGGGACTACAGGTGCCTGCCACAAGGCCTGGCTACTTTTTATTGTTGTTGTTGCAGGTGTCCTTGTTTTTAGCTGCCCAGACCGGGTTTGAGCCTGCCAGCCTCAGTGCATGTGGCTGATGCTGTAACCACTGTGCTAAGGGGGCTGAGCATTCTTTTTTTTTTCTTCTGCACCTGTTATTGTGTGTATGTTTCTGGCCTCTTCACCACCCAGTTTATAATGTAGAAGACAAAGAAGAACCCCCATGGGATTTGTGGCTGTGCTGTTCCTCAGGTCCTGGGGTCTCTAGCTGGTCTGCCCTTTTCTCTCCACTTTTCAAAGTCTTATGTTTGCTTCACATGTAATTTCCAGGAAAGAAAGAAAAAGTAACACAGAGACATAGAGGCAGAGATAGGGAGGGGCTATGGGGTCTGCTAATGAGGAAGAGATGGTGAGGGCACTGTGTTTCCAGGCGAGTTAATATCCTGACCAGAAAAGAGGCAGAGCCACAGGGATGTGGGCAGAGTCTTACCTCTCCCCTCTGCATTTCACTCTCCGTGAGCCAGAGAGTATCACACTGCGTGCTCCTTACATGGGGGTGTGGGGGCGGGGCAGGCGCTGGCAGCATGGCCCTTACAAGCACTGCTAGAGCGCATCTCCTGGGGGAGGTACGACAACAGAATGAGTGGTTATTTGAAAATGTCTCTGCCTATGCGTCCCAGCCATGCTCTTGTATCTTCCTTTAAAATTCATGGGAGAAGTTTGTGGAATTCATACATTCACAATACTTGTTGATCACCAACTGTACATTCATATGTGTAGATTACCGAGAAAGGTGTGTTGTGTGTGCGCAGTTGTGTTTGTGCCACATGTGCGTGCCCATGTGTATGGATATAAACACACACACAGGCCTCACTGCGCTGTGATGAGGACAGAAAGGTTCACAAAGTGCACATGTGACGCTCATCTGTGGACCTGACAATCTGAAACAGGGACGGACATTAATGAAATGACCATATTGATGAAAATGTTAGTTCATCAGGTATTAATGATTGCTGTTAAGATGAAGTATTGGTGCTGGCAGCATCACAGGCTGTCTGGGAAATCTTTCCTGAGGCAGCAAAGTATGAAATCCAAGGATGATGATGTGGTGACCCGGTGAAGAAACAGGTGGGCGTGATGGAGGTGGAGACAGCTTTCCACCAAGAGGCAGCTAACGGCACCTGCCACTGTAAAGGACTGACAGGCCAGTGCCAGAGTGGCCATGGATAGCTTTGTTTCTTTCTCCGTGTGTGCTTGGAGCTTACCCAGGCCTTTTGCAAATGTTAGGCCTGTCCGGCCAGCTTCTCGATGACAGAGAGTTACAGTTAAGCCACATAATTATGGTACTGGGTTTAGTTTTAGTTTTAAGTTTTCAGACTAAAGGGGAAAAATTATGGGATGTCAAATATGATAAAATATCCAACTTTAGACAATTATGTCAGCCATGTCTGATAAACCATAGATGTCCATTCATTTGACCACTACTAACTGAGCCCCTCATCTGATAATGGAAATACACCCAAATGCGGGCATTTCTCTTAACTAATGCTCAGGTAGCTGGGAGAGAGATCTGCAGATAAACACGTCATCTGTCAGAATGAGATCTTAGCCAAACTGAGAAGATGGTAGGATGAATTTGTGTATTTTTCTGGGCTCTGATCTCTCTTGTTGTAAAAGAGTAACTACCAAACTGATCAACTCCTGAGAGATGTTTGTTAGTTCATACAAAAAGTGACAGATGTCAATGACTAGCATGAGAGATGAAGATGGATGCTCTGCTTGGTGGTTAGTCTGTGGTTCTTATTATTTTAATTATTTTGCATGGATGTATTCTGTCTCTCTGAGTAGACTATAAATTCCTTGAGGATAAGGACTGTGTCTTATGTGTAATTCTAGCAAGAGCTAGAATTATGCTTTGCAGAACGTAAATGCTCTGATATATTTTTTTGACAGGCAAGATAAAGCAGGTTCGGGAAACTTGTCGTGTGAATAGTTCTTGAAGGAACAGAAAGATTTATGCAAATGAATATCTACTGGTAGATAGGAGAATGGGACTGCGTATCTTAATACGCCTATAAACGTTCACAGAAATTCTGTATTTTGTTAGTTCTTTTCCATTGCTGCTGGCCAGGCTCACTAAATTATAGCCTGGCTTTCTTTTTAAAGTTCAAGGGAGTGTGGTGCCTGTGGCTCAAAGGAGTAGGGAGCCGCCCCCATACACCGGAGGTGGCCAGTTCAAACCCCGCCCTGGCCAAAAACTGCAAAAAAAAAAAAAAAAGTTCAAGGGAGTGAAACTTCTTTTGAATGGCCTTTTCTTTAACCTGTTTTCTTTTATTTAACCTTTTTAAAAATTATTCTTCTTTAGGTGGACTTTTCACAATACATGGGAAGAGATTTGGGAGCCATTCAGACTTTAGGAACATTTGAAAAATAAATTTGAAAGGCAAACAAACAATAAATGTAACCCCAGTTGTTCAGAATCTTGTTTATTATTTATCAAATTATATGTGGTTGGGCTACCTCTTCTAAATGTATTATATCATTAATCTTCACAACAACCTTATGAGGTAGCTTTCTTTATTATGCTTCTTTCTTTCTTTTTTCTTTTTTTTAGGTAAATAATCAGAAATCCAGAGAAGGTAAATAACTTACCCACAGGGTGCTGGTGGCATTTGTTGTTTTTTTTTTGAGACAGAGTCTCACTATGTTGCCCTCAATAAAGTGCCCTTGCATCACAACTCACAGCAACCTCAAACTCTTGGGCTTAAGCGATGCTCTTGCCTCAGTCTCCCCAGTAGCTGTGACTACAGGTGCCCACCACAATGTCCGGCTATTTTTTGTTGCCATTGCCACTGTTGTTTAGCTGGCCTGGGCCAGGTTTGAACCCACCACCCTTGGTGTATGTGGCTGGTGCCATAACCACTGTGCTATGGGCGCTGAGCCAAGGGGGCATTTTTTTAAAAACTATAATGACTGACCCCATGGCCCTGCCTCTGACCTCTGTTGTGTTATATCTACTGTATTTGTCCTGAAATGACACCAGGCACAGGGACTGCACTCGAGAGTGCGACGTGATTCTCTCCCTGTGGAGGCCGTTGTTGACCACAGAGCTAAGTCACAGCCTGTCCATGGCTCAGCTGCGGAGTCGCATTTTCTGGCCTCAGCTTCTAGCTCGACCATGTAGTGGCTGAATGATTTTTGACAAATTTCTCAGTCTTTCTTACATGTACAACAAGGATAATGATATTTCCTACCTGAGGAGAAGGAAACGCGAGAATACACGTGAAGCATCTGGAGTGGCAGGTGATGTGTTCAGTAATGTTGGGGCTGCTCCTACTATCCTTGTCTTTGCTACTGCGGTTGGCTGAGACTGCCCACTGTCATAACCGCTGTAGGGACAAGACTAGATCCAGGGTCTCAGTGGGGCTCTTTACCATTCCCAAACCGTGGGAGGCTGAAGGAGACTAATTTGGGAGTTTTTGTGGTGCTTCACTGCCAACACTCCAAAAAAGTAGCTTTTCTTCCAAGATATAGTGCCTCATAAGCTTAGAGTATCTCCTTCTTCCTGGACAACAATTAATATCCCATTGTGGCTGGGGTTTAGAGTAATTCACATGTTCTCATTAGGCAGAGACAACTATTTTGTTCCTACAGTTTACTTTTAGAGTTTAGTAGGAAGTAAAATAACGTTGAAGTTGTAGCCAGATCCTCCCATTTTGAGGCAAATCTACTACTTTGAAGAATGATATTCTTACATTGGTCCTGACATCAATTATTTGGGCAAGGCTTTTCATTTCCCTGAGCCTCAGTTTCTTTCTGTGCATAAAAAGAGAATTGGGTCATATAATTTCCAAGACTACTTTTATTTCTGAAATTCATTCAGCATATAATTCTGTGATTTAGTTGCTGTGTCAATTTATACAGGCCAGATTTTCCTGAGACTACACAAAACCTGTATTCTCCTCTGCCATATACACATGTGTTTATTAAAGGTTTTTAGGGGTTTTCAGAGCAGATTGGCCTGCCAGGAAGTGTATTAGCATGGTTGTACTTTTCTTGGGGTCCTCCTGCCATGCCTCCTCAGTCCCCTCCCTCTAGTCCCTGGAGTGATTAGATTCCAATCACTAATTACAACTACTTCTAACCACTTATAGGAGCCCTCCCCAGCAGCCCATTTGAAACGTACAGGCAGACAGATTTTCTTTCACCTCTCCCCTTAAGTTTTTGCTTTCTCATTTACCCATGTTTATATGTAGATATCTCATATCTCACGGAGTAATGGTTCTTTTTTTTTTTTTTTTTTTAATGGGACAGGCTTCTACTCTCTCACCCAGTGCAGTGGTGTAATCACAGCTCAATGTAACCTTGAATTCTTGGGCTTAGGTGATCCTTTTACCTCAACCTCCTGAGTAGCTGAGAGAACAGGTGCATGCCACCATGCTTGGCAAATTTTTCTTATTTTTGGTAGAGACTAGGTCTTACTATGTTGCCCAGGCTGGTCTCAAATTCCTGGCCTTAAGTGACCCTTCTACCTTGGACTCCCAAAGGGCTGGGATTCCAGGCCCAAGCCACTGTGTCTGGCATTTAGCAGCATGGTGGTTTTCTAAAGCTGCCCAAACCAATTACCGCAAGTTTCGTGGCTAAAATAACACAAACTTTCTACCTTAAATTCTCTGAGTTTGAAGTCTATAACCTGATTATGGAGCTAAAATTAAGCTGCCTTTTCCAGCTACCAGAGACTGTGGCCTTTCTTCACCCATGGCTCCCTTCATCCATCCTCAAAGACTGAAATGGTGGGTGAGGCTTTATATTGCATCAGTCTGACGATGCCTCCATCATCACACCTCCTCTGGCTCTTTCACACCCCTTTTCTACTTATAAGAACTCTTGTGATTCCATGGGGTCCACCTGGATAATCCATAACTTGCTTATTTCAAGGTCATCTGGTTAACAATCCTAATACCATCCACAACTTTAATTCTATCAGCAATCCTGGTTCTCTTTCACCATGAAACACAAAATATTCACAGGTTCTGGGGATCAGGAGATGAACATACGTGGGGAGCATTACTTTGCCTACCACAGAAAGGTAGAGACATCATCTCACACGGGAGCTGTCACGTCTGGACTTCAGACACAGCATTATTGACACCTTATGCTTCCTCACAGGATAAAATAGTGAGGAGTTCTGAAGGGACCACCAGCGGCATGGGCTGAGAGTTGCTGAATATTCTAGGTTGATGATGTCAGGTTTGAAGGCCTTCTTCATACACCCTATTGTTCACACAAGTTGAACAGATTTTCAAGAAGAAGGAAATTCCTGAGGTGGACAATCCAAGATGGTGGCCAAGTAACAGCTTCCCTGCAACAGGGCACAGTGAGTCGGGGGAGATAAGACTCCAGGCATCTCTGGCTGGTGGGATCTGCCTATAATCATCCCTTTGAGGATAGAGGGAGTCAGCAAGGGACTTCTGGACCCCAAGAGGAGGACAAAAACAGTGGAAAACTGGCAAGTGGTTGTGTGTGTTGGATCAACCTAATCCCGCCAGCAGCAGGATTCAGAAAAAACCTTGAATAGCCAAAACATTACTCAGAAATAAAAACACAGCAGGAGGAATCACACTACCAGACCTGAGACTGTACTATAAATCGATAGTGATAAAAACAGCATGGTATTGGCACAAAAAAACAGAGAAGTAGATGTCTGAAACAGAATAGAGAACCAAGAGATGAATCCAGCTACTTACCGTTATTTGATCTTTGACAAGCCAATTAACAACATTCAGTGGGGAAAAGATTTCCTATTAACAAATGGTGCTGGGTGAACTGGCTGGCAACCTGTAGAAGACTGAAACTGGACCCACACTTTTCACCATTAACTAAGATAGACTCTCACTGGATAAAAGATTTAAACTTAAGACATGAAATTATAAAAATACTTGAAGAAAGTGCAGGGAAAACACTTGAAGGAATCAGCCTGGGTGAATATTTTATGAGGAGGACTCCCCAGGCGACTGAAGCAGTATCAAAAATACACTACTGGGACCTGATCAAACTATAAAGCTTCTGCACAGCCAAGAACATAGTAAGTAAAGCAAGCAGACAGCCCTCAGAATGGGAGAAAATATTTGCAGGTTAAACCTCCAATAAAGTTCTAATAACCAGAATCCACAGAAAACTCAAATGTATTAGCAAGAAAAGAACACGTGATCCCATCTCAGGGTGGGCAAGAGACTTGAAGAGAAACTTTTCTAAAGAAGACAGATGCATGATCTACAAACACATGAAAAAAAACTCGTCATCCTTAATCATCAGAGAAATGCAAATCAAAACTACTTTGAGATATCACCTAACCACAGTAAGAGTAGCTCACATAACAAAATCCCCAGAGATGTTGGCGTGGATGTGGAGAAAAGGGCACATTTGTACACTGCTGGTGGGAATGCACACTAATACGTTCCTTCTGGAAGGATCTTTGGAGAATACTTAGAGACCTAAAAATAGACCTGCCATTCGATCCTATAATACCTTTACTAGGTTTATACCCAGAAGACCAAAAATCACAATATAACAAAGACATCTGTACCAGAATATTTATTGCAGCCCAATTCATAATTGTTAAGTCATGGAAGAAGCCCAAGTGCCCATCGACCCACGAATGGACTAGCAAATTGTGGTACATGTATCCCATGGAATATTATGCAGCCTTAGAGAAAGACGGAGACTTTACCTCTTTCATGTTTACATGGATGGAGCTGGAACATATTCTTCTTAGCAAAGTATCTCAGGAATGGAAGAAAAAGTATCCAATGTACTCAGCCCTACTATGAAGCTAAATTATAGCTTTCACATGAAGGCTATAACCCAACTATAGCACAAGACTATGAGGAAAGGGCCAAGGAAGGGGAAGGGAGGGTGGAGGTTAGGGTGGAGGGAGGATAATGGGTGGGGCCATACCTATGGTGCATCTTAGAATGGGTACAGGCAAAACTTACTAAAGGCAGAATACAAATGTCTACATACAATAACTAAGAAAATGCCATGAAGGCTACCTTGAACAGTTTGATGAGAATATTTCAGATTGTATATGAAACCAGCACATTGTACCCCTGGATTGCACTAATGTACACAGCTATGATTTAACAGTTAAAAAAAGAAAAAAAAAACCAGGGGAAAAAAAAAAAGAAGGAAATTTCTTGCTTTCTACTCATGCGTTCCCTCCTAGAATACAAAGCTTATTTCAGCAGTTTCTCTTTTTCATGGATGTATAGATTGCAGATTTCTTGTTAAGGAGTTCAGAACACATTTATTTTCGTGTCTTTGGACTGATTCAGGTTGTCATTCAGTTTCCTCCTCGCTGCTGCTGAGTACAGAGCACGAAATCTGAAGGCCCAAATTATTAGCTACAGAACTAAACATTGGTGCTGGGAAAATGTCATAGCATGAATTCTTGGAGCCATTCATTGTTCCTGACTAGGCCTGAGCTTACAGAAATAGCCAGACCCTGATTTCCAGGCACTCCCCTCTGAAGGACCACCACATAGGAGCCAACATCTTTGGTCCACTTGTCAATGACAAGTCTTCCGGAAAGAGTAAAGTCCTTACTTGCTGAGAAACAGCTGGGCGAGCCCCTTGCATGTCATTTTCTTTTCTTCTTTAAGACGTTAAACTATTTGTTGACTAATGAAAAGAGATGGGCTGAATTCTAACTCTGAATCCTAATTCTACCAAGTCTGAATTCTGATTGTACCAATCATTTACTAAGCTCCGTGATGTTGGGAAAATTACTTAATGGAGTCAGAGGCTCCATTCCCTTTTCCTTAAAATAGAGATAATATCATTTTCCTCATATGTTTGGCATCAGGATTAAATGAAATAACATACTAAAAATTCCTAGTCTGGTGCCTCACACATGCCAGATGTTTGGTAAAGAATATCCTTGTTGTGCGTCTAATATCTGGCCCACCCAGACAGGGAGTGTGGCTAAGAGAGAATTGTTATGAGGATTATTTTTCTGATTGGCTCTATCTTGTATGAGAAACTTTTTCAAGGTGATCTTTTCCTATTGGAAAGATAATGTCTTTTCATTATAGAGTGTTCGAAAAATTCCAAAAATTTAGCAGGTCAATAAAGTGGCATGTATTCCCCCTGCCCCTCAGACATGGGCACGGTGACATCTCTGCTGTATTTCCAGCTCTCACTGTTATGCTCCCACAGTCTTAGCTAGAGATTTTCACAGCTGTAAGCAACATAAACCCCAGCGAGCTTAATCAAATGGACAACATTTTTTTAAAGGGTATTAATGAAATTCAAGAACATCAAGAAGGATGGAACTAGTAACTGAAAAGATGGCAATAACGTATTCTCTTCATTTCTCCAAAGTAGAATGTTTTCTTGCCTTTGCTCCCTTTTGGTGTTTTCTGCTCTTTTTATTTATTTTTTTAAATATGCGACGTCTGTCCTAGGACATGTTCCTCCTCTTGAGGACGGGCTTCCTCAGCTTTGGACGCACACATGGCGACTCCAGTTCGGGCTTTCAGTCATCTTTGATAAGTTTCAGAAAAGGCTGAGCCACCGCATCAAAGAACCTGCAAAAAAATAGTGATTTCAAAAGAAGTTTATTTTTGTCTCCCTTCAGGTTGATGAGACAGGTCTGTGCCACGAGGTTATTCTGGGATCTAGGTTTCCTTCATGAATTTATTTTTATTTTTTTGAGAAAGTCTCACTCCATGCCCTGGGTAGACTGCTGTGGTGTCACAGCTTGCAGCAACCTCAAACTTTTGGGTTCAGTTGATCCTCTTGCTTTAGCCTCCCAGTAGCTGGGACTGCAGGTGCCCCCCACAATGCCTGGCTAGTTTTCCTATTTTTATTAGAGACAGGGTCTCCCTCTTGCTCAGGCTGGTCTTGGAACTCCTGAGCTCAAGCAACTCCTGCCTCAGCCTCCTGGAGTACTAGGATTACAGGTGTGAGCCACCACACCCTGCCAATTTTTTTGTTTAGCTCTGCATTTTTATCCTGTTTTCCTGGTTGAAGCTGGTTCGTAGGCATGTCCAAATTATTAATACAACTGATGGGAGGAGGTGGAGAAAGCTAATTCAGGAGAAAGGGCTTATCTTTAGCAGATAATCCAGAAGTTGGGTGCCTTACTTACAATCCTTAGTCCTTTGACTGAAAGTAAACTATATAACCACTGACACCTGCAACAGGCTGGGAAATGTTCAACCCAGCTGTCCTTCTGTGTCTAGTGGCTGCCCTTTCATTACAGACAAAGGGAACTGGTGATAACGAGCAGCCTTTGGTATGATGTCCTGCCCCTCCTAAGAGAGAACTCTACAGAAGGATTATTTTTCTGATGTGCCCTCTCTTATATGAGAAACTTTTTCTTTTTTTTCTTTTTTTTTTTTGTAGAGACAGAGTCTCACTTTATGGCCCTCGGGTAGAGTGCCGTGGCGTCACACAGCTCACAGCAACCTCTAACTCCTGGGCTTAAGCGATTCTCTTGCCTCAGCCTCCCGAGTAGCTGGGACTACAGGCGCCCGCCACAACGCCCGGCTATTTTTTGGTTGCAGTTTGGCCGGGGCCAGGTTTGAACCCGCCACCCTCGGTATATGGGGCCGGCGCCCTGCTCACTGAGCCACAGGCGCCGCCCGGGAAACTTTTTCAATATCATCTTTTTCTTATTAGAAACATAATGTCATTTCATTACAGGATGCTTGAGAAATTAAAAAAAATTAAAAGGTAAATAAAATGGCGCGTGGCCCTCCGAGTGGAGACACAGGCACTTTTGGCATTTTGGCATATTTCTTGCTCTCATTCTTGGCGTCTCTCTCTCTCTCTCTCTCTCTCTCTCTCAGCTTTCATAGCTATAAACACCATAAACTCAAACTAGCTTAATCAAAAATGGATAATTTATTTTAGTTGAAGAACCTACTACAGCCAATTCCAGACTCTCCTGATGGGCTCATAGTCGGGTCTGGGGAAGGTGTCTACAGCAGTGTAGTCAGTTCTTGCCTTGGGAGGCAGGATCCTGGGGACGGTAGCAACGTCATAGGATCATGGGGACGATAACAATGTCACAGGATCCTGGGGACGATAGCAACGTCACAGGATCACGGGGACGGTAGCAACGTCACAGGATCCTGGGGACGATAGCAACGTCACAGGATCCTTGGAGAAGACCAAGCAGGGGCAGAGTGTACAAAAGCACCCATCCATGTATGAACCTATCATACTGTTCTCAAGATCTGGACACAAAAATGCACACACAAATATTTATTTTGGGATTCTCCTCTTTTCTCTGTCTCTCTGTCTCTCTGTCCCTCTCACCACAGTCTATGTATTCTTATCTTTATTCCATCCACCCACCCACCCAGCCAACCATCCATCCATCTACCATGTGTTACATAATTCTTCAGAGAACATGGTTCTCCTTTCCCCCTGGGAACTAGATGTGTATCTAGTTCACATTTCTCAGCCTTTCGTACAGCTAGGAGTGGACACATGATTGTGTAATGGCTAAGAGAACATGAACTATAATTCTTGCACAATTCTCTATGTGTTTGCTCTCCTACCACCAACTAGCTGACTCCTCAAGGTGACCTTGGCATCCGTGTGCTGCATTAACCCGGGAACTTGAATAGTGTGGAGCAGAGCTCCTACCCTGCCGCTTGACACCAATTGAATTATAATATAAATTAGAAACAAATTTCCAAGGTAGCAGGTAGGGTTACCTTAATATAGTCACTATTTTCTGTCTTATGAGGTGCCCAATATCTTAGTTATGATTTCTGTCATTTAGAAGCTGGTATCTTTTGATAGTACCTCTCTTTCTGATTTCTCATTTCATTAAACCTTTGAAAATCATGCATCTCTCGACTCCTAGAGTGGCGCTCTCCTTCTTCATTCACATCAAATCAGGTGGAAGAGCGAATAGCCCTGTCCTTCATCCCAGTCATCTACATGGGCGTGGCCTATGCTGCTGAAGGTTCATACCTGGGTCACCAGGAAAGTTTTGAGACAGACCGTGTTATGGTCCGTCATTTCCCTTTCAACTTGCTCAGCTTGTCAGTGTTGTTGGGAGGGATCCATTTATTTTCCTCTGTGCAGATTCTGTTTCTTGATTTCTGTGTATCTCAAAACTTTCATAATGACCCACACGGTGATCTCAATGAATTAGATATTTAAGAGTCCATGTTCTTAGAAGTCTCTACGCCAGTCAGCACTGTGACTTGGCTTCCTGCCCCTTTGTCTCCCTTTGCCTATTTTTTTCCCACCCCAAACTCAGCCTTCTTTGTAGAGCAGTTTAGCCAGCGACTCTTTAGACTAACTCCTGCCTGTCTAGGTTATCCCTAGAGAGCCTGTTTGTCACAAAAAAATCAGTTACGTAGGCATCTCAATTTATTTTAACCTCTAATCTAGATGAAAAAAAAAAAAAAAAAAACCTTGGCACCCTTGGTTAGTAAAAAGTGACCCTTTACAGCATCAATTTCTACATATAAAGCACAGCAAATTCCAGGTGGTAATCTCCCTTAGGGGAAAAAAATCAGAAGATATGGCAATAATGGTTGCACATTTTCAGGTGCAGCTGGCGTGGGCCTGGGCATTGGTTTTGTCCTGCAGATGGGCAGTGCTGCTCAGGCGTCCTGGACATCCCGCCACCAATTACCCTGTGTTGTCTCTTACCAGACTGTGTTGCCCATTTATATCACTTGCTGGACTCCTGTAAGCCCATGAGCCTGCTACCTCTCTTTCATCATGAAACAGTTTCCATCATGATAAAATCAAAGTGCTCAACTTTTAACATAACAAATATGCTGCTCCCCTAAATGATGCTAAATAGGAATATCACTCATTTTGCCATTTATCTGGTATGTAGATAAAATAGTAAGATATTAATGTAATTGCATCATAATTTAACTATTTCTCTAAAATTGTTAATTTGAGTTGTTTTCAAATCTTTGTGTATAGAAGTTTGTTTACTGACCACTTCCACAGACTAAATTTCTAGATGTAATATTACCCGGTAAATAGGTATGAAGAATTTATAACACCTCATACATTTCACTAAGTTGTTCCAAGAAAGGTATTATCAGTGGGGATTAGACTTTTGCCTGTAGTAGTTAGTAGGGTTACAAGTCAGTCTGGAATCAGAGCTCCTAGAATACCTGGGAAGGGTTCTTTAACTTTGAACTTTAATGTTGATTGAATTCATGGTATGAAATGAAAACTACATACAGTTTAGTATCTGGTTAACCTAAGGATAAACTATTATAATTTTGATTATATTATAGTTTATGATTCATCCTCGCTAAAAAATAAGTACAAACCTTAGTCAAATGTGGCTGACAGAACAGTTTTGGTTCCAGTTTTTCCTCCTGGGCTGTCTGAGTTCTGCTGGTTATTTTCTGTGTATTTCATAGTGTTCTTGTTCTGTATTAGAAGGTTACTTTCTCTGAACAGGACATTTCTTACTCTTTGCAGCAAATTTTTAGTTTCCTTCTGCTTTTTAAACTGTAAAGTCTACCCTAGTGTTGAAAAGAGACTGCTTTTCTCTTCTACCATGCTGAATATTTCTGCTCTGTTCCCCACTCCCTGAGCTATGTTCCCCTGTTTTTGAGGTCATCTTTAGAGTTTCCATGTTCTGTGGCTTGCCTGGTTATGGCAGTTTCATCTAGAGCTCTGGATATGGGCAGAAATACCAGATCAAATTGTGCGTGTAATGGCATAGTCACCATGATGGTTTCTGTGTCACACTGTTAAGTGCCCTTCTAGGCTGGAGCAGGTCATTTTAAATATTTAACTACTTCTTAAACATATTCATGCAGCCTACACTCATGAATGATGACCGTAAAGTTATGACATAATTTATTATAGCAAAACTCTTGTTCAGATGCAAAAAGAATCAAAGGAAAACTTTGCAGAGTTTCTCATCTCTTGAGGATTTCAGGAGTCTGCCTTAAAGGCAAGTGTGGGGTCCATGCTCTTGTAACATTGTTTTCCTTTCAATAATTACAAGATAAGACTTTACAGGAATAATAACAAAAATCAAAGTCACTGTTGAGTGCGACCAAGTGTGTTTTCTCCATGTTTCTAAAGGATTTACCTTAAGATGCATCATCTGAGCTCCATGTTTTGCTCGTCTAAATTCTGGTCTAGTTTAATGTAACCTCAGAGGCCCTTGAATCCCATTTAATTAGAACAGTAGTTGGTTAGCTAAAGTGGTTAAGTGAAGAAGGTGGTTATAACAGGAAATTGCTTTAAAAAGACATCTTTAAGATTTTACTTACCTCAAAAATATATAAATCTGTGTTCATTCACCAGTGTTTTCATTTCTCATGTGTGTCCCCCCGAGTGGAGCCCTGCTTCATCTTTCTTGCATCAACCAGGCCAATAATTCATTGTCTGTGAGTTCTGGTTTTGCTTCTGTAAGTGGAACAATAACTGAGAGACATGGGTGAAGCAATCCCAGTGCCGACACCATCTACATTTTTACGATTCCTTAAAAATATTTTAGGGCTGTCTCTCTCACACCTAATCTGACAGTGTATTTCTTAGTGACTCAACTTTACAAAATCTTTCTAGCATTCAATATGCTTTTCAAAGAAGCCACTTTTTTCTTTTTTTTTTGCATTTAAAGATCATTGATTTACATAACATTTTGTGAAATTATGTAATTACTTAATTACAAAAACAGGTTTAAGAGGCACAAACAGTGTTGGAAACAAACATAACTGACTCTTGTTAAGTACCCAGCTCACCTGGTGTGAAGAGGACTGAGGGGGACAGAGAGCAGTGTCCCTGCACCCAGCTCACCTGGCAGGAATAGGACTGAGGGGGAAGAGAGCAGTGTCCCTGCACCCAGCTCACCTGGCGGGAACAGGACTGAGGGGGATAGAGAGCAGTGTCCCCGCACCCAGCTCACCTGGTGTGAAGAGGACTGAGGGGGACAGAGAGCAGTGTCCCTGCACCCAGCTCACCTGGCGGGAACAGGACTGAGGGGGATAGAGAGCAGTGTCCCTGCATCCAGCTCACCTGGCAGGAACAGGACTGAGGGGGACAGAGAGCAGTGTCCCTGCACCCAGCTCACCTGGCAGGAACAGGACTGAGGGGGATAGAGAGCAGTGTCCCTGCACCCAGCTCACCTGGTGTGAAGAGGACTGGGGGGGATAGAGAGCAGTGTCCCTGCACCCAGCTCACCTGGTTTGAAGAGGACTGAGGGGGACAGAGAGCAGTGTCCCTGCACCCAGCTCACCTGGCAGGAATAGGACTGAGGGGGACAGAGAGCAGTGTCCCTGCACCCAGCTCACCTGGCGGGAACAGGACTGAGGGGGATAGAGAGCAGTGTCCCCGCACCCAGCTCACCTGGTGTGAAGAGGACTGAGAGGGACAGAGAGCAGTGTCCCTGCTTCCAGCTCACCTGGCAGGAACAGGACTGAGGGGGATAGAGAGCAGTGTCCCTGCATCCAGCTCACCTGGCAGGAACAGGACTGAGGGGGACAGAGAGCAGTGTCCCTGCACCCAGCTCACCTGGCAGGAGCAGGACTGAGGGGGATAGAGAGCAGTGTCCCTGCACCCAGCTCACCTGGTGTGAAGAGTACTGGGGGGGATAGAGAGCAGTGTCCCTGCATCCAGCTCACCTGGCAGGAACAGGACTGAGGGGGACAGAGAGCAGTGTCCCTGCACCCAGCTCACCTGGCAGGAACAGGACTGAGGGGATAGAGAGCAGTGTCCCTGCACCCAGCTCACCTGGCAGGAATAGGACTGAGGGGGGATGGAGAGCAGTGTCCCTGCACCCAGCTCACCTGGCAGGAACAGGACTGAGGGGGACAGAGAGCAGTGTCCCTGCACCCAGCTCACCTGGCGGGAACAGGACTGAGGGGGATAGAGAGCAGTGTCCCTGCACCCAGCTCACCTGGCAGGAACAGGACTGAGGGGGACAGAGAGCAGTGTTCCTGCACCCAGCTCACCTGGTGTGAAGAGGACTGAGGGGGACAGAGAGCAGTGTCCCTGCATCCAGCTCACCTGGCAGGAACAGGACTGAGGGGGACATAGAGCAGTGTCCATGCACCCAGCTCACCTGGCAGGAACAGGACTGAGGGGGACAGAGAGCAGTGTCCCTGCACCCAGCTCACTGGGCGGGAGCAGGACTGATGGGGACAGAGAGCTGTCTCCCCTGCAGGCTTGTTCTGGGCTCCGGGGACTCTCGGCTTGACAGAAATGCTTTGCACAAAGTGGGAGGCATTGGGTCATCTGGCAAGTTGGCCAAATGGGAGATGGATTAAGAGAGTTCTTCTTTACTTTGTAAGACCTTTATTAAATGTTTTATGGAGAAATTTAAATAGTACTTACTATGATGTCAGTTAAGGTGTGAATATTTTGCACAAACTCAAAACTTTTTCACTTGAGTTATTGGGAATTTTAACTTTTACTTTTTGGCACTCTCTAACACTTTTTTGGACCTAATTCTGGGCAATTTAAGTATCTGAGACTATTGGATATTTGAAGATGAGTCTTCCCATATGTTGATTTCTCACTTTGTCACCTCCTCTCTCCCCTCCATCTTATCCTCCACCGTTCAGACAATTCTCTGTTCTCAAACACAAACCCTGGCTTCGCTGGTGTCAGTAACTGAAATCCTTTCATAAGCTTCATTTCAAACAACTGCTTCTAACCATCACCACCCCGACTGTGAGGCTCCCTTCAGTGACCATGACTCTGGCAGTCCTTCCCCGGGACCCTCCACTTTCCCTCACTCCGCTATAGTACACATTCCTCTTCTTCTCCGGCTTGTATTCCACGGTCAATCATTTTCCCTCCCTTGCTTACACTCTCAACCCCCTGATGGCCTCCTCGCTTTGTAAGTTTTTGTATGGGAAAATTCTAACCTTTTATCAATCTAATTATCTTTCTTTGACTGTACCCATGTGGTCCTAGACAAATGCAGAAGCGTGTGGTCAGTCTTACTTTAACAAATCTCTGATAGCTGACCTCAGGTGGGGTTAAAGCAGCCTGACTTTCCGGAATCCCTCACTTTCCCTCTCTCCTGCCTGTTGCACTCTTCCTCCCTGTGCTCTGAATGCTCATCCCTTCTTCCATCTGCTCTTAGCTGACCTTGTTCCCTGCTCCTCTCAGAAGCAGCTCAAAGGCACTTTCCTCAGTTCCCAGGCAACACTGCTCACCCTCCAGCTTCAGTTCCAGGACACTTTGCCTTCTTTCCTCTTCCTGATTGGCCACTTTCTTCCCCATCAAGTTTTCCCTGCTGCTGGATCATTCTCTTCAGTAGATTTTTAAACACCATTTTTTGCTGCCATTGAATAAACCCCAACCCCCTTTATCTTGG
This sequence comes from Nycticebus coucang, assembly GCF_027406575.1. NCBI lineage: Eukaryota > Metazoa > Chordata > Mammalia > Primates > Lorisidae > Nycticebus > Nycticebus coucang. The sequence continues at coordinate 2,350,093 of NC_069800.1, read as the reverse complement.
TCTCTGCTCCTTCCCTAGCTTTTGCCCCACTTCTCTGCTCCTCTGCACATTGAGGGCTGTCACAGAGCAAGCCCGGCACACTGCCCTTCTGTCTCCCCGACTCTTGAACTCATTCCAATCGAGCTTTTACCCTGTTACCAACCAAAATGTAGTGACATCACCAGATCTGCACACTGAGGGACCTGATACTGATGTTTCAGTCTTTGCCTTCCTGCACCTGTCGCAACCCAGTTGGGTCCAGTGGACCACTTCCCTGTACTCCATTCCCTGAACCTCTAGGGACTGGCCCTGTGGAACCTTCTCTGATACCTTTGTCAGCTCCTATGAGGTTTCCTCTGCTGGTTCATCCTCATTTCTCCAAGCAACATCTTCACACTGAAGTATCTCAGGACTTGAATTTCATCTATTCTTTATCGACACTCACTTCCTTGAAGAACTTAACTAATCTTATGGCTTTAAATACCATCTAAACCTTTACATTTGTGTTTTAACCTAGATCTCCTTCTGGTACATGCAATTCCTATTCAATCTCCACTTTTAAGTCTAATGGGAAGTTCAAATTTAATATATCCAAGACTAATATCTTGATCTTCTCACCTAAAACTTGACTCTCCTGTACGATTCTCTATTTTAGTAAACATAATTTTATTTTTTAAGGTGCTCAGTATATCAGTTAGCTATTGCATTATTGTTATAATTGTTATAATGCAATAGCTAACTGATCACAGCAAGAATTAAAAGCTTAAAAGCTTAAAACAACAATGATTAATTATTAATTCACATGTCAAGATTGATTTGGATTTGGCTGGTCTGGCTGGGCCTGGTATGTTGTTATCTCTACTTTAGGCTTTGGAGGCAAGGCAGCCCTATTTCCCGCTGTAGGTCTGCTGGTCACCTGAGCAACTCTATAAAGATGTGTTTTTTATTTCCCTAGAACAAGCATATTGCTTGGTCAGGGCATATTGCTTTCATGCCGATGGAACAAGTGTAAAAGGGCAAGAAATAATATGACAGGGCTATTAAGTCTTAGGTTCATAAACGGCAGGCAGTCACCTCCATACTCATGTCATCGGCCAAAGTTAAGTGCATGGTTGAGCCCATAGTCAAGGAGTGGGAAAAGGGGTGCTGCCCACAGTGGGGCCATGGGAGGGTCAGGATGCTGGGTGACATGGAGAATTAAGGCCAGTCATTTGGCTGATCACACTTGGTCAAAATTCTTGCTGTTGTTGTTGATTCCTCTTTCTCACCCCTCCTTCCCCCCAAAATTCAATCAATAAATTCTGTTGACTTTATCTTCAAACATACATCCCAAATCTAGTCATTTCTCACCATATTCACTGCTACCACTCTGGGCCCAGTCATCATTATGTCTTATTTGGGTAACCATAATAGGCTTCTGTCCAGTCTCCTTGCTGTCAACTTTTTCTTTTCTTTTCTTTTCTTTTCTCTTCTCTTCTCTTCTCTTCTCTTCTCTTCTCTTCTCTTCTCTTCTCTTCTCTTCTCTTCTCTCTCTTTCTTTCTTTTAAATCACAGCTGTGTACATTAATGCAGTCATGGGGTACAATGTGCTGGTTTTACATACAATTTGAAATATTTATATCAAACTGGTTAAGATAGCCTTCACAGCATTTTCTTAGTTATTGTGTTAAGACATTTATATTCTACACTTAGTAAATTTAACATGTACCCTTGTAAAATAAACCGTAGGTGTGGTTCCACCAAGTACTCTCCTCCTCCCATCCTCCACCCTTCCCTCCTCTCCCTCTCCTCTTTCCTCTTCTTTTTGGGCTATAATTGGGTTATAGCTTTCATACGAAAGCTATACATTAATTTCATAGTAGGGCTGAGTACATTGGATACTTTTTCTTCCATTCTTGAGATACTTTGCTAAGAGGAATATGTTCCAGCTCCATCTATGTAAACATCAAAGAGGTAAAGTCTCCATCTTTTTTTTTTTTTTTTTTGGCTTCTCAACAGCATATTTTAATTATAACCATTGCCTGGCACAGGGAAAACTAACAAATGTTTTTTTAAGCATCATTGCAACATTGTATTCCTGATAATTTGAGTAAACCAAACTATGAGTAAATGAATGATACATGCCTAAAAATTATCATGGTTTGAACTATCAGTGGCCACTGGACTTAAACTTTTAATCCAAGACCTTAATCTAGATTTTGACCTAGACCTAGACTGTGATCTTGACTGAGATTTGGATCTAGGTGGTTCTTTTTTCCTGGATTCCTTTTCATATCTTGAGCCTGACTTACAATGTGTTTTAGAATCTGTTTTAGAGGTGCCTCTAGTTTTGGTGTGAGATGCAGACCTAGAACATGATTTAGCTTTCATTTCTTTCTTGGGCTGGGACTTGGACCATGATCTTGAATTGGATTTAGACCTTGAAAAAGATCGATTTCAGTGTTTGCTACGCCGTGGTCTTCCAGATGGTCTACTGTTTCTAGGACTATAGGATTTTCTATAGTTGTAATCAAAAGACTGAATTCTTGATCTGCTTCTTTCATAACTTCAGCTTCTAGAACGTCTATGTCTGTCATAATCATCATAGCATGAAGAACTGTGCACATTTCTTCCTTCCTTGGTTTTCATCTGATTTGGTGTATTCCCACTTCCTGTGTATTTCAATCTGACATCCACAAATCCATGTTCTGTCCAAATTATGCAAAGCATCTTCAGCACCATGAACATCCTCAAATTGAACATAAGCAAATCCTCTTGGATGGCATGCGTAGAAATCAAGTGGAACATACATATCAACTATAGGACCATAATGACCAAATTCATGTCCTAAATCTTCAGACCTTTTCCTAAACATCTCCAACAGATTCAAAACCACTCACGTTAGCAACGACCAAAAATTAAGAAAAAGAAAAAAGGTAGCAAATACTTCGCCATATTCCTCCTCGATCCCGTTATTTCACCACAATTCTTTTTTTCAAACTGAAAAATATCTCTCTGGGCCAGGGGGCACACATCCTAAAGGTGAATTTCAAATCAATGGAGAGCCGGATGTTAGGTCACCGGAAATACAGTAGCCGGGGCTGGCTGCATGCACAGGAAGCTAGAAGGAAGTTCCTTCCCATCAAGTGCAGAGGGGGGAGGGCACCAAAACCCCTCCATGCACCTGCGCTTCCAGGGGCCGCCCAGCTAGTGCAGGGGCTCCACCCTTACTCCCACTCTGCGGCTAAGGCCAGTGGCCAGGCCTAGTCTTGCACTGAACCCGCCATCTTCACCGTTTCCATCTTTTTTTAAGGGTGTATAATATCGTGTACATATACCACAATTTATTAATCCATTCATGGGTCGATGGGCACTTGGGCTTCTTCCATGCCTTAGAAATTATGAATTGGTCTGCAATAAACATTCTGGTACAAATTTCTTTGTTATAGTGTGATTTTGGGTCTTCTGAATATATATCTAGTAGAAGAATTGTAGGATCGAATGGCAGGTCTATTTTTAAATTCCTAAAATATCTCCAAACATCTTTCCAAAAGGAAGGTATTAGTTTGCATTCCTACTAGCAGTGCAGAAGTATTCCCTTTTCTCCATATCCATGCCACCATCTCTGGTTTTGGGATTTTGTGATGTGGGCTAATCTTACTGGAGTTAGATGATATCTTCAAGTAGTTTTGATTTGCATTTCTCTGATGATTAAGGATGATGAGCATTTTTTCACATGTCTGTAGGCCATGCACCCGTCTTCTTCAGAGAAGTTTCTCTTCAAGTCCCTTTGCCCATCCTGAGATGGAATCACTTGTTCTTTTCTTGCTAATATGTTTGAGTTCTCTGTGGATTCTGGTTATTAAACCTTTGTCAGAGACATAACCTGCAAATATCTTCTCCCATTCTGAGGGCTGTCTGCTTGCTTTACTTATTGTGTTCTTGGCTGTGCAGAAGCTTTTTAGTTTGATCAGGTCCCAGTAATGTATTTTTGGTGTTGCTTCAATTGCCTGGGGGGTCCTCCTCCTAAAACACTCGTCTAGCCCAATTTCTTCAAGTGTTTTCCCTGCACTTTCTTCAAGTATTTTTATAGTTTCATGTCTTAAGTTTAAATTTTTAATCCAGTGAGAGTCTATCTTAGTTAATGGTGAAAGGTGTAGATCCAGTTTCAGTCTTCTACAGGTTGCCAGCCAGTTCACCGAGCACCATTTGTTAAATAGGGAATCTTCCCCACTGAATGTTTTTAATCGGCTTGTCAAAGATTAAATAATGGTAAGTAGCTGGATTCATCTCTTGGTTCTCTATTCTGTTCCAGACATCTACTTCTCTGTTTTTGTGCCAGTACCATGCTGTTTTGATCACTATTGATTTGTAGTATACTCTGATGTCTTCCTGGTTTGTTTTTATTTCTGAGTAATGTCTTGGGTATTTGAGTTTTTTTCTGATTCTATATAAAATGAAGTATTATTTTTTTGAGATCTTTAAAGTATGACAGTGGAGCTTTAATAGGGATTGCATTAAAATTATATATTGCTTTGGGTAGAATGGACATTTTAACAATGTTGATTCTTCCCAGCCATGAGCATGGTATGTTTTTCCATTTGTTAACATCTTCAGCTATTTCTTTTCTTAGCGTTTCATAGTTCTCTTTATAGAGATTTTTCACATTCTTTGTTAGGTATACTCCCAAATATTTCATCTTCTTTGGCACTACTGTAAAAGGAATAGAGTCCTTGACTGTCTTTTCAGCTTGACAATTGTTGGTATATTATAAAGGCTACCAATTTATGAGTGTTGATTTTGTAACCTGAGATGCTACTGTATTCCTTGATCACTTCTTAGAGTTTTGTAGTAGAATCCCTGGTGTTTTCCAGATATATGATCATATCATCTGCGAAGAGTGAAAGTTTGATTTCCTCTGACCCTATATGGATATCCTTGATCGCCTTTTCTTCCCTAATTGCAATGGTTAAGACTTCCATTACAATGTTAAAAAGCAGTGGAGACAAGGGGAAACCTTGTTGGTTCCTGATCTGAGTGGAAATGGTTTCAATTTAACTCCATCCAATACAGTATTGGATGTGGGTTTGCTGTAGATGGCCTCTATCAGTTTAAGAAATGTCCCTTCTATCCCCATTTTCTAAAGGATGCTGGTTATTATTAAAAGCTTTTTCTGCATCAATTGAGAGAATCATATTGTCTTTGTTTTTTATTTTGTTTATGTGCTGAAGTATATTTATAGATTTACGTATATAGAACCAACCTTGAGACCCTGGAATAGAACCCACTTGGTCATGGACTATAATTTGTTTGATGTGTTGCTGGATTCTTTTTGGTAGGATCTTGTTGAATATTTTTGCATTTATATTCATTGGTGATATTGGTCCATAATTTTCTTTTCTTGTTTAGTCTTTTCCTGGTTTGGGGCTAAAGGTGATGTTTGTGTCATAGAATGTGTTGGGTGGTATTCCTTCTTTTTCTATATTTTGGAAAAGGTTAAGTAATATAGGTACTAGTTCCTCTGTAAAGTCTTGGTAGAATTCTGATTGGGTAGTATTCCTTCTTTTTCTATATTTTGGAAAAGGTTAAGTAATATAGGTACTAGTTCCTCTGTAAAGGTTTGATAGAATTCTGATGTGAACCCATCTGGTCCCAAGCTTTTCTTTTTAGGGAGATTTTGTATAGTTGATGCTATTTCAGAAATTGATATAGGCCTGTTCAACATTTCCTCTTCATTCTGGCTAAGTCTAGGAAGTGGTGTGCTTCCAAGTATTAGTCAATTTCCTTCAAATTTTCATATTTCTGAGAATAAAATTTCTTGTAATATTCATTGAGGATTTTTTTTAATTTCTAAGGAGTCTGTTGTTATTTTGTCTTTACCATTTCTGATTCCTGGTTAGGTTAACCAAAGTTTTATCTATTTTATTGACCTTTTAAAAAAACCAACTTTTTGATTTATTGATCTGTTGTATAATCCATTTGTTTTCAATTTCATTTAATTCTGCTCTAATTTTGGTTATTTCTTTTCTTCTGCTCAATTTGGGATTGGAATGTTCTTCCTTTTTCAGTTGCTTGAGATGTCCCATTAAGTTGTTAACTTCCTCTCTTTCTGTTCTCTTGAGGAAGGCTTGCATTACTGTAAATTTCCTTCTTAGGACTGCCTTTGTGGTATCCAGAGGTTCTGATAATTTGTGTCTTCATATAGTTTTATTCCAAAAATTTGGTAATTTCCTTCTTAATCTTGTCTATGACCCAGCTATTATTCAGCATAAGGTTATTTAGTTTCCATGTTTTTGTATGAGTATGCAGATTCCTGTTGTTACTGAGTTCAACCCTTATTTCAAGATGGTCCAAGAAGATGCAAGGAATAATTTCTGTTCTTTTAAATTTGTGGAGGTTAGACTTGTGACCTAAGATGTGATCAATTTTGGAGGACAGTCTATGGGCTGATAACTTTTTCTTTTCTTGATGGCATTTATTGACAAGATAACCAGAGAGGTCCTATCAAGATATGCCATTATTTTTTAATCCTTCTAAAAGATTTTGATCATAGATTAAACCCCCCAAATTCTCCCTCCTTTCCTCCTCCCTCCCTTAGAAGAGTCAGAGTCTTGCTATGTTGCCCAGGCTGGTCTCCAACTCCTGGACTCAAGTGTGATCCTTCAGCCTCACATAGTGCCAGGATTCTAGGTGTGAGCTACCACACCCAGAAAAGGTCAAGATTCTTACAATGGCCTAAAAGAATGTATCAGCTTTTGATCCCACCCCCTTACTTCTATGATTTCATCTTTATTTTCTTCTGTCTGGTTTTGCTCCAGGCATACTGCACTTCTTGATATTTTTTAAGACGTCAATCACACCCCTGCCTCAGGATCTTTGTACTTGCTATCCCTTCCACCTGAAATGCTTGTGCTCCAGACACCCTGTCTTGTTCTCTAACTTCCTCAAGTCTCTGTAAAAAACACTACTTTCTCAGTGTGGCCTGAACTATTCAGTTTGCTCCTTTTCACTCAGCCTCAAATCTTGCTACCCTCGCACTCCCCGTTCTCCTTTCTTGCCTTGTTTTTTTCATAATACTTGTCATCATGTAACTCATGCTTTATATGTTTGTTTGCTTATCTATTTATTTATTGGCTTTATTTATTAGAATATAAACTCGATTTTTATAACTTCTAGCAGAGCTTTTGTTCCTGTTCAGCTGTCTAAAATAATGTTTGGCGTATAGTAGATCCTTAGTAGATCCATCTTTGATAAATGAATGAATGAATTTTCCTGTTTCATAAGTATTTAGTTTATAATGAGCAGAAAGATTATTTCTTTGCTTATTTGTGAAACATTACCAGTACACGTCTAATGATGTTTAACTTTTGAATTACTGTTTGTTATTTATACTTTCCTATAGTCAGCTATGGGTTTTGCCAATTTTTTTTATAATTTGGATGTTGGTAAATTATTCTTAAAATAATACAAATAAGCTTTAATTTTTTTTCTAGTTTTTGTTTAATCTATAATCTTTACTCTGGGTAGCATGACATCTTTATGATTTCTGTCTTTTCTTTCATAAAATGACTGGTTTTGCAAATTTCAGCAAAAATTGCCTCAGTACTGGAAATAAATAAGTTTAATTCTCCTTTAGGTTTCAGGATGATTAAAATTGAGAGTAGGTGAGTTGTTTTTTTCATATGTTATTTCTTCAGATTGATAATTTTATTTTCAAGCTATTTTATTTTTCTAAGCCCTCCTTTTCCCTCCTCCACCCAGGGCAAGGTAAATCGCTTTACCTTGCAGAAATGTGCTGGCAGCATCCTGTAAAATCTTTGAGGAAGCTTATCCATTGTCATTAACTTTGGAAGATTCATGGAGCTCTAAAAGACATAAAAAGTCAGTGCTTGGAAGCTGGTGATTATTATTATTATTTTTTAACTTTTCTTTCCTTTCATATATGCGAGGGGTGGGTGGGCATATTGCCTTAGTTTTAATGATAGTGTTTGTTACATAATCAGAGATAGTCATTCTTCCCGAGCTCTAACAGGGGTAGTAACTGCTCACCCCCTGAAATGGAGGCTAGTCTGCAGTAAGAATTACGTGTGTCTGGATTATAGGAATTCCTTTGCTTGTCCTAGCTTCTATCCATAAGTTTAGTTTCCTTTGTATATTTTATAAAGTTCCTTTCATTTCTTTTACTTTATGAAAGGCTATTGAAGTAGAGGTTTAAAGGAAATAAATATATTGCTGCAATTCTCTGCAACCATTATGTCCCCTTCTATAAGTCAGGCTGAAGACAATTATCAACAAAATGTGTGGAATTATTATTTGCCACTGACACACCACTTATCACACACGTTTGTAAAGGCACAGGGGATATGTTGGATTAGGTTTTCCAGGTCTTTATAAACAGCTCTGCTGATCTTTTTTTTCATTCAAATTTAAATGTTTCTAAATTCATATTTAAACTGTAATTTGAACAGAAAACAATTCCTCCTTATCCTGCTTCATGCTGTACATCCCAAAGGAAGATTTCTTTTTCTTTTTTTTTTTTCTAGCAATGCATCATTTTGGTTTTCCCTGCTGAAATGATCAAAATAGTTCTCTTTACATAAAAAAATGGCACTTAAATGGTGTCATTTTTAATGGCTGGCATATGTTAAGAAAAACTTATTCTGGCTCAGGGCCTGTATCTCAGCGGCTAGGGTGCCAGTCACATACACTAGAACTGGTGGGGTTGAATCCAGCCTGGACCTGCCAAACAACAATAACAACAACAACAACAGCAACAACAGCTGAGCGTTGTGGCAGGTGCCTGTAGTCCCAGCTACTTGGGAGGCTGAGGCAAAAAAATCACTTAAGCCCAAGAGTTTGAGGTTGTTGTGAGCTGTGACACCACAGCTGGCACTCTACTGAGGGTGACAAAGTGAGACTCTGTCTCCCCCCCACAAAAAAAAAAAAGAAAAGAAAAACATATTCAGTATTTGATCTCTCTTCTAAAATAAAAGCAATAGATTGGTGACTCTGAGGAAAAAAAGAAAGAAACAGCCACCCCAGCATTCTCCTACAAAAGCCTTTCCTTTTGTCTCTGTGATCTCCTGACATTTTCTTTGGGATCCAGCGATCCTTTGTCTTTACCTCTTGCAGAAAAGAAATAGGAAGCTCTGCCTTAAAGAAACAAGCAGGAAGAAAAACGAAGGGACACACCATCATGGACAGGCTTTGCAGAAATTTCCAAAGTTAATATCTCCCTAAGGAAGGGTGGTAAGCAGTTATTCGCTTTGGAAGGTCAAAGTCTTATTTTTAGTCATTTAAAATGGGAATGTTAATAAGAACACAATTAAACAGTCTACAGCCCATGTGAGAATCATCAACGTTATGAACAAGAGAAGGCATCTAAATGATAAACATAATTGCTGAAATCGGGTTGTAGGGAAAAAAGGCGATTAGACCTAGCATATGCAGTGGGGTTTTAATCAGGTCTTTCCTTATTTTTTATAATACTCCTCTCCCACCCTTCCACCCCCACCTAAGTATCAAGTACAATATGGTTTTCCTCTTGGGTCTAGAGGGAAGGAGATATATATGGTGCTTCACAGACAAAGGAGTGAATGTCCTCTTTCCCTCTCCACTTGCCGCCTTTGACAGTCTCTTGGCTCGGCCACTCCTGTTGGTTTCGCTCCTGACTGGAGCCACATCCACATGCCAGGAGGTGGGGGGCATTTTCTCTGCGTGAGGGCGCACTGGGATTTAAAGAGAGGGGTGTGATGAGAATTTCTCTGTCTCAGTGGAATGCTAAAACAAAGGACTGCTTGGACCTCAGCACACCTTCTTTTTTTAAATTTTAAAGCACTGGAATAATGCTACATCATAGAAAGAGGTTTTTAAGTTTCTGCTTTTGAAGCTTGCAAGGAAAACATTCAGTTAATCAACAGCTATTCATTGGTGCTGATTTTGTTCTCATGTTCAGAGTCTTCACATCTGCTGTCGTATGGCTACACCAGGATTTTGAAGGCCCAAGGAACTTCTCACCCCGCAGCATTTAGACTTTGCTTGTCTGGAGGCAAGAGGCCCCACTAGGGCTGGAGAGCCAGAAGAGCAACCGGCTATAATCTTCTGTGTGCAGAGTGGCCTCTGGAGTCCCTTCACCTGGCTGTGAGTCCTAGTTTTCTCGCTTTCAAGCAGAGACCTTAGTGAGTTGCCTAACCTCCCCAAGCCTCAGTTTCCTCCTCTGTGATACCGGGGCAGCCACCATATCTCCCTTACAAGGTTGAGGTAAACTGTTTAGAGCAGTGTCTGACACATTGTGGCTCATGAGTTGGGAGTGGAGGAGGCTGAGAATCAGAATGATTATACTTTGCATTTAATGTGAGATGTGACTGAACTGTACAAAATTAAAGTGACTCATTAAAAAGTGCCACAGCAGCAGTGAGTTTCCTTCCACCCCAACACTTAGGTGTAAGAGATTTCTTTTATAGGCACACCTCATTTCATGGCACTTCACTTTATTACATTTCCCAGATACTGCATTTTGTACGATTCGAAACTTTGTAGCAATCCAGCATGCACGTTTTGGTAATTTGTTCAGTATCTCAAACTTTTTCATTATTATGTCTGTTATGATGGCTGGAAAAATCTTTGATGTTACTTTTGTAATCTTTTGTGGGCACCACAAATCAAATCTATATAAGACAGTGTTAATCAATGTTGTGTGTTCTGTTGGCTCCACTGACTGACGATTACCCCATCTCTGTCCCTGTTGTTGGACCTCCCCATTCCCTGAGACTTAACAAAATTGAAAGGAGGCCAGTTAATAACCCTACCATGGCTTCTAAGGGTTTAAATCCCTCACCTTAAATAAAAAAACTGGAAACTTTGATTCAACTGTATAAAAGCAATTCATGGAACCAAAACATTTGTAACCTGTAATATTCTGAAATTTAAAAATATCTGGAAATGATTAAGCTTAGAGAGGAAGAAATGTCAAAAGCCAGAATGGGGTGAAAGCTTCCTGCACCAAACAGCCAAGTGTCCCTCCAGTGACCACACAAGTGATATGAACATGAACCTGCCTTGCTGATATGGAAAAAGTTTGAGTGGTCTGGACAGAAAATCAAACAAGCTACAACATTCCCTTAAAACCAGACCTGATCCAGAGAAAGACCCTAATGATGCCCTTCAATTCCATGAAGGCTGAAAGAGGTGAGGAAGCTGGAGAATAAATAAAAATCAGAAGCTCGCAGATGTTCATGAGGTTGAAGGAAAGAAGCCATCTTCATGCATGAGGTGCGGGGGGCAGCAGGTGCTGACGCAGAAGCTGGGTGAGTTATCTGGAAGGTCTGGCTGAGGTCACAGAAGGAGGTGTAGACAGAATAGTTTCCTATTGGAAGAAGACACATATTTTTATCTCACCATCTTGATTCAACAACAGTTTCAGAATCTAGACCATGGGAATTAATTTTCTCTGGAGTTCCTATGACACCTCTTTCACACTTCTAAGAGTCATCTTCTCAGTCACTCACTGAAATCAGCGAGTCACGTTAAATGGCAGCTGCTACAGTTCTAGTGGGATTTGGACTGTCTTACCGACCAGGTATGTTTCTTCATTGGCAAACGTACCACAGCTCCTCCCACAACAAAGATCTGAAATGACGGAGACGCCACGCAGGGCGCACAGCACGCGTCCTGGGGGTGCGGACGCAGAGGTCACACTAACGGAGACACCATGCAGGACGCGGACGCATGAGGTCACGCTGACGGAGATGCCACGCAGGACGCAGACGCACGAGGTCACACTGACGAAGATGCCACGCTGGGCGCACAGCGCTGGCCCTGGGGGCGCAGACGCAGGTTGTCACATCGAGTCAGTTATGTTGGTCTCAGTTTTAAAAGAGGGTTTTGGGGGGCGGCGCCTGTGGCTCAGTGAGTGGGGCGCCGGCCCCATATGCCGAGGGTGGCGGGTTCAAACCCAGCCCCTGCCAAACTGCAACAAAAAAATAGCCGGGCGTTGTGGCGGGCGCCTGTAGTCCCAGCTGCTCGGGAGGCTGAGGCAAGAGAATCGCGTAAGCCCAAGAGTTAGAGGTTGCTGTGAGCTGTGTGACGCCACAGCACTCTACCGGAGGGAGGTACAGTGAGACTCTGTCTCTACAAAAAAAAATAATAATAATAAAATAAAAAGAGGGTTTTGGTTTCATAGACTTGAAATAAGCCAATAACATTTACTTCTGTAAAAATACCTTGGAACAGATTTAGAAAAGTGCTGTGAACCAGGATTTAGTCATTCATGACCCTTGGAATCTTTGCCTGACATTTAAGAAATTACAGATAGACTGTCGCTCCCTGTTGTAGGCCCATTAATCTCTTCTTTTTCTCTTTTCGTCTGTTTCTTATAATTTCTGTCCCTTTTATTCTCATTACTTGATCTCTTTATTTTCTTTGTCTTATTTCCCTGTAATTTCCCTAACTTTCTATCACAGAATAGTTATTTTCCAGCCCTATCAGGGAGAGTCAGGACGAGACAGTTAATTTCTACTCGAATGTATTTTCCTTTCTTTAATCTGAGGAGATGCTTTATTTTCTCATTAAGAGAGTATTACATATGTATAATATAATATACTGTCTGTTACCCTTTTATTTTTTGTTATCTGCGAGTATGCAAACGATAATATAGGGAAGCAACATAATCTCAGTAAATATCACTCCTAGAGTTCTCATCAGAGAAAATAGGTCAATTTTCTCTATGCCAGTACTTATGTTTCTAAACTGATAGTTCCTTGGATCTTTTTACGTCCAAGTTGTAGTACTGAGGTCAGGACTTTATGAAAGTCCAGAGATTTTGTTTCCATTGATAAACTGTATAAAAAAGATGTCCCATTCCCTTTCCATTTCTGTAGCGGAATTCTTTGGAAGTGGTTAGTGTTAGTTACCATTTTCCCCCTCCTGCCCCCTGCTCCCCACCTCTCCAATGCAATAGACGCACAGACACACATACATACATATTGTGTGAGTGTGTCAGCTAAGTTCAGAGCCCCAAATCAAAATAATGTTCTCCAATTCAATTCAACAAACTACAAAGATGACAAATACAGTTCCTTTCCTCTTGAACAATGTTCAGCAAACTACAGCATGCCAGATACAGCTCACTACCTATAAATAAAGTTTTATTGGAACACTGCCATGTTCATGTGTTTCCATATTGTCTGTGGCTGCTTTTCAGCTACAATGACAGGGTTGTAAAGTTTTGGCAAGTCTAAAAACCTAAAATATTTACTACATGGTCCTTTATAGAAAATGTTTACTGACTCCAGCTGTAGAAACTTCCACTTAGTGTGGGGAGTGGAGTGGAGAGTAATGGGCAAGGCAACACAGGTGGCATTTGCTCACCTTTGTTATATGTTACAATGGACGAGGAGGCAGGATGTTTTGTGTTTCCATTGTAAGTATATCCTGCTTACACTTCTTTTATAGAACTTGAAAGTAGGCAATTGCAGTTATTATTTTTGAAAAGCTGTCTCCCTTACCATTCAACTATGTTTATTCAGCAAACACTTACTGAGGACCCACTTTGTTCCGGGCATTGCTCTAGGCCGGGAAGACTCAGTAGTAACAGTGACACAATATGGTTTCACTCTCTCCACAGGTTCTGAAGTCTAGATTAGGTGTTGCAAATTCTAATATTTTACAGGGACCAGGCTGCTTGAGTGAAGCAGCTTGGGTGTGAGACACAGATTCACTTTCTTTGACTATTAAAGAAAATATTTTTCTTTTCTTTTTTTTATTTTGCTTTCAATCTTCTTACTTTGAAGTTTTTCTTCATTTTCTTTCTTTCTTTCTTTATTTTTTATTGAGACAGAGTCTCACTTTGTGGCGTCATAGCTCACAGCAACCTCCACCTCCTAGGCTTAAGCGATTCTCTTGCTTCAGCCTCCCAAGTAGCTGAGACTACAGGTGCCTGCCAGAAGGCCTGGCTTTTTTTTTTTTTTTTTTTTTTTGGTAGAGATGGGGTCTCAACTCTGGCTCATGCTAGTCTTGAAGCTCTGAGTTTAGGACAATCCTAGGGTGCTAGGATTACAGGTGTGAGCCACCACGCCCGGCTGTAGAAATAATTTTCACTTCTTCAGTTCATGTGCTTTCTTCTTTTCTTGAAACGAGCTACTTTTAGATTATTATTCACCCTTCCGTTTCTGATAAAGACATCTTACATGAGGAAAACATCAATGTATGATAATGAAGGAGGGCTGACATTTGGCTTCAGCATCAGGGAGGTAATAAGGAATGGTGGGGACTGTGACATACTAGAAACTAGTAAATTCTCCAAAGGGAACACCAGCTATTCAAATCCAGGGCCTTATCAGCTACAGAAATGTCATATCCTCCTCCTTTCCCCTCCTCCCCCTTCATCATCTTCACCTCCTTCTCCTTTTTTCATCTTCTTCTTTTGAGGGGAGAGAGAGAAGCTGGGCAGCTGATTTGGATTTTATATGAACTTTTAATTTTTAAATATTGGATCAATTGAAAAAATACTGTGCAGACAGAACTCTATTTATGTGTCTGTCAAATTTTATTTATAGTCTATGAATATTTTTACTTTATGTATGAGAACTATGTAAGATATAACTACCTTGGTTTAAAAATACCAACATTCTCAAAGATTCCTTTGTTGTGTGTTATTATTATTACTATTTTCCAAACAAAAATAATGTTCATATAAAAGTAACATATCTGAGGTCCTGAAAAATCTCTTCCTATTTCCCCAGGAAAATACTACTGAAAATATAAGACTTTTGTGAGCATTTAAAGAGGCAATACATTTGAACATTTTACATATATATGTGTGCATATATATATATATATATGGTTTTTTTTTTAGAGATAGAGTCTCACTTTGTTACTCTAGGTTGAGTGCTATGGTGACAAAGCTCACAGCAACTTCAAACTCCTGGACTCAAGTGATTCTCTCCTCTCAGTCTCCTGAGTAGCTGGGACTACAGATGCCTGCTATAGCACCTGGCTAGTTTTTCTAGTTTTAGTAGAGATGGGGAGGGGGGTCTCATTCTTGTTCAGGTTGGTCTCAAACTCCTGAGCTGAAGGGATCCACCTGCCTGGGGTTACAGGTGTGAACCACTATACCCAGCCTGTGTAAAAACTTTTTTGTAAGTGATAAAGCGTTGTATAGATAGTAGTTTATAAACTGATAAAAGAGATTCCACATTATCTGCAAGAGCTTGGGAAAGATAGGTTTATTTGTTTTCTTGCCAGATACAGACTTTGATGTGGGTCTCTGAAGAAGACTGGGGCTGTCTGAGCAAAGACCAGAACATTATTTTCTAAATTATTTCTGAGAAACGCATGTGAGTACTGGTGTTTGGGAAATGCTGCCACAGAGAAGTAACTCTAGAGTTCATTTAGGGAACTGTGTCTAACTGTGTAATTAAAATACAGTTAAGTCTACTGAACACTTGTTTGAAGAATTAGGAAACTGAAAAATTTCCTGGGCCTGCAGGGTAAGGCTGGAGAATTTGGACTTTATTTTGTAGGAAATAGGCATTATTAGAGGTTTTGAGCTGCCAAGAGATGTATTTATCTTTGAATTTAAGTAAACTCTTTTAACAGTGGTAGGTATGATGAATAACTTTAGGTAAGTGACCAGATGCTGGGAAGCAAGTTCGTCCAACTGAGAAAACACCCGAGGAGCACCAATGAAGGGTCAGGTTGGAAGAAGTTTTCCATACTCTTTCTCCTGTCTTTGATAAAATTGGATTTTAATAAAGAGGTATTTGGTTCTGGGTTCTTCACTCCAGAGAATCCAGAGAACTTTTCCACCATGGAATTTGATCCTTCTGCCGCCCATAGTAGTTTAGAGAGAGAAATGGAAGCGCTGGACAGAATGATACATGTTAGTTTTTTATTTAGAAAAACTTAACTATGTGAAGATAAACCCATTTTGACAATAGCATCTGATGTTTCAATGTTCATAAAATTGGAGGCATTGGATTTATGTACCGGCTCTGTGAGCTGGGAAGTTCTTAACCTCCCTTCTGTTCTTTTTTTTAAGTGGCAGGAATTAGTCTTCACTTCACTTGCCTGCTCTAGAATATTACCCACGTTAGCGACTCATACGACTTTCTATCTGATCATCATTTCTGGGTTGCTTAGGGGGATTGTTTTAGTTGTATATGTTTTTAGTTTCTTTTCCTGGAGAATCGTATATCTAACATACAGTAACTTGCCTGCTTGGAAAGCTATTTTTTAAGGCCTGCTGGGTACAGACTACTTGGATAAGGAACAGTCTAGAGACTTTCTCTATCACCTGGGTCAATAGGACTCTCTATCACCTGAGTGGGTCAGTGTGACTTTGGCTTGTAAGCAGACATCTCAGGAGACCTCTAGAACAAAAAAATCCTAAGCAGATGGAGAGAAAGAGTTAATGCAGATGGGTTCACATTAGTGTCATTCATGATCTCCAGTAATTTGTGCTGGTCAGCTAACTACTAGCTAATCACCAACACACCACACTTCAGACGATTACTTATTAGGTGGCATAAATGTCCCTTCAAAGACATTCTTGCTATTTCATATAAAAGGCAATGCATTAGCTCTGGACATCTGCCATTTAGCATTTCTATCTAGTGGAACTGTTCTTCTATATAACATACTAGATTTTAGTGCTGGGAAAATTTCACTATCAAATAACATCTTGTTTCTTTAGTCAAAAAAATTGTCAGGAGTGATGTTAAAATTTACATATTACTTTTTGACACAAATTGTTTAAAATTTATTTTTAAGGCACCAAGTAAATACATATCTAGACCAGGAAATATGTACATCGTGACACGTTATTTTAAAACAGACTCAATTTTTATCGTCCAGAGTCTGATAGTTCAAATTCTGGAGACGGATACACCTGGATTCTGTCTTTGTTCAGTCTCCTCCTAGACATGACATGAATACATTACTCAAATCTCCACGAGCTTCAATTCCTCAGGTCAAAATGAGGATAATAATAGCTACTTTATAGAGTGATTCTGAGGATTAAATAGACAGTGCTTAGAAAACACTTAGCAGCATGCACAGAATCAGGTAAGCCCTCCTAAATTGTAGCTATAATTATTATGGAATCAGATCCTTCCAAAAATTAATCTATTCCTTGTTTTTAACTTTGACATATAATTTTGGAGTAAATTCTTTCAGACATTACTTGTGTGGTTCACTCATTTATCTACTCATGCGCGTATTCAGCGTCAGTCGGTGCCTGCGTGTGCCAGACTCTGGGCATTGGAGATGACGAGATTAAGAAGAAGGACAAGGCCTTTATCCTACGGCTCTGACATTCTAATATCAACCAAAAATGAAATAAAACAAATGATAAAATAATAAAATAATTTGAAATGGTGATATGAAGAAAGTAAAGACAGACTATTGTAGTGGAGGCTAATTGGGAGGGGCAGATAGACTGGCTGGGTCAGAGAAGATCTATTTCATTTAGGACTTAAATCCAAAACAGCTGACACCACAAGGATCTCTGGGAAGAATGTTCTAACTGAAGAGACCAGTAGGTGCTGAGGCCCTGAGGTGGGACAGAAAGAGACCTTGTGTAGCTGGGACAGAGTGAATGAAGGGGAAGAGGGTTAGCAGGGAGGACCGAAAGGCCATGTGAGGAAGGCCTTGTAAAGGGTTTGGGGATAATTTTAAGATAATAAGAAGCCTTTGGAGAATTTTAAACAGAAGGGAGGCATGTTCTGATTTTTATTATGTAACCTTTTGGGGTTCTGTTTCTTATATGTAAAAAGTGGACAATAATGACAGTTACATGATAGGATATTGGGGCATCAAATGAAGTATCGTGTGCAAGGCACAGAAGTGCATAACCACAGAATAAAGAGCAGCTATTGCTGTTTCTATGTGTCACTGTAGCTGCTGTGGCCTCCAAAATTCCATACAGTGAATTCCCAGGATGATTGCATTTGGAGACAGGACGTTCAGCAGGTAATTAAGGCCCTAATCTGATTAACCTGATGCCTTATAAAGAAGAGGAAGTGACACCAGAGCTGTCTTTCTGCCACTAAGGACACAATGAGGGGCTGGGCGCAGTGACTCATGCCTGTAATCCCAGCACTCTGGGAGGCCGAGGTCGGTGGATTGCCTGAGCTTACAGGTTCAAGATCAGCCTGAGCCAGAGGGAGACCTCATCTCTAAAAATAGCTGGGTATTGTGGTGGGCGCCTGTAGTCCCAGCTACTTGGGAGGCTGAGGCAAGAGAATCGCTGGAGCCCAAGAGTTTGAGGTTGCTGTGAGCTGTGATGCCACAGCACTCTAGGGCAACAAAGTGAGACTCTGTCTCAAAAAAAAAAAAAAGGACACAATGAGAAGGCTTGCTGTTGGTTACATAGGTAGATTTGGTTTGTGATAAAACATTGAGTTATGATTTATGTTTTGTGCACTTTTGTGTAATGTGTTTTAACTCCATAAAATGCAAATTAATGGAAGAAAAAATAGATAAAAAATAGGCTAAAACATAGACTAAATATAGAAGAGATTAAGATGGTTCATCTCAAATGCATAAGGAGCATATACTGACTGATTACTGTCAGTATAAACCAGCAACATAATATTCTTGTGTTAATTTCAGTGACCCTGTTCATGCTAGTCCCAGGTTTAGGCTGATAATCCAGGACCCCCTAAGTGGGCTGCACTCAGCTGGGCAGGAGAGAGCAGGCCTGGGCTTTCACACAGGGAGCACCGGGAGGCAGGTCGGCAGGGGGGCAGCTGGTATCCAGGAGGCCTGGCAGTGGTCTGTAGACAGATGTCCTGGCTGTGAGTTGGGGCTTTCAAATTGGCAGCAGGCAGGCGGTGAGCGTCCAAGCAGGCAGGTGGTTGGGGCAGAGAGGACGTATAGCAGGTAGTTCTGATCAGGCCACAGCAATAGGGCTCAGAGACTGGTCTCTACATCATGAGAGGAATGGAGAAAAAAGATGGAATTAAAGTCCTAGAGTAAGGGGGTGAAGGCAAGAAATCAGGCAGTGATTCCATTCTTAAAAAGGGGGTACAATGTGGAGGTTTGGTCACAAGAGTCTCAGAGCCTGGAGCTATTTTGAGCCTAGAGGTGGGAGTTAAGTGTTCGCAGCTGCGCTGCTTGGCGGCTAGGCGGTCTACAATTTATAGTATCTAGGAAAATATAGTAGAAACATGAAATGTCAGTGCCAGGAAGAGACCTTAAAGCTCATTTAATTTAACTTCTTAATTTTATAGGAAAGGAGAGTGGTATTGAATGCATATAACCTGTATCAGGCGTCCTCAAACTTTTTAAAGAGGGGGCCAATTCGTTGTCCTTCAGACTGTTGGAGGGCCGAACTATAGTTAAAAAAAACAACAAGAAACTATGAACAAATTCCTATGCAGACTGAACATATCTTATTTTGAAGTAAAAAACAAAACGGGAACAAATACAATTCATACCGCTTCATGTGGCCTGCAGTTTGAAGATGCCTGACCTATATGAAGCACTGTTGATTACTTTTTATAATCATCTGATTCTCATAATCCCCATCAATGAAATATTTTTATTTTGCAGATGAATCAGAAAAATGACATAAGTTCCTTTATGTCACACAACAGTCAGTGCGTTTGCTCAGGTCTGTGGTGTCCTCAGGCCTATGCTCTTCATTAAACTCCATGTGATAGCGAAGTTGGGTTTGTAGTTCACCCTGCTTAACTCCTAGGCTCCTTCTATTTCTAACACAACAGAAATGATTAATTCTATTTACATGAAATGACTGAAAAGGAAAAGATGTAAGATTTCAGTCTCTCTCGTAATTTCACTTGAGCTAAAAAGAGGAGTTGACTGTAATTTATAGGGGAAGCACTGGGTTTCTGTATTTGAAGGTTGTTGGAAGTCGGACTTGTGCTTAAAAGGACCTTAAACACAGAGAATGGTTAAGTGGATCACGTTGTATTTTCTAGTTCCGATTGAATTTTTTTATGAATAGCTTTGGTTCAGGAAAACCAGAGTATGCTAAAGTATAAAAAATAAAAACTAGGGGAACAAAATCAAGTAGAAAACTTCCAGCCAACTTTTGTGAAGCTTTCTGGTGAGAGGTGAGCTGATGGAGTGGAGAGAGGATAATGACAGACTTGCAGCCTGCTATCAGAGCCCGGCGAGCCCTGTGGCAGGAGTGGGGAAGACAATTGGGGCTCTCTGCTGGGACGGAGGAGGAGAAATTTCCAGAGCCACCTGAAAAGCTAAATAATTATAGAGAGTTGCCTGAAATTTAGCCAGAAGCACAGCACGGACAAGTCACTTAACACCTTTATTCATTCGGTCTGAATTGCAGACAAAAGCTTTTATCTACTTACCTTATAGAAACATAAAAATACATGTAATTTTTGTTGTATGATTCCTCCAACTATTTCACAAAGAATATCTAAAGACAATGGATTGTCATAATCATTTGTTCCTATTTTTTGTCTAGGGAGATTTCAAAAGATGCTACAAATGGAGCAGGTGGGTCATGGATAATAAGATCCCCACCCTCCAGGAGCCTGAAGTGTGGGAAGCAGACCGTCTTGTCTTCCAGCACCTACTGTAGATGTGCAAATGACCACGTATCACTATGGACGTGACATACAGAGCAGATGTTCTGGTACTTGTTACCATGTTATCATGTTAAGCACTTTCATGTTCACTGAATGGGTTGCTTGTTCTGTCTGTACCACTTGCTGTGTGCTATGCTCCTGTCCCCCTTCCCAGCTGTGTTTATTCTGTGTTCCAAGTCTGGAATTTCCACATTCACTGAGACGCTATTCTATTCTCAAGGCGTTTTCTAATCTTGACTTTTCTTTGATTTTGTTAGATTTCCCTGATTTCTTTTCTTTCTTAAATTATTATTGCAGTTATCTGCAGAATATAATATAGCTGTTAATTATTTTCTGGTTGATTCATGCATCCTATTCCAGCCTCTGCAGGAACCTTATTTTGTACATTAATTTTTAGCATCCCACCGTGCCAAGCACAGTTCCAGGCACATCAGATTCTTCACAAATGTTCATTTGGTCCTCCTGACTGACTCCTTCCCTTCCTCCATTCTGGCATTGATTTATCAAGATGAAAAGTAAAAACATTTTTGTTATGGAAGTTTTCCTCTTCTATGTAATGCCAAGTATTCAAATGTCCTTAAACATCTGGGAATTTGGAAGAAATCTGTTTGGCCCATTATTGAAACACACGTAGACATTGTCTTTCCATCCAGTGTTGGGGCAAGTTTCATAAACAAGCAAAATGTCCCAGGGGTAAGAAACATGTGGCTCTCTTGGGTTAGATTTTATTTAAAAAGGTATAACCCTTTTACATAGAAAATATTTGTGATTATGACATGAAAAAGCGACTGTGAACACTTGATAAAGAATTACTGATGGAGGAGGGGATAGGAGATTGTGGAAGAGGCCATAGTTTCCGTTAAGATGAGTAAATTCTGGGGATCCGCTGTTCAGCGTGGTGACCATCGTTAATAATGAAGCGCTAGAAACTTCAGAACTGGTAGGAGAGGAAGTCTTAAGTGTTCCCACTTACGGAAAGATGTGCTTGTGAAATGAAGGGCATGGTAATCGGCTCGATTTAATCATTTAATGATGTATACGTATATCAAACCTTCACATCGTACACCAGAAATATATGCAGTTTATT
Organism: Nycticebus coucang; assembly: GCF_027406575.1. NCBI lineage: Eukaryota > Metazoa > Chordata > Mammalia > Primates > Lorisidae > Nycticebus > Nycticebus coucang. The sequence goes on along the minus strand of NC_069800.1, from coordinate 2,328,472 downwards.
TGTCAATATACCTGAAGAAAGCTGGGGGAAAGGACCATTGATACCCAGACGAGGGTCTGGAGACAAGATGGAGTGGTAGGGGCTGTGATTATTACTCCACACATGAACATGTAGGTCAGGGTAGGCAGATTTCTCAAATTTTCAAAAAAAATTTCCATTTTTAGTGTATAGCTTTTCAAATATGGACAATAAATTAAGAATCTTTCGAAATATCTTGGAGGGGAAATAAAACATGTCTGTGGGTCAGATTCTGTTCACATGCCCCAGTCTTTATAAGATCTTGGTGAGAAATTTGGATGTTCGTATGAGTGCAACGGGAAATCATTGAAAAGTCTTAGTAGGAGGGACATAATCTAATTCACATTTCTGAAAGAATCTACTCGCTACTGTGTGGATAGTGGCTTCTAGAAGAGCAAGAAGCAGCAAAAACAATGAGGACATCACTGCCGTGGCCCCAGTGAGGGATGAAGGGCCTTGGAATGTGGAGGTGATAATATATGATGTAGATGAATCAGAGTTGCATTTTGGAGTTAAAATCAATAAGGAAAGGGCAGAATCAGGATGTCGTGCAGAGGTGGGGGTGAAGCAGTAGGCAGATGGTGGTGCCATCTATGAGGTGATGAAGAGAGGGGAGGGATGCATTTCAGGTAAAATTTTGGGCAAGTTCTTTGTTTAATTTATTTCTTTTTTTTTTTTTTTTTTTGTAGAGACAGAGTTTCAGTTTATCGCCCTCGGTAGAGTGCCGTGGCATCACACAGCTCACAGCAACCTCCAACTCCTGGGCTTAAGCGATTCTCCTGCCTCAGCCTCCCAAGTAGCTGGGACTACAGGCGCCCGCCACAATGCCCGGCTATTTTTTTGTTGCAGTTTGGCCGGGGCCGGGTTTGAACCCACCACCCTCGGCATGTGGGGCCGGCGCCCTGCTCACTGAGCCACAGGCGCCGCCTCTTTGTTTAATTTCTTACATGTTTAGTTCATTCACCATTTCAATCAATATGGTGATTTTTGTTTTTTGATAGGTTTCCCTTCAATAGACTCATTTTTTATTTCTTTTTTTGGCTGAAATTTATTTAATAGAATATTTTTTAGATATCTAAGAGGTTCTGGCTTTGGCTCTGACTTCTTTAATTGCATTGTGGTTAGAAAACAGAGTCTGTCCAAATCCTGCTTTGATATGTTTATTGAGTTTTTTTTTTTTGTATCTAGTATAAAATTGGTTCTTTTGGAAAAAGTACTTATTTTTTCTCACTTTCACTTTTCCAAAGCTTCAACATCTCAGAAGGTCTATCAGAATTTCATACGCAGATTGACTTCAAGAAAGAATTATCATTCTCTTGAAAATAATTTGCTTTGTTATTGAAAACACCTTTGGCAAAATTAATCTTAGGAGAAGGAAATATCATACTATTTGTGTCAAAAACTATATATGAGTTTTTGAGTGAATATAGTGAAAATTTGCTAACGACATTTTTTTTTTTTTGTTCTTGGTTGGTCACTCTTTTTTTTTTTTAATTAAATCATAGCTGTATACATTAATGTGATCATGAGGCACCATACACTGGTTTTATAGACCATTTGACACATTTTCATCACACTGGTTAACATAGCCTTCCTGGCATTTTCTTAGTTATTGTCTTAGACATTTATATTCTACATTTAGTAAGATGCTCCGCAGGTGTAATCCCACCAATCACCTTCCCGCCCATCCTCCCCTCTCCATCCCTCCCCCCTTCCCCCTTATTCTTAGGTTATAACTGGGTTATAGCTTTCATATGAAAGCCATAAATTAGTTTCATAGTAGGGCTGAGTACATTGGATACTTTTTCTTCCATTCTTGAGATACTTTACTAAGAAGAATATGTTCCAGCTCCATCCATGTAAACATGAAAGAGGTAAAGTCTCCATCTTTTTTAAGGCTGCATAATATTCCATGGTGTACATATACCACAATTTATTATTCCATTCATGGGTCAATGGGCACTTGGGCTTCTTCCATGACTTAGTAATTATGAATTGGGCTGCAATAAACATTGTGGTACAAATATCTTTGTTATAATGTGATTTTTGGTCTGCAATATACAATTTTAATGCAATCCCTATTAAAGCTCCACTATCATACTTTAAAGATCTTGAAAAAATAATACTTCATTTTATATGGAATCAGAAAAAAACCTCGAATAGCCAAGACATTACTCAGAAATAAAAACAAAGCAGGAGGAATCACACTACCAGACCTCAGACTATACTATAAATTGATAGTGATCAAAACAGCATGGTACTGGCACAAAAATAGAGAGGTAGATGTATGGAACAGAATAGAGAACCAAGAGATTAACCCAGCTACTTACAGTTATTTGATCTTTGACATTTACTTTTGATTATATCTTGACAAAAGGCAATTTTATTTTGGAGCTTGTCCAAAGGGGTTTGACACCGCTTCCAAACGATTTGAACAACTGAAGGCTGGACTGTTACAGAGAGTCTGTGGGACACTTTATCCTAACACAACTGTGCTCTGAGCCATCACACCACTTCCTGGTTCTGGCATGTGCTGCTCCATCCCAGATGCCCCTGTCTCCAGCCCATACGTCCTTTGACCCCTCAGATGCTCTCATCAGCGCATTCTTTCACAAGCCTTAATGTCTGCTCATTCTTTTCTTGGTACTTACCTTTCTAGTGAAATATTTTGTGGCTGCTCAGCCATAGAGTAAAGGTCTTGCCACTTTTTATTAGCTCTTTCAGCTTCCTTTCCCTTCTTTCTATCAAGTGAATGGAGCAGAGATAACTCTTGCCCAACTCCCGTGTTTCACTGTATTTGCACAGTTTGTTGATTCTTTCAGTTATCTCTTCTCCTACACAAAACCACTTTAACATGTTAACAGTTCACATACACAGGTCATTTTAAAAACTCATCATGGTAAGATCTTCAATAGCAACTCCGTTTATTTTACACTACTTTGGACTTCAACTTATACATTTGTATACTTTCTTTGTGAATAATTTAATTCAGTTTTTCAGTTGAAAGAAAATATTTAAAGAGTCTAATGCAGTGCATTTATAGCTGAAGGTGCATGTGGGAAGAGAGTCTCTTATTAGGAGGCGCTGATATAGAATGGGAGTGAAGGCTGTGCCAAGGGCGAGACAAGGTAAAGGATTTGATTCAAATTCTTTCCCAATTGTTAGTCAACCTTTTTAGTGTACTTTAAAAATAAAGTAGCATAGCAAGTCTACTAAGTAGGCTTCAATACATTATTTTAGGAAAAAATATATAGAATTTAAGTGCAAACTCAAGAAGAGAGGCCTGGGCTAGCATTCTCATCTCCTCTGGTGCCCATTTAGCTGCAGCTCACTTCTGAAAGAAGCAATCAGCTGTGGTTTATGAGGCTCAGACATTTCTGTGATGTGCGCTCACAGAAAATCATTGATGTTTCTGCTTTAACTAGATTTAGCTACTTTGGGATGAAAGCTCTGTACTTCTTGAAATCCCATTTTACTAAACCTGCCAGTGAGTGAAACCACCGAGTCCTTCAGGAAAATTCCATTGCACAGTGAGAGGAAGTTGTTGATTACAGCTACAATCAGCTCTAAAGCTCTCCCTTAAAGATACAGGAGTTCTGCCTGCTCCAGCTATTCTCTGAGTCAGCGCCCACCCTGTGGTGCCACTCCAGTGGCATCCCATGGCTTAGCCTCTTTTGATGTATTTCCTGGGAATCCACGATTTCTGTGACCCTGCAAAATGCACTAAGAGCAAAGCCTCAAATTTTTCAGGCATTTCATCTCTTTTCCATTTCTGTATTGCTGGCCTCCCCACTCAGTACTCAACATCTCTTCAGCAAAGCAGCTAATTCTTAAAAAAAAAAAAAAATGAAAAAACCCACATCCAAACCAGCCCCACACTTGATTATTTGTGGAACTAGCCCTTTTGCACAGAAAATGTTACCTTGAGAACTGAGATAAATTGTAGGTTTAAGGATTATATAGATTTTGTTTCTACCTTAATGAAAATTTAATTTGTTATGAATGGTTCATCATAACATATGCCAAGAAGAGCATGCCAGAAATAACAACCAGAAGGAACCCTGGGATCTAACGCTTCCATACTTTCCTAAGAGTAAAAGAGATCATTGAAATAACACATGTCAGATGCCATTACTGTCACATTGTTGAGGCCATCTGTTAAAAACCAAGATCAGGACCTGCTGTGTTCACTGAATTTGCAGTTCTGAAAAGGACAATGTCACATGAAATGAAGTTGATTCTGTTAAGAGGCGTGTACCTGGGAGATTTATTTTTTTTTTCCTGAAAGACCAATCCATGTTATTCATCTAAATGTCTGTACAAATACAGCAGCCTTTTAAAAAGAGCCACTCACATCATCCCATAGTCATGAAGGTTTTAAAATACTAAATTGCAATAATAGTTTGTATATTTCAATAGCTATTTGAATCTTCTGTGTAAAGACGCAGCATACAGGTGTCTGCCCAATAAAGTTGGCACTTGGCAATACTTAGGGGCTTTCAGAACAAGTCAAGGATGACCACAAAAGAGCATCTGACAGTTTATAGATATAAATGTGCTATTTCTTTTGATATTCCGATGAAGCCTGAAAAGTGGAATTTAAAAGTGTTTTTTTTTTTTTTTTTTTTTTGCCCTTGGTAGAGTGCCGTGGTGTCACACAGCTCACAGCAACCTCCAACTCCTAGGCTTAGGCTATTCTCTTGCCTCAGCCTCCCAAGTAGCTGGGATTACAGGCGCCCACCACAACGCCCGGCTATTTTGTTGTTGTTGTTGCAGTTTGGCCGGGGCCGGGTTTGAACCCACCACCCTCGGCATATGGGGCCGGCGCCCTACCCACTGAGCCACAGGTGCCAAGCTTGCTCACTTTTTAGCCATTTTTTCTTTTATATTGAAATATCAAGCTAGTTTTATTAAACAATAACTGCACAGGCCTCCCAGCATCCTGGATTGTTTCTCTGGGCAGTATTTCAAGTGTCCCTGCTAACATTCCATTTGTCTGTGTTCAATGCTTTTTTACATTTCCTCCCAATACAAGCTCCCCTCACACAAATAACAAAGGGGTATGCAGCTTCTCTTTCTCATTCTATTAACTCTAATGAGGCTCTGTGGCTGAGGCTTTTTTTAGTAAAAGGAATATTTGTTCTTGACCAGTGACTGAATGCATTAGGCAAGTTTTGGACAATGCTTAGATCTTGGTTTCCTCATTTACAAAATGTTTGGGGTAGATTTAATGATCACTGATATCCTTTCCATCTCTGATGTCCAGGATCCCAGGGAAGGTGAAGCCCGGGTATATGTCTATAAAGCAATATAGGTAATGTATTTTCATTTTATCTCAGATAATAAAAAGTCAATAATATAGCAAAATGGCCAAGAAAATCTAAGACTTAGAATAATAATATTTGAAGATAAGGACATACTTTCTGAATAGTGCTCTCCTTTTTTTCTAGACATGTATTTTTCCACTGAAAATTCTTGCTCCGTGTTTCACCACAAATTCATCCATCTGCCCATGCACGTATGCATGCCCACATTCATGCATGAATCTGTGACGTTTCTTTGAAGTCATTGGTGACTTAGATGTATGTGATTTGTTTTTCTCTTATTTCATGTATACAAATGTCAAGGCTGTTCCCATGTTATGACAGGCCTAGGTAATTATTTCTAGTCTTCCCGTGCATAACAATTGGGTGTGATTATCTGATTTCACTGCAGTGATCCTGTCACTTGTGAAATGGGTACAGTATCTGCCTGGGGCTATGACTGGTCTCCTGCAGTATTCATTCCCTAGTTGGGCTCCAGGGAATGGTGTGTGTGAAACCCAGCTAGGAAGCGATGGCCAGTGGTGGAAACATAGGCAGAAATCATTGTCATGAGCAGAGCAGAAATGCAAGGATAGGGGCAGAACTGCCCCATACCCCCAAGAGTTCAAATATAAATAGTAAGTATTCCAAATATGATTGATTACTCACTTTTTTGGTTCTATTCACAAATTTTGGGGAACCTGTTGCTTACCATTCCAGACTGTTTTTAGAATTTAATCTAATGATATTATACTTATTTATATCTGGGGATCAAAATGCTTTCTGCTTTTACACTTCCAGTAAGGATGAATCTGCTAATAGGTCAATTGAATTTCCTTTGAACTTAATTTATTTAGTGAAATTGTAAGCTACTGACTCATTATGACCCTTAATACATTGAGAGAGGGTCCCTAACCCACTAGAAACTTTTAATTGGTTTGTTTATTTCTTATTAAATTCAACACAAAATATAGCCTATTATATACAAAGATTTTGGTAGTATGCAAAATAAAATTTGTTCATTATCTTACAATTACAAAATGTTAATATTGACTCTGAGATGCACGTTTTAAGATTTCTAAAATTTGGATTCCTTTTATAGTTGATGGCATGACATAGTTTAACTGGCAATATTTAAAGTATCATAATGGTGAATAACATGTGTCTTTCCATTAATGTCCTCGGATTCAATGAGATGTGGTGGCACCAGCAATGTGGGCAAATCTACCTGTTTGCCATCTCACTTGATGCTGTGATTTCGGGTTAGGAAGTCTGAGTGTGTGTTTCTGTGGGTTGATCTCAGCTCCAGTTCTGACATGCCTTGCACGGGGTAAGTATCTCACCAGCTGAAAATGATTCTAGGCACTAAAGCTGCAGCATCGTCTTCGCGCATGCTTATTACATGCAAAGCAATGATTTCCTTTAGCATTCAGTAGACAAAACAAATCTCTTCCACTACTGCAGGGAAAGCTGGGTGTTCTGGACTTACTAAAAGACAACTTGAAGGACTTCAACTTGGTGCCCTTCTAAGAGGTTTTCTAAGGTAAATCTGACTATATATGATTTTTCCACTACATCATAACTAAGAGTCCGTGCATGATGTGTCTTCATGTTACAGAAATGATGTGTCTTCATGTTACAGAACAAGATAGGATGTGTTTTTTTTTTGACACTGGCATGAAGATTGTATGATATCCACATCAATTCCATGCATTATGTACATATCCTTATCCAATCTGCAAGAGTGTAACAGGGAGAAGACAAGAGATGCCATTATGATTTCTGCTATCCAAGATTATGTAATATAATATAGCAAAGGACACAAGTATTTAAATGAGAAAATATTTGTAATTGCTAATATTATTAAATAAGTTGATATTTTAAAATGCATTTAGAATAATGTTTGGGATATTGTGCTAAATGGAAGTGTTTGTTCAAAGAAAAAAAGATACAACGGGCGGCGCCTGTGGCTCAGTGAGCAGGGTGCCGGCCCCATATACTGAGGGTGGTGGGTTCAAACCCAGCCCCGGCCAAACTGCAACAAAAAAATAGCCAGGCAAGGTGGCGGGCGCCTGTAGTCCCAGCTACTCGGGAGGCTGAGGCAAGAGAATCGCCTAAGCCCAGGAGTTGGAGGTTGCTGTGACCTGTGTGAGGCCACGGCACTCTACCGAGGGCAATAAAGTGAAACTCTATCTCTACAAAAAAAAAAAAAGAAAGAAAGAAAAGAAAAAAGATACAAACAAACAAAGGAAGGGAGAACAAACTATAAATAGTACAACATGGGATAAACAACCTATGGCTGTCAAAACACGCTATGGAAATTCAAATAGTTATGTTCTAGCCAGAGGTCATCTTAGAATCAAAGGGACTTTTGAGCTAAGTCCATAAGGAACAGTAGGATTCCAGTGCAGAGATAGAAGAGAAGGCATTTTCTGATGCAAAAAGTGCACCAGAAAAAAATGTGCATGTAACTTGGCTTGTCTTATTGCACTGGAGAGTGTTCATTTTCTGCAGTTAGGAGCCGAGGGAGAGATAAAAGCTGATGGCACAGGAGGCACATGGGTTCAGTGGTAAAAGGTAAGAGGTGATGGGATCCGCAGCCTGGGCCATGGGGTTAATCTTGGATGAGAGAAGTGACATCTATTTCTCTGAGGCAAGAAGAAGGGAAGGATGAGTAAGTGTAGATGTGAAAAAATTAATTTGAGGAATTAGGAATTTAGAGTTGGGAGGAGTTTATGTTGGATGGCTTCAATTTTCTCTTTGAAATGATGATAGGAAAGGAAATGGCATGTGCACTGGTCATGGGAGTAAGTGAGAGTTAACTCGAGTGATGAAGGCTTGGGAGAATCGCTCAGGGATGGGGAGAGAAGACCAAAGATAAGAAGAAACAACATACACTGCTCAGCAGCCCTAGAGGCCCACTCAAGCCTGGAGACCTGACCCTGCAGCTGTGTGCAGCTGCGCTCCTCCCAGGAGCCCTTCCCAGCTAAAGTGTGGGAGAAGAGTGTAGGGTTTGCTAAAGGTTGAGTGAGCTTAGAAGCTGCAGCTCAAAAGCAGAGCAAGTAAGTCCAGAGGGTGTCCAAAGAAAAGTAAATGGAGGGCTTTAAGAAGTTGATTGCTAATTTGGTAAAAACGGGGGGTGCGCTAAGTGAATCCAGGTGGCTGTGGTTGCAGAGTGGGGTTTCAGCATCTTGGGTGCTGAGGTCGAGCGAGGTTCCAGCAGCTCAGAAGTGGCTGTTGGATAGTGTCCACACTGATAGCAAATTAACTCTGTTCCCAAGTCCTCAGTGGATCTTTAGAAGTGGTCTGGAGGCCAACAGATGGTAACAGAATCAAATGTACCTTGATGAATGAAGGCACATTAAAAAAATTGAAGGTGGGAGAGAAAAGATCTATAGATCTTTCTTATAAGAAACAATGGAAGAATGGAGAGTGATGTGTTAGCCCCAAGGCATATGGGCTGTTTGAGAATCAGAATTTGAGAGTTGTATTTAAAAAAATTAAATATATTTTTTATTTCAGATTAATACGAGGTTATAAATGATTAGGTTACATTGTTTCTGTTTCTAAGGTAAAGTTCAAGTTGTAGTTGAGTCTTTCATCCAGGGTGTGTGCTGATACCTTTACACTGTGCACAGTAGGTGAGAGCTTATCAATCCTCCCCTTTACCCTGCCTTCCTCCCCACCCCCCCTTAAATATACTTGTGTTTTTTCTCTCCTGTAGGTGTGTAGTTGTTTTTCTATTGGTTTCATTTTGGTATTGAGTACGTTGGATACTTGCTTTTCCATACTTGTGATACTGTACTGAGAAGAATGTGCTTTAAGTCCATCCAGGTAAATACAAAAGATGTAAAGTCTCCATCTTTTTATGGCTGAATAGTATTCCATGGTCTACTTATAGCAGTTTATTAATCCACTGAGATATCACCTAACCCCAGTGAGAATATCTCATGTCACAAAATCCCAAAGCTGCAGATGTGGAGACAAGGGAATACTTTCACACTGCTGGTGAGATTCCAAACCAATACAGCCTCTGTGGAAAGTATGGCAAATCCTTAATATATACTGAGGGTATATATATATATATATATATATATATATATATATATATATATATATATATATATTTAGGGGTAAGCTGTACCTTGAAGATTACCTATGTAGCATTTAGCATTCTCGATTAGCATATGGACTACAGAATCAGACAAATCTAAGTCAAAACCAGGCTGTGAAGCTGTGTTACCCTGGGTAGGGTGGTTTTGCTGGGCCTTGGTCCTGCCACCTGTAAAATGGATGTAACAACATTACCTATTTACTGTGGGGAATAAACACTGTAACTTTTGCTCTTCACAGGTCGCTCACCCTCACTTCCCTCTTCCTTCACTGATTCTTTCTTCTCTCCTTTAATGTTGAATTGTGTAATGGCTCAGACCCTGTGCTGCCGTATTTTCCTCTCTCCCCTCCACGCCTTTCCACTTTCTCTCCCATCGGCCAGCTTCATGGCTTTAAGTGCCGTCCTTGTGCTCATGATTCTTAAATTTTAACCTCAACAACAGACCTTTCTCCCAAACTTCAAACCTGCCTATACATCCATCTGCCTATTACATTTCTCTGTTTGGATGGGTATTAAGTATCTTCAACATGTCCAAAAAACAAAATTTTGATCTTTTCCCCTCAAACCTGCTCTACCTACTGCCTTTCCCATCTCACTGATGACAGCTCCATCGAACTGCCAACGTCCAAATCTTTGGAGTTTTCTTTGTTGTTCTGTCTCTCAGACCCTGCACCAGCTTGGCTCTGCCTACAGAGAACACCCTGAATCCAGCCATATTTCCCCCTTATGCTGCTGTCAGCCTGGTCTGAGTTCATTTACCCACTACACTGTTGTTAGCATTGCCCTCTCCAGACTTTCACCAGCATAGCTTGAGTTTACCGGAGAGATCTTTAAAACTGTGACTCAGATTATATTACTCTTCTCACACTGTGCAATCGATTCCACTTCCCTCTGAAAACTAAGTTCCTTACAGAGGAATGTACATGGTCTGCGTGCACCTGATTTCTCTGGCCTCATCTCCTTTTGGTCTCTTCCTTTCTTATCCAAGTGCAGCCTTCTTGGGGTTCCTTTGACTTGTACTCTAGGGCCTTGTACTAACAACTCTTTCTGTCTAGAATGTTTTTCCTTTGTGTGTTTTATTGTTTAACTTTCAAGTCTTTCTTCAAATCACCCCTTCTCAATGAAACCTGTGCTGACGTCCCCACCTAACAATGCAGCATGTCCCAGATCCTCTCCTTGCTCACCCCCTTGGGACTCCCAATCTTGACCTTTTCTTTTTTTTTTTTTTTTTTTGCAGTTTTTGGCCAGGGCTGGGCTTGAACCCACCACCTCCAGCATATGGGGCCAGCGCCCTACTCCTTGAGCCACAGGCACCGCCCTCTTGACCTTTTCTTAGCACTTTCTTACATACACACAAGAATAAGTCATTATGTTAATGTTTTATTGCCTATCTCCCATGCAGTGAGAACATGTGAACAGGGATTTCTGTCTACTTTCTCCACTGATAAATTCTAAGAACCTGGTATAGTGCTTGGCAAATAATGGGCAAGGACTCAATAGATATTTGTTGAGTGAATAAAATAATAAGTAAATGAACTTTCTATCTGCTAGGTGTTATGCTAAGTACTCCATTAGTGCTGCCTGCTGTTTTTGAGTTGACAGAGAGAAATGAAGATCCATACTAAGAAGATTTAGAAAAAAGGAAGGATAGCATGGGGTGGTGCCTGTGGCTCAAAGGAATAGGGTGCCGGCCCCCTATGCTGGAGGTAGTGGGTTCAAACCCAGCCCTGGCAAAAAAAAAAAAAGGATAGGAAAGAAGCCTTTTCAGGTTGACAGACTGGCGAGTGGATTATGACCTTAACATAAACCCTAGAGGGCTATTGCTTTCTCTGGAAGAAGATTACCTTGGGGAGAGCATAGTTAGGAAATAATTTACCCAGAGATAATTATTACTAACAGGAGTGAGTCTTTTCCCAGCCTAACTCACTCAATGGAGACTACTTTTAAGCAATTATCTTGGTTAAGTTTTATTAATCTTTTGGCACTGGATGAAACAGTCCACTTTCTTGGAGGACACTGATCACCACTGAGGATTTAAAGCTCTTGGGGGAGCATTTGAATGAGAATGGAATTTGATAGCAGGATGATTTATGAGTGGTTGCTTACATTTTCCTTACTTTTTCTTTCTTTATATCTTGAATGTTTGGGCAATTAGTGAATTTAAGAGGGAACTGCAAAATTTTAGTTCTGAGAATATGAAATTTTCTGATTACTTTGAGTGAGTTTTTATACCTTCTGAATTTTCATGCTTTGTGATTTTGTTTTGCTCATTGCCTTAAATATTGAAATGGTTTAATTGCTATGTTGGAATTGGGATTTTTATGGTAGGCCTAGGGATGTAGGTAGGTATTTTCTGAACTAAAAAGTAACCTTTTATGTTACTGATATAATTAGCTTTAATCATAGATAATATTGAAAATGCAGAGCATTAAAAATTAGCTCTAATTCTATCACTAAAGACAACTGCTGTTGGTTTTTTGGTGTATTAGGCATGTTTTACCTTGAGTTATTTCACAAGTTGGATATATTATCCTTGCATGTTCTCCATTAGGCATCAGAACCACCCCACAGTCCACACAGCAGTGACTCCCAACCATTTCTTGCATTATGGACTGTTAGACTGTTAAAAGCTACAGATTCTCTTCCTTCAAATTTTGTGTTTTATTACCAGGGGTTTTATGGACAATCTGAATCTTAAAATAATGTATGGGCTCTAAGTTAAAATTCTTGATATAAGGAAGAAGCATCTTTTTCGAGATTTTAAAATCTGATAAATTATGAAAGAATAAAACACTTTCTTAAAATTCTCATGCTTGTAACTGTACTGAACATCTTCCTGCTTTTATTTGCAAGTTCCCATTTTACCCCTTTCTTCTGCTTGGGCACCTTTTACAAGGGTGGGCATGTGACCTGAATATCCGATCTGAGAATAACTAAACTATGAATTGCACATCACCAAATATGTAAGAATCTATGCATCTGAATGAGTAATTTCTTTTTGTCTGTAATCATTTCGATTATGATTACGTCATGGTTCAAAATATTTTTGAGTTCTTCCGAAACTGCATTTACAAAGGAAAAGTTTATGAGCTATATAAGAGAGTCACAATATCAAAACTTTTAAAGTTACAGAAAATCCCATGTAAGTGACTTGAGCAGAAAAGAAATTTATTGGGTCATGGAACTGGAAAGAAGGGTGGGAAGCTCTGTTCAATTCAAGTTGGGGGATGGGCTGAGGAGAAAGAGGGGAGGGAGGACCCTGTTTTCAACACAAGTGGACAGAAAGCTCTGTGTAACCAGGATCCGGTTTCTCTCTGTCTCTGGGTCCTGCTTCCTATTTGTGGTCTTCCTTCTCAAGCAGGTTCTCCCCATGTGGCAGCAACAGTGACTGCCATATCCCTTCAGGCTGAAGTCCCTGAGATACAGGTGGCATCATTTCTGTGGCTGCCAGCGCAGTCCTGGGACCTGGGCTGCACGCAGACAGCCAGAGCATCTCAGAGGCTGAGGGAATTCACTGTGCGTTTTGGTTAATCCTGGGGCATGTGCTTCCCCTTGGAGTCTTTATTTATTTATTTATTTATTTTTATTAAATCATAGCTGTGTACATTGATATGATCATTAGGCATCATACCTAACAGGTTCCCTGTTGTAGTTGTGCCCCTCCCCCAGGAGGTGTGTCATGTACCCCCACACTGTGCCCATTAGGTGGGAGCACCCATCCCCCTCCCTCCTCCCTCTTCCCCCTTTCTTCTCCCCCCTTCTCCCAGCTTGAATTAAATTGAGTTTTTCTCTTCTGTGAGCTTGTATTAATTTGTCTACTGGTTTCATATTAGCATTGAATACATTGGATACTTGCTTTTCTATTCTTGTGATACTTTACTAAAGAGAATATCCTCCAACTCTATTCAGGTTAATAGAAAAGATGTAAAGTGTCCATCTTTTCAAAAGGTGGAATAGTATTCCATGGTGTACATAGACCACAGTTTATTAATCCATTCACGGGTTCACGGTCACTTGGGTCGATTCTGCATCTGGTCATTGTAAATTAAGCTGTGATAAATAATCTAGTACAAATACCCTTATGGTAAATTTGTTTTTATTTTGAGTAGATACCTAGTAAAAGGTTGTGGGATCAAAGGGAAGATCTGTTTTGAGTTCTTTGAGGATTTCCCATACATCCTTCCAATGAGGCTGCATTAGTTTGCCATCCAACCAACAGTGTAAAAGTGTTCTCAAGGGAAGTAGACTTTAGAATTAGGGAACTAAAGTTTATTCATAGAAGCTACCTCCTAATTTAAGTAAGACAAAAAGGATAAAGAGTAAGATAAAGAATCATAAAATAGCATGTAAGCAAATATTTAATTTTAGCCTGAAATTTTAAAGGCTGTCTCTTAAAAGGAGATTGTGATGTATAACTTTTTTGATGATAAACTGTAATCTATTGGCTAGGATTTTGTTGAGATTTTTGCAACTGTATTCATTAGAGAAATTGGTTTGAAATTCTCCTTTTTTAGTTGGGTCTTTTCCTGGTTTTTGGTATCAGGGTGATGTTTGCTTCATTGAACGTGTTGAGGAAGATTCCTTTCTCCTCAGTTTTTTGGAATAATTTCTGCAGTACTGGAATAAGCTCTTCTTTGAAGGTTTGATAGAATTCTGGTGTGAAGCCATCTGGACGAGGGCAGTTTTTTAGTTGGAGATTTTTTTTATTGTTTCTTTGATCTCAGTGCTTGAAATTGGTCTGTTCGGGAGATCTATTTCTTCCTGGCTAAGTCTAGGGAGAGGGTGCGATTCCAAATATTGATCCATTTCCTTCACATTGTCAAATTTCTGGGCATAGAGTTTCTGGTTGAATTCACAGATGATCTCTTATATCTCTGTGGGATCAGTTGTTATTTCCACTTTATCATTTCTGATTAAGGTTACTGGAGATTTTACTTTTCTATTTCTAGTTAGTCTGGCCAAAGGTTTATCTATTTTATTTATTTTTTCAAAAAACCAACTCCTTGTTTCATTAATGTTCTGAATGATTCTTTTGTTTTCAATTTCATTAATCTCTGATTTCATTTTGGATATTTCCTTTATTTTGCTGGGTTTAGGCTTAGATTTTTCTTCTTTTTCCAATTCCATAAGATGGCTTATAAGTTTATTGATATGTTCTCTTTCTGTTTTTTGGATGTAGGCATCTAAAGCGATAAGTTTTCCTCTCAGGACTTCTTTTCCTATATCCCACAAGTTTTGGTAGCTGTGTCTTCATTGTTGTTATGCTCAAGGAAGTTAATGATTTACTGTTTTATTTCTTCCTGAACCCAACTGTCATTCAGCATAAGGTTGTTTAATTTCCATGCCTTTGTGTGGGGTTGAACGTTTTTGTTGGAGTTGAGTTCCACCTTTAATGCCTTGTGGTCTGAGAAGATAGAAGGTAAAATTTCAATTATTTTAATTCTGTAGAGGTTTGTTTTGTGTCCTGGGATATTATCAATTTTGGAGAATGTTTCATGGGTGGATGAGAAGAACGTATATTCTTTAGCTTTGGAATGGAGTGTTCTATATACACCTATAGGTCTATTGAGCATAGTTGTTCTAGGGTCTCATCTAAATCCCTTATATCTTTGTTTAATTTCTGTTCAGAGGATCTGTCCAGCTCTGTAAGAGGAGTGTTAAAGTCCCCAGTTATTATGGTGTTATAGGATATCATATTGTTCAGAATAATTAAGGTCTGTTTCAAGAATCTGGGCTCATCCAAGGGATGCAAGGCTGGTTTAACATATGCATACCATATTAACAGAAGCAATAACAAAGACCATATGATCCTCTCAATAAATCCAGAAAAAGCATTCTGTGAAATCCAGTATTCTTTTCTAATTAGAACACTGAAGAGTATAGGCACAGGTTGCACATTTCTTAACCTGATCGAAGCTATCTATGACAAACCTACAGCTAATATTTTACTAAATAGAGTAAAACTGAAAGCTGTTCCACTTAGAACTAGAACCAGACGAGGTCGTCATCTATCACCACCACTATTCAACATAGTCCTGGAAGTTCTACCCAATACCATTAGTCAAGAGAAGGAAATAAAGGGCATCCGAATGAGTGCAGAGGAGGTCAAATTCTCTGTCTTTGCTGACGATATGATTTTACACTTAGAGAACCCCAAAGACTCAACCACAAGACTCCTGGAAGTCATCAAAAAATACAGTAATGCCTCAGGATACTGTAATATCAATGTCCACAAGTCAGTAGACTTTGTATATGCCAATAACAGCCAAGTTGAGAGGCTAATTAAGGACACAACCCCCTTCACCATAGCTTCAAAGAAAATGAAATACCTAGGAATATACCTAACAAAAGAGGTGAAGGACCTCTGTAAAGAAAACTATGAAATTCTAAGAAAAGAAATAGCAGAGGATATTAACACATGGAAGAACATACCATGCTCATAGATGGGAAGAATCAACATTGTTAAAATGTTTATACATCCTGGCTCAGCACCTGTAGCTCAGTGGCTAGGGTGCTAGCCATATATACTGGAGCTGGCAGGTTCAAACCCAGCCCAGGCCAGACAAACAATGACAAGTACAACCAAACAAAAAAAATTAGTTGGCTGTTGTGGCAGTGCCTGTAGTCCCAGCTATGTGGGAGGCTGAGGCAAGAGAATCACTTAAGCCCAAGACTTTGATGTTGCTGTGAGCTGTGATGTAACATCACTCTAACAAGGGTGACATAGTGAGACTCTGTCTCAAAAAAAAAAAACAAAAAACTCTATACTTCCCAAAGCTATGTACAGATTTAATGTCATCCCTATTAAAATACCAATAGTATACTTTAAAGACTTGGAAAAAATAATGCTTTGTTTTGTTTGGAACAAGAAAAAACCCCGAATAGCTAAGGCAGTTCTTAGAAATAAGAACAAAGCTGGGAGCATCAGCATACCAGACTTTAGGCTGTACTACAAGACCATAGTGGTCAAAACAGCATGCTACTGGCACAAAAATAGAGACATAGACATTTGGAATCAAATAGAAAACCAAGAAATGAAACTAACATCTTTCAGCTACCTAATCTTCAATAAACCAAACAAGAACATACACTGAGAGAAAGAATCCCTATTCAATCAATGGTATTGGGAGAACTGGATATCCACATGTAAAAGACTGAAACTGGACCCACACCTTTCTCCACTCACAAAAATTGATTCAAGATGGATAAAAGACCTAAAGTTAAGGCATGAAACAATAAAAAATCCTCAAAGAAAGCATAGGAAAAACACTGGAAGATATTGGCCTGGGGAAAAACTTTATGAAGACTTCCATGGCAATTGCAACAACAATAAAAATAAACACATGAGACTTAATGAAACTGAAAAGCTTCTGTACAGCTAAGGAGACAACAACCAAAGCGAATAGACAACCTCCAAAATGGGAAAGGATATTTGCATATTTTGAATTGAACCAAAGCTTGATAACTGGGATCTGTAGAGAGCTCAAATTAATCCACATAAGAAAAGCCAACAATCCTATATATCAATGGACGAGAGAGAGGAACAGAACCTTCTCTAAAGAAGACAGATGAATGGCTAACAAACATATGAAAAAATGCTCATTGTCTCTAATTGTTAGAGAAATGCAAATCAAAACCACCCTGAGATAGCATCTAACTCCGGCAAGAACGGCCCATGTCACGAAATCTCAAAACTGCAGATGCTGGTGTGGATGTGGAGAGAAAGGAACACTTTTACACTCCTGGTGGGACTGCAAACTAGTACAACCTTTTTGGAAGGAAGTATGGAGACCCCTCAAAGAAATCAAGCTAGATCTCCTATTGGATCCTGCAATCCCATTACTGGGCATCTACCCAGAAGGAAAAAAAATCCTTTTACCGTGAGGACACTTGCAGTAGACTGTTCATTGCAGCTCAATTTACAATCGCCAAAATGTGGAAATAGCCTAAATGCCCACCAACCTAGGAATGGATTAACAAGCTGTGGTGTATGTATGCCAGGGAATACTATTCAACCATTCAAAAAGATGGAGACTTTACATCCTTTTATTATCCTGGATGGAAGTGGAACACATTATTCTTAATAAAGCATCATGAGAATGGAGAAGCAAGAATCTCATGTACTCAATTTTCATATAAGGACAGTTGAAGACCTAGTACACTGTGGGGGATGGGGGAAGGGGAGAGTAGAGAGAGAAGAAGGGAGGGGGGGTGGGGAATCACGATGTGTGACATACCTTCTGGTGGGTGGGACACAATTATAAGAGGGACTTTACCTAACAAATGCAATCAATGTAACCTGGTTATTTGTACCCTCAATGAATCCTCAACAACAATAATAATAAAAAGGGCCTTGGCAAAAGCCTCAAACAGCACATCATCTGCCTTGGAAATTAAAAACTAACATCTTAATGACTAAAACTCTAATGTCAACAGTCATGGACTTGGATTTGTCCCTCACATGAATGGTCTTCCCCACTTCCCTTTAAATTATAGGCTCACCTGAGGACAGGTTAGTACCATGTTACAGCCACATAGGAACACTAAGCGGGCATTACTTAGCCTGAGATTCAATTTTATTCTAATAAAGTCCCTGATAAATCAAGTTGTAAAGTAAGATATGTGGTCATGTTCTACCAATTTTTAAACATAATTAATATGCATATTTTATTAGTGTACAAAAATGTCTGCATGTGAAAAAGTATGTACATGGGTAAGTCTATGTTCCAATCTATTAGCCAAAGGTGAAACAGAGAAAAAAGGCGAGAACTTTCATCTTTATATATGACTGTATTTTATACTGTTGTACTATTTGAAATTAAATTAACAAAAATAAAATTTTACATAAAATACTGATAATAAAAAGAAATAATAAAAGAGATTGTGAAATTCTCAAGGAGTGTTTGCAACATAGAATTATAGATAAAATGTGCATGCTGATAATCAGTATGAAAAAATAAAAAAGTTTAAATTATAGACAAAATGCCAACCTAGTACATACATTAAGGTTGAAAAAATTTAGTGAAGTATGAATTCATGTGAGTGTTCATGTATACAATCTCTGTGTTACTATTATGTTTTATGTGATCCAGCTTATTTATTGTGATATGTATATATTTTTTTCATTTGGCTTATTTTTGTCTGTTCTAGCAGTTTCTGAGATTAATGTATTAATATATTCACCTATAATTGTTGATTTACATATTTATGTCCCCTTATTTTTAACTGATTTAAAAAATATTAATATATACATTTCATATATCTTTGTTACAAATATGAAGTTATTTTTTCCCTTATGACATTTTGTATCTGAAGTTCTTATAATGTAGCTTTATTTTAGTTATTTTCCTGGTAAGTATTTTTCCATCCTATTATTATCAAAATTTCTGAGTATTTTCTTTACTAGACACCACTCCCCCCCACCCCCAATTTTTACCTTTTGATGGATTAGCTTGATCCATTTCTATGCATTGTAATTACTTTCAGTAGGATTTATTTGTATCATCTTATATTTTGTTTAATTTACCCTTTTCCTTTTTATTTATTTATCTTTCTTTTTATATATCCCTCTAGGTAAATGAAAAATTTTCTTCTATTTTGAAAGCTACACCTTTAAAAAATTTCTTGTGGTATGCTCCTAACTTAGGAATATTTATACTTCTACTTATTTTTCCCTATCAAAAAATTGGAAAACTCTTCAATATCTGTGCTTTTTATCTGAACAAGGCGAGAACCTTGGCATGGTCTAGCTTCTTTCAGTTCCCTCTGGAGTCTTCCCTCAAAACTCATTATCATTTTATTACTGCTTAAAATTTTACTTCAGGTTTTTATGGCTATACTTTTCTCATTATTACATATTAGGTAACAATAAATTAAGTTTCTGGCTCCTCCTTATTCCCCATTCTTCATTATTTCCTCCTGGATTTATTTCTTCCTATGTGGGAATATATCTTTTAAGAGTTCTTTCAAACAGAGTGTGCATGATAAATTTTTGCGACCCCAAATGCCGGAGAATGTCTTTAGCTCCTCATTATATTGGGTTGATAATTTAGCTGGCTATGTAATCTTGGGTTCAAATCTCTTTTTCTTCAACTTTCTAAAGATGTTTATCACAATATCTTCATGAAAAATGATTCTTTTCAAAGTTTTGACATTTATCTGGTTCTTCTTTATAAATTATCTGTTTCTCTCTCAAAGATTTTGAAATTAAAAAAATTCAATATAACTTTACTGTGTACAGCTTTTATTTTTTTCCTTTTAATGTCAGAGCAATCCTGCTTAATTATACAAACTCATGAGTACAGCTTTTAAACAAATATTTGTTTCATGTTTTATCTTTTCTTTTCCTGTCAGTTTCATTCCTTTCCCATTTTTAAGTATAGGTTTAGTTTAGTTTGAGTATAGTTTTAGTATAGATTGTTACATCTGTTGTCTTTCATACATATGTGTATTCTCCTTATATTTCTCCTGATAGTTTTTGTATATGTATTTTACTCTTTTATGGATATCATCTGCTTTGGATTCTAACACAGAGCTATAGACACATGCCCAGGACCTGGTTTGTACTCATGCAGGTATTTTTTTTTTTTTTATTGTTGGGGATTCATTGAGGGTACAATAAGCCAGTTACACTGATTGCAATTGTTAGGTAAAGTCCCTCTTGCAATCATGTCTTGCCCCCATTTTTAAGAGGACAGTGTGTGAGGGCGCCTGCAGTGCTGCAGTCTGAGTACTGCCCATGTCAATGTCCCTCTGTTTCAGGTCTTGGCCATCCCTTGTCCCAGGTAGGGGCGGGCATCTTCATATGTAATTTCTTTTCTAATAGTTTATTGTTCGTGTATAGAATGCAATTGATTTTTGCATGTTGATTTTGTGTCCTGCAACTCTGTTGAAGTTATTAGTCCTACCAGTGTTTTGGTGGAACCTTTAGGGTATTCTGCACATAAGATCATGTCACCTGCAAACAGATACGATGAAACTTATTCCTTTTTAATTCGCATGGCCTTTCTTTCTTTCTTTCTTTCTTTCTTTCTTTCTTTCTTTCTTTCTTTCTTTCTTTCTTTCTTTCTTTCTTTCTTTCTTTCTTTCTTTCTTTCTTTCTTTCGAGACAGAGTTTCACTTTATCACCCTTGGTAGTGCCATGGCATCACAGCTCACAGCAACCTCCAGCTCTTGGGCTTAGGCGAGTCTCTTGCCTCCGCCTCCCAAGTAGCTGGGACTACAGGCACCTGCCACAATGCCTGGCTTTTTTTTTTTGTTGCAGTTCGGCTGGGTCCGGGTTCAAACCTCCCACCCTCTGTATATGGGGCCGGCACCCTACACACTGAGCCACAGGTGCTGCCTCCTGCATGCCTTTTCTTTCTTTTTCTTTCCTGATTGTTCAAGCCAGGACTTCCAGTTCCTTGCTGTACAGAAGTAGTGAGAGTGAGCACCCTCATCTTGTTCCTGATCACAGAGGACAAGCTTCAGCTTTCACCATTGAGTGTAATGTTTGCTGTGGGTTTCTTGTATATCACTTTTATTATATTGAGGTATGTTCTTCCTGTACCTAATTTATTGAGAGTTTTCATCATGACAAGATGTTGAATTTTATTGCATGCTTTTTCTGCATCTACTCAGATTATCATATGATTTTTATTCTTTATTCTGTTAATTGTTCGTGTATCACGTTTATTGATCTGTATATGTGGCACCATCTTTACATCTTAGGGACAAATTCCACTTGGTAATAGCAGATGTTCTTTTTAATGTGCTGTTGAATTTGGTTTGTTAGAATTTTGTTGAGGATATTTGCATCTATCTTCAACAGGAATATTGGCCTATCATTTTTTCTTATAGTCTTCTTATCTGGATTTGGGATGAAAGTAATTCCTTGTAAAATCAGTTTGTGATTCCTCCTCTTCAATATTTTGGAAGAGTTTAAAGAGAATTTGCCTTAATTCTTTAAATGGTTGGTAGAATTCATTTATAAGACCATCTGGTCCTGGGTTTCTATTTTTTAGATAGTATTTGACTATTGATTCAATCACCTTATTTGTTATTTTTCTGGTCATATTTTCTATTTCTGTATGATTCATCTTGGTAGATTGTATGTTTCTAGGAACTTACCTATTTCTTCTAGATTTCCCAATGAGTTGGTATATAATTGTCATAATAGTCTCTTATTTGCATTTCTGTGGTATCAATTACAGTGTCCCCTCTTTTGTTTGTAACTTCATTTATTTGAGTCTAATCTCCTTATTTCTTGGCTAGTCTAGCTCCAAGTTTGTCAGTTTTGTTTATCTTTCCAAAAACTGACATCTAGATTATTGATCTTTCCTGTTGTCTTTAGTCTGCCTTGCATTTTCTTCTGCTCTCCTGTTTATTGCTTCCTTTCTTCTGCTAGCATTAGCATTAGGCTTTTCCTTCTTTTTCTACTTCTTTATCTATACCTGGAGATATAAAGCCAGGTTGATTATGTAGGATCTTTCTCTCTTTTCTTAATATAGCATTTGTTGCTATGAATTTCCTTGTTAAAACTCCTTTGGCTGCATTCCAGGTGATTTTATGTTTGGTGTTTTTGTTTGTCTCAAGATACTTATTGATTTCTCTTTTATTCTCTGACCCATCGGCTATGCAGGTGGATGTGGTTTAATTTTTATATATTTGTAAATTTCCCATTGTCATCCTGTTATTGATTTCAGTTAGGTATCATTGTTGTCCAAAAAGATACTTGATGTGATTTAAATCTAGTATATTGGTTAATATGTGTTTTGTGTTTTAGCATAAGATTTATCCTGAAGAATGTTCTGTTTGAACTTGAGAAAAATGTGTATTCTGTTGTTGTTGGTATGATGTTTTGTATACATCTGTTAGCACCAGTTAGTATATAGTGGTATTCAATTCTGCTGGTTCTCTACTGATTTTCTGTCTGGACAATCTATCCACTGTTAAAAGTGGAGTATGAAAGTCCCCTACTATTATTGTATTGTGGTCTATTTCTCCCATCAGTTTTGTTAATAATTGCTTTATATATTCTGGTCCTCCAATCTAAGGTACATATATATGTATAAATGTTATATTCTCTTGCTGAATTTATCCATGTATCATTATATAATGACCTTTTTTGTCTCTTATGACAGATTTTGAAAGTCTACTTTGTTTGATGTAACAGCCTCAGTTATATTTGTATTTGCATATAAAAATATATCTTTATACCTTTTACAATCCTTTCATTTTTCTTTTCTTTCTTTCATTCTTTTTTTTTCCAAGACAGAGTCTCACTCTGTCACTTGGGATGGAGTGCCATGGTATCTCTGCCTAGCTCAGAGCAACCTTGAACCCCTGGGTTCCAGCAACCTTCCTGATTCAGCATCCTAAGTAGCTGGGAGTACAGGTACCTGCCATGAAACCTAGGTAATTTTTTGTACTTTTAGTAGGGACAGGGTCTCGCTCTTGCTCAGGCTTGTCTCAAACTCCTGAGCTCAAACAGTCCTTCTGCCTCAGTCTCCCAGAGTGCTGGGATTATAGATGTGAGGCACTGTACCTGGCCAATCCTATACTTTCAACCCATGTGTTGTATTCTTAAGGCTATAGTGGTTCTGTAGGCAGAATATTGTTAGATCTTTTACAAAGTTCTTTCAATCACTGTATCTTTATTTTCTTTTTTCTTTTTAGAGGCAATTGTCTAGTTTGGCCTCAAACTCCTGGGTTCAAGTGATTCCTCCAGCTCAGACTCCCACATAGCTGGGACTACAGGCACTTGTCACAATACCCAGACTTCAAGGGAGTTATATTCAAATCTTTTACTGAGTTATTTAATCTAGTTACATTTCAAGTAGTTAATAGATAAAGGCTTTCGATTTTCTATTTGTTCATTTTTTCTGACTGTTTTGAAGTTCCTTTGTTCCTCTCTTTCTGTCTTCCTTTGTGATTTGATTTTCTTATAGTGGAATGCTTTGATTTCCTTCTCTTTATCTATTATGCACCTTCAAGAGTTCTTCCCCCCCTGTGTGGTTACAAAGAAACACAGGCTTAAATAACACAACTTATATTAAAAGCCTTCTTCCCTGTTGCCTGCCAACCCCAAGCTCCTGAGGCTTCCTGGGAGGGGGCTCCCTGCCATTTTAGTGTCTTGGTGTAGTGTAACCATTTAGTGGTTGGTGGCAAAATTTTTCTGTATAGGTATATAGAAACTGGAAACAACTTTTATTATTATTATTTTTATTAAATCATAGCTGTGTACATTAATGCAATCATGGGGTACAATGTGCTGGTTTTATATACAATTTGAAAAATTTTCATCAAACTGGTTAACATAGCCTTCACAGCATTTTCTTAGTTATTGTGTTAAGACATTTATATTCTACATTTAGTAAATTTCACATGTACCCTTGTAAGATGCACCGTAGGTGTGGTCCCACCAATTACCCTCCCTCCACCCATCCTCCCCCTCTCCTCCCCTCCCTCTCCACTTTTCCCATATTCTTGGTCTACAATTGGGTTATAGCTTTCATATGAAAGCTGTAACTTGGTTTCATAGTAGGGCTGAGTACATTGGATACTTTTTCTTCCATTCCTGAGATACTTTGCTAAGAAGAATGTGTTCCAGCTCCATCCATGTACACATGAAAGAGGTAAAGTCTCCATATTTCTTTAAGGCTGCATAATATTCCATCGTGTACATATATCACAATTTATTAATCCATTCATGGGTCAATGGGCACTTGGGCTTCTTCCATGACTTAGCAATTATGAATTGGGCTGCAACGAACATTCTGGTACAAATATTTTTTGTTATAATGTGATTTTTGGTCTTCTGGATGTATACCTAGTAGAAGAATTGTAGGATTGAATGGCAGGTCTATTTTTAGATCCCCAAGTGTTCTCCAAACATCTTTCCAAAAGTAAACAACTTTAATTGCATACAAAACTCTACACTTTTACTTGCCCCCCCACATCAAATGCTATTGATGTTGCAATTTACCTTTTAACATTGAATACTCATTAACAAACTACTGTAGCTATATTTTTGATTTCTTTGTCTTTTGTTCTAGAATTAAAAGTGATTTATGCAGCTCCATTATAGTATTAGAGAATTCTGATATGAATATATATATATATATATATATATCTTTACCTGTGAGTTTTAATTTTTTTTTAATTTCAAATTAATATGGGGGTACAAACAATAAGTTTACAATGTTTGCATTTGTTAGGTAAGGTCCCTATTGTAGTTGTGCCCCTTACCCAGGAGGTCCGCCATGTACCCTTACATTGTGCCCATTAAGTGGTGGCATGCCAATCCCTCTTCCTCTTCCCCTCTCCCCCCAGCTTGAATTAAATTGAGTATTTCTCTTTTGTGCATGTGTATAAGTTTGTTTATGGCTTCATATTACTATTGCACACATTTGATACTTGCTTTTCCATTTTTACAATACTTTTTTTTTTTTTTAATTTAAAGAGGTTTATTCTGAGCCAAATTTGAGGGTCATGACCCAGAGCCATACTCAAGAAGGCTTGAGCAAGTTGATTCCCTGTGGTGGGGTTACAGGTTGGTTTTATACATTTTAGGGAGAAGGGAATTACAGGTAAAGTCATAAATTAATATGTGGAAGGCATACATTGGTTTGTCCCCCAAAGATGAGACTTCTCAAAGTAGGGGCTTACAGGTTATAGGTGGGTTTAAAGATTCTTTTCAACAATTGGCTGAAAGAGTTAGGCTCTAATAGACCAGCAGTCAGCGGAAAGGAATGCTGAGTTAAGATAAGTGTCTGTTAATCAGAGACAAACTACCAGACTCAAGTGATTTGTTGTGTGTATTGAGGACATGCAGATATGTCTTGCATAGCCTTAGGCCTATTAATGAGTCACAGAAGATATCTCTAAGAAGGCATGGCTGGTCTCCTTTTGCATGGCTAGCAATGCAGTCTTACAGATCCCCTTGGCCAAGAGGAAGGTTCAGTCAGTTAGTTGTTGGGAGGGGGGGCCTTAAGATTCAATTTTAGTTCACAGTGTCTTTTTTTTTTTATTGTTGGGGATTCATTGAGGGTACAATAAGCCAGGTTACACTGATTGCAATTGTTAGGTAAAAGTCCCTCTTGCAATCATGTCTTGCCCCCATAAAGTGTGACACATACCAAGGCCCCACCCCCCTCCTTCCGTCCCTCTTTCTGCTTTTCCTCCCCCCCCATAACCTTAATTGTCATTAATTGTCCTATCAAAATTGAGTACATAGGATTCATGCCTCTCCATTCTTGTGATGCTTTAATAAGAATAATGTCTTCCACTTACATCCAGGTTAATACGAAGGATGTAAAGTCTCCATTTATTTATTTTTTTTTTTCCTCTGAGGATGGTATTCTTTTTTTTTTTTTTGATGACATCTTATTTTCTTTTTTTAATTTTTTTTTATTGTTAAATCATAGCTATGTACATTAGTGCAATTGCCTGTCATAGCTATGTACATTAGTGCAATTGCCTGTACCCATTCTAAGATGCACCATGGATCTGGCCCCATCCATTACCCTCCCTCCACCAAAACCTCCCCCCTCCCTTCCCCTTCCTTGGCCCTTTCCTCATAGTCTTGTGCTATAGTTGAGTTATAGTCTTCATGTGAAAGCTATAATTTACCTTCATAGTAGGGCTGAGTACATTGGATACTTTTTCTTCCATTCCTGAGATACTTTGCTAAGAAGAATATGTCCCAGCTCCATCCATGTAAACATGAAAGAGGTAAAGTCTCCATCTTTCTTTAAGGCTGCATAGTATTCCATGGTATACATGTACCACAATTTGCTAGTCCATTCGTGGGTCGATGGGCACTTGGGCTTCTTCCATGCCTTAGCAATTATGAATTGGGCTGCAATAAACATTCTGGTACAGATGTCTTTGTTATATTGTGACTTTTGGTCTTCTGGGTATAAACCTAGTAAAGGAATTATAGGATCAAATGGCAGGTCTATTTTTAGGTCTCTAAGTGTTCTCTAAACATCCTTCCAGAAGGAACGTATTAGTGGGCATTCCCACCAGCAGTGTAGAAGTGTGCCCTTTCCTCCACATCCACACCAACATGTCTGGTTTTGGGATTTTGTTATGTGGGTTACTCTTACTGGGGTTAGGTGATATCTCAGAGTGGATTTGATTTGCATTTCTCTGATGATTAAGGATGATGAGCTTTTTTCATGTGTTTGTAGATCTTACATTGGTCTTCTTTAGAGAAGTTTCTCTTCAAGTCCCTTGCCCACCCTGAGATGGGGTCATGTGTTCTTTTCTTGTTAATACGTTTGAGTTCTCTGTGGATTCTGGTTATTAGACCTTAATTGGAGGTATAACCTGCAAATATTTTCTCCCATTCTGAGGGCTGTCTACTTGCTTTACTCACTATGTTGTTGGCTGTGCAGAAGGTTTTTAGTTTGATCAGGTCCCAGTTGTGTATTTTTGATACTGCTTCAATTGCCTGGGGAGTCCTCCTCATAAAATATTCACTCAAGCCAATTCTTTCAAGAGTTTTCCCTGCACTTTTTTTTTTTTTTTTTTGGTAGGGACAGAGTCTCACCTTATGGCCCTCGGTAGAATGCCATGGCCTCACACAGCTCACAGCAACCTCCAACTCCTGGGCTTAAGTGATTCTCTTGCCTCAGCCTCCCGAGCAGCTGAGACTACAGGCACCCGCCACAACGCCCGGCTATTTTTTGGTTGCAGTTTGGCCAGGGCCAGGTTTGAACCCGCCACCCTCGGTACATGGGGCCGGCGCCCTGCCGACTGAGCCACAGGCGCCGCCCTTTCCCTGCACTTTCTTCAAGTATTTTTGTAGCTTCATGTCTTCAGTTTAAATCTTTTATCCAGTGAGAGTCTATCTTAGTTAATGGTGAAAGGTGTAGGTCCAGTTTCAATCTTCTACAGGTTGCCAGCCAGTTTACCCAGCACCATTTGTTAAATAGGGAATCTTTTCCCCACTGAATGTTTTGAATTGGCTTGTCAAAGATCAAATAACGGTAAGTAGCTGGATCCATCTCTTCGTTCTCTATTCTGTTCCAGACATCTACTTCTCTGCTTTTGTGCCAGTACCATACTGTTTTGATCACTATCGATTTATAGTACAGTCTCAGGTCTGGTAGCGTGATTCCTTCTGCTTTGTTTTTATTGCTCAGTAATATTTTGGCTATTTGAGGTTTTTTCTGATTCCGTATAAAACGAAGTATTATTTTTTCAAGATCTTTAAAGTATGACAATGGAGCTTTAATAGGAATTGCATTAAAATTATATATTGCTTTGGGCAGTATGGACATTTTAACAATGTTGATTCTTCCCAACCATGAGCATCGTATGTTTTTCCATCTGTTAACATCTTTAGCTATTTCTTTTCTTAGAGTTTCATAGTTCTCTTTGTAGAGATCTTCCACGTCCTTTGTTAGGTATACTCCCAAATATTTCATCTTCTTTGGCACTACTGTGAAAGGAATAGAGTCCTTGACTGTTTGTTCGGCTTGGTTATTGTTGGTATATATAAAGGCTACAGATTTATGGTGTTGATTTTGTAGCCTGAGACATTGTTATATTCCTTGGTCACTTCTAAAAGTTTTGTAGTAGAATCCCTAGTGTTTTCCAGATATACGATCATATCATTTGCGAAGAGTGAAAGTTTGATCTCTTCTGACCCAATGTGGATACCCTTGACCGCCTTTTCTTCCCTAATTGCTATGGCTAAAACTTCCATTACAGTGTTAAAGAGCAATGGAGACAATGGGCAACCTTGCCTGGTTCTTGATCTGAGTGGAAATGATTTCAATTTAACTCCATTCAATATGATATTGGCTGTGGGTTTGCTGTAGATGGCCTCTACTAGTTTAAGAAATGTCCCTTCTATATCAATTTTCTTAAGTGCATTGATCATGAAGGGATAATAGATATTATCAAAAGCTTTTTCTGCATTAATTGAAAGAATCGTATGGTCTATAATTTTAAGTTTGTTTATGTGTTGAATTACATTTATAGATTTACGTATATTGAACCAGCCTTGAGATCCTGGGATAAATCCAACTTGGTCATGGTGTATAATTTTTTTGATGTGTTGTTGGATTCTGTTTGTTAGGATCTTATTGAGTATTTTAGCATCTATATTCATTAGTGATATTAGTCTATAATTTTCTTTTCTTGTTGGGTCTTTCCCTGGTTAGGGGATCAAGGTGATGTTTGCTTCGTAGAATGTGCTGGGTAATATTCCTTCTTTTTCTATATTTTTGAAGAGGTTTAGTAGTATAGGTACTAGTTCTTCTTTAAATGTTTGGTAGAATTCTGATGTAAAGCCATCTGGTCCTGGGCTTTTCTTTTTAGGGAGATTTTGTATAGTTGATGCTATTTCAGACCTTGATATAGGCCTGTTCAACATTTCCACTTCATTGTGGCTAAGTCTTGGTAGGTGGTGTGCTTCAAGGTATTGGTCGATTTCTTTCAGATTTTCATATTTGTGAGAGAGAGTTTCTTGTAGTATTTGTTAAGGATTTTTTGAATTTCTGAGGGGTCTGTTGTTATTTCATCATTACCTTTTCTGATTGATGGAATTAGAGATTTTACTCTTTTTTTCCTGGTTAGATTAGCCAAAGGTTTATCTGTTTCATTGATCTTTTCTTTTTTTTTTTTTTCAATTTGGCTGGGGCTGGGTTTGAACCCGCAACCTCCGGCATATGGGACCGGCGCCCTACCCGCTGAGCCACAGGCGCCGCCCTTATTGATCTTTTCAAAAAACCAACTTTTGGATTTATTGATCTGTTGTATAGTTCTTTTGTTTTCAATTTCATTTAATTCTGCTCTGATTTTGGTTATTTCTTTTCTTCTGCTGCATTTGGGGTTGAAGTGTTCTTCTTTCTCCAGTTGCTTGAGATGTTCCATTAAGTTATTGACTTCCTCTCTTTCCGTTTTCTTGAGGAAGGCTTGCAGGGCTATAAATTTCCCTCTTATGACTGCCTTTGAAGTATCCCAGAGGTTCTGGTAATTCATGTCTTGATTGTTGTTTTGTTCCAAAAATTTGGTGATTTCCTTCTTAATCTCGTCTATAACCCATCTATCCTTCAGCATAAGGTTGTTTAGCTTCCATGTTTTTGTATGGGTATGCAGGTACCTGTTGTTATTTAATTCAACTTTTCTTCCATGATGGTCTGAGAAGATGCAAGGAATAATTTCTATTTTTTTAAATTTGCTGAGGTTAGATTTGTGGCCTCGGATGTGGTTGATTTTGGAGTATGTTCCGTGGGCTGATGAGAAGAATGTGTATTCAGTTTTTAGGGGATGAAATGTTCTGTAGATGCCTGTTAAGTCCAGATGTTGAATGGTTGAGTTTAAATCTAAAATTTCTTTGCTTAGCTTCTTTTTGGGGGATCTATCCAGGACTGCTAAAGGGGTGTTTAAATCTCCAACTGTTATGGAAGTGGAGGAAATCGAGTTGCTCATGTCTGTTAGAGTTTCTCTTATAAATTGAGGTGCATTGTGGTTGGGTGCATAAATATTAATAATTGAGATCTCATCATATTGAGTATTACCTTTAACAAATATGAAGTGCCCATCCTTGTCCTTAGTTATTTTTGTTTGGTTTAAGGCCTGTTGCGTCTACGAAAAGGATTGCAATGCTGCCTTTTTCTTTTTTTGAAGATCCCATTCATAAATGACTGGCTGAGAAGTCAGAAATCAAGCAGCAATTCAAAAGTTGGAATTAGGAATTCGAGGAGAAATTCAAAAGTTGTCTCAAGAATTTAATGAATTTAAAGACAAAACCACCAAAGACATTGACACACTGAAGCAAGAATTTGCAGCCCTCAAGGATCTGAAAAATATAGTAGAATCCCTCAGTAACAGAGTGGAGCATGCAGAAGAAAAGATTTCTGACATTGCAGACAAAGCCTTTGTACCTTCCCAAACACTCAAAGAGGAAGAGAAATGGAGAGCAAAAATGGATCATCCAATCAGAGAGCTCTGGGATAATTCAAAGAAGGCTAATATCTGACTCATTGGAATTCCTGAAACAGATGAAGTGGCCTCGCTAGGCACAGAGGCCCTTCTGCATGAAATTATGAAAGGGAATTTTCCAGATATACCTAGAGATTCTGAAATTCAGATAGCAGACAGCTTCGGAACTCCAGCATGACTCAACCCCAATAAGACATCCCCCAGGCATATCGTAATTAACTTCACTAAAGTTAAATATGAAGGAGAAGATTCTCAAAGCAGCCAGACATAAGAAAGCCATTACCTACAAAGGGAAGAATATTAGAATGACTGCAGATCTCTGCTGAAACTTTTCAAGCCAGAAGAGGGTGGTCATTTACTTTTAATCTCCTAAAGCAAAATAACATTCAACCCTGGATCCTGTGTCCATCTAAACTGAGTTTAATTTATGATGGAGAAAATAAATACTTTAATGACATTCATATGTTGAAGAAATTTGCCATAACCAAACCAGCTCTTCAGGATATTTTCAGACCTATCCTCCATAATGACCAACCCAATCCTCTACCACAAAAGTAAACTCACTCAGAAACTCTTGATCAAACTCCACCTTCCACACTGGGGAAAGGATTAAAAATGTCCACTGGACTTTTGAAAAACTCGATACCCAAAATTTTACCTGACTTATCAATATTCTCCATTAACGTGAATGGCTTAAACTGTCCTCTAAAGAGGCATAGGTTAGCTGACTGGATACAAAAACTCAGGCCAGATATTTGTTGCATACAAGAGTCACATCTTACCTTAAAAGACAAATATAGACTCAGGGTGAAAGGATGGTCATCCATATTTCAGGCAAATGGTAATCAGAAAAAAGCTGGTGTTGCAATTTTATTTGCAGACACAATAGGCTTTAAACCAACAAAAATAAGGAAGGATAAGAATGGTCACTTCATATTTGTTAAGGGTAATACTCAATATGATGAGATTTCAATTATTAATATCTATGCACCCAACCAGAATGCCCCTCAATTTATAAGAGAAACTGTAACAGACATGAGCAACTTGATTTCCTCCAGCTCCATAATAGTCAGAAATTTCAACACTCCTTTGGCAGTGTTGGATCAATCCTCCAATAAGAAGCTGAGGAAAGAAATTTTAGATTTAAACCTAACCATCCAACATTTGGTTTTAGCAGACATCTACAGAACATTTCATCCCAACAAAACTGAATACACATACTTCTCATCAGCCCACAGAACTTAATCCAAAATCGACCACATCTTAGGTCACAAATCTAACCTCAGTAAATTTAAAGTAATAGAAATTATTCCTTGCATCTTCTCGGACCACCATGGAATAAAAGTTGAGCTGAGTAACAATAGGAATCTGCATACTCATACAAAAACATGGAAGTTAAATAACCTTATGCTGAATGATAGCTGGGTCAGAGATGAGATTAAGAAGGAAATTGCCAAATTTTTGGAACAAAATGTCAATGAAGACACGAATTATCAGAACCTTGGGATACCGCAAAGGCAGTCCTAAGAGGGAAATTTATAGCACTGCAAGCCTTCCTCAAGAGAACGAAAGAGAGGAAGTTAACAACTTAATGGGACATCTCAAGCAACTGGAAAAGGAAGAACATTCCAACCCCAAACCCAGTAGAAGAAAAGAAATAACCAAAATTAGAGCAGAATTAAATGAAATCGAAAACAAATTATACAACAGATCAATAAATCAAAAAGTTGGTTTTTTGAAAAGATCACTAAAATAGATAAACCTTTGGCCAACCTAATCAGGAAAAAAGAGTAAAATCTCTAATCTCATCAATCAGAAATGACAAAGGCGAAATAACAACAGACTCCTCAGAAATTCAATAAGTCCTGAATGAATATTACAAGAAACTTTATTCTCAGAAATATGAAAATCTGAAGGAAATTGACCAATACTTGGAAGCATGTCACCTTCCAAGACTTAGCCAGAATCAAGTGAAAATGTTGAGCAGGGCTATATCAAGTTCTGAAATAGCATCAATCATACAAAACCTCCCTAAAAAGAAAAGCCCGGACCAGATGGTTTCACGTCAGAATTCTACCAAACCTTTAAAGAGGAATTAGTACCTATATTACTCAACATGTTCCAAAAGGTAGAAAAAGAAGGAAGACTACCCAACACGTTCTATGAAGCAAACATCACCCTGATCCCCAAACCAGGAAAATACCCAAGAAGAAAAGAAAATTATAGACCGATATCATTAATGAATATAGATGCAAACATATTC
This sequence comes from Nycticebus coucang, assembly GCF_027406575.1. Lineage (NCBI taxonomy): Eukaryota > Metazoa > Chordata > Mammalia > Primates > Lorisidae > Nycticebus > Nycticebus coucang. The sequence goes on along the minus strand of NC_069800.1, from coordinate 2,295,834 downwards.
AACAAGATCCTAACAAACAGAATCCAACAACACATCAAAAAAATTATACATCATGACCAAGTCGGTTTTATCCCAGGGTCTCAAGGCTGTTTCAATATGCATAAATCTGTAAGTATAATTCAGCACATAAACAAATTAAAAAACAAAGACCACATGATTCTCTCAATTGATGCAGAGAAAGCTTTTTATAATACCCAGCATCCCTTCATGTTCAGAACACTTATGAAAATTAGTATAGAAGGGACATTTCTTTCTTTTTTTTTTTTTTTGTAGAGACAGAGTCTCTCTGTACCACCCTTGGGTAGAGTGCCATGGTGTCACATGGCTCACAGCAACCTCTAACTCTTGGGCTTACGCGATTCTCTTGCCTCAGCCTCCTGAGCAGCTGGGAGTACAGGCGCCCGCCACAACGCCCGGCTATTTTTTTGTTGCAGTTTGGCCGGGGCTGGGTTTGAACCCATCACCCTCGGCATATGGGGCCAGCACCCTACTCACTGAGCCACAGACGCCGCCCTAGAAGGGACATTTCTTAAACTGATAGAGGCCATCTACAGGAATCCCACAGCCAATATCATATTGAATGGAGTTAAATTGAAATCATTTCCACTCAGATCTGGAACCAGACAAGGCTGCCCATTGTCTCCATTGCTCTTTAATATTGTAATGGAAGTTTTAGCCATTGCAATTAGGGAAGAAATGGCTATAAAGTGTGTCCATATAGGGTCAGAAGAGATCAAACTGTCACTCTTCACAGATGATATGATTGTATATCTGGAAAACACCAGAGATTCTCCTACAAAACACTTAGAAGTGGTCAAGGAATACAGCAGCATCTCAGGTTATAAAATCAACATTCATAAATCGGTAGCCTTTATATATACCAATAATAGTCAAGTTGAAAAAACAGTTAAGGACTCTATCCCATTCACAGTAGTGCCAAAGAAGATGAAATATTTGGGAGTTTATCTAACAAGGACGTGAAAGATCTCTATAAAGAGAACTATGAAAACTCTAAGAAAAGAAATAGCTGAAAATGTTAATAAACGGAAAAACATACCATGCTCATGGCTGGGAAGAATCAACATTGTTAAAATGTCCATAATACCCAAAGCAATATATAATTTTAATGCAATCCCTATTAAAGTTCCACTGTCATACTTTAAAGATCTTGAAAAAAAAAATACTTCATTTTATATGGAATCAGAAAAAAGCCTCGAATAGCCAAGACATTACTCAGAAATAAAAACAAAGCAGGAGGAATCACGCTACCAGACCTCAGACTATACTACAAATCGATGGTGATCAAAACAGCATGATATTGGCACAAAAACAGAGAAGTAGATATCTGGAACAGAAAAGAGAACCAAGAGATGAATCCAGCTACTTACCATTATTTAATCTTTGACAAGCCAATTAAAAACATTCAGTGGGGAAAAGATTCCCTATTTAACAAATTGTGCTGGGTGAACTTCCTGGCAATGTGCAGAAGACTGAAACTGGACCCACACCTTTCACCATTAACTAAGATAGACTCTCACTGGATTAAAGATTTAAACTTAGGACATGAAACTATAAAAATATTTGAAGAGAGTGTAGGGAAAACCCTTAAGAAATCGGCTTGGGCAAGGATTTTATGAGGAGCACTCCCCCCCCCCCGGGCAATTGAAGCAGCTTCAAAAATGCACTACTGGGAACTGATCAAACTAAAAAGCTTCTGCACAGCCAAAAACACAGTAAGTAAAGCAAGCAAACAGCGCTCAGAATGGGAGAAGATATTTGCAGGTTATGTCTCTGACAAAGGTTTAATAATCAGAATCCACAGATTCCACGCAGGTGGGGCGCCAGCCCCATATGCGGAAAAGAACAAGTGATCCCATCACCGGCTGGGCAAGGGATTTGAAGAGAAACTTCTCTGAAATAGATAGGCGTGCGGCCTACAGACATATGAAAAAATGCTCATCATCTTTAATCTTCAGAGAAATACAAATCAAATATACTTTGAGATATCATCTAACTCCAGTAAGATTAGCCTATATCACAAAATCCCAAGACCATAGGTGTTGGCTTGGATGTGGAGAAAAGGGAACACTTCTACACTGCTGGTGGGAATGCAAATTAATACATTCCTTTTTGGAAAGAGATATGGAGAACACTTAGAGATCTAAAAATAGATCTGCCATTCAATCCTATATCTCCTCTACTAGGCATATACCCAGAAGACCAAAACTCACATCATAACAAAGATATTTGTACCAGAATGTTTATTGCAGCCCTATTCATAATTGCTAAATCATGGAAAAAGCCCAAGTGCCTAACGATCCACGGATGGATTAATAAATTGTGGTATATGTACACCATGGAATATTATGCAGCCTTAAAGAAAGATGGAGACTTTACCTCTTTCATGTTTACGTGGCTGGAGCTGGTACATATTCTTCTTAGTAAAGTATCTCAAGAATGGAAGAAAAAGTATCCAATGTAATCAGCTCTACTATGAAACTGATTTATGGATTTCACATGAAAGCTATAACCCAGTTACAACCTAAGAATAGGGGAAAAGGGGAAAGGGAGTCGAGGGAGCAAGGAGTACGTCAGATGGAGGGGGATTGGTGCGATTACACCTGCAGTGCATCTTATAAGCATATATGTGAAATTTAGTAAATGTGGAATGTAAATATCTAAGCACAATAACTAAGAAAATGACAGGGAGGCTATGTTAATCAGTGTGATGAAAATGTGTCAAAAGGTCTATGAACCTTCCATAGACCCATCCAACATGGGTTCTGGCACCATGATCACATTAATGTACATAGCTATGATTTAATACAAATAAATAAATAAATAAATATATAAAATTAAAATAAATAATAATAATAAATTAAATAAATAAAATTGAAAAAAAAAACATTCAGTGTGGATAATATTCCCTATTTAACAAATGATGCTGGGTGAACTGGCTGGCAACCTGCAGAAGACTGAAACTCGACCCACACCTTTCACCATTAACTAAGATAGGCTCTCACTGGTTTAAAGATTTAAACTTAAGACATGAAAGTATAAAAATACTAGAAGAGAGTGCAGGGAAAACCCTTGAAGAAATTGGCCTGGGCAAGGATTTTATAAGGAGGATCCCCCCAAGCAATTGAAGCAGCTTCAAAAATACACTACTGGGACCTGATCAAACTAAAAAGCTTCTGCACAGCCAAAAACACAGTAAGCAAAGCAGGCAAACAGCCCTCAGAATGGGAGAAGATATTTGCAATTTATGTCTCTGACAAATGTTTAATAACCAGAATCCACAGAGAACTCAAATGTATAAGCAAGAAAAGAACAAGTGATCCCATCGCAGGTTGGGCAAGGGATTTGAAGAGAAACTTCTCTGAAATAGATAGGCGTGTGGCCTACAGACATATGAAAAAATGCTCATCATCTTTAATCATTATAGAAGTGCAAATCAAATATACTTTGAGATATCATCTAACTCCAGTAAGACTAGCCTATATCACAAAATCCCAAGACCAGAGATTTGGTGTGGATGTGGAGAAAAGGGAACACTTCTACACTGCTGGTGGGAATGCAAATTAATACATTCCTTTTGGAAAGATGTATGGAGAACAGTTAGAGATCTAAAAATAGATCTGCCATTTAATCCTATAATTCCTCTACTAGGCATATACCCAGAAGACCAAAAATCACATCACAACAATGATATTTGTACCAGAATGTTTATTGCAGCCCTATTCATAATTGCTAAGTCATGGAAAAAGCCCAAGTGCCCATCGATCAATGGATGGATTAACAAATTGTGGTATATGTACACCATGGAATATTATGCAGCCTTAAAGAAAGATGGAGACTTTACCTCTTTCATGTTTATATGGATGGAGCTGGAGCATATTCTTCTTATTAAAGTATCCCAAAAATGGAAGAAAAAGTATCCAGTGTACTCAGCCCTACTATGAAACTAATTTATGGCTTTCATATGAAAGCTATAACCCAGTTACAACCTAAGAATAGGGGGAAGGGGAAAAGGGATGGGGGGACGGGGGAGGGGGGCAGTGGGAGGAGGATGGTGGGATTCCACCTGTGGTGCATCTTACAGGGTATACGTGAAACTTATTAAATGTGGAATGTAAAAGTCTTAGCACAGTAACTAAGAAAATGCCAGGAAGGCTATGTTAACCAGTATGATGAAAATGTGTCAAACGGTCTATGAAACTAGTGTATGGTGCCCCATGATCACATTAATGTACACAGCTATAATTTAATAAAAAAAAAAAAATCTTTCCCCAGGCCAATATCATCAACAGTTTTTACCATGCATTCTTCTAGGATTTTTTATCATGTCATGTCTTAGATTTAAATGTTTCATCCATAGCGAGTCAAATATGGTAAGTGGTAAAAGGTGCAGGTCCAGTTTCATTTTTTTTGCATGTGGTTATCTAGTTCTTCCAGCAACATTTGTTGAAAAGGGATTCTTTTCCCCATTGTATGCTTTTGTTTGGTTTATTGAAGATCACATGGTGATAAGAGGCTGGTTTCATATTTACATTTTCTATTCTGTTCCATATGTCTATGTCTCTATTTTTGATCACTGTGGACTTGTAATATAACCTGAAGCCTGGTAGGTGATGCCTCTGGCATTGTTTTTATTACTAAGAATTGCCTTGGCTATACGGTGTATTGTTTTTTGTTTTTTTTTTCTCATTTGAGTTCTTCAAAGTGTGATATTGATATTTTCGTGGGGATTGCATTAAATCTGTAGTTGCTTTGTAGTACAGAGATTTTGACAATATTGGTTCTTCCCAGCCGTATGTTGCATGGTTTATTCTTCCATTTGTTAATGTACTCTGCTATTCCTTTTCTTAGGGTTTCCTAATTCTCTTTGTAAAGCTTCTTCTTACCTTTCATTAAGTATTTTCCCAGGTATTTCATTTTCTCTGATGTTACTGTTAAGGGTATTGTGTCCTTGATTTGCTTGGCAACTTGACTGCTATGGGTGTATACAAAAGCCAGTGAGTTTTATACTTTCATATGTTTCCATGTTGTTTCTTTGGATCCTTTTATTTCAACTCAAAAAACTCCCTTTAGCATTTTTCATAAGGGAGAGCTAGTGGCAATGATCTCCCTTTGGCATTTGATCTTCTTCCTCTTTCTTTCTCTTCTCTTCCTCCTTTTTTTGGTGGGGTGGGGGTCTGGTAAAGCCTTTATCCCGCCTTCATTTCTGAAGGCAAAGGTTGCTAGGTATGAAAGTCTTGATTGCCAGTTTTTTTTTTGTTTTTACTTTCAGCAATTTGATTATATTATTGCATTCCCTCCTGGACTACAAGGTTTATTTTGAGAAATCTGCTGATAGCTTTTGGGAGTTTCCTTATTTGTGATAAGTTTCTTTCCTCTTGCAGTTTTTAATATTTTTGTCTTTGACTTTTGACAATTTGATTACAGTGTCTTGGAGTATTCGTCTATGAGTTAATCTTGCTTTGACTCCTTCAAGCATTGTCAATCTGAATGTCCACATCCCTCCCAAGAGTTATGAAGGTTTCAGCCATTATTTCTTTAAGTTTCATTCCTCTTTCTCTCTTCTCTGGCTTGGACTCCCACAATTCATATTTTTGTATGCTTGATGGTGTTCCATAGGTCCCATTTTTTTTTTTATTGTTTCTTTTCTTTTTGGTCCTCTAAGTGACTAATTTAAAATGATATGTTTTCTATTTCCTAATTATTATTATTATTTTTGATATGGAGTGTCAGTCTGTCACCCAGTCGAGAACAGTGGCATTGTCATAGCTCACTGTAACCTCAAACCCCTGGGCTTAAGTGATCCTCCTGTCTCAGTTTCTCAAGTAGCTGGGTCTACAGGCATCCATCACAATGCTTTGATAATTTTTTTTTAAGTTGTTAGTAGAGACAGGATTTCACTCTTTCTCAGGCTAGTTGAGCTCCTGAGCTCAAGCAGTTTTCCTGCCTCAGCTCTCAGAGTGCGAGGATTATAGGTGTGAGCTACCTTACCTGCCCAATTTTTTAAATTATTCCTCATAATTAAGTCTGTTGTTTAAGCTCTTTATTGAATTTTTCATTCTTATCATTAAATTCTTCAGCTCCAGGATTTCTGTATGGTTCTTATTTTGCCTCAAAATTTCTAGTTCTTTGTTAAACTTTCCATTTTGTTCACTAATTGTTTTCCTTATTCTGTTCAGTTGTCTATCTATGCTGTCTTGCATCTTGTCAATCTTATATCAGAAGATTATTTAAAATTCTTTTTCAAGCAATTTATAGATCTATATTTCTTGGGGCAAGTTGCTGGAGCCTTGTTAGTTTTCTGTGTTGGTGTCGTGTTTGAATGATTCTCTGAGATGTACATAGCCTTGCACTGATGTCTGTGTATTTGAAGGAGAAAATGCCTCTTCCAGCTATTTTTTTTTTTTATACTTGGGGATTCAATGAGGGTACAATAAACCAGGTTACACTGATTGCAATTGTTAGGTGAAGTCCCTCTTGCAATCATGTCTTGCCACCATAAGGTGTGACACACACCAAGGCCCCACCCCCCTCCCTCCATCCCTCTTTCTGCTTTTACTCCCCCCATAACCTTAATTGTCATTAATTGTCCTCATATCAAAATTGAGTACATAGGATTCATGCTTCTCCATTCTTGTGATGCTTTACTAAGAATAACGTCTTCCACTTCCATCCAGGTTAATACAAAGGATGTAAAGTCTCCATTTTTTTAAATGGCTGCATAGTATTCCATGATATACATATACCACAGCTTGTTAATCCATTCCTGGGTTGGTGGGCATTTAGGCTGTTTCCACATTTTGGCGATTGTAAATTGAGCTGCAATAAACAGTCTAGTACAAGTGTCCTTATGATAAAAGGATTTCTTTCCTCTGCACAGATGCCCAGTAATGGGATTGCAGGATCAAATGGGAGGTCTAGCTTGAGTGCTTTGAGGTTTCTCCATACTTCCTTACAGAAAGGGTGTACTAGTTTGCAGTCCCACCAGCAGTGTAAAAGTGTTCCCTTCTCTCCACATCCACGCCAGCATCTGCAATTTTGAGATTTTGTGATGTGGGCCATTCTCACTGGGGTTAGATGATATCTCAGGGTTGTTTTGATTTGCATTTCTCTAATATATAGAGATGATGAACATTTTTTCATGTGTTTGTTAGCCATTCGTCTGTCATCTTTAGAGAAAGTTCTATTCATGTCTCTTGCCCATTGATATATGGGATTGTTGGCTTTTTTCATGTGGATTAATTTGAGTTCTCTATAGATCCTAGTTATCAAGCTTTCGTCTGATTGAAAATATACAAATATCCTTTCCCATTGTGTAGGTTGTCTCTTTGCTTTGGTTATTGTCTCCTTAACCGTACAGAAGCTTTTCAGTTTAATGAAGTCCCATTTGTTTATTTTTGTTGTTGTTGCAATTGCCATGTCCATCTTCTTCATGAAGTATTTCCCCAGGCCAGTATCTTCAAGTGTTTTTCCTATGCTTTCTTGGAGGATTTTTATTGTTTCATGTCTTAAATTTAAGTCCTTTATCCATATTGAATCAATTTTTGTCAGTGGGAAAAGGTGTGGGTCCAGTTTCAGTCTTTTACATCTAGACATCCAGTTCTCCCAACACCATTTATTGAATAGGGAGTCTTTCCCCCAAGGTATGTTCTTGTTTGGTTTATCGAAGATTAGGTGGTTATAAGATGGTAATTTCATTTATTGGTTTTCAATTTGATTCCAAGTGTCTATGTCTCTGTTTTTGTGCCAGTACCATGCTGTCTTGACCACTATGGCTTTGTAGTAAAGACTACAATCTGGTATGCTGATGCCCCCAGCTTTATTTTTATTACTAAGAACTGCCTTAGCTATACGGGTTTTTTCTGGTTCCATACAAAACCAGAATCATTTACTCCAAATCTTGAAAGTACGGTGTTGATATTTTGATAGGAATGGCATGGAATTGGTAGATTGCTTTGGGAAGTATAGACATTTTAACAATGTTGATTCTTCCCATCCATGTGCATGGTATGTTCTTCCATTTGTTAATATCCTCTGCTATTTCCTTTCTTAGGATTTCATAATTTTCTTTATAGAGGTAATTCACCTGCTTCGTTAGGTATATTCCTAGGTATTTCATTTTCTTTGAAACTATGGTGAAGGGAGTTGTGTCCTTAATTAGCTTCTCATCTTGACTGTTATTGGCGTATACAAAGGCTACTGACTTGTGGACATTGATTTTATATCCTAAAAAATTACTGTATTTTTTGATAACTTCTAGGAGTCTTGTGGTTGAGTCTTTGGGGTTCTCTAAGTATAAGATCATGTCGTCAGCAAAGAGGGAGAGTTTGACCTCCTCTGCTCCCATTTGGATTCCCTTTATTTCCTTGTCTTGAATAATTGTATTGGCTAGAACTCCAGCACTATGTTGAATAGTAAAGGTGACAGAGGACAACCTTGTCTGGTTCCAGTTCTAATGATCCAAGTTTATGGTGCTCCATGATCATACTAATGTACACAACTATGATTTATTAAAAGAAAATAAATAAAAAGAGGAAAAGCTTTCAGTTTTACTCCATTCAGTAAAATATTAGCTGTGGGTTTGTCATAGATAGCTTCAATCAGTTTTAGAAATGTGCCACCTATGCCTATACTCTTCAGTGTTCTAATTAGAAAAGGTTGCTGGATTTTATCAAATGCTTTTTCTGCATCTATTGAGAGGATCATGTGATCTTTATTTTTGCCTCTGTTAATATGGTGGATAACGTTTATGGACTTGCGTATGTTAAACCAGCCTTGCATCCCTGGGATGAAGCCTACTTGATCATGATGAATGACTTTTTTGATGATAAGCTGTAATCTATTGGCTAGGATTTTGTTGAGAATTTTTCCATCTATATTCATGAGTAAGATTGGTCTGAAATTCTCCTTTTTGTTTGGGTCTTTTCCTGGTTTTGATATCAGGGTGATGTTTGCTTCATAGAATGTGTTGGGGAAGATTCCTTCTTCCTCAATTTTTTGGAATAATTTCTTCAGTACAGGAATAAGCTCTTCTTTGAAGGTTTGATAGAATTCTGGTTTTAAACCATCTGTACCAGAGCATTTTTTGGTTGGAAGATTATTTATTGTTTCTTTGATCTCAGTGCTTGAAATTGGTCTGTTCAGGAGCTCTATTTCTTACTGGCTGAGTCTAGGGAGAGGGTGTGATTCCAAATATTGATCCATTTCCTTCCACATTGTCAAATTTCTGGGCATAGAGTTTCTGGTACTGTTCAGAGATGATCTCTTGCATCTCTGTGGGATCAGTTGTTATTTCCCCTTTGTCATTTGTGATTGAGGTTACTAGAGATTTTACTTTTCTGTTTCTCGTTAGTCTAACCAATGGTTTATCTATTTTATTTATTTTTTCAAAAAACCAACTCCTTGTTTCATTAATTTTCTGAATGATTCTTTTGTTTTCAATTTCATTGATCTCTGATTTGATCTTGGATATTTCTTTTCTTCTACTGAGTTTAGGCATAGATTGTTCTTCTTTTTCCAATTCCATAAGATGGCTTGTGAGATTGTTGATGCGCTCTCTTTCTGTTTTTCGAATGTAGGCATCTAAAGCGATGAATTTTTCTCTCAAAACTGCTTTTGCAGTATCCACAGGTTTTGGGAGCTTGCGTTTTCATTGTTGTTATGCTCAAGGAAGTCAATGATTTCCTGTTTTATTTCTTTCTGCACTCATCTGTTATTCAACAGAAGATTGTTTAATTTCCATGCCTTTGTGTGGGGTCAAGCGTTTTTGTTAGAGTTGAGTTCCACCTTTAGTGCCTTATGGTCTGAGAAGATACAAGGTAAAGTTTCAATTCTTTGATTCTGTTGATATTTGTTTTGTGTCCCAGGATATGATCAATTTTGGAGAATATTCCATGGGGTGATGAGAAGAATGTATATTCTTTATCTTTGGGATGGAGTGTTCTATATGCGTCTATCAAGCACAGTTGTTCTAGGGTCTCATTTAAATCTCTTATATCTTTGTTTAATTTCTGTTTAGAGGATCTATCCAGCTCTGTAAGAGGAGTGTTAAAGTCCCCTGTTATGATGGTATTATCAGATATCATATTGCTCAGACTGAGTAAGGTCTGTTTCAAGAATATGGGAGCATTTAAATTGGGTGCATAAATATTTAGAATTGAAACATCTTCTTGTTGTATTTTCCCCTTGACCAATATAAAGTGACCATCTTTGTCTTTTTTGACTTTAGTTGCTTTAAATCCACATGAATCTGAAAATAAGATTGCAACTCCTCTTTTCTTCTGAATTCCGTTTGCCTAAAAAATTGTCTTCCAACCCTTGACTCGGAGCTTTAATTTGTCTTTTGAAGCCAGGTGTGTTTCTTGAAGACAGCTAATGGATGGCTTGTGTTTTTTAATCCAGTCAGCCAATCTATGTCTCTTCAGTGGGGAATTCAAGCCATTAACATTTATTGAGATAATTAATAATATGTTAGTATTCTATTCATCTTATTTTGTGAGAGTCCATTGCTTAGTTTTATCTTTTGCATCAGTGTGGAGGTTAGGTTCTGTCTTTTAATTTCTGGGTTCTTACTTTGATGCTGATCCATTGTGGCGGTCAGTGTGCAGAACAGGTTGAAGTATTTCCTGTAGAGCTGGTCTTGTTGTGGCAAATTTCCTCAATGTTTGTATGTCCGTAAATGATTTGATTTCTCCATCAATTTTTAAGCTTAGCTTAGCAGGGTACAGAATTCTGGGCTGAAAATTGTTCTGTTTAAGTAGATTAAAGGTAGATGACCATTGTCTTCGTGCTTGGAAAGTTTCATTAGAGAAGTCTGCGGTCACTCTGATGGCTTTGCCCCTGTAGGTCAACTGTTACTTACTCCTGGTAGCTTGCAGAATCTTTTCTTTTGTCTTGACTTTGGACAGGTTCATCACAATGTGTCTTGGAGAAGCTCGGTTAGAGTTGAGGCAACCTGGGGTCCGATATCTCTCTGAAAGCACTGTGTCAGAATCTTCGGTGATATTTGGGAAATTTTCTTTTATAATATTCTCTAGTATGGCTTTCATTCCTCTGGGGCATTCTTCTTCCCCTTCTGTGATTCCTATAACTCGTATGTTGGAACGCTTCATAAAGTCCCATAATTCTGACAGTGAACGTTCTGCTTTCTCTCTCTTCTTTTCTGCCTCTTTTACTATCTGAGTTATCTCAAGAACTTTGTCTTCTACCTCTGAAATTCTTTCTTCTGCATGGTCTAACCTGTTGCTGATACTTTCCATTGCATCTTTAAGTTCCCTAATTGACTGTTTCAGTTCCTTCAGCTCTGCTATATCCTTTTTATGTTCTTCACATCATTCATCTCTTATTTTATTCTGTTTTTGGGTTTCCTTTTGGTTATTTTCCACTTTATTAGCAGTTTCCTTCATTTTTTCCATCATTTCTTTCATTGTTTTCAACATGTGTATTCTAAATTCCCTTTCTGTCATTCCTAACATTTCTTTATAGGTGGAATCCTCTGCAGTAGCTACCTCATGGTCCCTTGGCGGGGTTGTTCTGGACTGGTTCTTCATGTTGCCTGGAGTTTTCTGCTGATTCTTCCTCATGAGTGATTTCTTTTATCTGTTTCCTTGCCCTAATTTTCCTTTCACTTCCTCTTGCTCTTTAAGTTCTCGTGCCTGTGGAAGTTGCATGTAGGTTTAGACTGATTGATCACACATGACCCTTGCCAGTTTTCCACTGTTTTAGTCCTCCTCTTGGGGTCCAGAAGTCTCTCGCTGACTCCCTGTATCCTCACAGGGGTAATGATAGGCAGATCCCACCAGCCAGAGATTCCTGGAGTCCTATCTCCCCAGACTCACGTTCCCAGATGCAAGGAAGCTGTTACTCAGCGCCATCTTGCTCTCCTTCGCCTCTTCCAGCTTTACAGTCTAGATTTGGTAGGTAAAAGTCTTCTATCAAGTTTCTGGGCTAATGGCATTATCTCTGGAATTGTGGTCAAATGGGTTAGAGCTGGATCACATGGTTGCTATTGGGTCTTCAGTGGAGTCTGTATTTGGTGGGCCCATTATCAGGGACAGGATTTTGCATAAATTCTGTCTGGTTCTTCAGTGAAATGGACTGCTTCTGAGACCTCGGTCAGTAGGACTGGTACTGGGATGACAGTGTGCTTCAGGGTCCACAGGTGACAGTTCTGTTATCAGGTATGTTAATAATTTATCTTCTTCTTAGTATCTGAGAGGGCTCCCACAGGGTCACTGGGTTGGTTCCTTGGGCAGTTGGTACTGGCTCTCTACCATGGCTGAGAGGGGCTAGAATTGAGTTACTGGGCTGCCAAAGCTGAGGTCTGCAAGGCTGCCTCTGGGGGGCACTGATGGGTGTGTCTTCTAGTGAGTCCCTAAGGTGCAGGTCTATTCCCACACTGTAGCTGAGAGGGGCTGAAGCTTGACCTTAATGGCTGTGCCTGTCTGCTGGGGCATGTATGGGTATATACTCTTCCAGTCCGTGATAGGCAGGACTCCTGTCACACTGTAATTGAGAGATGCTGGAGCTGAGGTACAGGGTCATCCTTAGCCAGCAGTGAAGTCAACAGACCTGTCACCCAAGGCATGAGTAGACATGATTACTCCATGGCAGATAATCTGGTGGCAGGATCAAGGCCAAACAAGTTGTAGTTGAGTCTATAAGAGAATGAGGCTGTTTCTGGGTCTGTAGCCAAGACCACAGTTGGTGAGTTTGTCAACTGGGTGTGGGTCTTCCCTGTCAAAATGACCCTCCTCTGTCTTGGGCTCCAACGATTTTTACCATTTTCTACCTAAATCCCAAGGCTATATAAAGGTACTCCTGTTCATGGATGGCTGTGAAATTATTGCTGCTTCATGGAGAATACAAGAGAGATACCTTCTATTCCATCATCTCCTTGACATTATTGCCTTCACATGTTTCTTGATTATTTTGAAATATCTTTTTCCCCTGGGATGAAATTTCTCAAGAGCACACAAGCTCTAAGGGAAAAGCTAGGGGATTTTTTTTTCCCCCATCAATTCTGTGTTTTGGAGCTAAGTAGTTGTCCTTTAAAAAAGCAAAACTTTCACCTGAAGTAGCTGAGAAAATCCTAGTGTGGGCTGTCTGTAGCAGCTCAGCGTCACCTTGGTGAGGCTGCTGCCAATGCCCACGGACCCCTTCACTGCCATTCTCAGCAGCGCATGTCCTACTTTTATTTAAATAGCATAAAGGTTGGAGCTAGAAAAGAGAACAATATCCAATTTGGCATTTGCCGCAAGTATTATAAATATAGACTATAGAGATTCTAGGAAAGAGCAAGGTTGGTGGTCTGAGATGAGAGAGGAGATTAAAACCGGCACATAACAGAATGCTTGTTAGCGTAAGAAAGCACCCTATAGGTTAGTAGTTCTAACTCCCTCACCCTGGAGATTAGGAAATTGAAATCCAGCTTGGTGAAATGACTTGGTAAAGAGAGAACTCAAGGTTTTTTTTTTTTTTTTTTTTTACCTCTGAGACATTACTCTTCCTATTATACCCAACAATGCTTTCTGAGTCCTTTAGATGTGGAAGTCAGTGATAGCTTGCTAGTATGTTCTTTTCCTGTAGATCTGGATTTGTGAGCAAGAAAAATTTAGTTGATGACGAAAAAAATTTGCTAAGATTTGTTGTTTCTATCCTCAGTGTGATGGTTAATTTTAAATACCAACTTATCTGGTCCACAGGCCCCAAATATGTGGTCAAATAATATCATGAATGTTTCTGTGAAGGTGTTTTATATGAGATTAACACTTCAATTAGTGGAATTTGAGTAAAGCATTGCTTTCCATATGCAGTTAGGCCTCATTCAATCAGTTAAAGGCCTGAATACAACAAAAGACTGACTCTCCAAGTGAGGGAGAATTCCACCAGCAGACAGGTTTGTCCTGCAGCAATCACTGTCTTCCTGGGTCTCTAGGGTGATGGCCTACCCTTCAGATCTTGGACCTGTCAGCCTCCATAGTCTTGTGAGCTAAATCTTTAAAGTGAGTCTCTTTATCTTTGTGTACCTGTCTTAGTGGATTTATTTATCTGGAGAATTTTGAATGATATACTTGGTGGGACATTTGTTTCTCTAATCCAGGATTTGTATTTTAAATATTTGTATCCAAAACATCTTGTTAGATGTTTTGGGTCATCCTGTGCTGTTATCTGTCTCCTTAATATTCTATAAACACACAGATGTTCCTTTTTTGTTTTGGTACTAAATGCCAACCTTTAAAATTGTTGAGCAATTAGACTGTGTCTTCCTCAGTTAGGGAGATCATATCATAATAGAATCCTGATATAATTTCATCAAATTCTGAAACAGAGCTGCTGGTTCTCCCTGTGGAATGGTAAGGTAGCTTCTTGCCTCAGATGCCGGAGAAGACAAAAAAGCTAGTTCACAGCAGCTAAGTTTTTATTCATCTTCAAAAATTTGGTCGTTATTCTCCTGTGCAGTCCTCTGTCCTGGTTTCCCAGATCCTCTGCATCCACCTCTTTTGTATTGATTAGGACACTCATTGTCATGACTGAAGAGAACTCACCTCAAACTAGCTTATGCCAAAATAGAATTTTATTATCTTATGTAATAAGAAAGTCTGAGGGGGGATCTGCGATGGATGAAGCCAGAGTTTCAATCATGGTCACCATGACCTACTCTCTCATGCATCTGTCTGCTTGGCCTTCCTTCCTGCTGCCATCATTTTCGGGCCAGCTTACAATTAGTATTGGCAACATCCACTCGGCAGCTCCTGGTTCTCATCCTGACCTTTAAACACCACAGTAGACGGTGGGACTGCAAGCTAATACAAACTTTTTGGAAGGAAGTATGAAGAATCTTCAAAGAACTCAAACTAGACCTTCCATCTGATTCTACAATCCCATTAATAAGCATCTACTCAGAAGAAAAAAAATCCTTTTATCATAAGGACATTTGCACTAGACTGTTTATCACAGCTCAATTTACAATGGCTAAATTCTCACCAACCCAGGAATGGATTAACAAGCTGTGGTATTTGTATACCATGGAATATTATTCAGCCACTAAAAAAAAAAAAAAAAAAATGGAGACTTTACATATTTTGTATTAACCTGGATGGAGGTGGAACACTTTCTTCTTAGTAAAGCATCACAAGAGTGGAGAAGCAAGAATCTAATCTTATCAAATAAATTTGCTAAGATTTGTTATTTCTACCATGAGTGTAATGGTTAATTTTAAATACCAACTTATCTGGTCCACAGGCCCCAGATATGTGATCATTTCTGGGGCATAGATGAGCTAATACAAGGGAGGGGGTAGGGGAATGACCAAGTGGGGAGAGGGGAAGAGGGAAGGGGTGGGGAGGGTCACATCTCTTAGGGGCAGGACACAATTATAAGAGGTACTTTATTTAACAAATGCAGTAAATGTAAGCTAATTTTTCGTACCCCCAACGAATCCCCCACAATAAATAAATAAATAAACACACACATACACCACAGCAGAAACAGATGCTCCTGTGTGCTGATGACCATCCTAGGCCTGACCCTTCTTGGCCAGCTCAGTCATCTTTCTGTTCCCGACTGTGCTGTTAACTTCTTGCTGGTCACATGCCACCTTCTTACTTGAGTGAGGGTTGGCCTCCAGCAACCCACAGGAGTGTTCTCAGATACACCTGTGGTGCATCTTACAAGGGTATATGTGAATCCTAGTAAATGTGGAATGTAAAGGTCTTAGCAAAATAACTAAGAAAATGCTACAAAAGCTATGTTAACTAATGTGATGAAAATGTGTCAAACGATCTATGAACCAAGTGTATGGTGCCCCACGATCATACTAATGTACACAGCTATGGTTTAATAACAATAAATAAAAAAAAAGAAAAGAAAAATGGTGAGTGGATGTGAGGTGTATAAAAATAGTAGAACACACCACATTATCCTTGTCAAATTTGGGCTGGCAAGTTGGGGCTGGCAGATGAGGAAGGGGCAGTGGAGAGGAGAACTAAGGAGCAAAGTGTTAACTCACGTAAGTTGAGGAATGTGTGGACTATCCTGTGTTTCTGGATAATACGAGTCAAGATATAGAGGAAAAGCACTAGCCTGCAGAGTCTCTTCATTATTTCAGAAGCAAGTTACAGTACATTTCCTGGAAGACTGTAATGTTCTAGAATGAAGGCTCTGAACATATTTACTCTCTCCATACCTGGTGGTGACATCTTCTCACTGACTATTTCATTGTCAGGTCTAGGATCTTCACTCTTATTCCTTTCTGTGGTTTGTCACAGATTTTGGAATATTTTATTTTATTTATTTATTTTTAAAGATAATTTTACTTATTTAGTTAGTTTTTGAGGCAGAGTCTCATTATGTCACCCTCAGTAGAGTGCTGTAGTGTCACAGCTCACAGCAACTTCAAACTCCTGGGCTCAAGCAATTCTTTTGCCTCAGCCTCCCAAGTAGCTGGGACCACAAGCCCGCACCACAATGCCCAGCTATTTTTTGGTTGCAGTTGTCATTGTTGCTTAGTTGGCCTGGGCTGGGCTCAAACCGACCAGCCTTGGTGCATGTGGCTGGGACCGTAACCACTGTGCTACAGGTGCTGAGCCTATTTTAGTTGTTTTGAGACGGAGTCTTACTCTGTCACCCTGGGTAGAGTGCCGTGGCATCACAGCTCAAGCAACCTCAAACTCCAGGGCTCAAGTGATCCTCTTGTTTTAGACTCCCAAGTAGCTGGGACTATAGGTGCCTGCCACAACACCCAGCTAGTTTTTTTGTTTTTAATAGAGATGGGGTCTTGCTCTTGCTCAGGCTGGTCTTGAACTCTTCCTCGGCCTCGGCTTCCTAGAGAGATTTTGGAATTAATAAATACTGGGAGGTAATGCTCCATCAGGAAAGGGGTTACTCAAAACTTATATGTTGAACAAATGTTTCAATACATGGCTGTGTCTTTTTACCTATAACCTCACCATGGATTGGTAAAATGTCATGATAAAGAATTTGATTTCATTTACAACACTTTTTATGAGGAGACTCTTTCTGGTTGGCTTAAAAAAAAAGGGAACTCTAAATTTTGAGCTAGTTGCAAATGTTCATGTAGTTGTAAAAAATAATGCAGATTCATGCAGTCTTTCCTCTTTTTCTCCCCAGGGTCACCTCTTACAGAGTTATGGTAGACCACTGCATCTAGGATATTGAAATGTGGACCTTCACACAGTCAATCCAGTTGACTCTTTTGTGTGTCTGTGGTAAATTGTTTCATGGCCATAAATTCTTCCCATCTAATATTCATGCTCTTTTGAAATGTATCTTTGCTGTTTCTATAATTCAGAGAGAAAGTCTCTTGTTTTTTCTCCTTGAATTTGGGCCAGCTTTGTTTTGAAAAGACCTTGAGAAACTTTTACCTCCTGTTTCTTGATATGTTTTCCTGAGATCCTCTTGTGCAGAGGTTGTTGTGGGTGACTGGAGGGGATGAGGGACCATGAGGAGGCAGAGTGAGATGTTCCCTGCAACAGCTAGAACCAACTGCCAGACTTGTGAAGCCATCTTGGACCTCCCACCCAGCGGCCTGCCTTGCTGATACCTGAGTAAGCCACCCAGGAACAACCAACAGAGGAGCTGTCCAGGAAAAAAACACAGAATTATAAGAAATAACAAATCACTGTTGCTTTAGACCATTAATTTATGGAATATTTGATACATAGCAGAAGGTAACTATGACCACAGATTGCATTGAGAATCTTTAGGTCCACAGACATGGATTTTTATTTTTTGGATTATGAAATGGTGACTGGGAGATAAAGATTAATTATGTGCAGTTTGAATTATTTTCCCTTAGATACATAACTTGGCAGCTGATTTCATTTTGTCATGTTTCTACTCAGTAATATAGCAAGAAAATCTGATTAATACAGATTAATTTGGAATTTATAGTGGTAACTGACAAGGAAATGTAATGATTTCATGTGTATAGACCCAGACCTGGTTTCTTAGGTTAATATTTATGTAAACTCAAATTTAGCCAAACAAATGTATCAGTGGAAAATTTACATTACCATATTTTAAGACATATATTGAAATCCAGAGTTCAGACTCAAGATAGGTTCAAAGACTGTTTAGTTTTCTGAAAACCATTCAGTAGCCATCACTTTGATTTTTATTTGGTTCTAATATTAACACCAGTAATAAATCTTTAACTAGATGTTTTCCAAAAGGGCACATTGTTTCAGAAATCTCAGGAAAGTATGTGGAGATACAGAGATTTCCGTAGATGGTGAAGATGTGGATGAGCTTATATTAACTGGCTCTTTACAACATTTTTTTCTTACAGATATTAAATGTTAACAAAATCTTTAAATAACCTACTCACATCAGTGAGTAGATCTTACTTTACATAGGGGCTAAGAAATCAGCGTTTGGAGTTAGATTTCCAGGGTTAACAGTGCTATGTACCTCATTGCCAAGTATCACTGTGGTCACCTTTGTGGGACTCCCCTTGGGAAGCTATGAGCCTATCACAGTGCTAGTCCATACTTCAGAGTAATTTGGAACACTTTTTCTGGAATGTCTATCAGAGCCGTCATCATCTGAGGCCTGACAATCAAGTTTGTGAACTCATCCTAGAAAAAGTAATTTGGCGATGGGACTGGGTGCCAGCATCAGTGCCTAGCATTCCAAGGGGATACCTCAGAGGTGCCCCCACTGAGCCTCAGCTGTGAGGTATGGAGCACTTTTTCTAGGATGAGTTCAGGAACTTAGTTTTCTGCTCTTATATCCCATTTATAGACTATGGCCCCCAGGCAGGTTGCTTCATCTCCTTATGTCTCATTTCCTGCATTTATCAAACAGGGATAAAAGTCATGCTGTCTCAGGTGTGTTGTGAGGAGTAAATGAGAAAATGTACAATTTCCATTATACACACACAGTAATTACTCAAATGTTATTTAATTCTGTACCCTCTCTTTACTTTTTCAATAGCAGCAAAAGATGACTGCTGTTAAGACTCTTTATACTCCTTGCTTGGTCACTAATATGAGCTATCTTATTCCTAGATTCTTGTTTTCACTGTAGGGCTCTGAAAATTTAACACAAAGCTAACAACTTGTCTAGTTCCAGCTTTTGATTGCACAGAGGTCAGTGAAGTGCAGCATGAGAGCTGCTCCCAGGTCAACATGGTGCTTTTGTAGTTGTCACGGTTATTTGTCTTCTCTGGCTAGCCCTGCTACTTCCCCTGGGGGAGAAGATAAATAAATACAGATTTCTGAAAATTGCTGTCTGCTAGTCCCTTTGGGATCAGGTGAATAATAGGCCCCTTGAAATGGAAATGACCACTCTTTCTTCTGGTTGCACTTAACCTCTCCAAGACATATTGTGAACAGGACCCAGCCATTCTACCAAAGGGCAGGCTCATTTCCATTTATTGAGTCATTAGCTGGGTCACTGACCCTGTCCCATACATGGTAGGGTGACATCAATCTGAAAATTGATGACAGATTAGTTCTTAGCAAGATTCCTCCTACTTTCCTCTAAATAGCCATGATTCATTTTGGCTCCTAAATTCATCAGAAGGGCCATTCTGGGTCTTCTGGATACAAATAAACCTGCATAGGATGTATCCAAATTCAGAAGTAAATGAAGGGTAAAGTGGTATGCTAGTGTGACTGCATGTGACTAATTTGGATCTATTTGTCCTTTGTCATTTCTGTGTCAGCATAGCCATACCAAAGTGGATTCCATAAAGCTGATGGAATCACAGTATCTAGAAGCTTAATAAGCTGCTAAAATGTAAAAACTGACCTGGAGCATTTTGCATGGCTAATGAAGGCAGAGTTTGGATCCATAATCACATTGCACAGCTTTACCCAAACAGCCAGTAAATGTTTACAAATCCATTTGATCTATGCAGCTTGTCTGCACATAATATAGGCGGGGTAATGTATTTCAATAATAGTTCTTTCAGGACGAATGGCATGACAGGAACAGGCCCAGGATGAGTGGCTGCCTTGAGTCTCGGTTTTAAGGATGGCTGATGTACAATCCTCAAAGTACTCTGCTTGGCGATTACAGTATCAGCTCTAAGAACAAGAAGCTTTCTGCCAATAAGTCTTGTAAATAGTTTTGGTTTTGGAAGGAAATCGAGGGGAGAGTGGAGAAAAGAGAATACAAATGCTTTGTGTTATGAATGCTGGATCTTTCCATCTGAAATCTGTAAATACAATATAGATTTTCCTGGCATTGAGTTAGATTTGGCAGATCCTTCATTCCATTGATCTTGAGGGTAATAATGTTTATCATAGTGTAATCCTTCAGTGGAAGCATAAATACTTCTGACTGAAGAGACATTCCAATTATTCATGTCCCTTTGTTTTTGTGGTATTATGTTTATCTTTGTTTTGTTTGACTATTTTGGTAAAGAGAGAACAAACTGAGGAAAACTTGGAGTTTGAAATAATGCAGGGTGGGTATCCTAAAAAATAATAAATGCATATGTATATGTAATTTTTCACTTTGAACTAGGGGCAAAGTTCATTTCCAAACCCAGTATATTATTAGTTATAACAACAGCCTATTTTGTTTAGATCATTTTAAATTTCAAAGTGTGGCACTAAATGCACAGATTCTTTCATCTCTTTTCCTGTGGGAATCTTTGCTTCCAGCCAGAGCTCCATGATAGAGCAGAGGAAATTCTTAGAAAGTGGTAATCGAGCACAGGGAACATAATTGGAAGGGCAGAGACTTAGGGCAAATTATGCTTCTCATAGCCGCCAGGTATATTTAGTTATCTGGGCATGCAAAATCCACATCCTTGGTGCTGGGCTGTCTCAGTGCCCTTTACCCTCCACCGTCAGGCACTAGCAGGGCTGTGAGTTGGCATTAGAAGGGTCAGAGTGACACACTCAAACCTACAGTCACCTGAAAGGAGCTTTCTTTTTTTTTAAATGTGTATTTTATTTTATTATTATTTTTAAAATTTCAGATTAATATGAGGGTACAAATGATTAGGTTATAATGTTTGCATTGTTAGGGAGGGTCCCTGTTGTAGTTGTGAGCCTCACCCAAGAGGTGTGCCATGTGCCTTTACATTGTGCCCATTATGTGGGAGTATACCCTCCCTCAACTTGAATTGAGTTGAATTTTTCTCTGTGTGGATGTGTATTAGTTCGCCAACTGATCGACATACTTCATATTAGTATTGAATACGTTGGCTACTTGCTTTTCCATTCCTGTGATATTTTACTAAGAAGAATGTATTTCAGCTCCATCCAGGTTAATACAAAACATGCAAATCTCCATCTTTTCCTACGGTTTAAGGAGTTCTTTTTGGGACAGACTGGTTCAGTCACCCAGAGACCTCTCCAGATGTGGTACAGGGATTTGGCCCCAGGGACACAGACTAATGCCAGTAATTTGACGGGTGCCTTGAAGACTCAAATAACCAGATTGTCCTAGATGACCTGAACTTGACCATTAGGCCTGAGTCTACTGGGCCATCTGATTCAATGTCCTAGCCTGACACTAACCTTAACCATAAATGTGGTTATTTATGCCAATCCCAGTCTCATACTTTAGTTCAATTGATAACAGACAGCTTATATCAGAAAATGTATTTGGGAATTTCACATGTCGGTAAAAGCCTTGGAAACCTAAGGAGAGAAGAAGGGGCAATTATGAGGAATTACTGACACCAAATAGCTTTCCGGCCTCTAACCTTTAAAATATGTTCCCATGGGTCTGGTTACAGGGGCTCATGCCTATAATCCTAGCACTCTGGGAGGCCAAGGCAGGAAAGGACGGCTTGAGCTCTGGCGTTTGAGACCAACCTGAGCAAAATGGTACCCTATGTCTACTGAAAATGGAAAAATTCACTGGGAGTCATGGTGGGCACCTGTAGTCCCAGCTACTTGGGAGGGTGAGGGAGAAGGATCACCTAAGATCAGGAGTTTGAGGTTGCTGTGAGCTAGGCTGATGCCATGGCATTCTAGCCTAAGTGACAGAGTAAGGCTCTTGCTAAAAAAAAAAACAACCTCCACACTTACCCCCCATCCCCCCAAAAAAACAATGTTTCTACAAAAGTGGATGTAGCTAGGGGATTAGAAAGGTCTCAATGAGTGATGAATAGTCAAATCCTGCCCCCCCCCTTTTTTTTTGGCTGGGGCTGGTTTTGAACCTGCCACCTCCGGTATATGGGGCCGGTGCCCTATTCCTTGAGCCACAGGTGATGCCCCAAATAAAGGGCTTGGGGCCACAGCAGTTGGGAATTGTCAGCAGTAGGGAACCAAGTGCTCACCCCAGGCTGCTCTCTTGGGCAGCTCATAGCCAATGACTGGTCTAGGCATGGCCATTTTGGCTCAACACAGGCTGACTTCTGATAAGCCTTGTTTGCTTCAGAGCTTCCTCTGGAGTCAACTTGCTTTGCAGTGTGACCCCCCACATCCAATCTTGTTTTCTTTTTCTTCCCCAGAGCACAGCCTGCACATATAACTCTGTCTGAAAGTCAACTTCCCAGAGAGGCCAACATGAGCTGCAGTGTGGCCAATTAGATTCCAACTGACAACAAAGCTGGTGAGGTAGAATGAAAATGCCCTTATCTGAAAGGTAAAGGAGGAGGAGATTAACATCTTTTGCTCAAAGATCCTCTTCTACACTACATGTGTTAGGTCTGGTTTTTAATATATCTTAGCTTAGAGAAGTATCATAGTAGATTATACTGTAGTAGAACATGACTAAACAGTTATTTTTTTATTATTTCAATGAATTTCCTGGAAAAATCTACCACTAAATAGAATCTCACTTTTAGGGGATAGTGTTACTAAGGCCTCAACCAGGTTTCAGGGAAGGGAGACAACATGTCAGAAGGGAACGGGGCAGTAACAGCAGTGGAAACACAAGACAGGACTCACCGCATTCTCCCCTCGGACCTTGTTACATGAATTTGCACTTACTGTGAATCCCATGGTTGAGTTCTTTGTGGCTGAAGCTTTTAGAATTACGTAGAATAGATGCCTATGTTTTTCTGTTTCTATATTCCTCACTGCTTTATTAAAAATGTATTATTTGCAGGCTGGTCTTCCCCACTAGAGTGTGTGCTTTTTAAGGACATTATCTTAGTTTGGGTTGCCCTGGAAGTAGATAGCGGAGCAAAGTTTTAAATACATGTGGGTTTTTCTCTTTTCTTTTTTCAGATGGAAGTTGGAACACATCAAAGTGGTCAAGGATAAAATATATGGGCAGAGAAGCTGACAATGAGTGTTTAGACATGAGTTTTGTTATTTCTTATATTTCCCCCAGTTTGTACCAGGTGTGGCTCCTGGCATATGCTCGGTCCCTGCTTATCGCACTCCTTAAAGATGACACCAAGTTCAACTAGCTGGTCCTTGCACCTGAGGGTCTGGGACTCTCAGAAGACTGGAGAAGATGAATGTGTGTGGCTCAGGTTATCTCTTGCTTCTGGAAGAGAATGCAGAGGTTCAAGCACACTTAGTCTCAGTTCTTAAAGATTAACGTAATACTTGGTTTCCCTTTTAAGCTCTAAATTAAAGTTGGAAATTGCCTAAAGCAATTCAGAAAGGTGCACACACAGAAGGGAGGGAAAAGAATTCCGATTACAGCTTTATTTGCTGCCACTCCTTAACAATTTATGTTCAAGTGCTATTTTGCTAATTAATGGCTGCTCAAGAATTGCCATGTGTCAGCAGTGAGTTACTTACTTTGGTTGCTCTTCAATAGTATATGGATAATGAACAAGGACAAGTCATATGATTAAAGCTGAAAATAGCCTGGCTGTGGGACAGAGGCCTGTCAATAAGGAAAAGACATGTTTGTCGATATCTTTGCCAGACGGTTAATGGTTAAACTAGTTAAAAGCACAAGAGGGGACTTCACTGACATATACGTGTGTAACACAATAAGGAAGGAGTTGGAAAGCTGGGGAGAGCCAGTTATAAGGACAACAGCCAGGTCCCCACTTTCTGCCTCTCATTTATGCCTCTCTGGGCTTCCTGCATTCCCTCACCCTGGCTTTTCCATGGGCTGGGGCCATGGCTATTCACAGCACCAAGATCACACTAACAGCTCTGTGCCAAAGAGAGGAAGGTTTTCCTTCTCTACTGAGGTTTGACGTACTTCAAGGCGAGATGAACTGGGCACGGGCACCATGGCCACAAAAGAGAGCTTCAGTCTTCAGAATTACAGTGGTTGGGGAACAGTCCTCAGAAGCAAGAGAAAAGTACCTTTGTGGGTGAACAAGACAGTAAATTATTAAGTATAAGAAGCAGTACAAAAAAGTATGTGATTAAAATTCTGGGAGAACCATCTGGATTAAAACTGCCATTGTGATTCAGAGAAAGAAAAAGCACGGCTCATGTGATTGGGGAGGTGAGACTTGATTAATGGATAGATCAGAGAGAAAAGGGCATTTCAGATAAGGGATGCTCAATTAGTAAGGTAAGAATTCAGGACTAACTGCGGGGCCCTGGAAAAACTAGTCCAGCCAGAGCACAGCTGACCTGTATTTAGAAGTGGAAGGAAAATGGAGGAAAGACAAGATTATGGACAGCTGTGAATGCCAGGCAGAGAATTGACAATAGACTTTTGAGCCAGAGAGTAATATGATAATGAAAATGGTAATAATAATAAATACGTATGTAGAAATTGGACCCACACCTTTCACCATTAACTAAGATAGACTCTCATTGGATTAAAGAGAAATGCAAATCAAGACCATTCTGAGATATCACCTAACCCCAAGGAGAATGTCCCACATCACAAAGTCCCAAAGCTGTAGATGCTGGTGTGGGTGTGGGGAGAAGGGAACACTTTTATAGTGTTGGTGGGACTGTAAACTAATGCAGCCTCTATGGGAAGAAGTGTGGAGAATCCTAAAAGAACTCAAATTAGACCTCTCATTTGATCTCTCAATCTCATTACTAGGCATCTACCCAGAAAAAAAAGAAAAATCATTGTATCATAAGAACATTTGCACTAGGTTGTTTATTGCAGCTCAATTTACAATTCCACCAAGATGTAGAAACAACTTAAATGCCCATCAATGCAGGAGTGGATTAACAAGCTGTGGTATATGTAAACCATGGAATACTATTCAGCCATTAAAAAGATGGAGCCTTTACATCTTTTGTTTTAACCTAGATGGAGTCAAAACACATTCTTCTTAATAAGGCATCACAAGAATGGTAAATCAAGAATCCACTGTATTCAATACTAATATGGAGCCAGTAGACAATACACATCCACACAAGAGAAAAACTCAACTCAATTCAAGATGGAGGGAAAGGGAGGAGAGGGCATGGGTGTGTTCCTACCTATTTGGCACAATGTAAAGGTATATGGCACACCTGCTGGTGTAGGACACAACTACAACAGGGGCTTCACCTCACAAATGCAAACAGTGTAACCTAATCATTTGTACCCTCACATTAATCTGAAATAAAAAACAAACAAAAAAATTAAACATTACAAGTTTAAGTCTTTATTCAACTGTGAAAAAATAATAAAAACATTCTTCAATTTTTAATCCATTTCAGTTAATAAAAGTAAATAACAGAAGAAAAGTGAAGGAAAGGAAGTAAGTCAAAAGGATATATGCACAGTGAGAGGACTGTGAGGGGGAGGTGAGATGAATGAGATCTCTGCACATTGTCTACATAATGTATTGTATGCAAAGTATAATAGATAACATATGTGTGCACGTTGTGAATAATCATGTCTACCCCACTGTTGACTCCCCTGTGATATGACAGTGTCATCGCCAGCTATACATTAATGTCAGGCAATAAGGCAAGAATGCCAACCAGGCTGAAGAGCTCCGAGGACTGGGCTGAGTCCAACTACGGGCTTTGCAGCCATATGGATCTAAAGAAATGGGTGAGGATGAGAGAAGTATAATGTATAATATATATGTGTGTATACATGTTATTTTTTATTTATTTTTTTTTGGCCGGGGCTGGTTTTTTTTTTTTTTTTTTTTTTTTTGGCCGGGGCTGGGTTTGAACCCACCACCTCCAGCATATGGGACCGGCGCCCTACTCCTTGAGCCACAGGTGCCACCCTGTATACATGTTATATATGTGTACATATTATATGTAATGTACTTTGTATATAATTAAAATATAGTTTAAAAGGTCAGTACATTTTTAGGTGCATTTTGGCCTGCACAGTTTAAAGTGATTGACCTTTATAATGTTGATTCCTAAGAGATCTTTTACTTGCTTGAAACTTTGACTATTTATAAATTCTATTCTTAATGTGATAGGCAGAAGGATCATATATGGTAGATATTTCCCCATTGAAAAAGCATTAGTAATGTATTTATTCTCTTTATTTTTTGTTAATTTATTCATCCATTCAACAAATACTCATTGAACACTTTCCGTTTGCTGTATCTATCCCAGGTGGTCCTGGTATCCATACAATTTCTGGTGTGCCAGAAAACTCTGGATGTGCAGCTCTATACAAAATACTTTCTGATCTGTTATCTCGTCAGCATCCCTTAGGGTGTCATCTCCAAGTGACAGATGACAAATCTGAGATTCAGGCCCACAAGTTGCAACTAGAACTTCTGAAGATTTCATCAGAGAAATATCACTCTGGGACTGCATAGAATCAGGCCAAGTGTTTGAAGTGATTTTCTGTTTGTGTCTGTATGTTCTACCTTTTGGCTAAATAAATTCTAATCATGTGCCTATTATAACTCACCTGTCACCAGTCTAAAGTATCCACGAACTTTGTTGTTTCTTAGCCAGAAAAAAATTGAAACTTGGGTACAGGATAAGAATAACTCTTGGTTAATAGCCCTCCAAAAATATAGTGGTCTGACAATGTGCTATCCCACAATTTTCCCAAAGCATGTTTGTTTTCCTTATATGCAAATAGTTTCCAATTATCCTGAGACTGCTTCATGTTGGTGGAAGTCTGATATTATGAAGGCTTTTGTGCCAGTGGAGTTGGTTCTCTACACAACTTTGAGAAGCCAAATGCAATAATAACGTAACTACGTGGTGAAATACTTGGGAGCCCAGGCAGGGAT
Source organism: Nycticebus coucang (assembly GCF_027406575.1). Taxonomy (NCBI): domain Eukaryota; kingdom Metazoa; phylum Chordata; class Mammalia; order Primates; family Lorisidae; genus Nycticebus; species Nycticebus coucang. The sequence continues at coordinate 2,268,794 of NC_069800.1, read as the reverse complement.
AGCGGCCTCCCGAGGCACCTGCAGTCCTGACCTCACCTGCCCATGGCTCTTCTTGATTAGATGTGAGTAATTAGGTGGACTCTTCCTGAACTCTTCAGAGTCTTCCGACACATTGGACTCCTCTCTATTTCCTATCTTCTAAAGAGTTTTATATTGCTACAGTTTACAGCTACATCCTAAGGGTGCCTGTGGCATTTGAAGATGCTGAATTTTCAACTTTCAAAGCTACACTGGATCTGGAATGGTGAACTAAACTGCCGGATGCCACAGACGCACTCTGCAGGACTGAGAATCATCTGTGGCTTTGCTAAGAATTTTAAATGAACTGATGAATGCAGGTCTGTTTAGACATTTTTTGGAAGTCTGTCATCTAATAAATGGACTTAGGCATATTGGAGAGCACTTCACTCTTGCACTTGTCAGTTTACAAAGGGCTGTATACTTGCTTTCCTGGAACCAGATACCCTTGCAGTTCAAGGAATGACATAACCTTCTGCTTTGCCCACACTCCTCTGGCAGTTTCCTGGAGTTCAAGTATGAAGAATTGCTTATATTTCAAATTAAAAAATTATGGCTTCTTGGGAACATGACAGAACAGTCCAGAGATGGCATAGCACTAAGATTCAATCCTCCTGAATCTGGGAAGTGGTCTTGTAGCACAGCAGTGAGAAAAACAAACATGACTTAGGAAAATGAGCATCATTAAAAGTAAAATTGATGACAATAGGGTGGTTAAAGTACTTTTCCCTCCAAATAGATGGATTTGTAAGAGCAAAGTAAGTTGAAGAGTAGATAGGCTAAATTTTCTTGTTGCAGTAAATACAGAAACAATCAGAAGAGCAGTTTTTACCCTTAATACAGAATACAAGAGAGCAGAAAAAAAAATGTATGGATGGTTTTCAGCTTTTCCAATGTTGACAGAATAGTTATAATATAAGATGATAGGTCTTATAAACTCAGAGAACTGGTACATACTCTTTTTCAAGCTAACATCATCCTATTTGCAAAATGGGCAGATATTGTTTATTTTTGCAAGTAGTCAACTAAGCAAATGTGAGTGCCAGCTTCTTCTTTGGTATTTCAGCTTTAAGAAGGTTGCATTAATGGAGTGCAATTATGGTAATTTGAATTAGAAATGGAATTATGGTAATTGAAAATTTCTGCAGTGACAGGTATTTGTGAGACCCTGGTGTTCTGGTGCAGTGCAGTACTACTATTAAGCCCATGGTAATTAGAATTTTCACCCCTGAAATGGCTGAAAGAATAAGGAAACATAAAACAAAATTTGACAGTTGGAGAAAGGAACAGGCAACAACATCAAAACCTATAGTCAACACAAAGAAACACAAACACACCAATGGTCTTGGGGTTTTAAAGAAATAAAGAATCAGAAGAGAATTGCAGCTTTGTTTGGGGCACATGGGAGGCTAAGCGTTTATGTTGCAGGTCTGCATATAGAACCATTTGCAACAGAAAGATGGCGCATAGAAAGCAATTCTTGTTTTCTGGCTTCATTTTCAAATCAAATTGTTGCAGAGGAGTCCACAGGTCCCCTCAATACAAAACATCAGAAAGCTGCAACAGAATTGGATGAGTCACTCTGCAGTGTCCATGCAGTTATTCAACAAATGCTTATTGATTGCTTAAATGTGCCAGACAATTTGCCAGGGCTATAAATAAGGCCAGGTTCCTTCCTTCATGAGATTTTGCAGTACAGTGCAAGGACAGAGACCCACCTCTCCCACCTGAAAGGCAGGAAGGCACCCTATGAGATCCAGAGCTCAGAGTCCCAGCATCCCTCATCCTGTAGGAGTTAAAGATGTTATTTAGCGGTTAATCCCTTTGTCTTGTTTCTGTGTTGGTGATTTCACCTGAGGTCTCTCTAAGGCTAGTGCAAGGGATAGAGTGCCTATAAATTAGGATGTGCTTGCCTGCAAAGAATGCAATACCTGATGAAAAGTGTATGTGTATGTGTGACTTACTAACCTCACATAATAAATAGGAAATTCTAAAATTGGTACAGCAGGTCCGTGGCATGACTAACACCAGGCGCTTACTCTTTCTGATCTGTTCTATGTCAGTAACGTTTTCCTAATGGTGACAAAATGGCTGCCAAAGCTTTAAGTGAATCTTTTTACCAAACAATGTTCCAAGTAGGAAGAAAGTAAAAGAGACAAAGGGAAAAGAAATCATTTCTGGAGGAGGATATTTCCCCCTGAAATCACTAGGCTAAAACTGGGTCACAGGTCTCTTCTCAGAAGTTTAATTGGCAAATGGGAAGAGCAGTGGCACCACTGGCTTAGGGAGTTTGTTACTCATTGCCTGGGTCTAAGCACATCCTGTTTCTATTAAAATCAGGCTCTAGTTAACAGGGAAGAGGAGAAATGGCTTTGGTTGCAGAGGATGGAAAAGCCTGTAGATACTTGTGCATTTGCAATTTTTCTTCTGCGTCAAATAATCTTTCAAATATCTTTCTATAAAAATGCAGATGCTTCTGGGAAGTGCACTGCATCAAAACCCTGATACCTCAGTCTGTTGGATACACCTTACTCAGAGGGAGTGGGGTACTGCGACTCCGAGTCCCCAAATGTCGGATGAGGTTAAAGAAGCAGGAGAGCCATGCAGAGATGTGAGACTGGCCATCCCGGGGACACTTTTCCCGGTATGATAATTTCACCAACTTTTCATGTAGAATTTGATTTCTTTGTCCACATGAGGTAATATTTATTGAACACTTATGATCTGTAGGACACTTTATCCCATGGGCATTTAATCCTTGTTACATTCAGGAGGGAGGAGGACACAGGGCACAGAGTGTTTGAAAAACTTGCCAATGGAACCCATCCAAGTCTGAAGCCAGAGTCCACTATTTCTTTATTTCCCTACATTTCCTTTCAAAGCCCAATATAGACATAAGGTCATTTGCACCTCAGGACATAGTTTACTCAAAATTTCTGCCATGAATTTTGTTGTTACATGGTGCTAATTTTCATATACCTCTGTTGGGCCCTGCCATGTGCCTGAGGCCTAGTGCAACTTCCCGAGCTTGACTAGAAGTAGATCCATCGAGCTACTTCCCCGTAGCAATGACTCAGCAAGGCCCGGCCTGAAACTGCCTCTACCTAGATACAGCCAACGTGGTACCATGCCATTGGCCCAACCCTGTTTTACCACCCATCACACCATTGCACGTACCTCATCCCCCACCTCCTTTCACCGCCCCTTCCCCACGCCCTTTATAAGTGGCTCCTTGACGCAATAAAGTTGAGATCCTGTTTCAACAGACTCCCGGCTCCGTGTGTTCCTGTTCGAGCCGCTGACATTCGCCATCCTGCTCAGCCCCTGGGACGAGATCAGGCTGGCCCCGATCTTCCCTCAACTTCCACTGCTGGAGGACCTGGCATACCTCTAGTACAAACATGTTGGGAGAAAACTTTAAAACTTCATCTATCAAAATAGCTGAGATTATTTAACACTGGGTTCTCTTGATAAAATATGAGTAATTAATATTCCCACTGTAGGTGACGCCATGATTGCTTTTCTACAATGATTTCATATGAACTCTGGGTAGGAGATTTTACATCAGAGCAGAGTTGTTTCCATACAGAAAAGGGAAAGCAATGGGGGGCATAGCTGTAGTAGAAACTGGAGTTTTGTAAACAAGCCTGAATGGCCTGTAAAGATTTGTGTCACGGTTTTAATGGGAAGACATGATGGAAAATAGGGTGAGAAATGAGAAAATTGAGAAATTTCTTAAATGAGAAAAAACCGTCCTGTTAAGTTGGCAGTACAATTTCTTTTCCTGCTGCTCCTAAGCAATCTGCATTTGTGAAATGCTTTGTACAGATGTCCGTTGGGCAGAGGGTAATGGACCAAGTCAACGTGGCTGGTCAGTGCTGGTCACTAGCAGCTGCTCCGCATCTCGGTGAGGAATCCAAAGCACAGTGCAGTTATTGGAGTCCCTCTTCCAGAGAACAAATATTTCCTGGCTGTTGATTGTTAACTCAGGTTAGAGATGTGATTGGAACAATGAAGTCATTCCTTTTGGAGAGTTGGGAGATTGTTCTTTTGATAACCTGGTTTCTGTATCCTGATGACTTGTGTGAGTCAGTGTGTATTTGACAGCCCCTGGTAATAAAGGGACCACAAGTGAAAGGGGAATCTGAGTGTGGACTGTGCCTGCTCAGTTTCTCATACGACATAGTGAGCAAACATACAAAAAGGCCAAGCTGTTCTCAGTAATTCAGAAGGGCTGTTTATTTTCTTCTTTATAAGTAGAAAGTGGGATGAAATAGCTCATGGACTGGGAAGAAAAAATCTCATTTGGGAGTATGAAAGAACAATGACAATTATCTCCATAGTTCTAAGGTCTGAGGAAGAGAAATGACAACATTTTATTATAAAGCACTTTTAATTGAAGTAATTAGAAGCAAGAAGCAATACAGGCTAAAAGATTGTCAGAGGAAATGGATTTTCTGGTCAAGTTTGCTGAGCTTGGAGGCTCTTGATGGATTTTTTTGCAATAATAATTAACGTAATACTTCTGAGGCATTTTCAGCCTTACCAGATATTATTTTTCTCTGCCTTGTTCTTCTTTCAGATGAAATAATAATGTTTAGCACTTAACCGGCATCTTTCATTCAGATGGGTCCCCTGGTTCTTAAACAATTTTTCTATCTCCACATGTAAGAATATGTGTCTACACAGAGTCATTTTAGCAATTGCCAAAAATTTCAGCAATCCCACTGGGTAGCACATTGCAGCTGTTCAATATTATCCACAAAAGCTACACAGTATTTGGGGGAATGGGAATACAGAGTAAAAAGAAAAAGTTAAAACCCTATGTTCCTACTCGAGGAAGAATCTGGGAGACAGAAATGTATCCATACACAGAAGAGTTTGCTCAGCATATTTTGATCCCTGCTTCTAATCTGTGAGCCACAGAGTATGTGGCAGCCAGGAGGGAATTGTTAAGTCAGTTTTTGGTACTGTCAGCAGCAGGGTTTCTTGATGACGTGCCAGGGCATCTGTTCTTCCCTGACACAAAGCAAGGTACGCCACTTCATTGCATTAGCAATGTACTTCCTGCCGCACCCTGTGTATTTCTCAGAGGTCTCAACTCAAGGACTAGCCACGTCAGCTATTTTAGGACCTGATAAGTAACTGTGATTAGCCATTCAGATTTCATTCGAAAGGAAATAAAATCATATAATTTCTTTAAAAAGATGTGTACATTCACAGCATTGGTGTAATTGAAATTCGAAAAGCGATGACGCTTTCCAGAACAAATAGTGTGCTGCTTGGCACATGGTAGGTACCACCTATTAAAGGAGCGAATGAAAGAAAGCTTTGAGTTCCTGATGACCACAGCCCTCAGATCCATGTAGTGGCAAGTACTTTTCAATGTGCTTCCACAGATAACAAGTTTTTGATCTCATTGATATTATACTGGACTTAATTTCATATTGTTAATGCTGGAAGTATTCCATAGAAGAAATTCATCATAATCAGATTACTTCCATTTCTCCTTGACAAGCCATTAATCACACTTGTAGAGAAATTAAACTTCTGAGCCTTGCTCTGTTCACACAGTATTCCGTGGGAAACTGGCTCAGAGACCTTGTTCCTGGGAAGCCCTGTTTTAAACCAGGAGGTCCTTTTCCAGCTTGTTGTCCTTCAAATCAGGTTCCTGGGCCTACAGGGACCTCAAGATCTCACCACAGGTAGCCACTTCACGGAATTCCCAGTACAGTATCACCTGCTGTCTTCATTTCTGAAGAGAAGTCAAGTCAGGTATGTTGTCTCTTAAGAATTTGAAGTTAAATCAAATTTATTCCTAGATATTTTATCATTTTGAAGGGAGGAGCTAGTGGAAATGGGATTATTTTCATGATTTATTTTTCACGTAGTTTGTTGTTGGAGTAGAGAAATGTTACTGATTTTCGTATATTGATTTTGCAACCTAGAACTTTACTGTATTTATGTATTAGTCCTTTTAGAATTTTTTTATTAATGGGATGTAAATGAGTGCATTTATGGGGTACAGTGTGCTAATTTGATATACAATGTGTAAAGCTTACATTAAACTTATTAACATAACCATCACTTCACTTACTTATTTGTTGTGGTAAGACATTTATACTCTACTCTAAATAGTTTTAAAATGTACCATTGCATTGTGCACAATAGACAAGGTCCCACCAAAGATCCTCCCTCCTCCTGGCCTCCCCTCTCCCCTTACCTTTCCCTTTTATTCCCTCTTTCTTTCCATACTATAGTTTTGTTTTATCATTCATATGAAAGTATAGGTGATTACACATTGGTTTCATAACAGTATCAAGTACATTGGATACTTTTTCTCTATTCTTGAGATACTTTACTGAGAATAATTTGTCCAGTTCCATCCAGGTAAAGATAAAAGATGTGAAGTCTCCATCATTTTATGGCTGCATAGTATTCCATGGTGTACATATAACACAATTTGTTAATCCATTCATGCGCTGATGGGCACTTATGCTGCTTCCATGACTTGGCAATTATGGATTGGGCTGCAATTAACATTCTGGTGCAAATGTCTTTGTTGTAAAATTATTTTTGATCATCTGGGTATATACCTCGTAGAGGAATTGCAGGATTGAATGGCAGGTCAACTTTTAGTTCCTTGAGAATTCTCCAAACTTCTTTCCAAGAAGGATGCACTAGCTTGCATTACCACAAGCAGTTTAGAAGTTTTCCCTTCTCTCCACATTCACGCCAACATCTGAAGTCTGGGGATTTTATTATGTGGGCTAATCTGACTGGAGGTAGATGATTTTTCAAAGTGGTTTTGATTTGCATTTCTCTGATGATTAAAGATGATGAACATTTTTTCCTGTGTTTATAGGCCATGTACCCGTCATCTTCAGAGAAGTTTCTGTTCAACTCTCTTGCCCACATAGAAATGGGGTTATTTGTTCTTTTCTTATTCATCAGTTTGAGTTCTCCATGGATTCTAGTTATCAGACACTTGTCGGAAACATAACCTGTAAATGTCTTCTCCCATTCTGAAGGCTGTCTGCTTATTTTACTTATTGTGATCTTGGCTGTGCAGAAGTTTTTAAATCATGCCTACATAATGGAGCCTCTAAAAACCTTTAAATGACAGGATTTCCAAGAGCTTCTTGACTGGTAAACACATTCATGTACCAGGAAAGTGGAACACCCACCCCAACTTCATGGGGACAGAAGCTCCTTACCTGAGACCCTCCTGTACCTTGCCTTACATAACTCTTCATCTGGTTGTTTATTTGTTTTCTTTATAGTAAACCAGTGATAGTAAGCAATAATAACCAAAACAGCATGATACTGGCATAAAAAAAGACACATAAACCAATGAAACTGAATAGAGAACCCCAAAATAAATCCACACATTCAGAGCCAACTGATTTTTAATCACACACCAAGAACACATACTTGCTTCCCATGCCAGTCACAAGCATGGTGTACCTGGGTGCCCACACTCCCACTTAGCCACTAAGTCAGGCTTCCCCCAAATCCTCACCTTCAGGCTTGCCAATTTGCTAGAATAGCTCACAGAACTTAGGGCCATACTTCACTTACTATCACTGGTTTAGAGGCTCCATTATGTAGGCATGATTAACTTAGTCTCCTTTTTTTTTTTTTTTCTGTTCCCTTAGAGGTCAGGGATAGGGATGAAATTTCCAAACTTTTAATTACATGGTTGTTTCTTTGTCAACCAGCTCCATTCTAAAGCATCTAGAGGCCCAGCAAGAGTCTCCTTATTAACATAACCTTAGGTAAGGCTGAAAGGGGCTTATTATCAATAAAAAATGATGTTCCTCTAAATGCTATCACTTAGGAAATTCCAAAGATTTTAGATGCTCCATGCCAGGAACCCAGGGCTAAGACCAAATATGTATTTCTTATTATATATATCACAATATCACATAATTGATGTCATGGCATTGGGAGGAATAAATAAGCCATTGCTTTGAAAGATGGTGTCAACTTTCTGCATGTTGGGGCCCCTTTTCTTACCTCTGCTGTGCTTTGGTCTTGTTCTGTACATGGTGTAGATCAGGGTCTTCACCCTCCAGGAGCTATTCCAGCTCACACTGTTATTTGTTAAGTTCTGACCTTAGAATTCCATAACCAGAACCTTCGTTAGCTCTTCCAGTCTTCCTGTGGTTGGTTTACTAGGCTAGGCCTACCTGCAGGTCTCGCACACGGAGAAGTTAGAAGGCAAGAGTGACACCTTCTTACTTCTGAAAACTTTAGTTTTTTATGCCAGGGGCCCCTGGATCTATCATGTTGGGGGATGAAGATAAAAAGAAAGAGTATTCTTGGGAGCTAATTTAGTTGACCGGTTTTGTCCAACTGTCAAACATTCCTGTCTAACTATTTAGTGGACACCTCAAGAATATTCCCAACTACAGTGTGTGCAATGCTTTGGAAGTGAGAAGGACAATGGATTGCAGATCAAATCTGGAGACTCATAAGTAGTGCAGGATATGGGGAGGATAAAGGCTGTGAGGAGCAGGGGAGGAGGAGCTAGGCTAAGGAGTTGGCTTCTGTGGGGGGCTTGTAGCTTGATAATCTAATGTTGGGGTAGGGTCTCCTGGCTCACCTGGCTGGGGTCAGCAGTACTCAGGCCAGTTCTGTGTCCCCTCCCAGCTTCTCCTGCCTTACCCCTCCTTCGGCTTCTCTGAATCCTGTTGCTGGCTCTGCAGTGAAGCGTGTCTGGGTGTTACCCCACATGTCACGCACACCAAGTAGGATGGAGCTGGAAAGAGAAATGGGACTCCAGTTTGCCCTCATCAGTTCCATTTTGATCTCATAAGTTCCAGCTTGCACTTGCTGTCCTTCATTCCACACCCACATTTTCTTCTGTCCTGCTGGCCCTGGTGACTTCAGGTCCAACTCTGGTGGCAGAATTGCAAAGGGTTCAACATTTACAATCGATGTTTTCTATGTCATTCATCCTGGTTGTGTTCCTCTTACTGGACTGTAACTGACACAGCTTCTCATCAACTCAGTATTCATCTATTGCTTCAACTGGTTCATTGGATTACATGATATTAAAATTTTTCTCTACACAAGAATTTTAGACAGGAAAAAAGTAGACGGTCCAGTTTTAAAAAAAAATCAGCATCAAATTCTTTGCTTACCCCTGCGGTGTATCTTACAAGGGTACATGCGAAACTTAGTAAATGTAGAATATAATTGTCTTAACACAGTAACTAAGAAAATGCCAGGAAGGCTATGTTAACCAGAGTGATGAAAATGTGTCAAACTGTTTATAAAACCAATGTATGGTGCCCCATGATCGCATTAATGTACACAGCTATGATTTAATATTAATAAAAAAAAGCAAAAAAAAAAAAATGGTTTCCTGTAGTAGAACATCATGTCCAAGAAAGTGACTTTTGTAACAAAGACTTTCTAGAGAGGGTTTTCATTTTCCAACTGCTTTTGTAAAGAAGGTTTAGTAAAGAAAGGAGTTTTTTGTTTGTTTTCTTACTGGCAGCCAAACTCAAAACACTTAGAGCTTCTAAATGCTGTCTAAAGCAGCGTTTAGAAGGAGACCACTTATTTGGATATGTGAGGCCTGTTTCAGGCACCTTGCCCTCCATCTCATTGTCTTATCCAAACAACAGGTCTTCTATATGTAAGCGGAAATTACAAACTTATCTTTTCATTTTGTTTACAAAAAATTTCAAACCTAGATATTGTTTTTAAACATGTAGTATACAACCTTTTAAAATATAGCCACCACATATTTCTTACCTGAAAGAAGACTGTGAGAAAAAGACAGGTTGAAAACTCGCAAACAGCAACACTGTTCTGAGGTACATGTTTAAAACAGGGAAAATATTTGGTCCTAATGCCTGTTTGCAATTGTTAGCCTGGTACATAATGGGACATTCAGGTACCAAGGTTTGAAACAAATTTTTTTAGTTAAGTTTAATTTATAGCATACAAAGATAGTACTTTTTACTTTGCAACTGGAGACTTAGCTAACCTAATGGGAACAGGTTGGGATAGGGTTATGTAGACCAGAAGGAGCTACAAGCCGTTTCTTGGGCATTGGGAAACCACGGCAGGTTCTTGAGCCAGGAAGTGAAATTCCAGGGAACTTCTTGAGCAGGGAAGTAAGTATTTCAAGAAGATTAATCCCGTGAAGGTATGAAGATGGGTCAAAAGTGATGTTTGAGTACAAAAGTAATTAAATATGTTTTAACATACTTTTTTCTATTGTAAAAGTAATACATTTTCATTAGAGGATAACTGAAAAACTCAGAAGTAGAAGTTAAAGAAAGAACCCATAAAACATCATCATTGAATCCCAATGTTAGCATTTGGGCAAACTTTCTTCCATTTTGTTTTCTGTTTGTGGTTACATAGTTGTAAACATGATGTGTGGTTTTTATTCTGATGTTCTTTCATTTAATGCTGTTGAATATCCTTGACATTTACAAAAGATTCATATTGAAATTTTTGATAATGTTTACATCTGTTAACACCATTTGAGCATGTTTTTTGCCATCCTTTTTTTTTTTAACAAGTGTATAAAGATATAATTTTAGACAATAAGATTCTCACATATAAAGTAGAAAATTTGGTAGGTGATGACTGATGTATACACCCATGAGACTGCCATCACAATCGAGATATTGAACATTCCCATTCCCCCTGCTTTATCATGATGCCTCTGTTTACAATCATCTTTCCCTTGGCAAATACTGATCTGTTTTATTCCAGTGTGTGCATTTTCTGAAGTTTTATAACAATAGTACGATAATATATAGCCTGTTTTTTCTGTCCAGCTTCTTTCATTCAGCATAACGCATTTGAGACTCATCTATATTGTTGCATGTGTCAGGGGTTTGTGCCTTTTTCTCACTAAGGGGTGTGCAGTTGTACCTCAATGATTTTCTCCATAAAATGTGCAGAGAACAACACACCACTCCCAGATTCAGTTGTCAGGAACCTCCTGTACAGCCTTCTGTACACCTGATTCACAGTGCCTGTGAATCAAATTAGTGCCTCAACACTACTGAATAATTATATGAAGCCACAGAATTGAGGTCACTTGCAAATAAGTGCCTAATGTTCATCCATTCGTTCATTCATTTAAAATATATAAATTTTCTAGGCCCTCTTTTGTGTGCTTGAGATGCAGCAGCAAACCAAATATTTTTTTCTTGTGATCATATTATAATAAAAGAAGGTAGCAGATTTAAACATAAACACGTAAATCATCCAGTTTGTTACAAAGCACTAAATCTTACATAGGAAAGAAAATAGAGCTGGGGAAGGCAGATTGGGGTACCAGGGTGTGTTTGGGGGGTGGAAATAGGTTTCAAGACTGAAGTGATCGGGTTAAAATTCAGCGAGATCTAAGTTTGAAAATCTGACAATAGGCCAAGCATGGTGGTTCACGCCTGTAATCCCAGCACTTGGGAATGCCCAAGAGGGAGGATCCCTTGAGCTCAAAAGTTTGAGAACAGCCTGAGCAACAACAAGACACTGTCTCTACTAAAAACAGAAAAAAATTAGCCAGGTGCTGTGGTGGGGACAAGTAGTCCCAGCTACTCAAGAGGCTGAGGCAAGAGGACTGGTTGAACCCAGGAGTGTGAGGCTACTGAGAACTGGGTTGAGGTTCCGGCACTCTAGCCTGGGTGACAGAGTGAAACTGTGTCTCAAAACAAAACAAACAGACAAAAATCTGACAATGTCAAGGATCTACTTTACATTTTAGCATTTTCCATGTAATTCTTTTTTTTTTTTTGTAGAGACAGAGTCTCACTGTACCGCCCTCGGTAGAGTGCCGTGGCGTCACACGGCTCACAGCAACCTCCAACTCCTGGGCTTAAGCAATTCTCTTGCCTCAGCCTCCCAAGCAGCTGAGACTACAGGTGCCCGCCACAACGCCTGGCTATTTTTTGGTTGCAGTTTGGCCGGGGCTGGGTTTGAACCCGCCACCCTCGGCATATGGGGCCGGCACCCTACTCACTGAGCCACAGGCACCACCCTTTCCATGTAATTCTTTGTAAACATTGTCCTCCTACGTAATATTCAATTGAGTGATTACATCATATTTTGCTTAATCAGTGCTATAGTGGAACATTTAGGTTAGTTTTAACTTTCACTCCTTTAGGTAAGAGTGCTGTGAACATTGTTATGAATAAAGGTTTCAATTTTGTTTTGTGCATACATGTACTCCTTCCTGGCTTCTTGGGAGGCTGAGGTAGGAGGGTTGCTTGACCCCAGGAGTCAGAGGCCAGCCTGGGCAACATAATAACACCCTATCTGTTGAAAAAAACATTGAATTGTCTATTGGTTACTGAGGATACATTCGGAAGAGTAAAATTATTATACCAAAATATACATTTTTCCCTTTTGTTTTAGATTTTTAAGTCTTGAATCATTTTTGTATTCTAATATAAATCCTCCTTAGATATATTATTGTTTTTACATGGCTAGATTCAATTCCTTAATATTTTATTTAAGTTTTAATATATAATTTTATTTTTATTTATTTTTTAAAAATTATAGCTTTATTTGTAATAGTCCCAATTGATTTATAATTTATTTTCAAATGCTATTTTTTAAAGCATTAGTACCAAGTTTACTCTATGTCAATAAATGAGTAGCTGGAATAGTTTTGGGTAAAGAATTTTGTTCCTTTTAAAATATGAGAATTGGCCCCTACGTCCTTTGTTCTGGATTCTTAGGGTAGAAGAGATTTCTTTCAGATTATTTGTTATCTATTTTAAATTACACTTTCACTTATACATTGTTATAGTTCTTTCTCTTCTTTTTCTAAGTACATTAGCTGGATCCTTAACTCGTTAAAAAATCTGGACCCCTGGTGCTGTCATAGAGCTGATCATATTTCCACTGTTAGGATGAGTGTCATCACCAGTCAGCTTCACCCATTAAACTGCCGGTCTGCTCCCTTCGTCTGGCGTCTCCACTCCTCCCATGTCCCTCCAACATCCACTCCTATGTATTCAAGCTATGCCCTTCTATTCATTGTTCATACATTTATATGCTTTTATTATTAAGAAGTACGTAGTATTGTTATGCTTTTTTTTTGTTTTGTTTTTTTGTTTTGTTTTTGTAGAGACACAGTTTCACTTTATTGCCCTCGGTAGAGTGCCGTGGCCTCACATAGCTCACAGCAACCTCCAACTCCTGGGCTTAAGCGATTCTCTTGCCTCAGCCTCCCGAGTAGCTGGGACTACAGGCGCCCACCACAACGCCCGGCTATTTTTTGGTTGCAGTTTGGCGGGGGCCGGGTTTGAACCCGCCACCTTCGGTATATGGGGCCGGAGCCCTACTGACTGAGCCACAGGCGCTGCTTTTAAAATTCACATAAATGATCTCTGGCCAACAAAGAACAACAGGACTAATGGCCTGCAACAAATGAAACAAAATCAGACGGAAATAGTTTAGCCAGTGGTTTTCAAGGCACTAGATCTCAGATAATAGAAAAGAGTGATCTGTGGGAGGCAGGGACCAACAGAGTGATCCTGATGATTTGCACAGTTTTCTAGGGCCCGGGGAACCCAGGTGGATCCTGGGAGAGTCCCTGAGATGAAGCGATGGAACTGAGAGTGCGGGAGACCAATGTGGCGGAGGTTGCAGGGACGAGCATTGTGGAGGAGAAACAGGACCCGGAGACGAGCAGAGGGTATCCACTGCAGAGCACTGCTCAGGGTGTGTGTGTGTGAAGGGACCACCTGAGGCCAGGGAAAGGACTGTCAATTCCTTATAGAAGGAAACCCATGCCTTACACTCTCAGAGTGCCCAAAATAGTGTCTGTTCTCACCACCCAGTCTGAAAAACCTCATCATTCAGGGAATAGTGAGTTAAGCACCCAGAAGGGTCTCACCCCAGTCATAGGAAATAATTAGCACTAAAATAATCATGGCCCCATTCCTGCCTAACAAATGTTAAAAGCAAGAAATGACCAAAGTGTTAATCAGTAACTTCTCTGCATTCCAGAACAAATCTCAACAACAGTTATGGGCGTACAAAAATATCTAGTACCCAATGAGATAAAATTGGATATCTGGCATTTAATTGAAAATTACCAGGCGTGCAAAAACGCAGAACAATATGATCCGTCATCATGGGGTTGAAATGAACAAGTCTGACACAGATGTTAAAATTCTCAGACAAGGACACGGAAGAAATTATTAAACCATGTCATATGTTCAAAATGTTAAGTGGAGACATAATGATACTTTCTAAAGTCTAAATTAAACTTCTAGGGTTTAAAACTAAAATGGTAAGATTAAAAAGAAATCACTGTATGGCAGATGAGATATCACAGAGGAAAAGATTAGTGAATTTGAAAACAGTGCTTTAGAAACTCTCCAGAAGAAAATAAATAAATAAAACAGCATCAGTGAACTGTCAGACGTCAAGTAGCCTAATACAGCGTATTTGCAGTCTTTCATGTGAAGTTGGGAGGAACAGAAGGAATACGTGAAGAAATAAGGGCTGAAAAATTTCCAAATTTATACATCAGAAAACCCATAAATCTAAGAATTTCAAAGAACTCCAACAAAAGAAACAAGAAAAAATGACCCAGGCACATCACAATCCAGTGTTAGAAAGGGAATATTAAAATCAGCCAGAGAAAATGTCGCACTTGTGCAGAGAAAGACAAAGGTGACAGCAGATTTCTGTCTGAAAACAGTGTAGCATTTAAAGTACTGAAAGGAACAAAAATCTACTTAGAACTCTATACCCAGAAAACATATCTTTTAACAAAGAAAAAGTAAATACTAACTCATACATACAAAAGTTAAAAAAAATTATCACCAGCAAATCTGCACTCTGTGAAATGTTAGCAGAATTTGTTCAGGCAGAAGGAAAATGATACCAAATGAAAATATGAATATATGTAAAGAATTCAAGAATACTTAAAGTGGTAACTTGGGCAAATCTGTGCATTTTTCTTATTATATAAATATCTTTAAGTCAGTTACATATTCATTCCCATAGTGATGAATACAAGATCATCTGCAACTTCCTTGACACTCTGTAAATTGTGATAAACATTCTCTTGTGTGCTGTGTTGGATTTCCCTGAGAATATATACTTCATAGAAAGCTGGAATTAGAAGGGAACTTCTAGGAGGGGGCGGAGCAAGATGGCAGCCGAGTAACAGCTTCCTTGCATCTGGGCACCGTGAGTCTGGGGAGATAGGACTCCAGGCATCTCTGGCTGGTGGGAACTGCCTATCATCACTCCTATGAGGATACAGGGAGTCAGCGAGAGACTTCTGGACCCCAAGAGGAGGACTAAAACAGTGGAAAACCGGCAAGTGGTCGCGTGTGTTCAACCCGTCTAAACCCACCCACAACTGTAAGTTCAGTAGCAGCGAGACTGCAAACCAGAAAGGCCTTACCTGTGAACTCTTTTGATGTCCTTGGACTTGGCACTGAGTTGAACTGCCTTGGGGAAGGCCTGAGCGGGAGTGCGGAGAAATTTGGCCGTTGTCTAGGGCCCCAGTCTGAGCCGCTGAGCCAGACGGAGCTAATAGTGTTTGGCGGAGGGTCACACGGATCCATTGTCAGTGATCTGCCCCGGCAAGCTCTGCCCTCAGGGTAGCAGAGCTAGAAACGGGTGGGAGCTGGTAACCCAGCAACCAAGTAGCCTAAGGGTGGGGTCTGAGCCGCCTTGCAGCCCTAACCCTCAGGGGCAGAGTGAGACCAGTTTTGGCACACTGAGTAAGTGGATAGCCACTTCAGCAGTGATTCCGGCAAGAAAGCTGGGAAAGCTTCTGCTCAGCAAGTTTACAAGTTCAAAGTGCCTTTTAAGTGGGCTGAAGAGAGATTTAGGGTGTCTACCTGCTGGGGTTTGAGAAATCAGCAACCTCCAGTCGTATCAGAACTGTGACTAACATCTCATACCCCAAAAGACCACGTGTTGCCCAGACAATATTCAACAACATATACAAACTGCTTTGTTTTTGGTTGTGTATTTTTTTTCTTTTTTTTTTTGTTTGGTTGGGTTTTTTTGTTTGTTTATTTTGACGTTGTTGATGTTCTTTTGTTTCTTAATTTCAATCTTTTCCATACAGATACCTTTTTCTTTCTCAATTTTTCTAGTTTAATTATAATTTCCCATTGCTGCCTTTTTTAATAACTACAACTTCATTTTTGCTAGTGTTTCTACCGCTATCACTTGGTTTTTCACCCAATTTTATTGCCATAAAGTTTTCTGTTTGCTTGTTTTAGTTTGATTTATAGCATTTTTGTCTTTCCTCTCTACTTGGTGGAGGTGGGGTACTGTGTCTGACCAGGTTAGCAAAGAGCTGCTGACCTCAAGGGAACCACCCAACTGGGCACCCAACCCCCAGAAGGTGGGGTTTTTTAAGGTTGTGTCAAAGTACCCTACTGTACACCTATATTGCCCTGTCTCCCTCTTTCTGTGCCTCTCTTCTTTTTGTCAATATTCCTTATCCCTACACCCTCTCCTTTCTCTATCTTTCTTTTTTTTTCTTATCACTCGGTCCTCCTTTCTTTCATCCCTTTTTTGCTCTTCAACCTTCTCACCTTTCTGGTCCTGTAACCCTTAGTCCACAGGCACAAGAACTTAAAGAGCAAGAGGAAGTGAAAGGAAAATTAGGGCAAGGAAACAGATAAAAGAAATCACTCATGAGGAAGAATCAGCAGAAAACTCCAGGCAACATGAAGAACCAGTCCAGAACAACCCCGCCAAGGGACCATGAGGTAGCTACTGCAGAGGATTCCACCTATACAGAAATGTTAGGAATGACAGAAAGGGAATTTAGAATACACATGTTGAAAACAATGAAAGAAATGATGGAAACAATGAAGGAAACTGCTAATAAAGTGGAAAATAACCAAAAGGAAATCCAAAAACAGAATCAAATCAGAGATGAACGATATGAAGAATATAAAAAGGATATAGCAGAGCTGAAGGAAATGAAACAGTCAATCAGGGAACTTAAAGATGCAATGGAAAGTATCAGCAACAGGTTAGACCATGCAGAAGAAAGAATTTCAGAGGTAGAAGACAAAGTTTTTGAGATAACTCAGATAGTAAAAGAGGCAGAAAAGAAGAAAGAGAAAGCAGAACGTTCACTGTCAGAATTATGGGACTTTATGAAACGTTCCAACATACGAGTTATAGGAATTCCAGAAGGGGAAGAAGAATGCCCCAGAGGAATGGAAGCCATACTAGAGAATATTATAAAAGAAAATTTCCCAAACATCACCAAAGATTCTGACACACTGCTTTCAGAGGGCTATCGGACCCCAGGTCGCCTCAACTCTAACCAAGCTTCTCCAAGACACATTGTGATGAACCTGTCCAAAGTCAAGACAAAAGAAAAGATTCTGCAAGCTGCCAGGAGTAAGCGCCAGTTGACCTACAGGGGCAAATCCATCAGAGTGACCTCAGACTTCTCTAATGAAACTTTCCAAGCAAGAAGACAATGGTCATCTACCTTTAATCTACTTAAACAGAACAATTTTCAGCCCAGAATTCTGTACCCTGCTAAGCTAAGCTTCAAAATTGATGGAGAAATCAAATCATTTACGGATATACAAACATTGAGGAAATTCACCACAACAAGACCAGCTCTACAGGGAATACTTCAACCTGTTCTGCACACTGACCACCACAATGGATCAGCAGCAAAGAAAGAACTCAGAAATCAAAGGACAGAACCTAACCTCCACACTGATGCAAAAGATAAAACTAAGCAATGGACTCTCACCAAATAAGACGAATAGAATACTACCACACTTATCAATTATCTCCATAAATGTTAATGGCTTGAATTCCCCACTGAAGAGACATAGATTGGCTGACTGGATTAAAAAACACAAGCCATCCATTTGCTGTCTGCAAGAAACACACCTGGCTTCAAAAGACAAATTAAAGCTCCGAGTCAAGGGTTGGAAGACAATTTTTCAGGCAAATGGAATTCAGAAGAAAAGAGGAGTTGCAATCTTATTTTCAGATACATGTGGATTTAAAGCAACTAAAGTCAAAAAAGACAAAGATGGTCACTTTATATTGGTCAAGGGAAAACTACAACAAGAAGACATTTCAATTCTAAATATCTATGCACCAAATTTAAATGCTCCCAGATTCTTGAAACAGACCTTACTCAGTCTGAGCGATATGATATCTGATAATACCATCATAACAGGGGACTTTAACACACCTCTTACAGAGCTGGACAGATCCTCTAAACAGAAATTAAACAAAAATATAAGAGATTTAAATGAGACCCTAGAACAATTATGCTTGATAGACGCATATAGAACACTCCACCCCAAAGATAAAGAATATACATTCTTCTCATCACCCCATGGAACATTCTCCAAAATTGATCATATCCTGGGACACAAAACAAATATCAACAGAATCAAAAGAATTGAAATTTTACCTCGTATCTTTTCAGATCATAAGGCACTAAAGGTGGAACTCAACTCTAACAAAAATGCTCGACCCCATCCAAAGGCATGGAAATTAAACAATCTTCTGTTGAATAACAGATGGGTGCAGGAAGAAATCAAACAGGAAATCACTAACTTCCTTAAGCATAACAACAATGAAGACACAAGCTACCAAAACATGTGGGATACTGCAAAAGCAGTTTTGAGAGGAAAATTCATCGCTTTAGATGCCTACATTCGAAAAACAGACAGAGAGCACATCAACAATCTCACAAGAGACCTTATGGAATTGGAAAAAGAAGAACAATCTAAGCCTAAACTCAGTAGAAGAAAAGAAATCTCCAAAATCAAATCAGAGATCAATGAAATTGAAAACAAAAGAATCATTCAGAAAATTAATGAAACAAGGAGTTGGTTTTTTGAAAAAATAAATAAAATAGATAAACCATTGGCCAGACTAACTAGAAATAGAAAAGTAAAATCTCTAGTAACCTCAATCAGAAATGATAAAGGGGAAATAACAACTGATCCCACAGAGATACAAGAGATCATCTCTGAATACTACCAGAAACTGTATGCCCAGAAATTTGACAATGTGAAGGAAATGGATCAATATTTGGAATCACACCCTCTCCCTAGACTTGGCCAGGAAGAAATAGACCTCCTGAACAGACCAATTTCAAGCACTGAGATCAAAGAAACAATAAAAAAGCTTCCAACTAAAAAATGCCCTGGTCCAGATGGCTTCACTCCAGAATTCTATCAAACCTTCAAGGAAGAGCTTATTCCTGTACTGCAGAAATTATTCCAAAAAATTGAGGAAGAAGGAATCTTCCCCAACACATTCTATGAAGCAAACATCACCCTGATACCAAAACCAGGAAAAGACCCAAACAAAAAGGAGAATTTCAGACCAATCTCACTCATGAATATAGATGGAAAAATTCTCAACAAAATCCTAGCCAATAGATTACAGCTTATCATCAAAAAAGTCATTCATCATGATCAAGCAGGCTTCATCCCAGGGATGCAAGGCTGGTTCAACATACGCAAGTCCATAAACGTTATCCACCATATTAACAGAGGCAAAAATAAAGATCACATGATCCTCTCAATAGATGCAGAAAAAGCATTTGATAAAATCCAGCATCCTTTTCTAATTAGAACACTGAAGAGTATAGGCATAGGTGGCACATTTCTAAAACTGATTGAAGCTATCTATGACAAACCCACAGCCAATATTTTACTGAATGGAGTAAAACTGAAAGCTTTTCCTCTTAGAACTGGAACCAGACAAGGTTGTCCTCTGTCACCTTTACTATTCAACATAGTGCTGGAAGTTCTAGCCAATACAATTAGGCAAGACAAGGAAATAAAGGGAATCCAAATGGGAGCAGAGGAGGTCAAACTCTCCCTCTTTGCTGACGACATGATCTTATACTTAGAGAACCCCAAAGACTCAACCACAAGACTCCTAGAAGTCATCAAAAAATACAGTAATGTTTCAGGATATAAAATCAATGTCCACAAGTCAGTAGCCTTTGTATACACCAATAACAGTCAAGAGGAGAAGCTAATTAAGGACACAACTCCCTTCACCATAGTTTCAAAGAAAATGAAATACCTAGGAATATACCTAACGAAGGAGGTGAAGGACCTCTATAAAGAAAACTATGAACTCCTCAGAAAGGAAATAGCAGAGGATATTAACAAATGGAAGAACATACCATGCTCATGGATGGGAAGAATCAACATTGTTAAAATGTCTATACTTCCCAAAGCAATCTACCTATTCAATGCCATTCCTATCAAAGTACCTACATCGTACTTTCAAGATTTGGAAAAAATGATTCTGCATTTTGTATGGAACCGGAAAAAACCCCGTATAGCTAAGGCAGTTCTTAGTAACAAAAATAAAGCTGGGGGCATCAGCATACCAGATTTTAGGCTGTACTACAAAGCCATAGTGGTCAAGACAGCATGGTACTGGCACAAAAATAGAGACATAGACACTTGGAATCGAATTGAACACCAAGAAATGAAACTAACATCTTACAACCACCTAATCTTCGATAAACCAAACAAGAACTTACCTTGGGGGAAAGACTCCCTATTCAATAAATGGTGTTGGGAGAATTGGATGTCTGCGTGTAAAAGACTGAAACTGGACCCACACCTTTCCCCACTCACAAAAATTGATTCAAGATGGATAAAGGACTTAAATTTAAGGCACGAAACAATAAAAATCCTCAAAGAAAGCATAGGAAAAACACTGGAAGATATTGGCCTGGGGGAAGACTTCATGAAGAAGACTGCCATGGCAATTGCAACAACAACAAAAATAAACAAATGGGACTTCATTAAACTGAAAAGCTTCTGTGCAGCTAAGGTGACGATAACCAAAGCAAAGAGACAACCCACACAATGGGAAAGGATATTTGCATATTTTCAATCAGACAAAAGCTTGATAACCAGGATCTATAGAGAACTCAAATTAATCCACATGAAAAAAGCCAACAATCCCTTATATCAATGGGCAAGAGACATGAATAGAACTTTCTCTAAAGACGACAGACGAATGGCTAACAAACACATGAAAAAATGTTCATCATCTCTATATATTAGAGAAATGCAAATCAAAACATCCCTGAGATATCATCTAACCCCAGTGAGAATGGCCCACATCACAAAATCTCAAAACTGCAGATGCTGGCGTGGATGTGGAGAGAAGGGAACACTTTTACACTGCTGGTGGGACTGCAAACTAGTACAACCTTTCTGGAAGGAAGTATGGAGAAACCTCAAAGCACTCAACCTAGACCTCCCATTCGATCCTGGAATCCCATTACTGGGCATCTACCCAGAAGGAAAAAAATCCTTTTATCATAAGGACACTTGTACTAGACTGTTTATTGCAGCTCAATTTACAATCGCCAAAATGTGGAAACAGCCTAAATGCCCACCAACCCAGGAATGGATTAACAAGCTGTGGTATATGTATACCATGGAATACTATTCAGCCATTAAAAAAAATGGAGACTTTACATCCTTCGTATTAACCTGGATGGAAGTGGAAGACATTATTCTTAGTAAAGCATCACAAGAATGGAGAAGCATGAATCCTATGTACTCAATCTTGATATGAGGACAATTAATGACAATTAAGGTTATGGGGGGGGAAGCAGAAAGAGAGAGGGAGGGAGTGGGGTGGGGCCTTAGTGTGTGTCACACTTTATGGGGGCAAGACATGATTGCAAGAGGGACTTTACCTAACAATTGCAATCAGTGTAACCGGCTTATTGTACCCTCAATGAATCCCCAACAATAAAAAAAAAAGAAAAAAAAAAAAAAAAAAAAAGAAGGGAACTTCTAGATCACAAAAGTTCTTTGCCAAGAGGCTTTATATTTAACAGAGACACTTTGGATATGTTCTACTTAAGGCTGGGGAAGAGGCAAGGGTAACCACTTTGGGTGTTACTGTCCAGTACAGCATTACAGGTCTTGAATGATGTAATAAGTTAAACAAATAAGTATGTAGACTTTTATTTGAATAAGCAACACTTTTATTATTTGTAAAAAGTAATTATTTTATGGAAAAACCAAAGAGAGGTCTGTAAGATTAATGGGTGCAAAATTCAATAGTATTTCTCTATACTAGTAAAGACCAACTAAAAAATGTGATAGATACCATTTTCAACAGAGCAAAAACTGTAAAATACTTAAGTGATTTACTCATAAAGTGGTACAAGATCCTAGCAGAAAGAGATGAACTATTTCTATCAAGGGACATAAAATAATTATAAATGGAGACATAATCATAATTGGAACAAGTAATCATGCTAATGATTAAGTTTCACTCTGGATTACTCTGTAAATTCAATGCCAAGGTAATTTTGAAAATGAACAGAAATGCAGGATTGCCTTAATAGAGAGACAAAGCCATAGTCTTAACAGTGGCTTGGTACTGGTATTAAGCCCCCCAAATAGAGCAACAGCAGTATAAGTGGGGAAAGTATTGGTATTTTAGAATAAGGTCTCCAGAGAGATGAAAAACGGAATATTCTTCTTAGTAAAGTGTCTCAAGAATGGAAGAAAAAGTACCCAATGTACTCACCCTTATTATGAAACTAATGTAGGACCTTCACATGAAAGCTATATCCCAGTTATAACCTAAGAATAGGGAGAAAGGGGAAAGGGAGGGGAGGGAGGGGGAAGGAGGGGGATTAATGGGATTACACCTGCGGTGCATCTTACAAGGGTATATGTGAATCCTAGTAAATGTGGAATGTAAAGGTCTTAGCAAAATAACTAAGAAAATGCCACGAAAGCTATGTTAACTAGTGTGATGAAAATGTGTCAAACGATATATGAACCAAGTGTATGGTGCCCCATGATCATACTAATGTACACAGCTATGGTTTAATAAAAAAATAAAAATTAAAAAAAAATAAATTAAAAAAAAAGAAAAACGGAACAGAAAAAATATAGGAAAATATCTTCATGGCCTTGGAATGTGGAAGGATTTGTCAAATGAGACAAAACAAAAACAATTCTAGATACAATATTAGTGGACTTATTTACATTAAAATCAGAGACTTCTGTATTTGTAAACTAACAAGAAAAGTTCAAAAAAGGCAACAGAAAAATGGGCAAAGGATATGGCTAAAAAAGTATATGAAGGATTCTCAATCCTACTATTAATAAAAAGTGCAAATTAGTATACAAATGTACAAAGTAAATAATGAAATTCCACTGAACAAAAATGAAAAAAATAAGTAGTATCAACTGCTGGTGAAGATAAAGGGAAAATTGAACCTTTATGTAATCCTGGTGAATTATAAACTATAGATGCCATTTTGAAAAGGAATGTGGGAAAAATAAGAATTTAGAGCTTTTCATATATATTGCTAAATTGTTTTCCTCAAATTACAGTGCCTGTTGATGCCTGTTACTATGTCCCTTGGACAATTTAATATCTATAATTTAAGTTCACCAAAATTATATTGTTATTTTAATTTAATTTTTTAATTTATAGGCAAGATAAACATTTCACAGTTTTTTAATTAATAAATTTACTGTTTTGCAAATTGTCTCCTTTGCTTATGTATCTTTGGGAACTTGGTCTTCCTAATAATTCACATGAACTTTCATATAAAAACTATGTTCATTTTTATATACTGTCTAAAATATTTGAAGTGTTTGTGTTCACTGACTGCGCTGCCATCACAAATGATCCCTCAATATCAGTTAAATCAGTGACCGCTGCCTGGTGGCAGTTCTTCTGAGAGGTGCCAAGCTCTGTTCTGTATGTTCTTATCATGTTAGGACCCCAGCCCAGGGAGCAGCCCTGCTCTGGGTCATGCTTTCTTTGTGTGGCAGGTAAAAAGCAAGAGAACTGGTAAAAACCTGTAATGACTTGTAAAGAGTCTTCTCTCAACTGGGATTGTCTTGTGTTCACATGCCATTAGCCACAGCAACGAGGGGAAATACATTCTATGTGCAAAGATGTGCGGGAAGCCACCAGGAATGGAGTAAGGACTGACAGGGGACGATGATACACCCCACTATTGAGCTTACCTGCAATGATTAATTTTTAAAAAGAATTAATTTGATCTCATCTCTGACCCAGCTATCATTCAGCATATGGCTATTTAACTTCCATGTTTTTGTATGAGTATTCAGATTCCTGTTGTTACTCATCTCAAGTTTTATTCCATGATGGTCCAAAAAGACGCATGGAATAATTTTTATTCCTTTAAATTTACTGAGGTTAGACTTGTGACCTAAGATGTGATCGATTTTGGAGTAAGTTCCGTGGGCTGATGAGAAGTATATGTATTCAGTTTTGTTGGGAGGAAATGTTCTGTAGATGTCTGCTAAATCTAAATGCTGGATGGTTAGATTTAAATCTAGAATTTCTTTACTCAGCTTTTTGTTGGAGGATCGATCCATCACTGCCAAAGGAGTGTTAAAATGTCCAACTATTATAGAGTTGGAGGAAATCAAGTTGCTCATGTCTGTTAGAGTTTCTCTTATAAATTGAGGTGCATTCTGGTTGGGTGCATAGATATTACTAATTGAAATCTGATCATATTGAGTCTTACCCGTAACAAATATGAAGTGACCATTTTTGTCCTTCCTTACTTTTGTTGGTTTAAAGCCTATTGTATCCGCAAATAAAATTGCAACACCTGCTTTTTTCTGGTTACCATTTGCCTGAAATATGGATGACCATCCTTTCACCCTGAGTCTGTATTTGTCTTTTAAGTTAAGATGTGACTCTTGTATGCAACAAATGTCTGGCCTGAGTTTTTGTATCCAGTCAGCTAACCTATGTCTCTTTAGAGGGCAGTTTAAGCCATCCACACTAATGGAGAGTATTAATAAGTTTGGTGAAATATTGGGTATTGAGTTTCTCAAAAGTCTAGTGGGCATTTTTAATCCTTTTGCCATTGTGGAAGTTGGAGTTTGATCAGAAGTTTCTGAGTGAGTTTACTTTTGTAGTAGAGGATTGGGTTGGTTATTATGGAGGATAGGTCTGAGAATATCCTGAAGAGCTGGTTTGTGAAAACAGCATGGTACTGGCACAAAAACAGAGAAGTAGATGTCTGGAACAGAATAGAGAACCAAGAGATGAATACAGCTAATTACCGTTATTTAATCTTTGACAAGCCAATTAAAAACATTCAGTGGGGAAAAGATTCCCTATTTAACAAATGGTGCTGGGTGAACTGGCTGGCAACCTGTAGAAGACTGAAACTGAACCCACACCTCTCAACCATTAACCAAGATAGACTCTCACTGGATTAAAGATTTAAACCTAAGACATGAAACTATAAAAATACTAGAAGAGAGTGCAGGGAAAACCCTTGAAGAAATTGGGTTGGGCGAGTTTTTTATGAGAAGGACCCCCCGGGCAATTGAAGCTGCTTCAAAAATACACTATTGGGACTTGATCAAACTAAAAAGCTTCTACACAGCCAAGAACACAGTAAGTAAAGCAAGCAAACAGCCCTCAGAATGGGAAAAGATATTTACAGGTTATGTCTCCGACAAAGGTTTAATAACCAGAATCCACAGAGAACTCAAACACATTAGCAAGAAAAGAACAAGGGATCCCATCGCAGGCTGGGCAAGGGACTTGAAGAGAAATTTCTCTGAAGAAGACAGGCGCGCGGCCTTCAGACATATGAAAAAATGCTCATCATCTTTAATCATCAGAGAAACGCAAATCAAAACTACTTTGAGATATCATCTAAATCCCATGAGACTAGCCTACATCACAAAATCCCAAGACCAGAGATGTTGGCGCGGATGTGGAGAAAAGGGAACACTTTTGCACTGCTGGTGGAAATGCAAATTAATACATTCCTTTTGGAAAGAGATATGGAGAACACTTAGAGATCTAAAAATAGATCTGCCATTCAATCCTGTAATCCCTCTACTGGGCATATATACCCAGAAGACCAAAAATCACATCATAACAAAGATATTTGTATCAGAATATTTATTGCAGCCCTATTCATAATTGCTAAGTCATGGAAAAAGCCCAAGGGCCCATCGATCCACGAATGGATTAATAAATTGTGGTATATGTACACCATGGAATACTATGCAGCCTTAAAAAAGATGGAGACTTTACCTCTTTCATGTTTACATGGATGGAGCTGGAACATATTCTTCTTAGTAAAGTGTCTCAAGAATGGAAGAAAAAGTACCCAATGTACTCACCCTTATTATGAAACTAATGTAGGACCTCCACATGAAAGCTATAACCCAGTTACACCCTAAGAATAGGGAGAAGGGGGAAAGGGAGGGGAGGGAGGGGAGAGGTAGTGGAGGGAGGGGGATTAATGGGATTACACCTGCAGTGCATCTTACAAGGGTATATGTGAATCCTAGTAAAGGTGGAATGTAAAGGTCTTAGCAAAATAACTAAGAAAATGCCACGAAAGCTATGTTAACTAATGTGATGAAAATGTGTCAGATGGTCTATGAACCAAGGGTATGGTGCCCCATGATCATACTAATGTACACAGCTATGATTTAATAAATAAATAAATAAAAAAGAATTAATTTGTTTTATTCTCACTTCACAAGGATGTGACAACAGAATAAGAGCATTTCAGGAGAGGGATATTTTAACAGTATGAACTATTCTTGGGAAAATATCCTGTGTTACCTTTTGGAGTTTGCAGCCTGCAGCTAACTTGTGTTGTTTCATTTTTGTGGGAAACGTGGCAAGCCTACTGATGTGCCGGCTGGAGACTGGTGAGGCTGGCGAGGTTCGTGGGCTCTCGCTGGTAGTACTGGCAATTAATAGCATGTGAAGGAGGAAGCTGGGGTTTCATAGCCAAGAAAAGGCTTTTGAAGGCTGCAAGGTATACCAATTTTGAGAGACATTGGCATTCTTGTTCTTTCAGGGAGTGCTGCTTTGGGAAAACTTTTATGTGCCCAACGGGAACCAGAGCAGAAAGTCAAGCCGGGCATGTTCGTGTATAAGGTAAAAAAAAAAGAAAAAGAATTTTGCCAGGTGTGGTGGTTCATGCCTGTGATCCCAGCAATTTGGGAGGCTGAGCTGGGAGGATCACTTGAGTTCAGAAGTTTGAAACCAGCCTGAGCAAGAAAGTGATGCCCTATTTTGTTATTAAAAAAAAAAAAAAACTCCCTTCACCATAGCCTCAAAGAAAATGAAATACTTAGGAATATACCTAACAAAAGAGGTGACAGACTTCTATAAAGAAAATTATGAAACACTTAGAGAGAAAAATAGCAGAGGACATTAACAAATGGAAGAATATACCATGCTTATGGCTGTGAAGAATCAACATTGTTAAAAAATCTATACTTCCTAAATGTAGAATATAAATGTTTTGGCACAGTAACTGAGATAACGCCGGAAAGGCTATGTTAACCACTGTGATAAAAATGTGTCAAATGGGGCGGCGCCTGTGGCTCAGTCGGTAAGGCGCCGGCCCCATATACCGAGGGTGGCGGGTTCAAACCCGGCCCCGGCCAAACTGCAACCAAAAAATAGCCGGGCGTTGTGGTGGGCGCCTGTAGTCCCAGCTACTCGGGAGGCTGAGGCAAGAGAATCGCTTAAGCCCAGGAGTTGGAGGTTGCTGTGAGCTGTGTGATGCCATGGCACTCTACCAAGGGCCATAAAGTGAGACTCTGTCTCTACAAAAAAAAAAAAAAAAAAAAAAAAAAAAAAATGTGTCAAATGGTTTATGAAGTGAGTGTATGATGCCCCATAATCATATCATTGTATACAGTTATGATTTAATAAAAAAATTAAAAAAAAAATCTATACTTCCAGGCGGCACCTGTGGCTCAGTGAGTAGGGCGCTGGTCCCATATGCCGAGAGTGGAGGGTTTGGACCCAGCCCCGGCCAAACTGCAACAGAAAAATAGCCGGGCGTTGTGGCGGGCGCCTGTAGCCTGTAGTCCCAGCTGCTCGGGAGGCTGAGGCAAGAGAATCGCGTAAGCCCAAGAGTTAGAGGTTGCTGTGAGCCATGTGATGCCACAGCACTCTACCTGAGGGCTTTACAGTGAGACTCTGTCTCTACAAAAAAAAAAAAGTCTATACTTCCCAGCGCAAGTAACTGATTCAATGCCATCCGTATTAAAATACCAACATCCTACTTTCAAGTCTTGGAAAAAATGATTCTGCATTTTGTATGGGACCAGAAAAACCCTGGCATAGCTAAGGCAGTTCTTAGTAATAAAAAACAAAGCCGGGAGTATCACCATACCAGATTTTAGGCTGTACTACAAAGCCATAGTAGTCAAGACAGCATGGTACTGGCACAAAAATAGACATAGACATTTGGAATCGAACAGAAAACCAGGAAATGAAACCAACAACTTACAGCCACCTAATCTTCAATAAACCAAATAAGAGCATCCACTGGGGGAAAGACTCCCTATTCAATAAATGATGCTGGGAGAACTGGATACCCACATGTAAAGGACTGAAACTGGACCTATACCTTTCTCCACTCACAAATTTGATTCAAGATGGATAAAGAACTTAAATTTAAGGCATGAAACAGTAAAAATCCTCAAAGAAAGAATAGGAAAAACACAGGAAGATATCAGCCTGGGGAAAGACTATATGAGGAAGACTGCCACGGCAATTGCAGTAACAGCAATAATAAAGAAATGGGATTTAATTAAACTGAAAAGCTTCTGTACAGCCAAGGAGACAACAACCAAAGCAAAGAGACAACCTACCCAATGGGAAAGGATATTTGCATATTTTGAATCAAACATTTAATAACCAGGATCTATACAGAACTTCAATTAATTCACAAGAAAAAAACCAACAATCCCATACATCAATGGAGAAGAGAGATGAACAGAACCTTCTCCAAAGATGACAGACGAATTGCTAGCAAACAAATGAAAAAATGCTCATCATCCCTAATTATTAGAAAAATGCAAATTAATACCCCCCTGGAGATATCATCTAACCCCAGCAAGAACAGCCTATATCACAAAATCTCAAAACTGCAGATGCTGGCACAGTTGTGGAGAGATAGGAACACTTTTACACTGTTGGTGGAACTGTACACTAGTACAACCTTTTTGGAAGGAAGTATGGAGAAACCTCAAAGAACTCAACCTAGACCTCCCATTTGATTCTGCAATCCCATTACTGGGCATCTGTCCAGGGGGGAAAAAAACCTTTTATTATAAAGACACTTGTACTAGGCTGTTTATTGCAGCCCAATTTACAATTGCTAAAATGTGGAAACAACCTAAATGTCCTTTAACCCAGGAATGGATTGGTAAGTTGTAATATATGTATACCATGGAATATTATTCAGCCATCAAAAAATGGAGATTTTGCAGCATTTTTACTAACCTGGATGGAGGTGGAACACATTATTCTTAGTGAAGCATCACAGGAATGGAGAAGCATGAATCCTATGTATTCAATTTTGATATGAGGATAATTAATGAGCAGCAATTCTCTGATTTCTTTTCTGAATATATTTATGTTCGTTCCTTCTTTACAAGGTTTTTGTTTCTAGTCCTTATCTTAAACATTGTTATTGTTATTAAATTTTAAGCCTCTTTAATTTTGTGAAGGCAAAAAATGGAAACCTAATAAATACATGTATATGTAAAAATTAAAAAAAAATTAGATGGGTAAGGTGATACCTGCCATTAGCTCTGCCACCAGAAGGCTAAGGCAGAAGGATTGTTTGAGCCAGTGAATCTAGGTTACAGTGAGCTGTGAACCAGCACACTGCTGCACTCCAGCCTCAGTAACAGAGTGTGACCTTGTTGTTCTTAAAAAAGAATAAATCCCAAGATACAAGAAGCTCCCTTTCCAGTCCCCCAACTTTTTCTGATTTATGAAGTTTTTCTAGTGTGAATGAATCTGACCCCCTGGCAACACCCTTGTTCCAGTACTCCAAAATAAGTTGTGGCAAAAAAAAAAAAAAAAAAAAAAATGGTGCAATCCTGAGCTCTAAATCTGCTCCACACATCAATCCTTGCTGTTGGAGGAGGGAATTATTTATTTTAATAAGTATGTATGGAATGCAGTCACCTGCCAGCACTGGGTGCTGGGGACACAGAGATAACTAGAACCTGCGTCCTATACTACAAGGGAGCCCAAGGAAGGTCATGTTCCTTCAGCCTGGACGAGGCTGAGTTAGATGAAGTTTGACCTGGATCTTGATAATGAGGAAGGGTGTCTAAGCAGAGAGACGGCGTGTGCAAAGACTTGGAGATGCAAAGATGAAACAGAAAAGAGCCTCATGTGGTGGGAGCAGAGAGGACAGGCAGTTGGGGTTGGTGTAAGATGAATCTGCAGAGATGGACTGGGGCTGGGACAAAGAGTGTGATGTTTTATTTTGTAGGCAATGAGGAAAGCTTTAGTAAGTCTAAGCGTCCACATTGGAGCAAAGAACAAAGATCTGTGCTTCAGAAAATAGCTATTGACAATTTAAACATGAATTAGAGGAATGAGAGTTGGAAAGCTATGAAAGCCATGGGAAGCTAATGCTATTGTCCAGAGAAAACGAGCGCCCTAATGACAGCGGTAACAGTGCAAGAAGAAAGCAGGTGGACAGATGCAAGCGCTGCTTCACAGGTGCAATTGACATGGTTTGACAACAATCGGGGCATGGCGAGTGAAAGGGCAACAGCAATGGCAGAGAGATTGCCTTGCCTGGAAGAGAGAGAGATTGCACTTGGAAGAGAGTGAGCGGGTGCTGGGGAGGATAATCTTCTTATCCCAGAAAAAGTTCTCTTATGGGATGCTAGGGCTAGAACAGTAAGCACCCCCACAAGATTTTCAGCATGTTATTTTTCCATGTGTTGGTTGAATTTCAAAATGCTCTAAAATTACATCATGTCACAGAATTTATGCTGAACTTGTACGGCAGATGATGACATGGGGTCCACAGCTAGGTCACTGGGTGTCCCCCAATTTATCCTAAAGGCTGCCTGTCTTCTGCCCTGTACTATAATGAGGGTGCTGGGCTCTCTGGAGTATTTAAGTGACTTAGCGTCCTGGCTGGTCCTGGGCTGGGTACATGAAAGGTGATAACAGCTGCATGGTCCATCACCTCATCCTCAGCTCTTCCCTGGGTGTCTGCAGAGAGAGCAGGTGCCAGAGAGAGGTGAGGTTCCTGACCGCGAGGGTAGCAAACTGGCTTCTCGAGGCTTTTGTTTATGCTAGCAGCTACAGTTGTTAATTCACTCCTCACTCTGATTAAAATTAGAGTTTGCCAGGTCCTTGGTCAAATTTTTCTTGGGGAGAAACATGAATATCTTGTGATGAGACAGACAGGTACCCTTAATGGCTCTTGGCACAGGCTGATCTCTGATTTTCTTCCCTCCATGGATTTGGATTAGAAAAGTCAGCAGAGTTTGAAAATTCAAATCAAGAAAATAATTCACTGTTCTTTGCCTTTTTATCCCCATAAATTTGTTTCTTGGAAGTTTCTGGAAAGAAAGCTGTTTCCCTCCCTGTGAGATTTCATCCTGCAATTGGGATATGTTCTGATATACCTGTGGGATCCACTTATTGCCCAGGCTCAAGAAAAAAAGTTGTAGGAGGGAAAGGATGATCCCGGGGGAGAAAGTGGCAGAGAGTCCTAGGAAGGAGGCTGAGGGCTGTGTGAGGGCGAGTAAGGTGTGTGAAAACACCCACGCCAGCCTTGCTCCTTAGGGCAAGAGGCACACTCACTGCGCAGGTTCCTTCTACATTCCTGGGAAGGGTCCTAGCAATGGACCCTTTCTAATGTACATTTCTGAAAAACTTGATTTGTTTCATTCTCAGAAAGACTCTTAAATGATATAAGCCATAGGTTCCACAAAACCTGGATTTACTTTAATTTTCAGCCCTAAAAAGAAAAGAGAAAGGGAAAAATCCTAATGTGTGAGAGTTCTTTGCACTCCCTTTATGTTGGCTGTATCTGGTGCACTGACATCCTAGGATTCATTGAAATGCAGCTATTTTCACAGCAGGAAAGTTTGGGGGTTGGGTGTAGAGCAGGGGGTGGGAGAAAGATTTCAGCTGGCCCATTTGGTTTCCTCATTTGCATAATTCCAGAAAAACAAATGACGAGAGCAATGACTAATAGTTATTGTGATACTGCCTTAATTGTTTCAAGGCAACAAAATGGTAATATGTCATTTGATGGTACATTCTTTATGCGTGCTCTGTTCTGGATATATGCGTGAGCGGCAAAATTAGTCACCACAACGTGGAATACACTGTAAAAAAAAAGGAAGAAAGAAAAAGATGGGGATGTGACCATGAATGTAAAAATACATCCAGCTCCAGCGGAAAATCTGATGAAAACTGGCAGCGGGCCCAGGGCTTCTGGGGTTTGGGACTCCAGCTAAGTCACTCTCAATGGGCAGTGAAGTGTAATTTTCCACAGGCATAATCAGAATGATAGTTCCTTCAGCTTTGATGATTCTCTTCTGTTTATTATTAATTTGTTGTGTTGTTTCCAAGCATTTTGGCACAGTCTTCTTGTTTGAAGCACATTTCCGTTCATTGCTGTATCTGCGAACCCCCCTGAAGTATGATGTCAGCTTTCTCAGTGAGCCTTCCCGTGGAGATGCTGAGACAGATGGAGATGACAGAGCTGGCCTTGGGTCTCTCATTCAATCAGGACCGGGACAACACTCAGTGGTGGTCAGTGGACCTCCTGGCCCTGTCCTGGCTGTTGGGACATTCTGTTTTCATGGTTTTCCTGTAGTGTGTTTGTTTGTGTGTTTTTCTAACCTGCAAGTTATTTTTCAATAAAAGGGTGAGGGAAAAACATATTCTTATCCTAGCAACCTCAAGTCTCTGAAAACACTCACAAGGGCTATTTACTGGTGATAAAATACAAGTGCCTTGTTGTGGGCTGAGATCAATAAGTGGTGTTCTATGCTCTTACTGCTGAACTCTGAGGAGATTGAGCTTGTTCTGCCTTCACTGAGGACCCTTCTCCCCCTTCAGAAGCCAGCCCTATGCTCTCATCTGGGTCTCAGGCTGAGGATGCTACTGGGACATGTGGCTCCCCCTGTGGCTTTGATTCTTACAATCTTTTTTTTGGTGATCAGCTCTGTCATCACGGTACTGGGCAGTTCAGTAACGGTCATCGTGGGGCTCATCCTTTCTGGAAACATCTGGTCTTCTGTTTTTGCTACATGGTTTGGCGATGCTGTAAGCATGCCACGCATTTGCATTGGTGGGGCTGCCCCTGCTCCCTCATTCTTCATTTGGACCATGAATATGTAGTGGAGAGTCAGGTTTCAATTAATTGAGATATTCTGAAATTTCTGAATTGCGGAAGGGAAGGTGTCTAGACTTATTTCCATGCAGGCTATGAGCAACTCTGTGCTATGAGGCTATATGAACATCTGCAAAATGGGCTCCTTATGTTTTTTAAAAGCCGTGCACCATAGTGGAACAGAAACATCATTTAACCCATGAACACTAGTGTCAGCATAACAGCCTCATGGTTGCATATTGTGGGAAAATATTGATGGCAAAGCGTAAAGAACTGTGGATGAGACGTGCATGAATGCTCTCTGCACAGACCCATAATTTACAGTTCAAATAGGCTGTATCCAAATGATGCGGAGTGGAGGCTTGAGCCCAGAGTCGGGGAGAGTTTAAACGGAGGCTGCGCTTTCCCACTGACCTGGAGGAGGGTAGAAATAAAGAAGAAAGTGGTAAAATGAACGTAGTTGCTGATGGAGGTACAGATAGTATTGTTCATCATAGTCTGGGTTGGGTGACATCTTCAGAGGTCAACATTCTGTGTATCCCAATGTTTGCTAATAGCAAGACAACATTTTGTTTGTATATTCATATTCCACAGTGAGGGAATCACCTTTTGAAGGGGAATTTGCTCACAGCCATGCAGCTGTAGTTTTAGGTGAGAAATGACTGATCTAGGATAGTAAGTTTGTGCCCACCTGATGGAATCCTTGGGACTTCAGTTTCCCGTCTCTATCCTAACAGAGTTGACCTAAATCAGCGGTTTTCATTCTGTTTTCTATCGTGTCACTCCTGGGTCATATGATAAGGTAAAAAGAGAAGAGTTACTGGTCTGGTTCTTCGCGGGGGGTGGGTGGGTGGAGGTCAATTTCAGACAATTTTATCACGTGCTTGTCTGTTGAGCTGTTGGAAACAAAATAGTGGTGTTATAATTTTTCTCATTCTGGGGTAAGAAGTGAGGGGGCAGTGAAAGGAGGGAAGGGGGAGACTCCTTCTAAGTGTGGGGCCTGGGCCTGGCGACATTGGCCAGGCACGGACTGAGGGTGGAGACTTGGGGAAGCGGAGTCTTCTTGTGAAGGCAGATGTGAGTAAATGCTATCGCTGAATCTCCTTATCCTTCCTGGGACATCAATCATAGAAGAAGCAACCTGTGTATTTACGTGGCACCACAGAGCAGTGGGATAAGATTCAGCCTCACAGTGTTCAGAGAGAAACCATGACTGGCCCTTGAGCCCAAGGATAACAGTGTTCCTTCTCTGAGGCTGCTGGGGAAGTTTGGCGTGGGTATGGGTGTGGTTGGATTGAAGCTCAAAGGTCCTTCCCCCCTGGTATTCTGGTCTGCTCTGTGGGTGTGCACAAAGGAAGATGCTCCCTGTGTGTTTCAGTTGGAAGCCCTCCTGTGTCGCTGATGATCTGGAATGCTGACAAGCACTCCCAATTCCTTGGTAGCCAGC
This sequence comes from Nycticebus coucang, assembly GCF_027406575.1. Lineage (NCBI taxonomy): Eukaryota > Metazoa > Chordata > Mammalia > Primates > Lorisidae > Nycticebus > Nycticebus coucang. The sequence goes on along the minus strand of NC_069800.1, from coordinate 2,234,139 downwards.
AGGGTAGGAGTTGTAGAAAGTTCCTGGCACCTGTTTTTATGTCATATGGTGAAGGCAAAACCCATGCCTGCCACAGAGGGTGATCTCAGCACCATCACAGCCGGATGTGACACTGGTGGGCCGAAGCTTCCTCTTCCTGAACCTGAGAAGCAACTCCAGGACTGTGAGAGGAGCAAGCACTTTGGTGCCTGCAGGGGGTTCTGAACTCCCTGTCTTCACTGTGGTGTCACAGAGCAACCTCGCAGCAAGGCTGAATGGAACAGAATGGATTTTCCATTTTCTCTCTGAGAGCTGTGCCCTTTGGAGAATTGTGCCCTGTAGACCTGTGGGGTTTGGGAGCTTCTTATAGGAAGACCTTCTCTAGGCAGGTAGAGAACTCAGAGTCATTTTCAGGTTGCGTGTTCTGGACCCCAAGCTCGTGAGGCAGGACATTCCCATCTGTAGGGCAGACTCCTTTTTGTAATTACACTACAGTAATCATGGGCCACAGATAGATAACATCAGTTATGGGTTAGGCTCAATCCCTTGTATGATAGTGTAAGGTCAGTAGTAATGTTTCCATTTTATTTTTTGGGAATCCTTGTACTGTCAGACTAAGGCTGATAATTTCAAGGTTTCTAAACAATCCCTATGTTTTTTTTTTTTTTTTTTTCCCACTGTCCTTTGGAGAAGACCTCTAATGATCGCCTAACCTCATAGTGATTCCTGGAAGGAATATTTGTCAACACGAGGATTTGTTTTCCAGAGGAGGGAACTTAAAGGAAAGAAAAACATAGCAGGAGAGTGAACATGGTGAGATCCTATCATGAAATGTTTCTCTTTGTGTTCTGCTTTTCGACTGTTCATAGTATGTGACCATTTCCTGAGCAGTCAGAACTATTCTCTTTCTAGAGAATTGGGATTGTGATGGCAGAAAGGCAGAGAGAAACAGCCACTGTTCTTTTTGTGACTTCCAAAACCGGGACCTTGACATACACAAAGAACAGGAGTTTTGAGAATCAAAAGTTCCTTTTTTCATGAGCCAAGTACTGCAAAAGTGGAGAAAAGCATCTTGAGCTCCAAAAGGGAAGATCTTGAAAGCAGAAAGACATATACTTTAAGCCAGAACAACAGACAAGACAGTGAGATAGCAGAGCTTCTGAACACAGAACAGACAAGACAGTGAGATAACGGAGCTTCTGAACCCAGAACAATAAATAAGACAGTGGGACAGTGGAGCTTCTGAATCCTGGCTGAAGACTGCAGTCATGGGGTGGAGCTACTCCACACCCAATCCTGGACCCTGTCCTAGGCCAATGGAGTCAGAATCTCTCCAAATGGTCACAGGATATTGAATCTTAAGGCAAAAAGCAAAAAGAAAACCAACCAAGTAAACAACTCTCTGGATGTTTCTATATGCAGCTAGGATAGAGAACAAATAAAACGGGAAGCTATTCTGCTCTGGGAGGCAGACAGTGGGCGACAACATGTGTGCGGGAGCAGAGCAGGAGAGATCCAAGCACATCAGAGGGAGGGGATCAGTCTCAGTTTGCAGAGCTGTCCAACCTCGCTCACTGCCAGCATCAGGCTGACGACACTGCCATTTGACCGTGTGACTCTCTACCAGGCATATTAGCTATATTCCTCGTTCTCGGGAGAGGACCTCCCACCGTCCAGTGCCTGCAGGCCATCCGTAACAGAGCAGCAGTGAGCCTGTGCCCGGCATGGTTGTGCTCTACCGGAGCTTCCCTGGTGGACATGCCCATTTGCAGTGGCTCCACACGGAGGGACTGAGATGTGCCCATACTCGTTGGTTCTGGGTTTGACATTCCTCATCATTCATTCTCCATACCTGAGAGGCCAGAACATACCCAAGGCATTGATATTATGGGACACACTGGAAAGGACTGAATCTGGATTAGTAGTGTTCACTGTGGGAGGGAAAAATACCATAAACGCTGAGTTGTAGGAAGTCCAGTATTACAGACAACAGGCACTCAAATGTGTCGTGAACACTTTGCCAAAACAGTTGTATCAATTCACACTGTCACAAATACAGTATAGTGTACCATGGGACCACAAAAACACATTAATAAAACAGAAAAAAGGTGTCCTGAACGGAAGTTATGCAAAAGGCAATGCTTGAACTTGAAGAAAACAATTTTTCTATATGAAGAAGGGTAGCTCAATAAAATCAAATGATAAGCACTATATATATATATATATATTTTTTTTTTTTTTTTTACAGAGACAGAGTCTCACTTTATCACCCTTGGTAGAGTGCTGTGGCGTCACAGCTCACAGCAACCTCCAACTCCTAGGTTTAGGCCATTCTCTTGCCTCAGCCTCCCGAGTCACTGCTACTACAGGCGCCTGCCACAATACCCAGCTATTTTTTTGTTGCAGTTTGGCCAGGACAGGGTTCAAACCTGCCACCTTTGGTATATGGGGCCGGCACCCTACCCACTGAGCCACAGGCACTGCCCAGCACTATATTTACTTTATGTGAAACTGTGTGAGCAGAGGCTCCCCTAATGACGGGTTACCATGGTGATTCTGAAACAATACTGGTTGTACCTGGATTTATATTGGGATTTGGCTCTCCAGTTAAGTGAAGTCCAGGTGTCTTTTTTAAAAAAGGAACATTTAAAATTATTGGAAGTAGCAGGATCGAGGTTAAAAGGGAGAAATACAAATGAAGGTACTGGCAACATTTTCACTTCCACCACCAAATTTAATTTAATTTAATTTAATTTTGAAACAGAGTATCACTATGTCACCCTTGATAGAGTGCCGAGGTGTCATAGCTCAGAGCAACCTCAAAGTCTTGGGTTTAAGCAATTGTCTTCCCTCAGCCTTCCAACTAGCTGGGATTACAGGCACTCGCCCCAGTGCCTGCCTATTTTTTATTATAGTTATCATTGTTTTTTAGCTGGCTTGGGCCGAGTTCAAACCTACCAGCTTTGGTGTATATGTCTGGCACTGTAACCACTGGATTATGGGTACAGAGCCCACCACCAAATTTTAAATAGCAGAACTGATTATTTTTAATCAGTAGTAAAATGGCTTCTAAGGGTAAATTCAAAAGAGATTTTTTTTTTGAAGACATTTAGGTTTCTGAAGAATTTTATCATGATAAAAACTTTAGGAAGATTATAATGGGCATTCTTGCATGAATCTAATGTTAATAGGATGATAAAATACCAAGGTGTGTGTTTTATGTAAAATATATCTAAAGAAATAAAACCTCACTAGGGGACAGTTGGGGATTATTGAATCCTCCTCAGTGGTGTCTGTGTGCAACCATTATGAATAGAATGTTTTCAGCCAAAGCAGGAGATTTAATTTGTACAAAGAAGGAACCTTAGGAATGTCACAGGTGGTGGCGAAGCTGAACAGGAAAATAGAATTTTCTGTGCCTTGTGCCAAATATGCTGATATTGAGATCAGCAGCACTGTGCTATCTAAAGTGCTTCTGGATCAGTTCCTTACTAAAAATCAAATTGTGCTATTATGAGAAATAGTCTCATTTAATGAGAATACAATTATTTTTATTGTGACTAGTAACAAGTATAATACAAGTGACAGAGTGTGTTGTGGAGCTGGGCAGCTTGGTAAATGGTCTGGGAGGACTCCATGGCCGGTTCTCCTCAGGCCTCAGTTGTCTCTGCTGAGACAAGAAGAATAGTGTAAATCCATTCCTGAGATACTTTACTAAGAAGAATATTTTCAGGCTCTATCCATGTAAACATAAAAGAAGAAAAAAAAATCCAATGTAATCAGTACTACTGTGAATCCAATTTATAAGCACTCACACTTGCATATGAAAAATGAGATGCAACTATAGCCTAGGGTGAAGGAGGAAAGGGGAGGAAGGGGGAAGGGAGGGGGCTGGGTCGATAGAGGGAGGGATAATAGGGGGACCACACCTACGGAGCATATTGCAAATACAAGTTGCATCTATCCGGTGTAGAACACAAATGTCCTAACACTGTAATTAGGTAAATGAGGTGAAGGCTGTATTGATTAGTAGGATTTAAGCATTCCAATATGTACAAATAAACAACACATTGACTCCCACAATGGCATAAATGTATTTATGACCTATGTATAAATGACTTAATAAAGAAAAAATAAACAAAAAATAATAAATAAATAAAACTCAAATCATAAAAAAAAAAGAATGGTGTAAATCACTTAGCAGAAAATAAAGTATTTTTAAACTTAAAAAGAAATCTGGGAGGAGGATGAGAAAAGGGTAGTAACTGCTGATGTTATGAAAGGGTTAAACTAAAAGTAATCAGAAAACTCCTGTAATGTAACATGTGTAGTTTTTATTTTTTCAGAATGTTTTTTTGCCTCCACCTGAATTAGAATTTCAGATAAACAAGGCCCGGTGGTGGCTCACTCCTGTAATCCCAGCACTCTGGGAGGCTGAGGCAGGTGGATTGCCTGAGCTCATGAGTTTGAGACCAGGCTGAGCAAGAGTGAGACACCGTCTCTAAAAAAAAAATACCTGGGCGTTGTGGTGGGCAATGGTAGTCCTAGCTACTCTGGAGGCTGAGGCAAGAGAATCACTTGAACCCAAGAGTTTGAGGTTGCTGTGAGCTGTGACACCACTGCACTCTACTGAGGATGACAAAGTGAGACTCTGTTCCCCCCGCCAAAAAAAAAAAAGAATTTCAGATAAATGATCAAACAAATGATTTTTAAGTATTTTCTATTCAATACTTGAGATATACTTAACACTGAAATGTAGGGCACCTTGTATTTTATCTGGAAACCCTGAAAAGGGAGTCGCCGAGGGGTGAGACTTGAGCAGTCCATCATGGAAGGTGGAAGGTTTCTACAATTAAAATATTACCTTCTCCCCGCTGCTCTCACACCTGATGTTCCACTGTTAAACTTTTCCTTTGAATTAAGACATACTATCAAAGAGGTCTTTGTTTAAATGCAAATGCAAATTCAAATATAATCACATCACCTTACCTTAGTTTACCAGACTCAGGCTCTGTTTCACTGCCCCAATAGCTACAAAGAAAGTCTTTTGTAACCTGTAGGCTTAGCTAGTCCTGACCGAGGCAGATAATATTCTTGAATGTTCAGAATAAATAGCAAGGAGTTCTGGCATTATTTTTGTGATCATGTCTCAACTTTGAGGGTACCTTGGCTTCTTTTGAGCAGTTTTGTCCCTCTGAGCTTCAGTGTCCACTCCCTCATCACATACGGTGTGTGCTGAGTCCCTCAGGGCCGGGCACTGTGCCAAATATTGTGGCTATGAAGACTAATAGGTAGTGGCCCTTGCATTTGAGCAGTCTGCAGTCAGAAATATCAGTGCAACAGTTAACTCAGGGGCCGTGATAGAAGTAGGGTTGGATGTCTTGAGATATGCCCTAAACCAGATTGGGGGCATTGGGGAAGACTTTTGGAGAAGGTGAAGCTTTACTAGAGTTTAAAATGACAATGAAGAGCTGGTGGATGAGAGGAGTAGGGGAGGGTGGCAAGGGTCTTCTACGCAGGGATTTGCAGGTGTGGGGAAAACAAAAGGGAGAAGGTCCCAGGTGTTCAGAGGGTCGCAGTGACTGGATATGCTGAGATCTAGGGTGTCTGTCAGGTTTGGGGTACAGGATGGTGAGGGGCAACTGGAGGAAGAGGAGCAGATAATTGGGGGACTCTGGGATGGAGGGAATTCTTTTTCCACCGTTCCCTTTTCAGGTTGACTGCCGGGCCCTCTGACTCAGTTTCCTTTCTAGCATTCTGGGCCACGTTCATGGGCTGGAGCACATCCTCACTGCCGTGGCCGGGATCGCGCATTATCCTGCTCGGCTCTTAGTGGCTTGGCTCCTCCTTTCCTGCTCATGACGGTGGTGGTGGTGGTGGCGGCGTGGGGATGTATATGTATGGTGGAGGACCAGGGTGAACTAGAACTTATTTCCCGAATTACTGAATTGGGTCCACAGGCCAACACAGTAAATGCCAGTACCAAACCCAAATGCCTTGCAAATGCTTTCACTCGTTTACTTTTGTCACCATGTTCGTCTACCAGATAAGTTTAGTGGAACTTTAAGGTTATCACTCATTTTAGTACTAGAGATTGGGCAGATTAACACTGTGTTTGTTTATTTATTTATTTATTTAGTGAGAGATTCTTTTTTGTCTCACTTTATTTTGTATCATCCCTGTAACCTTGAACTTCTGTGCTCAAGTGATCCTCCCACCTCAGCCTCCTGAGTAGCTGGGACCACAGGTGTACTTCACCATGTCCAGCTAATATTTTTATATTCTGTAGAACAGGATTATACTATGTTGCCCAGGCTGGTTTTGAACTCCTGGGCTCAAAGGATCCTCTAGCCTTGGCCTCCCAAAGTGCTGCTATCACAGGTGTGAGCCATCCTGTCTGGCGGCTACAGCCAGCTTCCTAGTGCTGGCCCTATGTAGATCAAAGTTCTTATTTTCCTAGAAAGTCTTCACCTATGGCATCTTGCCATGCCTCCAAGCTGAGTTTTTGGAGTGACAGCCTGAACAGGTGAGAAGCAGCGGGGGCGGAGGAACACATTGCTTCTAGGGAAGACAGAGAAAGTGGCGGAGGCTGAATTTCCAACAGTTTTTTCTGCCAGGTTCTTCCACACTCCCTGACTATCTCTTTCTCTGATCTTCCCAGTCATGTTTACATGGATGGAGCTGGAAAATATTCTTCTTAGTAAAGTATCTCAAGAATGGAAGAAAAAGTACCCAATGTACTCAGCCCTACTATGAAACTAATTTAGGGTTTTCACATGAAAGCTATAACCCAGTTACAACTTAAGAATAGGGGGAAGGGGGAAAGGTAGGGGAGGGAGGGGGGAGGTGGGTAGAGGGAAGGGGATTGGTGGGATTACACCAGCGGTCATCTTACAAGGGTATATGTGAAACTTGGTAAACGGTCTGTAAAGCTAGTGAATGATGCCCCATGATCATATCAATGTGAACAGCTATGATTTAATAATAATAATAAAAAAAAAACGTTCTGGTGGCTATGTTTCTATTGATACCACATCCAGCCATTAGCTTCTTGCTAATTGCCAGATGGCGGCTCCATTGTTTCTGCCAATGCCCTTGGGAACATATGCTCCATCCTCTGATCCAAAGTCAGGCTTTTTCTGCCCAGGGAGTCTTGGAGGCCTTCTCTGACCCAGGAAAGCTGCATCTTACAAGGGTATATGTGAAACTTAGTAAATGTGAGGTGTAAATGTCTTAGCACAATAACTAAGAAAATGCCAGGATGACCATGTTAACCAGAGTGATGAAAATGTGTGAAATGGTCTATGAAACCAGTGTATGGTGCCCCATGATCGCATTAATGTACACAGCTATGATTTAATAAAAAAAAAAAAAAAAAAAAGCTTTAGCTTTCTCTTTCCTGGGTTCTCTCTTTTAAGCTTCTGGGTGGGGAAGGTGTCTCAGGTTTTACATGTTGGCTGTCACAAGCTACCAGCCTCCTCTCCATCAAGTTCACTGAAGATCCTATTGTTTTCTATGGCTTGAACTCACCTCTTCCTGTCCCTAATAGAGACCTGAGAGAGAGAGCGCTCTCTGCTCTGAGGGCCTGGCCCTTTCAGTCTGTGCTTTTCTCCTGGAACTGGGGTCAGGGAAAATGTCTCCCTTTTCTCAGAGTAACAGTGCTGTTTTACCTGTATGCCCTGGGGGTGTGCTGGTGTCTGGCTCTCAGCTGGCCTTTACTTCTGCATCACATGTGTCTTATGAGCAACGCCAGGAGAGGGTATGAGAGCCCAGACTTCTCAGTCTGTCCTGCCTGTAGGGGACCTTCTGCTCTACAGATAGGGGCCAGTGGAGAAAGGGAGGCCTGGTTGTCTCTGCCACTCCTGCCTGGAATAGTTTCTGCAACACAGATTTGGGTACGGGGTTGGGCAAGATAAATATGAGCAGATTGCCTCTTTCAGGGAGCTGGGGAAGAAGGACCCCCATCTTCCTGGCTGCACCAGTGGGAACAGAACTTCCATGACATCAGTCTATTCTTACTGAGATTTATTTATTTTTATTGTTTTGAGATGGGGTCTCACTCTGTTGCTCAGGCTGGAGTGCAGTGCTATGATCATAGTTCACTGTAACCTTGTGTCATATTTTCTTGAACAAATGATAAATGTTACTCCATTTGCTACATGCTTTTAGGACAATTTCCAGAGACTTTAATTGCTATTTTTTTTAAAGTAATATTCTCCATAGCCCACATCACAAAGTTCCAAAATTGCAGATGCTGGTGTGGATGTGGAGAGAAGGGAACATTTTTACATAGTTGGTGGGACTGCAAACTAATAAAGCCTCTTTGGAAAGAAGTATGGAGAATCCTCAAATAACTCAAAATAGTCCTGCCATTTGATCCTGCAATCCCATTACTAGGCATCTGCCCAGAAGCAAAAAAATCATTTTATCATAAGGACATTTGCAGTAGATTATTTATCAAACAGTTCAATTTACAATCACTTAATTCAGTTCAATGAGGAGAGGGAAGGAGGAAGTGGATGCTGTGCTCCCACAAATGGGCACAATGTAGGGGTACATGGCACACCTCCTGGGCGGGGGACACAACTATAAGAGGGACTTTACCTAACAAATGCAAACATTGTAATCTAATTGTTTGTATCCTCATATTTATCTGAAATTTAACGAAAGTAATATTCTCTAGGGATCGTTGTTTTCCTGGGGAGAAGGAAACACAGACATCCTAATAGCACCATTCAGAAGTATTTCACTTAAAAATACATCATAGATTTTCTTTTGAGGAAGAACCATAGTTTACTGGACCTCTCCTTTTATTTTGGGCATTTTAATATCTTCACATCACCCTAAAAATACCACAGTGATACCAGAGTAGCTTGGTTGTAGTTTACATCCTGAATTATTTTCTTAAGATATTATTATAATAATATATTATTTTAATAATATTTTCTTATGATAAATCCCTTGAAGTTTTATAGATTTTTTTAATTAACTCATAGCTGTGTACATTAATGCAGTCATGGGGTACAATGTGCTGGTTTTATATACAATCTGAAATATTTTCATCAAACTGGTTAACATAGCCTTCACGGCATTTTCTTAGTTATTGTGTTAATATATTTATATTCTGCACCTAGTAAATTTCACATGTACCCTTGTAAGATGGTCCCACCAATTTATAGATGGTTTTAAGCTAGCACCCAGCCAGATTCTCACTAATGAGTATTTGTTTAAGCACTAGGGCTTGATGGTAAATAAAATATCACCTTTTTAAAAATTCAGTTTTCATGGCATCAGTCCTTTGTAATGCTAAAAGCTGACTCCTTGGATCCTCCTGGCTCAGAGACCCAGTCCCTTCCCTTCACCCATTTCTTTGTTTCCTTTATAAAAGCCTGTCTCAGCCTTTGGATCATCTGAGTTGCAAGGGTGAATTTCAAACTTAGTAAATTATTAGGGTTTTCTAGTTCTGATAATGGATCCTCTCAGTTTCATAATTTCTATTTGATATCCATTTATTTAGCTGATCCCTGAGTCAAGTTGTACCTAAAATATTAAACAACATAATAATAATAATAATTCATGATTTTCATCAAAAGTAACTGTTCCTTCATAGGTTTTGGGAATTAAAGAAGGGAATCCTAAAAATGGATGTTTCCTATTTTACAATTTTTAATTTTTTCTAAGGACATTCCTGGTGCTAATCATTTTAAAATTTTTATCTCTTATTAGTCATTTCTCATGATTGTAATTGTGCCACGAAAATAAGAAAACAACCTAACATAAGGACTGTGTGCTATGAAAGGTGTTCAGGAGTGAGCTGTATCTATATCTAACTTATCACTGGCTAGATGTGATTAAGAAACTAAATTCCTTCTCTTATATCAATATTTAAGAAGATGTGTGTTCAGCTGTCACTCTGCCCTTGTTTCCTCACTCTTAGACTGTTTTAATCAGCTTTTATTCCTTCTTCTCTATTTCCAAGCTATTTAGTAAATAATAACAGTGAAATACAGCCATAATCTTGTACAAAAACATCCTTTTGTCATTTTGGCACCATATTATATTAAAAAATCTTCTATAGCATTATTAATCTGTGATGTCAAATACGTCTCTAAGTTTATTTTTTCCAGCTTCTCTGCAGAACTCTCTTCTCTAGCTAGTTTTGTCTATTCTTTTTTCCTTGAATATGTTTATGTCCAGTCTCACCTTTCATTTCCTTTTTTTTTTGAGACAGAGTCTCACTTTGTCACCCTTGGAGGAGTGCCGTGCTGTCACAGCTCACGGTAACCTCCAGCTCTTGGGCTTAGGTGATTCTCTTGCTTTAGGCTCCCGACTACAAGCGCCTACCACAATGCCTGGGTATTTTTTTTGTTGCAGTTTGTCCTGGGCAGGGTTCAAACCTGCCACCCTCGGTATATGGAGCCGGTGCCCTACTCACTGAGCCACAGACCCCTCCCTCACCTCTCATTTCTACTTGTGCCACTCCCCCAATCCGAATTGTTTCCCTGATCTAGTATTTTTTTTTTTTTTTGAGGAGACAGAGTCTCACCGTACCGCCCTTGGTAGAGTGCCGCGGCGACACACGGCTCACAGCAACCTCTAACTCCTGGGCTTAGGCGATTCTCTTGCCTCAGCCTCCTGATCAGCTGGGACTACAGGCGCCCGCCACAACGCCCGGCTATTTTGTTGTTGTTGTTGTTGTTGCAGTTTGGCCGGGCTGGGTTTGCGCTCTCCACCCTCGGCATATGGGGCCGGCGCCCTACTCACTGAGCCACAGGCACCGCCCTCCCTGATCTAGTTTTGTTAGTACTAATTATTATTCAAGGCATAACAAAATAAGATGAGGAGGCTCCCCTGTCTGGAAGGCATAGGTTAAAATGGGCTAGAATGGCATCAGCGGCTCAGAGCAGACAGGATGGCAATAGCTCTAAACATACAGCAGAGTTGGTACAGGAAAAGTGGCTGTCAAATGAATTGGCAAAGGTTGAATTATTTACTTCACCACCTATTTGGAAAAAAGAAAGCTGTAGTCTTAGCACATTTTTAGGCTGGGAAGGAAGCCCTGCTTGTCTGCACGCAGGTTTCCATGAGAGGACTGAGTTCTGTGAAGCAAGTAACCCTCCTGGCCTCCTTGGTCGGCCTCATGCCTTCCGGTGAAAGAAGGTGTGATTTACCTGATTGAAGAATTTTGGAAAAAATCAGGCAGGCTCCATCCAGCTCCTTCCTGGTCCCTCTCATGTGTGGAGTGGCCCATTCTCAGGACGTGCATGTTCCGCTCCTCCTCGTCCCTCTGGGGAGGTCTGCACTTGTGCACGTGCCAGTCCAGGCCTAAATGTACTCGGGGAGGTGTGGTGGTGGCGCCAGGCTACGCTGCACCCTATACATTAATCTTACCTTTCATGAAGCCGAGTTTTAAAAGTCTGCATCTCTCTCTTTCTTTCTCTTTTTTTATTATTAAGCCATAAACGCATAGATCATGTATTCATTGATGCCTTTATGGGGTACAATGTGCTGATTTTAAATACAATTAGGAATCCTTACATCAAACTAGTTAGTATAGCCTTCACCTCATTTACTTAATTATTATATTAAGACATTTATACTCTATACTTGATAGATTGGACATGTACCCTTGCAATATGAACCATAGGAACAGTCCCACTGTTTACCCTCCTTCCATCGAGTCTCCCCCTTCCCCTCCCATCCTCCTCCTCTTCTCTCCTTTATCTTGGGCTATAGTTGTGATTTATCTTTCTTATGAAAGTGTGACTCCATCTCTTTAATAACAGCATCTACTTGGAGTAGGAAAGGTGCATGATTATGCATCACTCTAAAACCTTAGTCTCAAACCCCAAAAGACATAAAGAAAGAAAATAATAAATACAACTTCTCTTCCTCAAGGCTCAAGACCTCTCTCTCACGGTGAAATCTTTCACTTTCCATCTCCCATCATTTGGTACTTGTACTTTTTTTTTGCTGTGTATTTTTATGGTTTTATCTGTGTTATGTAGACTTCATTATAGCATGAACTTGTTGAAGGAAGACAGTGTTTTAGTCATGTTTGAATGGAAGTGCTTTCCAGAGTAGATGCTGAAAAGGAGTTGACTGATATTAATTGGGATGAACAGCTGCTTACAGTTACTACAAACTAGTTCTTGATAACAGTGACTGCTCTTAAATAATAATGTTACGGAATTTGTTCTGTACTTTGCAATTTCCATACTGCAGATCAAATGGCATGACTTACCTCACACAATCTTTAAAGAATCTGAGAAGATGAGCAGGGCAAATCTTATTTCCATTTCTTAGATGTGACAAAAAGATCTTAGAGGCGGAGTTGCTCAGGGGATGGTGCTATAAAGGATCAAATCCAGAACTTCTAATTCCTGGGAGATTGTTCTTTCTTTTATTTTTCTTCAACTGTTTCTGGTATGAAGGTAAGAAGCTCAGATGACCTCCAGAAAGGTAAAGGATCCCGTAGCTTTAGAAAATACAGGACATTTCCAAGGCACTAGTTGAAATTTGATGTGAAATTCCATCTGACATGTTTGTAACAGTTATAATTATTTAATCAATTTAATAACAGCATATTTAAAGCAGCAACAAAAATCATGGGGCATAACCAATTCCATCCATAAATCAGACATTTTGCACCTCAATTTTCACTCTTCAGTTCTGTTTTGTGAATTAATTGGCAATACTCGATGGAAATTTAAGATGTAGACAGACTATAACAGGTGGAGCAATCACATCTTCACAAGGAAATTAATTTATACACACACACACACACACAAATACACATGCATCTTCATAGACTCTGATCCTGCCAAGAGAGAGCCCCAGCAGTGTGGTTAGCTGCAATTATGGCTAAGTGTCAGAAACAGTCTTGGCACATCATGGTGCCCGCAGGAAATCACAGTGAGCGCCTGGTTCTTGGGCTTCTAAGCACGTTTCAATCCCATATGAATTCATCCTTGCAAATTTTCTTTCTGCTGTTTTGTTTGTCAGGAAAGTAATTTGACTACATTCTGCAACTTGTTTCATGAAGGCAGCTATCCTGCATGCTGGACCAGAGCAAAGGGTGTCAGTATGATTTATAGGAGTCACTGAGAATCTGTTGTGACAAAGACAACGCCACACATGACAGTGACAATGTCTATGAGTAAACGCCTTTTCCCAGGAATGGTTCCGCTCAAACTTCCTGAGGTTTTTATTTTTTAATGTTCTCTGATTAAATGGTTATTATGGAACGTTTGAGTAGAAGCAGCCTTTGATTACTTTGTGCCTTCTTTTTGGCAAATTCTGATGTGATTTTTTTCTGGCTGGAGAATTACAAAATGAATTTCTTAGACTTTAGGACTGGGCCATTGCCCCAGCTGAAAGAAGTCCAATGTCTATTATCTTCTTCTTCTTTTTTTTTTTTTTTTTAACATTTAAGTCTTTATCAGATCAAAACTCCTCAAATCAAGAACTGCACAAATTTAGAAGAAATAAATGAATAGAAATGCAAGTGAAAACACAAAATGTATATTAAAGTACATATTTACAAAATGACCAAAAAAAAAAAAAAAAGAAATTCTATTATCTTCTTGAAAGTATAATTTGGAGTGTAGTAGGTACTTTGGATAAGGCAGATACATGATATATACTAGGTAAGAAAACTCAAAATTAATTGCAGTAGTTCCTCACAGTTCATTCTTTCATACACCTAGATTGAGAGGGAAAAAGGGAGAATGTATTGTTTAGGGAATGTCGTATTCACCTTCTCAGCCAATGTGAATTAGGAAGAAGAAACAGTGCATGAGCTATCTGGTGATTGTTTAATTTTGATGCTAATATACAGGCAGTTCCTGGGTTACAAATGAGGCAGGTGCATTCTTAAGTTGAATTTTTATGTAAGTCAGAACAGATACATTTACCTACTACCTGTAATAGCCTCCGTTCCATAAGTACTAGTCGTAAGTCAGTTGTTTGTAACTTGAGGACTTACTGTAATAGTCTCCATTTGTTAAGTATAATTGTACATACGTCGGATATTTGTAACTTGGAGACTGCCTGTATTTTCAAATAGAAAATGATCTATGTTTAAGAAATTTCCACTACAGTTTCTCCATTTCTAAAATTCAGAGTCACCCAGGTTGGTATTTGTATGTTGTTTCAAAGCAAGATTGGAGTTGTGTTATATATTCACAGAAAAGAGCCCCCCATTCTTTTTGTCCCCTTAAAAATATAAATAGCTAATTATAAATAATACATGTTTATTGTAAACAGTCAAACACAACCTACGAAAAACATATAGAGAAGTAAATAGTATATGAAGTCCTACCAATAGAGCAATTGCTAACGTTTTGGTAAATATCTTACCTGACATTACTTGAATTCTGCATTGATGAGATTTTAAATTATTTTCCATTTTGAGCCTTTATAAATGATGTAGGTTCAAAGACACAAACACATATGTCTTATTAATTTTGTTTGAGACAGAGTCTTACTCTGCCACCCTGGGTAGAGTGTCATGGTGTCATAGCTCACAGCAGCCCCAAACTCTTGAGCTTGAGCAATCCTCTTGTGTCAGCCTCCCGGTAGCTGGGACTATAGGCACCTGTCACAATGCCTGGCTCATTTTTCTATTTTCAGTAGAAAAAAGCGCGGTGTTGCTTTTACTCAGGCTGGTCTGGAACTCATGAGCTCAGGCGATCCACTGGCCTCAACCTCCTAGAGTGCTAGGATTATAGGCATGAGCCAGTGTGCCTGGCCTCATTAATTCATATAGTAAATTTTTACTGGGTGTTTTCAGTCATTATTCTAGGTGCTGGTGATATAGTGTTATACTGTAGTAAATGAAACATTTAAGGCCTCGGCATTTATGGATTTTGCATTCTAGAGGAGAAGTCAAACAAATAAGCAATCAAGATAATTACAAAGAATCTTAAGTGCTTGAAGAAAATAAAATAATCAAATATGATAGTAACTGAATGAGAGGGGGAAGCACATTGAGTGTGATTAATAATGGCCTTTGTAAGGAAAAAAGATTTTAGCAGAAACGTGGAATGAAGGAGCTGGTAAGAGAGAGTTTTCCAGGCAATTGTCACAGCCCTGATTTGGGATGAGCTGGGAGTGTTTGAAGAACAGAAGTATAGGGGAGTGTGGCTTAGAACAAAGGGCAGCAGAAAGAGTATTAGAGAAAGAGGAAGGCCATAAGGACAGAGTGGATGGAGGCTGATCCCAGGGCCTCACCGATTTGATTAGATGTTAGATTTTATTCTAAGTGGAAGTTCTCCCAAAGTTTTAAATGCTGTTTGAGGAATTTAAGTGTAGTGACAGTACTGATTTTAGGTGGAGAATCAAGGGAGCCATTTATTTATTCAATTTATCTTTCATCAAATATTTATGGAGCAATTGTTTCATGTGGACCGTGTTTTATGCCTTAGAATATAGGGGGTGCTAGGAATTCAGTAACTCCCCAAACAGAGGAAGTCCTTGCACTTTTCAGACATTCTAGCTTTATATAATAGAATGTCTGGTAGCAATGTACGTCCATATGTAGAAAATTAAAGCAGAGTAGTGGGTTATGTATGCCTGCTGGTTTTGGTAGGGGGATCTGAAAGCCCTCTTGGAGGAGATGACACTTACAAGCAGTGAACAAGTGGGCCAAGCCAATATATGGAGGGTGATTGCTCTTGGCGGATGAAATGATGGGATCACTGATCTAATTGATGGGCCTAAACAATCCAGGCTAGGCTCAAAGCATGTAGTGTTAACATGGACTCAAGTCGGGGTCCTTGAAGGGCATGGTGAGGATTTTAGTTTTTCTTCTAAATGTGATAGGAAGAGATTAGAAGGTTTTGAGTAGGGGAATAACATCATCTCCTGTATTTTTTTTTTTTTTTGAGACAGAGTCTCACTCTGTGCCCTGGGTAGAGTGCTATGGTGTCACAGCTCACAGCAACCTCAAACTCTTGGGCTCAGGTGATCCCCTTGCCTCAGCCTCCCAAGTAGCTGCAACTAAAGGCATGTACCACAATGCCTGACTAATTTTTCTATTTTTGTTAGAGAGGGGTTCTTGCTTTTGCTCAGGCTGGTCTTGAACTTCTGAGCTCAGGTGGTTCACCCACCTCGTCTTCCCAGAATATGTCCTATATTTTAAGAACATCAACTTAGCTACTGTGTGAAGGAGAGAATGATGAAAGTGGTGAGGACAATCAGGAGGCAATTATGACAGTCCAGGCAAGACATGGTTTGGGCTTTGACCTGATGACACAGGCAGAAGTGGTGAGACGTTTTTAGGTTTCCAACGGACTGAAAAGGAAGCGCTAAGGGGATTTACCAATAGGTTGGACATGGAGTCTCAGAGAAGAAAAGGAGCCAAGGACGACACCAACATTTTCACCTAATATAACTGAGGACTGGTTTCAGGGGGATATAAGGCCATGGAAGGGAAGATATGAAGGGAGAAACATGGGTTTTGTGCTGAATATTAAGCTGCAGATTTTTCTGTGAAGATATTGAATTCACAGTTGAATTCCAGGTCAGGTCTGGAGATACAAATCTGGTGATAATTAAGATTTGGGTGATATTCAGAGTCATAGCAATAGATGAAACCAGGAATCAGTAAGCAGAGAGAAGAGAAGATGCCTCAGGAAGGAGCCCGGGACTCCCAACATTCAGAGACAGGGTGGGGAGAAGAGCCACCAAAGGGGAAGGTCAGAAAGATGTGGTGTCTTAAAACCAAATGAAGAAAGTCTTTGAGGGAAAAGGGCTGGGGGGTCAAGTCGAAAAGGACTGAGAATCGACCATTGGATTTCATAATGTAAAGTTCATGATGTTCATGAAAAAGATGTTTTGGAAGGAGATGTTGCTTAAAATCTGATGAGAGATTGTGAGGAGGAAACATGAGGAAATAGAAACAGATTATAGATAAGGCACAGGGTTTTTTTGTTTGTTTTTGTTTTTTGCTGTAAAAGGGAGCATAAATATAAAATGAAAGCTCCAATGGGATGTGGAATCAAGAAAAATGTGTTATTTGTTTGGTGGTCAGTTTTTAAACATGAGAGAAATTACTAAACTTTAAGCATTCATTAAAATGCAAAACTTTGTGAGCAAAGATCTTAATTTTGGCTTCAGAGCTGGGGTCAGATTATGTATGTAGTGTGAGAGTAGAAACAGGATTAATTAGTTTCAGTCACCCAGGGTTAACCACAGTCTGAAAATATGAAGTGGAAAATTCTGGAAACAAACAATTCATAGGCTTTTTAAAAAGATTAATTAGGAAGCGACTGTGAGAACACAGAGAAGATACGTTACGGGTTGGGACTACGGTATGAATAGTCGAGAGAAGAGGGAAGGAATTTGAGATAGATTTTGGAGGCAGAGTTGGGAAAAAATATGTTGATTAACTGGATATAAGAAGCAAGGATAAAGGAATCAGAGATGAAAACCTTCTTTTTTTTTTTTTTTCTTGGCCGGGGCTGGGCTTGAACCCGCCGCCTCTGGCATATGGGACCAGCACCCCACCCGCTGAGCCACAGGCACCACCCGATGAAAACCTTCTTTCTGGAACAGTTAGCTATCCAGGGTGCCATTAGTAAGATGAGAAGAATTGGGACATTAACGAGTTTTATTGTATGAGTTTTCTTTTTGCCATGCTAAATTGAAATTGCAGTTAAAAAAGAGAAAAATGTTAAAAGTAAAACTGTTAGATCAAAGGGTCAATTTTTATAAAATACATTTCTAAACAAACTCTCTTGTAGTATTTGAGCTTCTCTGCACTCTGGGTAACTCTGGATATTGTCAATCTTTTTAACCTTTGCTAATCTGAGGAGTAAAAAATGATATTTCAACGTATTTCATGCCTTTGACTATAGTTAATGTCAGTTTACATATATGTGTATATAAATGCATACACACAACGTATATCTAAATATACACAATATAAAGTATATAATATACACATGTGTACAGGTGGGAGAGTAGAATCCTTGGTTATGATGTGTGTATAATTGTCTCTTTTTGTCTTTCAGTAATTTTCATTTTCTTACTGTCTTGGGAGTGTTATTTGTATATTGGAAATAGTAACCATTTACTAAATATATTGTAACTTTTCATTTGGGTTGTCATTTGTTGTTCAGTCTTATTTGTGGTATTACTTTTGTAATACAGTTTTAAATTTGTATAGAATCAGAACTGTTCATCTTTTTTTACCGTCTTGCTTCACTGTTTATGTAACCCACATGTCAGATTACTTTTCAGATTTAAATAAGACTTTTATAACCCTCTATTGTACGTCTCATTGGAAAACTTTCCTAAGGTCTCTTCAGATTTCTGATGGCTTAGCATTTTGTAAGTGATGACCATCTGATTTTCTGAACCTGTTTCCTTCTTTATGTTCTATGCCAATTTATTCACCATTCCTTGACTTTTTCAAAAACTATTCACTCAAGAGATTGAACCCTGTTTATTTTTTCAAATAGCTAACAATGCTTCCCCACCTTATAATGCTGTTGTAATGTATTTAGAAGCTCCAATATATGCTTCGGTCCAATTCTATACTCTTTAGTTAATTTCATTTTTTTTACTTGTCAATCTAAATGTGGTCTTAATTAACTTTATCTATTCATTAATTTAACACATTTACTGACTACCTACTATGTGCCGACTTCTGTAGTAAATGCCAGGAACACAGGAGTCAACCAAGAAAATATGTTTCCTTTTTCTGTGGAACTTAAATTCTAATGGGAAGTTACTGATAATTAACAGAATATGTTTCAAAATTAAAAAGCAACAAGCATTTTGGTGTGAGCCAATAGCAGCTATTGTGTCTAAACACTATTCATTGATCACAAGCACTCACAGTAGGCCTAGAATGAGAGCCACCTGAGCAACCCACCTTCCTAATTGGTCTCAATGTCTTATCCCTTGCCTCCCATGATCTTTCCCACATAGTAGCCACAAAGATTTATGTTTTGATAAAATAGTCATTGAACATATTTATGCAATACATGTGATATTTTATTATATGCACATGGTGTGTAACAGTCAAATCAGGATATTAATCACCTCAAACATCTATCATTTCTTTGTGTTAGAAACATTCCATACTTCTAGTTGTTTTGAAATTATAATAAATTATTAAGTGTAATCAAAAAAAAAAGAAAAAGCAACAAGCAACCATAATTGTCAAGAAGCAAATAATTAGGATGCAGTGGTAACAATTCAAAGATCAACATTATAGAGGAAGGTCAGGAAAGATTTCTGAGTGTTTGACATTTAGATCTGAAAACAGATGAGAATGACCCAGCTCTGTGAATTGTTCCAATGAGGCAGCCATGAAGCCAAGGCCACGCCGGGGAGGCAGAGCGTCGGTGCCCCGAGTGTGGGCCACCTGCTGCTTCTGCTCCAGAGCGCTTGTGTATATTCGACAACCTTAAATTGCCATTTCATCAAGACGATATGATTCTTTTTGGTCACATGCAGGGTTTTTCAAGTCAGAACCTAACTCTGGCATAACATAACTCGAAAAAATTTCCTTTTCCAATGATTTTGTTGTTTTCTTAAGGTGCACTAACCATATGTTGCAGCTCTGTTGCTTTTACATCACAGGGATCATTTCTCTTTAATGTTTCCTCTCCTGTGCCTTCTATTTTTACTTCTGTATGATTTTCTCAAGACCGTTCTCTGCATTATGGACTTTGTTTTTCTTTCCTGTTCTGCTTTTCACTCCTGGAAATGCTGAGTTCTCCAAAGGTGGTTAATGACCTTCAGCTCTTGCCTTTGCTTGGCAGGTCTCTCTTCATCTCATTTTGTCATCATCTCATCTTGTCTCTTCTTGGCCAGGTCTCTTCATCTCGTTTTGTCATCATCTCATCTCCTCGTGGCCAGGTCTCTCTTCATCTTGTTTTGTCATCATCTCGTCTCTTCGTGGCCAGGTCTCTCTTCATCTCCTTTTGTCATCATCTTGTCTCTTCTTGGCCAAGTCTCTCTTCATCTCGTTTTGTCATCATCTCGTCTCTTCTTGGCCAGGTCTCTCTTCATCTCATTTTGTCGTCATCTGGTCTCTTCTTGGCCAGGTCTCTCTTCATCTCATTTTGTCGTCATCTGGTCTCTTCTTGGCCAGGTCTCTCTTCATCTTGATTTGTCGTCATATCATCTCTTCTTACATCTCTTGTTTTATAGAGCCCTTGATTTCTCTAATTTCTGTGAGAGGTCGAAGTAGCTGCCTGTATTTCTGAATTGTGAAATTATGTAATTGTGAAATTACCTCTTCCTAATTGTGTTCTTCTGTCATTTTTGTGTCATGCTTTTGTTTTTTGTTCTTTTGAGAGATAGAAGTTCTGTATTGGTTTTTCTCTGCTATTTATTTGGCAAAAGTTGTCTCTGGTTACATTATAGGCCCACGTTGTTGACTGAGGCTTCCTGCTCTCCTTGCTTCTCTGAGTCCATTTAGAACACTCCCACAAATTAAGCTGTAAGTCACACTCAGTTTGTGACTCTCAGTGTGGGCCCGAAATAAGTGGCATAAGCAACTTACTAGGAATGAAAATTCTTGGGCTTCCGTCCCAGACCTCTTGAATCAGACATTGTGGGGTGGGGCTCAGTGATCTATAGTTTAAGAGGCCATGCGGGTGATCCTGAGGCTTCTGAAAACCCCTTGTTTAAATGTGTTTCCATGCTTTTTCCACCCTGGAAGTTCCTATCCTATTTATGTTCATATTGCATTTCTAAATGCTAGGATTTGGACTCAATATACTTGAAATTTATTTACATTAGAACCTTGGTAGAATTTAGTGGTATAGTACTGTTTGGGTGGAATGGTTTACTTTCCAGGAATTCTTTAATTTTTTTTGCAGTTTTTGGCCAGGGGTGGGTTTGAACCCACCACCTCTGGTATATGGGGCCAGCACCCTACCCCTTTGAGTCACAGGCCCCACCCTTTAAAAAATTTATTTAGTGTTAAACTTGGTATTATTTCTCATGTACTCAATATCAGAGATTTTTTGGTTTGTTTTAGTAGACACAGTATCTCTATTGGTTCTTCACACTTCTATCTGTTGTCTCTTTCAAGTTTCATTGGCTGAAAAATTCTACCTGGGTGTGTTATCTGTTTATTTGAGCCATGGACAGATGTGGCCACCAATAGTATGTTTGATCAGTTGAAGGAAAAAATTTGTGTTATCATGATCCACACTTGGAGGGACATCTGTGAGGCTGGCAATACATCAGTATGCTGGTTTCCAACTTCAACAGCCAATCATCTGTGCTTCTAGTCATGTTGGATTTCTGTGGTGGGTAAGGAAAGGACTAAGGCCATGCCCCACTATGAGAGTCTTTTTCTGGATTATCTATGACTGGACTGGAGTTTTTGCACTAGTTTATCAGTCAGCAATAGTGAAAAATAAACTCCTGATTTATTATCTTCTTGAACAGGTGATGATAGCCTTGTCATTCAGAGACTGGCTGGTGCTGGGGTCTAGGAGCTGGTCCTGGGAGATGAGCTTGGGGCCTGCTCCCATAGCTGTTCC
Source organism: Nycticebus coucang (assembly GCF_027406575.1). Classification (NCBI taxonomy): domain Eukaryota; kingdom Metazoa; phylum Chordata; class Mammalia; order Primates; family Lorisidae; genus Nycticebus; species Nycticebus coucang. The sequence goes on along the minus strand of NC_069800.1, from coordinate 2,212,645 downwards.
AATTTATGCAAGCACTTAATTCCCTGTATAAAACCCTCAAAGTAGTTAAAGTGGAGTCTGTGTACTCAACTGAGCCCAAGTGATAAAGTAATTAGTACCAGAAGTGGTTGTAAGTGATAGCACAGAACAACAGCAAAAAATAGGACTTTATTGTGTTTAATGGCTGTTATGGAATTCAGTAGGCAGTTACTTAAAACGTTACCTCTGGTCATCTGAAACAAGGTGCCTGTTGAAGGCAATACCATCAGAGGAAATATGAGTGAGAAGGGAACTTTGGGGTAGCTATGTTTGTGCTTGTGAACTAAAAGAAAGAAAGAGATAGACTCAATATTTTAAATTCTCAGCTTTAGAAATTGTCTGAGAATCAAGGAATTTCTGCACTTCCTAAAGAATCTCTTATCTTTTTTAGCCTCAGGACAAGTTTAGATGGAAATCAGATGGAAAGTCTGATGCTGCAGGTTGTTGGGAAGTTGAATTTACAGTTTTACCATTAATGTTTCACAAAATTGAAAATATTGCCTTAGAAAAAGTGCCCATAATTAAAATGATGTCATTTAGGAGAACTTGAATAAATATGCATACTCTGTACCCCGAACATTACCAAGTGTTCTTGGCAGCTGAATGCTGGTCTTGCCTTAATTGAAGACCCTATAGCAGCTTGTTAGAGGCACTTCTCCTGAAATTTCCTTACTTCCCTCATCGCTTCCACACCTACAGCCAAAGAACTTCACATGTCCCAGGAAACAATTAACTTTTGTTGATCAAAAAATGAAAGAGTAAAAAAAAAAGAATATGCTTACTGTACTTTGAACGTCTTTGGAAAATAATTTAATTAATGAGATTTAAAATTTTTCATGGCACACCTAAAGTTCTCTCACAGCACACCAGTGTGCCATGGCACACCGGTTGAAAATCACAGCTCTAGGGGAATGCAAAAGCTTAATTGGAAAAGGAGACTAGTACCTGGCCTCCTCATGAAGAGGAGGCTAATCCTATGTTGGCAGGGCATAATCAATTTTAGTTATCAAGGGGTAACCAGGAGGAGGAGTCGGGCTGGTCTTCTGTGACTGGCAGTGTATAGGGGAAGACCATTTTGGAGGTTGTTTTTTTATTTGGAAGCACGAGCATGGAAAATAGATTGTGTGTGGTTGCTGAATAGACCAAAAGTGGCTTTTAAAATGAACATTTCAGTTTTCTAGAACCGAAGAGTGAGAAGCTAAAGAACACATTACCCAGGCTTCCTTGCAGCTAGAGTTCTGGATTTGCTTTAGGTTACACCAATCAAAAGCAATTTTTTTGTGTGATAAATGGATTAGTAATCAAGTTGCATGGGTAGTTTTTGCAGACATTGGACATCCTCTTGCTTCTGTAGAGGGTGACAGAGGTTGTATGGTTCTGGGTCCTGGGCAAAAGCTTAGACTGTGGGTTTATGAGGTTTGTGCAGAGGTAGCTTTTCCTGCTCACAGCAGAGGCCCTGTGGCTTTGGGAGCTGTTCAGATTCAGGCCTGTCCCTCCTGTTCTAACAATTTTTAAGTACACAATTTCCTGCATTAGATCCTGTTATTCAAAGAATAGGCAATTGAACCCTATGCAATATACCGGCCTTCCAATTGGAGGTATTGGTGGGATTTTTTTTTCCTCCAAACACTTTCTACGTACTTGTAATCATCTCATACTATTCTCTTCAAAAGGTGAGCTATGTGGATCATTGGCAGCTTCTTGTAATTTAATCCAAATTCAGATAGTGTTTCATGAATATTATACTCTGAGATTAGGACCCTGTCTTCTTTACAGGGCGATAAGGGTTTCTTTTCTAATTTTGCTTCTTTCTTAGAAAGTTACTTTCAACAGAAAAATAAGACTTTAATATGTTATTACAAAAAAAAATCTTCAGCTGATTTATTCTAAAGTTATTTTAATTTCAAGCTGAGTTTACATTCTGTTGCTTAAGCTGGCAAGCTATAACCATGCCTTCCTTATCTATTTGGGGATTCCTTGAAATAGGAGAACAGATCAGTCTAAATTTAAAGATATCCTCTGAAGTTATGTCAATGGAACAGGATTTTTTTTTTTTTTTTAATAGGCCCAGGGGTTCAGTCCTACAAACCAAGGACAGTGCTAGTGGTTCTCAACCTTGACTGGACACAGAATAATCTGGGAAGACTCTAAAAAGCATTAATACAAGGGCCACACCTCAGACAAATCATTCTCTGGGGGTATATATTTTTTAAACATCCCCCCCCACCCCAGGTATTTCTGATTCACAATGGTTGCATTAGTAAGTTCAGACTGCCATAACAAAACACTACAGCTGGGAGGCTCAAACAACAGGAATTAATTTTCTCACTGTTCTGGAAGCTGGAAGTCCCTGGGTTAGTTTCTGGTGAAGCCTCTTTTCCTGGCTCATGAATGGCCTTTCTCCATGCCAAAGTGGACAGAAAGAGATCCCTGTTGTCTCTTTCTAATAAAGACAAAAATCCTTTAGATTAGAGCCCAACCCTTCTGACTTCATTTAACCTTAATTGCATCCTTAAAGGCCCTATCTCCAAACAAAGACGTATTTGGGGTTAGGGATTTGATATACAAATTTTGGGGGTGACATATTTCTTTTTTATAACAACAGTGACAATTACTGCTTTAGTGGAATCACTTGGATTTGGAGGCTACGTTTTAGGATATAAGAAAAATGAAGAGAATCACAGTGATATACTAGGTTTAGTGTGTGAGTTAGCCGGGCACCTTCTGCAGGGTAGAATGGCGATAAATGGCACAGCATAGGGAAAACAGTTGATGGGGGCAGCAGTTAGGCGGAATATTTACACTGACTAGAAGGGCAGACTCAAGTCCAGTTCAGGCTGGCACCACCTATTTGAGGATGGGTTACAAATGAGACTTGTCAAGGACGAGTTCTTTAAAGTCAAGACTCCTGAAGTAAATAGCAAAACAAGAACATGGGAACTAGTGACAAACAACAGCACCAGGGGCAGTAGAAAATTGTCTCAGGGGTCTGTGAACTGGTTTTCAGAACAACATTCTTTGTGCGAAAATTGGAAAGTGAGTGCTGAGGCCTCCAGGTCCAGGCAGGGCACACACCGGGAGCTTAGAGAAGATTTAGCTGAAGAATCAATCTATCCCCAGGTTAAATGTGGGAACAGCTGACTGTTGTTAAATTCACTCATCTGTTGGTAGAGTGAAGAATTATTTTCTTTTAATGTGGTTTTAAAAATATATATATATTTTTATTTCAGAATATTATGGGGGTACACATGTTTTGATTACATGAATTGCTTTTGTACAGTTTGAGTCCAAGTTGTAAGTGTGCCCCTCACCTGCACAGTGTGCATTGCACCAGTCAGGTGTGAATTTGCCCCTCCTCCCCTGCCCCCTTTCACTTGCTTGTTTTCCTTTGGGTTTTACTAGCAAATATACACAAGGCTTTTGATCCATTAGTTCCAATTTAATAGTGAATACAGGTGGTGTTTGTTGTTTGTTTTTCCATTCTTGAGATACTTAGAAGGATGGTCTTCAGTTCCATCCAAATTGTGTTACAAAAGATGTTAGTTCCCTATTTTTTTTTTTTTTATGGCTGAGTGGTGCTCCCTTGTACACACAGACCATATTTGACTAATTCCCTCGTATATCGATGGGCACTAGGTTGGTTCCACATCTTTGCAATTGTGAATTGTGCTACAATATACATTTGAGTAAACGCATCTTTTTGATAAAATGACTTTTACATTTTATCTTTTTGATAAAATGACTTTTTTTCCCTTAGGGTAACTACCCAATAGTGGGATTGCAGGATGAAATGGTAGGTCTACTTGTAGTTTTTTGAGGGATCTCCATAATACTTTCCACAGAGGTTGTACCACTTTGCAGTCCCACCAACAGTGTGTAACCGTTCCTTTCTCTTTGTATCCATGCCAACAACTGTTGTTTGGGGATTTTTTAATAAAAACCATTCTCATTGGAGTTAGGTGATATCTCATTGTGGTTTGAATTTATTTCCCTAATGATTAGAGATGTTGAGCATTTTTTCATACTTTTATTGGCCATTTGTCTATCTTCTTTTGAAAAGCTTGTATTTATATCTTTTGTCTACTTTTTAATGGGGTCGTTTGGTTTTTTCCTTACTTATTTGCTTAAGTTCTTTATAGATGCTAGTTATATATCATGCAAATATTTTCTCCCATTCTATAGGTTGTCTATTTGTTTCCTCAACTGTGCAGAGGCTTTTTAATTTAATCAGGTCTCATTTGTTAATTTTTGTTGTTGCTATGATTGCTTTTAGGGTATTCTACATAAATTCTTTGCCTAGGCTGGTATCTACAAGAGTCTTTCTGACATTTTCTTCTAGAATTCTCGTTGTTTTATGCCTTAGGTTTAAAACTGTTATCTATCATGTATTAATTTTAGTGAGTGGAGATAGGTGCAGAACTTGTTTCAATCTTCTACATGTGTCTATCCAATTTCCCCAGCACCATTTATTGAGTAAGAATTCTGTCCCTCAAAGTATGTTATTGTCTGCTTTGTCAAAGACCAAGTGGCAATATGAGGATAGTTTTACAGTTGGGTTTTCTGTCTGATCCCTTGTTCTGCATCTGTGTTTTGGGGCCAGTACCATGCTGTTTGGTTACAACAGCCTTGAAGTATTGCTTGACGTCTGGTACCGTGATGCCTCCGGATTTGTCCTTTTTGCTTAAGGTTGCTTTGGACTTGGGCTCTCTTCTGGTTCCGCACAAAGCATAGAAGTATTTTTTCTAGATCTGTGAAAAATGATGTTGGTATGTTAATGAGGGCTGTGTTGAACCTGTAGATTGCTCTGGGTAGTATGCTTCTCTTTGATTCCTTTGCAGCTCTTGTTGATCTAGTGTCTGGAGTAGTCATTCTCAAACATTAGCCGGTGTCAGGACCACCTGGAGTGGTGGATTAAGCATGGGTTACTTGGCCTTATGCCCTTTGGTTTTTAACTCAATAGGTCAAGAGTGGACCAAGAATTTGCACAAGTTTTCAGGTTCTGCTGTTCTGGAAGCCACTTGGAGGAGCGCTGATCCTGTTTGCATGTAGCTGACAATTTAGACATAAATGCTTTGAAGTCTAAGGTATCATATATGCCTATCTCTATAATTTCTCTTTCTTTCTCTCTGAACAAATAGCTAAATAACAAAACTCAGAGAAGACAAACAGTAAATTTTAATAGTGGAAGAAAGTGCTGTATAGATATTCAGGAAGCTAGTCCATCCTGAGAGCATCTGGGTGAAGGGAAGAGTCCCTCAGATAACACTCAGAGAAGAAGTTTATTATTTCTGCCTAAAACTAAGGAGGTCAGTAGAAACTCTTCCATCATAACAGTGACAGCTTCTTTTTATCAATGATTTCTAGGTCCTTTTCAGCATGCATATTATCAAAATTATTTGTTATAAATTGACTTGCGATTATGTTTCTTTCAGTCCCTTTTTTTACCTTTTACCTTTACCACCAAAGGTAGATGCCTTTCAAAGGAAAAATTAGGAATTATTAGGGATTTAAAGAAGGCATCTTTAAAAAACTTGACCTTATCCAAATCCAAGAAAAAAGGGTGGGATTAATATTGGTGGCCCAAGAGCTTAAATGTGCCAGTTCTGCTCTGTGCAAATGTAAGAGGTGCTCTGCCTGCAGTATCTGAGGTTGAAAACATTATTTGGATGCTTATCTGACAGATGATGGGGAAATGTCATGAGGAAAGGAGCTTTTCCTGATTTGCATAAAGTCTCCATTTGGACTAGCAGGTTCCTTACGGAATCTCAGGTTAGGGGAGATTGGTGCACAGAAAGAGAGAAGGGGTAGAATGTGGAGTGAGTGACGGTGTCCAGGTGTTCTGGTCTCTTCTGGGGGGGCTTCTATACTTGTTTTGCTGCCCAGAAGTGGTCGCGAGAAGGTCCAGTGAGAGGCAAACCTTCCTTATGCTCTAGAGCTGTGTGGGGCCAAAGAACCATCATAAGTCCCTCGCCCTGGGATAGATTTCCTGAAGAGAGTGTGATGGTGATGAAGAACTCTACGACTGGGTCCCCCAAGAGCTGTCCTACGAACATCCTATCATTGTGTGAGTTACACTATCACCTATCCATGGCCAATGATTTGGTCATCAATTTTACAATTGTTGAACATATGAGACTTTAAGTTGCTTGAATTCAGAGTCACCAAATGAGTGGAGGGATGTCCTGTGTGAACCTTGACTCTTTGCATGCCCACCATTCAGCTGTGCTATGGAAATATGTCCCTACAACCCCCAATAACACCCTTAAGTCACACAGATCCCTGAGCATTTGGTAGAGTAAGGGTATGTATGGGAAGGGCCTGCCTTATCTCCACCAATGGGCAAAGGCAGGGCACAAAACTATCCTCCAAGAAAGGCACAGGTAGAGGGGAGACAGCTCTGCTGTGTGTAGACAGCCACATCACAGTGTCTTGGCACTTCACTCACCTATGAAAGAGTAAAGGGAAGTGAAGGGAAATAAAGGGAAGAGTAAAGGGAAATAAAGTAAAGTTCAACTGAGGTTGTATAATACACTGACCTTTGTGTGACTGCAGACACAAATTTCATAGCAGCTAATATTTATTGAACACTTACTGCATGCCAGACACAATATTAAGCCTTTTACAAGTACCATTCATTGCATCTCCCAGCAAATCTATAAAATATGTATTTTTTATTTTCTTATCTTAAATATGGTGGAAATGAGGTTAGGTCACATAACCTTCCCTCGGGCCACACAATTGGGAGGTGGAAGTGATGGAGCCAGGCTTCTACTCAAGTCTGCTTGACCCTGGAGAACAGCATGACCTGATCCTGTAGCAGAGAGTTATGCAATTAAGTGCTCTAGTTTAAATTCAAGGGTACGGCCAATCTGTTACTGGTATTGATTAGACAGGGATAAAAACAAGAGGGGGGGAGGATGGGAATGGGCCAAAGGAGGTTACAGGTGCAGAGCATGAAAAGAAAGTGACATGAAGTAGAACCAGAGATGATGCCATGGCCACTCATGGTGTGTGTTTTACCAAAAATATCCGTCCCACACTGAGGCTTCGTGAGAAAATGGTTCCATGGCTGAATATGCTTATTAGATGGTGCAGAGGATGGCTGCTTCTTCATGAGAAGAGGGATTGTGTAAATTAGTTGATTACTGGAATCCACTTAATGCTGGTTTTACCCAACATTTTTAAGCATATGTGGTTACTGATATCTTTTTTGTGTAACAACCAATTTCTCAGAAGTCTCTTTTGCCCTTGTGGGATGAGATTAGTAGTCAACTTTTTATTAGTGTGTTGCATTTAAAATTTTCATTCCTATATTTATGTTTAAGCTCCTGACTGGTAAAGCATAAATAGTTTACTCCAAAATACATTATGTTAAGTACTTCTTTTTTATTGTCTCTGTAATACTCTAATAATAAAACAGTACCCTCAGGTTTTAATCATTAGAAACACGTGTGTAGGAGCTGCAATGCCATTTTCAATTATTGTCTTGTGCCACAGTTGGGCAGAATAAAAGTGGAAGTGACTCTGTGAGCATGTAGACCTGAAACTTAAAGCCAAGGAGAAGGTGGTGTGACCTGGTGGAGGATGAAAGGATCACCATGCAGGTGCTCACTTGACATTAGAGAGAAAAGACACAGTTTCAAGCTATACATAATTCACGTGAAGAAAAAGGTGCAAATATGAATTGAAATAATAGAAAAGTACCCAAAACCCAGAGCATAGGACACTCTGGAAATAGCCTCCCTGGCACCTTCCCCTGAGGACTGACTTCTCACCCCGCCCACACTGTCCCTGAGTGTGTGCTCTGCTGCTACTTCCGTGATTCCAGAACCCTGGGCGCAAATTAAGAGGATCAGTACTTCAATGGGATTTTACAAAGGTTTTTACTGTGAAATAATTGTAAAGTTAAAGAGTTGCAAGACTAGCACAAAAACCCCCAAATGCCCCTTTTTATTTTTCGTGTGGATTCAACAATGATCATTTTGCTACCTTTGCGCTCTCTCTCTGCACACACATGTTAGTTTTCCAACTATTTATCAGTTACAGACATTACGCACGTTTATGGACTGGCAAATGGCTAAATGTTCCTCCCTACTTGCACATGTCGTCTGATAATGTAACTCTGAGGCTCTTCCCATCAAGAGGGAAGGTTCTTTTCTTCAGCCCTTGAATCTGAGCTTAGCCACATGGCTTACTTTGGACACAGAATACTGCACATTGGTATAAACAGAGGCTTGACAACGCCTGTGCTTTGGGACTTCCCTGTTTTTGATACCAGGATCGTGTCTGCCATCCTTTGAGCAAGCCTGGGCCAGGCTGCTGGACAATGAGAGACATAAAGCCAGCATCTTTGTTGACAACACGGCAAGTGCCACTCGTGTGAGTCAGGCCACTTAGACTACACAGCCTCAAGTGCACCAGCCCAGACTGGAATTACTAGACAATCCGTAGAACCGTGAGAAAGAGTGGCTTGTGGCTTTAAACCATTAAGTTTTAAGGTGGTGTCGGGCATGGCAGAAGCTACTGATACACAAAGTAAAATGATGAAAATGAAAAATTTAACATTAATGCAATATTTTCTCACCCATATTAAAAATTTTCCAGTTGTCCTAAAAATGTCTTACATACCTTATTTTCCCCCTCCCCAGTGCATGTTCCAATTCAGGATAAAATACTACAATTAGCTATCACGTCTCTTTAATGTCTTTTAAGCTGGAACTCTTTCTTAGGCTGTTTTGTATTTATTTTTTTTTTTCACGGCTAGCATTTTTGAAGAGTACAGAGCAGTTATTTTAAGGAGTGTCTTTTTAATTTGAATTTGTGTGGTATCTCCTTAGGATTGGATTTCAGTAATGCAGTTTTTCCTCATGAGAATGCTGCATGCAGGATCTTGTATCTTTCCCAGGACTTCATACCATGGTGTGTTCGTTTATCTCTTGGGTAATGTTAACTTTGTCACTACACTAGGAAGGTGTCCACAGATTTTTCCATTCTAATATTCCCAAATTTCCCTTCTATTAATACTCTACAGGGAGATGTATTGTCTAAATAAATACTTGTTTCTTATTAAACTTTCACAAAACACTTTTAAAGGTTAGTTACATTTTCTTCAATGTGTTTTATTGTGAGAATGTGACATGAGATCTCAAAAGACTTTACGTGCGTCACGCGGTATCGTTGATCATAGGCACAGGGCTGCCTGGAGGATATCTGGGATTCCTTCTTCTGGAATAAATGAAATGCTATGCTTGGTAATTATCAACTCCCCTTTTCCTGTCCCATCTGGCCTCTGGAAACTACCATTCCTTTCTTTGCTTCTACAAATTTCAGACAGCTCATCTAAGTGGAATCATACAATCATGGGGTACTAGTCCTTCTGTGACTGGCTACATTCTTTCTTTTCTCCTTTTGTTAATTAATTCATAACTGTGTACATTAATGCATTTATGGGGTACACACAATGTGCTGACTTGATATACAGTGTGGAAAGCTTACTTCAAACTTTTTAATATAACCACCACCTCACTTACTTGTTTGTTGTGGTAAGACAGAGTCTCACTCCCATCACATGGTAGAGCGCTGTAGTGTCACAGCTCACAGCAACCTCAAACTCTTGGGCTCAAGTGATTCTCTTGCCTCAGTCTCCCAAGTAGCTGGGACTACAGGCATCTGAAATGATGCTTGGTTCATTTCTTATATTTTTTAGTAGAGACGGGGTTGGGGTCTGGCTCTTGCTCAGACTGGTCTCAAGCTCTTGAGCTCAGGGGACGCACCTGCCTTAGCTCCCAGAGTGCTGGGATTATGAGCCAGTGTGCTCGGCTACTGGCTTATTTCACTTAACAGAATGTTGTCAAGGTTCATCCACGTTGTTACACTGCAGGATTTCCTTTCCTTACCTTAAGAATTTTTTTTTTTTTTTTTTTTTTTTTGGCAAAAGGGCCTCAGAGAGCACCATCTAATCTCTGTGTTATTGCTGAAACTGTAAGCTCTGCCACCCATGAGAGCAGGTAGATATCATGACATGAACTGTCTTTCCTGTTGACCATTCTGGTCAGCAGAGACCAGGAGAAGCAGAACTCGGCCACGGAGCCCCTGCTCTGTCCTCATCTCCCCCACATCCACAGTTATACCATTTTAGTTCTCTGAGCTGATGAGGTCAATACTTTTGTTTAAAGTTGGGTTTTCATTGCCAGTTACAAAAAGATTTCTAACTCTCTACTGAAGACACTGTCTATAATTAAACTAGGACACATTCGGATTACACTGTTACTCTAAATATTGCAAAGTCTACAAGATCACAAGTGTGGATTATGAAGAAAGGTGTGCCACTATGATGCTGTGAATAACGTCAGATGGCAAACTCAATTCAGAAGGATTTCAGAATCTGATGGTAAAAAGGAATCACCCTGACCATATTTGACCATATTTTGCAGGCCGGCCTCTCTGGAAGCAGGTGCTGAGATGCAGTTTGGGGTTCCAGAGGTTTACTGGGGTTTAATGCCTGTGGAAGGAGAGGAGAAGTGGGAGCCCTGGGCTGGGAGAGAACTGTGAGGTGGCCCAACATAGCCACGGTCCTCTGCCAGTCAGCGTCCTGTGTCTGCATAACATTGCGGGTCCTTTATGCTCTCACTCTGCTGCGTCCAGATATGGGTAGTTAGGAAAGGACGTGAGTCCAGGCTACCCGACTGTTTGCAGCTGAGGCAGACTGTGAAGGAACCAACAGCTAGAAGCTGTGTGCCGACTCCCTCCCCCTTACCTGGGCAGCACATCCTCCTGGGTGGTTCAGCTCTGTGCCTACCATACTCAAAAACTGAGTGATAGATGTTTGTATGAGTACAGATATGCTGTTCTCAGTCAGTTAAAACCAATTGTGTGCCTTTTTTCCCCTAAAAAGCTGTTATTAAATTTATGATGCATATGTGGCCAATGTCAAAATATACAACAGTTGATTGAGATTGAGTTGTTAAATGACCGTTGGCCATTTGCTTATTTGAAAAATTCCTGTCCCATTCCATTTCTTTCTTAGATTATAAAGGAAAATTTGAAAATTTTACTTTCAAAAGAGTTACTTCTTATTCAAAGGAAGTGATAGGACAGAAAAATACAATAGTCATTACAGTATTTCGATAGCAAGGTTGCTGGGGGATTATTTAGAAGAACAAGTTGAATAATACCTTCCAGCAAGGTGGAAAGCATGCAAGAAGAACAAGATAAATAATGGAAAATAAAAAGTTTTTTTTCATTGGGGAGGAAGCTGCGGCAGTCCCATTGATCATGAGGACAAGTGAGCAGTGATAACTATAAAAGATATTCTTGGAATGGCTATCCCCACAATTCACATGACTGGCCTGAGTCCAGGTCTTTATTCCTAGGTCTTAAAAATGATACATGTCTCAGCATCACCAAAGGGTTTTTTTTTTTTTATTGGAAATTGCTATAACTAAGGACAGATATGATTGGAATTTGGAAGGCAGCATTTATCATTGCTAAATTGGATTGCTTATATTTATAGTTCTTTCAAAAGTACCAAACATGGAATGTTTCCACTTGCAACAATTCTACAGTATTGTATGTTAGCTCAAAAAATATGAGAATAGGGTACTTTTTTTTTTTTTTGTAGAGACAGAGTCTCACTTTATGGCCCTCGGTAGAGTGCCGTTGCCTCACACAGCTCACAGCAACCTCCAACTCCTGGGCTTAAGCGATTCTCTTGCCTCAGCCTCCCGAGTAGCTGGGACTACAGGTGCCCGCCACAACGCCCAGCTATTTTTTGGTTGCAGTTCAGCCGGGGCCGGGTTTGAACCCGCCACCCTCGGTATATGGGGCCGGCACCTTACTCACTGAGCCACAGGCGCCGCCTGAGAATAGGGTACTTTTGAGACTTGATTTTATAAATACAGTTCGACGAATATACATTGTACCTTAAAACCTGATACTCAGAAGTCTAATCATTTCAAGTCATTTGCTGGCATTTATCTAGGAATGTATACTGAACACAGACATTTTGAAGATGAAATAAATAGGTACACTTAAAACAACCCAAACCACAGTTTAGCAAAGTATGACCAATAATAACAACAATATAAAATTTTTACAAATATATGTATGTAAATACATATGTAAATATACCTTATAAATTCATGTAAATGTACCTTATAAATTCTATACATGTGGATTAATGTGTAGAATTATTTTTCTTTTCCCTACAAAATTGAATTTATAGAACGCCACAATGAGATGTGGGCTTAGACGATAAAAAGGTTTCTTCTCTGTACAAAATGCGTATTTTAAATTGCACAACTGCCTAAAACCTTGAGAGAGCTATAGAAATGTCCCCAAAATGTATTAATACAAAATAATAAATGATAAACTATCATGAGAGACTATGTATTTATAATAACCAGCTATATTTTTATGAACATAATGATTAGCCTATGAAATGAAATACGAGTGAGTACTTGGAACTATTGTCCAACCTTGCTCCATATTGTATTTTGTCAAAGTCATCTCCAAGATACAAATTCCATCATTGCAGGGGGAAGAAAAGGTCTTATACCCTTCTTTTGTGAAGAAAAAATAAAGATTTTTTGAGAGATAAATCTGGGGCTAGAGTTGCCAAACATATAAATGAAGTGTTGAATGTTTTTTTTTAAGATCATTTTTGAGAGATTTCTGTAATGTCAAGCACCATTAATTAATGTTTGTGCCTTTGCTTTGATGTTTGCCCCCACTGATGTGATTCAGAAGTTTTTTGTTTGTTTGTTTGTTTTTTGTTGAGGATTCATTGAGGGTACAATAAGCCAGGTTACACGGATTGCATTTGTTAGGTAAAGTCCCTCTTGGAATCATGTCTTGCCCCTAGAAGGTGTGGCACACACCAACAGTCTATGCTTCTAAGTTGAAAAATACATACAATGAATATTTCTTTTGACTTAGCTTAGTAGCATGGTGCTATAAGTAGAATACATTGTGCATTAGTAAATTCAGGCCCATATATTGAATAATCAGATACTATACTGTTACCATAAATACTAATATTGATAATAACAATGATGGTAACAACATTGATAATATCAAGGCCGAAATTTGAAATTCCAAAAGAAATAATGATAATAAACATAATGGTTTAGAACTATAAAAACTGATTTTTAAAATCTTACCCAATAGACTACATGTTTTATTTTCTAAAAACTCATAATATAAAAGAGCCTAAACTGATAGGCATTCTATTAAATAGAAACATATCAGTAGCAGAGGGGAACAAAATTAGTGTAGCCTGTGGGTTTGACATAGATTTGATGAGAGATGGAAATTGAGAAATATCAAAATAGAGGTAGTTATCTTGCTAAGTAGAGGAGTTTCAGAGTGGCTAATGGGAAATGTTACAAACTGGGAGAATCTATCACCCTTTGACATCAGTTAAAAAGTTACTACTTTCTGCTACTTGTCATACATAAGGATGTTTCAAAGCCTGTTAGAAAATCTCATAATGTATTTGGCCGGTATGGTTAGATTGACTTCAGAAAATATTCATCTGAACTGTGAAAGCAAACAAAATTATAAATCCAGAGCAAAAAAATATCAAGGTATTTCTTTAAAATAAACAAATCAAATATCTCTGAGACTACTTTCCATGAGAAATTGACAGCAGAGGTAATTTCCACAAACTGCAGATATATAGAAGCAACAGGGTGGCGCCTGTGGCTCAAGGGGTAGGGCGCCGGTCCCATATGCCGGAGGTGGCGGGTTCAAACCCAGCCCCAGCCAAAAACCAAAAAAAAAAAAAAGAAGCAACAATTTGGAAAGTTCCCAAATGTCACTGAAACAATATGGCCTTGAGAAGAGAGAAATTGGCCAGATGGAATCATGCAAATGTCACCTATTGGAAATCAGAACAGGAGGTGACTGATGGAACGAAAGCAGCTTGTAACCAGAAAGTTCAGGGCCTGACTTACTGCAGATTTCTGGTACAAGAAGTTCATGACAACCCTTCGAGATGCTGCAGAATATAACAGGAGGAAATCAGAAGAATGCTTAATAAGTCTTGAAAACAAATGTCGACTTTCATCAACCCTATTTTTCAGTCACTAAAATTTACATCACTAACATTTTACTTTCTTTCTATGGACTTTTGGCATCCATTTGTTATAGATCTGTTGTACTGCAAGGAAAATACTCCACTGATGAGCTTTAAAGATTTTACACATTACTGAAGGAATAAAGAATTAAACTGTTATAGACTTCTTACTTCCCACCATCCTAACTCACACCTTTACTTTTCCAAGTTCTATGTCTCTGCTAATGTGCTGGGCTTTTTGTGGTGTCCTCATTCCCCCATTTTTACATTTCACATCTTACTCTCACAGGCCACTTCCTTCCTGTAGCCATCTCTATCACCTCGGTCAGATACCATCTCCTCTTTGTCTGAACTCTGCAGTCGCAGCTCACATAGAGCTCTTTTGCTGTTGATGTCATACCTACTTATACTATTTTCTTATTAAAATATAAATTCTTCCATAAAAAAGGATGGAGACTTTATATCTTTTATATTTACCTGGATGGAGTTGAAGAACATTCTTCTTAGTAATGTGTTACAAGAATGGAAAAGGAAGTATCCAGTGTACTCAATACTAATAAGAAACCAATAGATAAACAATCACATGCCCATATGAAAGAAAAACACAAGTACGGTCAAGTGAGGTGGGGGAGAGGAGAAGGGAGGGTGATTGGTGGATCTCACCTAATGAGCACAATGTGGGGGTGTGCTGAACACCCTGGGTCAGGACTCAACTACAACTTGAACTTTACCCTAGAAATGAAAACAGTGTAACCCGAATATTTGTACCCTCATATCAATCTGAACTAAAAAAATATATAAATTCCTCAAGGGAAGCAATTTAATCAGATTCATTTTCTCTGTGCCTAGCTAACACAGCATTTTGTAATACAGTAAGCATTTGTTAAATAAATCATAGCCTAATTTCCAAACAGTTAATGAACTAAGAAATATGTTTGAGTTCACTTGTGATTCTTCTCGTTATTTACAGGATTTACAGAGGTAGAGGCAGGCCCCGCCTTTTGTGGCTTCACTGTAAATTGTGCTGCTCAGTTAGCACATGGTAGCTAATTAAATTAATTAGTGTTGTTAATTAGGTAGTATTAATTAATGCTGCTTAATTATTATAATACTTATGTCTACATTCTGAAGTTTATTTGTTCTTTTATTAGCTCAGCCTATGCAAACATGCATCAGGGAACTAAGCCTAGTTTGTTTTTTTTTTTAAACATGCTATATTATTAGAGCTTAGTTAAGTTTTTAAAACAGTTTGCAATTAACATTCTTTGGGTCAAATGTGGTACTCAGAAATATTTGTGTGACCTGCATATTTTAAAATATTATATAATTGCCAACATTTTAATATTGGAAGAATTCACATTAAAAACAATCCTAGATTTCTGACTTCTCTTGAAAAATCAGATCTGGCAACACTGTGTTCCCATTTTTTCAGGGCAAAAATTTGTTGAATTTGAATAGTGCTAGCTCCTTTAGACATGGAATGTTCTCCAATTTTTGGACAGGTCTAGCAGGCCCTTTTCACTCATTTATATTCCTTATGTGGTCATTTTAGGCTGTTGAATTTATTCTTAATTTAAAGCTCCCTTTGAAAAAGGGTGTGGCGGAGACCTTAGCTCTTCATTAATATCAGTTTCTCTGTCCTAGACATGAGCTGGACTATTTTTCCTAGATTCTCATACAGTTGAGTTCGGCCAGTAGATTCAGTTCTAGCCAATAGATGAAGCAAAAGTAAGAAGTACCACTTTCCAGCCCCCACCTTGCAACTTCCCACGCAGACTTCTCTGTGGCCTTTGTCCTTTCCATAGCTAGATGCAGATGAGCAGAGGGTCTGTGTACTGGCAAAAATTGATTTTGCGTTTCTCTGCCTGATCTGGCAATGACTTTGATGATAGCAGAGCTGAGCTACCTCGGACTGTTACACACTCTTACTTGTTATATGAGCAAGAAATATATTGCTAGGGGAAACATTTTATTCATCTGGGTCCCTTTGTAGGTGGTTAGCTCACCCCAGTAGTCTGGAGTGCTGCTGACCTGTCCCTGTCAGCGCAGCAGTGCCCTGTGCAGGGTTCTGACACCTGACTTGTCACTGTCAGCGCAGCAGTGCCCTGTGCGGGGCTTTGAACCCTGACCTGTCACTGTCAGCGCAACAGCGCCCTGTGTGGGGCTCTGACCCCTGACCTGTCACTGTCAGCGCAGCAGCGCCCTGTGTGGGGCTCTGACCCCCGACCTGTCCTTGTCAGTGCAGCAGCACCCTGTGTCGGGCTCTGACCCCTGACTTGTCACTGTCAGCGCAGCAGTGCCCTGTGTGGGGCTTTGAACCCTGACCGGTCACTGTCAGCGCAACAGCGCCCTGTGTGGGGCTCTGACCCCTGACCTGTCACTGTCAGCGCAGCAGCACCGAGTGCGGGGCTCTGACCGCTGACCTGTCCCTGTCAGCGCAGCAGCACCCTGTATGGGGCACTGAGCCCTGACCTGTCACTGTCAGCGCAGCAGCGCCGCGTACAGGGCTATGACCCCTGACCTGTCACTGTCAGTGCAGCAGTGCCCTTTGTGGGGCTCTGACCCCTGACCTGTCCCTGTCAGCACAACAGAGCCACGTGCGGGGCACTGACCCCTGACCTGTCATTATCAGCGCAACAGCGCCCTTTGTGGGGCTCTGACCGCTGACCTGTCACTGCCAGCGCAGCAGTGCCCTGTGTGGGGCTCTGACCACTGACCTGTCACTGTCAGCGCAGCAGTGCCCTTTGTTGGGCTCTGACCCCTGACCTGTCCCTGTCAGCGCAGCAGAGCCACGTGTGGGGCTCTGACCCCTGACCTGTCACTGTCAGCGCAGCAGTGCCCTGTGTGGGGCTCTGACGTCAGCGCAGCAGCGCCCTATGTGGGGCTCTGACCCCTGACCTGTCCTTGTCAGCGCAGCAGCGCCCTGTGCAGGGCTCTGACGCCTGACCTGTCCCTGTCAGTGCAGCAGTGCCCTGTGTGGGGCTCTGACCGCTGACCTGTCCCTGTCAGCGCAGCAGAGCCACGTGCGGGGCTCTGACCCCTGACCTGTCACTGTCAGTGCAACAGTGCCCTTTGTGGGGCTCTGACCCCTGATCTGTCACTGTCAGTGCAGCAGTGACCTTTGTGGGGCTCTGACCCCTGACCTGTCACTGTCAGCGCAGCAGCGCCCTGTGCGGGGCTCTGACCCCTGATCTGTCACTGTCAGCGCAACAGCGCTGCGTGCGGGGCTCTGACTCTGACCTGTCACTGTCAGCGCAGCAGCGCCCTGTGTGGGGCTCTGACCCCTGGACTCAGGTCAGGTGGCAAAGGAAGCTGAGACGAATGATGTATTTTTCCTGGATGTCCTAGTGGTTCTCTTATGAAGAGCGACATGTGAAGCTTTGAATTCAATTCTGCATGTAATTAAGGGGTGCCTCGTACACAGGGCCTTGTAAATAAAATTCAGTATTAGAAAGGGGTGAAGGAGAGAAATCTTGGGTCCACTCACGACTTTTAAAATGCTTTCTACTCAGAGAAGCCCTGTCATTAGCGTCAACAGCAGTCTTCTACTGAGCACCCGGTTTAAGGCTTTGTGTTCATCTCACAGGTCAGTGGAATCATTTGAATTCCTCCGTGAACTTCATTGCAATTTGTTGAAAGAAAAAGAAAACTTCAGTTTCAACATACCTGTGCAGCCCCTTCAAGAGCCTGGGTTAGCCAAACCAATCCACGTCTGTAAATTAATTTAAATTAAGTATTTAATGTGTATTATAGTTTACATGTTAGCTTTAGGTCACATTTTCAAGCCATAAAATTATTTATATGTAGCACAATTTAGAATTATATATATTTTTATATGCCAAAATATGTTGGTCCTTGTATAATCACAGTGTAGAGAACATGATACCCATTTATATGATTTGAAACATGGTTTTAGTTGACTGGAGACTAGTTTCTTTAGTCACTCTGTCTTTAAAGTGTTCATCAGGACAGCTGTCTGTGGGGAGGAGCATGGAAATTTCTATCTGCTTTCTTGCTACCCGGTAGATAACTTTGGGGATAAGGATAAGAAAGCCAGTTCATTTTCACCTCTTAGGCACTTTATCTGGCTGTAATATACTTGATAGCTATAGCCCCTGTTTATAATTTTATTTTTGTAGTTTGCTTAATAGCAACCCACTTTATGGCATAATTTTCAGGAATATATTGGAATAAAACTAGAGAATGCTCAAACTCTTTTAAATGTGGAGTCTGGATAGAAATACCTTATGTCTCTCAAATTGAGAGTCACCCTCTCCCTGGATGCATTATGTGGAATTTATTCAACACTGATGGCTTTAGGGGTGAAAGCTATTTTGGAATGTTGGAACTCGGAAGAGACCTTTGATTCTTGGTTTGCCCAAGTTACTACCCTTCTTTAGACTTTTCACCACAGACTCTCCTGCAAAGGTAGAACTAGGCTGAGATAACCTTACTCCTTTGGACATAACTGAAGGGACTGTTCATAAGAGGATGGAGAGTTGACTAAAAATGAACCAATCAAATTACCTCACTTTCTTGTTTGAACTGAGAGCTACACAGACTGTATTGGAGAGCTGTTGTTAGGGGATTATGGGTCAAGTAATTATACTAAAGAAAAAAATTCAGGACTTTAAGGCCAAAATGGACTGGATTCTTAGTTTTTACTATGTAGTTGAAATTTCTTTCCAGTGGCGGAAAGCATAGCTTGAATTTCGCAGACCTTGTGTGGCTGCCCAGGAGCAAGTCTGGCCGGGATGAGCATTCTGTACAGACCCTACAGCCCTGGAGGGGAGCAGACACCCGAGAAGATCCTCAGTTCTACTTGCATAAAGACTCTCTTCTCAGTCTTGATAAGCTGCACTCAGCAAAAGAAGGGAGAGAAGGGGGAACTCCCTAAAGAGGGAAAATGTCGAGTTTGAGGGGTCAAAGCAGGAATCTGGGAAGGGGAGACGCTTCTTTCTCCTGTATGTCCTTGCAACCTATGTTGAGGAACAACATTGTTATGGGGAAATAGGAATTAAGAGTCTTTAGATAGAGACATGATAAGGGCAGAGGAGGAGAGATACCACACAGGTAACAGAAAATGTGGCAAAAATCTGGCCTGACATTTCTATCTCCTTGAGGCATGCCCCTTCTTCTTAGAATGGGGTCTGTGAGAGTCCCCAGCTCCTTATAATAAACTTCTATTACTTAACTTGGCTGAACAGCTTCTCTCTCTCTCTTTAACCAAACCATCCCTAAGACACTAACTAACCTTTGCTAAGAGTTTATGACGTGCCCCACACTGTGGTATTCCTTGATAATCTGAAGTCAATTTGGCAAAAGGCTAATTTGATATAATGGATGTAATTAAGGATTTGATATTTAAAAGTCTTAGCATTTTAATAGCCCCCTTTACCCCAATATAGACTCCAAGAAATTGCACAGAATGTGAGCAGGAACACTTACAAAAATCCCCCCTCGAACCCTAGTTCATGTGTGGAGAATTACTAAATGCTTTCTTCAGATAAGACATAATTCCCCGGAATTGCTGTGAATACATTTGTCATAGTTCTAACATTTATTTGACATTATAAAATGATCAAGTGCCGACAAAAAGAGCATGATATTAGGTTGAAATATCATATGAAATTTTCATTTTCCTTTGTAGGTCAAAATGGTTGAATATTGGCAATTTCGTACACGTCAACCTTATTATACACTCTAATAGTGTCAATGGCTTTGTGTGTCTGAGAGAGGAGAGTTTCTTCATGCACAGAACTGCCTAGGCTGTGTTCTAGACTAAAGCGCAGGGGAGTGTGGTTCACAAACCCTGGTTCATGGCAAAGTTGAAACTTACATGAGCAAAATGACAGAGATAATGACAGCATGAAGAATTTTTTTCAGAAAAGTTTAATTTCTTCAATTTTAAGATTTTGGATGATTAAAATATATTTCCTTTTGTAAAATTATGTTATAGTTATTTGAAATCTACTTCCTTGGAAAGAGTAATGGGAAGTGCATACCAGCCTTCAAACTAGTTCTTAATATTTTTCTCTTTCATAAAATCCAAATGTTTAGAAACCACTCAAGGGCACACATTGTCCAGGATGACACAAATTTAGACAAGTAGGGAAAATCAAAGGCTGTGTGGGCCATCCAGTCATCAGGGATTCTCTACTCATTCATTTATTCGTGCAATATCTTAAGGAGCAATAAAGGTTATTTCTTACTACCCTTAGGGGGAGAGGGTCTTCTGCGCCTGAAATCCCTCCTGCTGTCACCTGCATTTCTCCTTTACTTGATGAACAAGCATAACTCTGTCTTATAATCCACCTAGGGGCAGGCAGCCTTCCTCCAGTCTTTTCCTCCTGACGCTCAAGGAAGATAATTACAGAAAAGTGACCATTCTGTCCCTGGGCCTCCACTCTTCCCTCCTTTCCCAATAAACATCTGATTACTGCAGAGGTCTCTGGAGCTCTTTAATGAAGGGTCTTGAATGTCTCAAAATACCAGCACCATCCAGGAAGAGTAGGGATGAAGCTTTTATCTTACTTCCTTTCCCTCTTGTAGTGTGGAATGGAAGAATTATCCTTTCATTATACTCTCTCTCTCCCTTCCTTACCCTCTCTCGCTCTGTCTCTCTCCCCCTCCCTCCCACTCCCAACTTCTCTTTCCTTGATATTTTGCAGTCAACTTCCCTAAATTACTCATTTTTTTCTCCCTCCTCCCTCATGGAATAGAATTTCCATTCCTTCCTTCCCCATCTCCAATTCTTTCTTGGGTCTTAAGGCTTTTGGCCTTGGCTGTATCTGATCTGGAGCCGGAAGTAATGGTTTTGATCTGGAGGTGGAAGTAACGGGTTTTTGCCCTATTCTGCGGGGAGGAGGGAAAGTGACGTTCTTCAACTCTGGTTGAGTCTTCCCTCCCTCAGGGAATCAATACGTGATTCCCTCAATAATTTACCTAAGAAGCAAAGTCAGAATGAACTTTTGCCATAAGCAACACAGTATTATCTCCAATGAGTTAAAGGATATTTCTTCTATTAACGTGATTTAAACTTGTCCATTGCAACATAACATCAACAAATAGAATTATTTTACTAAAAAGATATTAAGTCTTTATTAGATCTGACCTTACAAATTTTTTAAATAAGTACTACTACTGTGGGTTAGTGTGGCTCTTCATCAACACCCTGGAAGGCTGGCACCAGTGAGAGGCCTGTAGACTCTAAACCTCCTGGTTGATAGAGTGGGATAGTCATTGTATTGCCAGTTTATCTTACCAACTAAGTGATCAAAATTATATTAGATGTGGCAGAAGAGAAAAGAATAAGGCATAGGAATAGCTTTCAAGAAGCTTACAGCCTAGATGGAACTATACTGTTACAAACATTTATATCACTTGTGCAAAGTCGTATACTAGCCAGGAAACAGAATTTCATCATTCAATGAAAGAAGTTTTTCATACTGAAGCAACTTAAAAAAGTTACATAGGATTCATTCATAATACTTTTCATTTTTATTATCTTATTTGATCCTTGTGATTATATTGTGAGGTAGATATTGTTACTTCATTTGACAGATAAAGCTCAGAAAGCTGAAATGTAGACCGATATCACTAATGAATATAGATGCAAAAATATTCAACAAGATCCTAACAAACAGAATCAAGCAACACATCAAACAAATTATACATCATGACCAAGTCGGTTTTATCCCAGGGTCTCAAGGCTGGTTCAATATACGTAAATCTATAAATGTAATCCAGCACATAAGCAAATTAAAAAACAAAGACCATACAATTCTCTCAATTGATGCAGAAAAGCTTTTGATAATATCCAGCATCCCTTCATGATCAGAACACTTAAGAAAATTGGTATAGAAGGGACATTTCTTAAACTGATAGAGACCATCTATCATAGCCAATATCATATTGAATGGAGATCAGTTGGAATAATTTCCACTCAGATCAGGAACCAGACAAGGCTGCCCATTGTCTCCATTGCTTTTTAACATTGTAATGGAAGTTTTAGCCACCACAATAAGGGAAGAAAAGGCGATCAAGGGTATCCATATAGGGTCAGAAGAGATCAAACTTTTGCTCTTCGCAGATGATATGATAGTATATCTGGAAAACACTAGGGACTCTACTACAAAAGTCTTAGAAGTGATCAAGGAATACAACAGCATCTTAGGTTACAAAATCAACATTCATAAATCAGTAGCCTTTATATATACCAACAATAGTCAAGTTGAAAAAACAGTTATGGACTCTATCCCATTCACAGTACTTCCAAAAAGATGAAATATTTGAGAATTTATCTAACAAAGGATGTGAAAGATCTCTATAAAGAGAACTATGAAACTCTAAGGAAAGAAATAGCTGAAAATATTAACAAATGGAAAAACATACCATGCTCATGGCTGGGAAGAATCAACATTGATAAAATGTCCATACTACCCAAAGCAATATATAATTTCAATGGAATCCCTATTAAAGCTCCACTGTCATACTTTAAAGATCTCAAAAAAATAATACTTTGTTTTATATGGAATCATAAAAAACCTCAAATAGCCAAGACATTACTCAGAAATAAAAACAAAGCAGGAGGAATTACGCTACCAGACCTCAGACTATACTACAAATCGATAGTGATCAAAACACCATGGTATTGGCACAAAAACAGAGAAGTAGATGTCTGGAACAGAATAGAGAACCAAGGGATGAATCCAGCTACTTACCATTATTTAATCTTTGACAAGCCAATTAAAAACATTCAATGGGGAAAAGATTCCCTATTTAATAAATAGTGCTGGGTAAACTGCCTGGCAACCTGTAGAAGACTGAAACTGGACCCACACCTTTCACCATTAACTAAGATAGACTCTCACCGGATCAAAGATTTAAACTTAAGACATGAAACTATAAAAATACTAGAGGAGAGTGCAGGGAAAACCCTTGCAGAAAATGGTCTGGACGAGTATTTTATGAGGAGGACTCCCCGGGCAATTGAAGCAGCTTCAAAAATACACTACTGGGACTTGATCAAACTAAAAAGCTTCTGCACAGCCAAGAACACAGTACGTAAAGCAAGCAAACAGCCCTCAGAATGGGAGAAGATATTTGCAGGTTATGTCTCTGACAAAGATTTAATAACCAGAATCCACAGAGAACTCAAACGCATTAGCAAGAATAGAACAAGGGATCCCATCGCAGGCTGGGCAAGGGATTTGAAGAGAAACTTCTCTGAAGAAGACAGGTGCGCGGCCTTCAGACATATGAAAAAATGCTCATCATCTTTAATCATCAGAGAAATGCAAATCAAAACTACTTTGAGATATCATCTAACTCCAGTAAGATTAGCCTATATCACAAAATCCCAAGACCAGAGATGTTGGCATGGATGTGGAGAAAAGGGAACACTTCTACACTGCTGCTGGGAATGGAAATTAAAACATTCCTTTTGGAAAGATGTTTGGAGAACACTTAGAGATCTAAAATCAGATTTGCCATTCAATCCTATAATTCCTCTACTAGGAATATACCCAGAAGACCAAAATTCACATCATAACAAAGATAGTTGTATCAGAATGTTTATTGGAGCCCAATTCATAATTTCAAAGTCATGGAAAAAGCCCAAGTGCCCATGGATCCACGAATGGATTAATAAATTGTGGTATATGTACACCATGGAATATTATGCAGCCTTAAAGAATGATGAAGACGTTACCTCTTTTGTGTTTACATGGATGGAGCTGGAACATATTCTTCTTAGTAATGTATCTCAAGAATGGAAGAAAAAGTATCCAATGTACTGAGTCCTACTATAAACCTAATTTATGGCTTTCACATGAAAGCTATAACCCAGTTATAACCCAAGAATAGGGGGCAGGGGGAAAGGGATAGGAGTGAGGGGGGAGGTGGGCGGAGGGAGGGTGATTGGTGGGATTACACCTGCAGTGCATCTTACAAGGGTATATGTGATACTTAGTAAACATAGAATGTAAACATCTTAACACAATAACTAAGAAAATTCCAGGAAGGCTATGTTAACCAGTGTGATGAAAATGTGTCAAATGGTCTATTAAACCAGTGTATGGTGTGCCATGATCGCATTAATGTATACAGCCTAGATTTAATTTTAAAAAAAAGAAGAAAAAATAATAATATTTTGAAACAAATCCTTTTTTTCTGAGCAGTAGATCTCAACAGGGGGATTAAAACTATGCTGTAAATGGATGTCATCTAGGCTCTGTTATTCCATTATAGAGCACAGGCAGAGTAGATTTGGCATACTTCTTAAGGGCCCCAGGATTTCCAGAATAGTAAATGAGCATTGACTTTAACTTAAAATCACCAGCTTCATTAGCCACTGACAAGAGATTCAGTCTATACCTTGAAAATCTGAAGCCAGGCATTGAATTCTCCTCACTAGCAGTGAAACTTCTAGATGGCATCTGCTTCCAAAAGAAGGTGACTCTGTCAACATTGAAAGTGCATAGTGTAGGGAAGGTAGCCACCTTCATCAATGATCTCAGCTAGATCTTCTGGATAACTTGCTGCTTCACCTTGCACTTTCATGTTATGGAGGTGGCTTCTTAAACCTTGTGAACCAACCTTTGCTTCCCTCAAACTTTTCTTCTGCAGTTTTCTCACCCCTCTCAGCTTTCATAGAATGGGAGAGAGTTCAGACCTTCTCTGGTTTAGGTTTTGGCTTAAGGGAATGTTGTGTCTGATTTGATCTTCTAGCAAGTCTACTCAAACTTCCCTCATATTAGCAATAAGTTTTTTTTGCTCATACCACTTCGAGCTTTGCTCGTACCACTGGACAAGTGTCCAGTGAATACTTGTGTGTTCACTAGAATTGCACTTTTGATTTCTTTCAAGATCTTTCCTGTGCATTTATAACTTGGTTAATTGGTGAGAGGTCTGGCTTTGGCTTATCTTTCCATATGCCCTCCACACTAAGTTGAGTTCTTTCTAACTTTTGGCTTAAAGTGAGAGATATGCAGCTAGTGCTTTTTCTTGAACACTGAGAGGCCATTGTAGTTTTAGCTGGCTTAATTTCAATATTGTTGTGTTTAAGGAGAGACACAATGGAGGCCCAAGGAGAGGGAGACAGCTGTTGGAATGGCTGGTTGGGGGAGCAGGCAAAATACACCACATTTATAGATTAAGTTCACTATCTTACATAGGTGCAGTTCATGGCAGCCTAGAACAATTGAAATAGTAACATTGGAGATCACCAATCACAGATCACCATATTATACATGAAATAAAAATAATGAAAAACTTTGAAATGTTGTCAGAGTTACCAGAATGTGACCAGAGACACTGAGTGAGCACATACTGTTGGAAAAATGGCAGATGATGGCAATGTTTACAGAATTCTCCACTAGAAGGACACAGGATCTTTCCTTCAGGCTACAATTAGCATGTCTTCAAAAGGACTTAGCCAAGTTTGGATTATCTGCTGCTGGGGAGAGAGCAGAAGCACCCCATGTGGCTGCTTACACAGACAGCAGTTTGCACCCTGCTTAAATTTGATCTGGACGTGACAGGCCAAACTTTTGTAAACTTAATCTTTTGGCAGGATCTGTAGTTTTGGAGGTCTGATAGCTATGCTGGTTAAAGAAGCCAAAAAACTCAACAGTTGAAAAGGGAAATTGACTTTTAATGTCGTCGGATCAAAGAAATGGACCATGCCAAGGGGCTCTGGGGATGGCCAACAGGTGATAGGAGATAGAATTACAAGGCTACGCATCAGAAGAGTCCGATGCGTACAGCCAACTAGGGTACATAAGAGAGTAGAAGGAAGAAAAGTTGTGTAGCCAGAGAAAATAGGGTCTTCCCATAGTAAGAGGCCCACACTGTCATGGGAAAAGTTAGAAGTGGGCAGATGGTAGAGACAGAAGCCTAAAATAAAGACAGATGGGTGTATTTTTTTTCTTTTTTGGCCTGGGCAGGGTTTGAACCCACCACCTCTGGCATATGGTATTGGCCCCCTACTGCTTGAGCCATAGGCACTGCCCAGATGGGTGTATTTTTATTGTAAGAAATCACACAGCAGAACACTCTGAGAGACCTTCTGCTTAGTTCCTTTGCCCCACATTGAAGAATTTAGCATTAGTTCAATTATGAAAAAATGGAAATCCAAAATTAGCATTGGTTATTTATGGGTAGTAGGGTTATGGG
The DNA here is from genome assembly GCF_027406575.1 of Nycticebus coucang. Taxonomy (NCBI): domain Eukaryota; kingdom Metazoa; phylum Chordata; class Mammalia; order Primates; family Lorisidae; genus Nycticebus; species Nycticebus coucang. The sequence goes on along the minus strand of NC_069800.1, from coordinate 2,186,373 downwards.
TGATCTTTACTCTTCATAACTTTTTCAATCTGACTGCTATAGATTTAGATTCTTTTCATAATTAATTGTTTTAATTGGAAAGAGTCTGTTTTGTAACAAAGGACCCAAATGAAGTGAATTTTAGAGAATATGCACTAGAAATGCCTGGTATTTTGTAAAAAAATAAAATAATATATACACACACACACACACACAGAGAAAACACCTCACTTTGGTGCATCCCCTTTTCTAGAGCCTTCTCTATAGTCCCTTCTACTCCAAGTCACTTCTTCCCAAGGACGTTTTGCCAAGCTCCTTGTTCAGGGCAGGGAGATCTTCATTGAACATCTTTCCTAGGCCTTACGGGTGACTAAACCTCTGGGGCCCAGCATCAACCATCCAGAAATAGTCCTGACCACATGCTCCACAGCACAGTGGCCACTGGAATAGGGACCACTGGAATGTCCTCTCTTGCTGCTCTGGCTTGGACCTTTCTTTCCTCCTTCAAATGCTGTTGTCTTCACACTACCTGTCCTCTGCTGCTCAGTGCAAGGACCAGAGCAGGTAAGGTGTGCAGGGTTGGCCCAGGGGATGCATCTGAAAAATGGAGGGCTCAGAGGCTACTCTAACCCCCACACATACTCCACTGCCCACCCGCCCCTCCCTCTGAAAGCTAGGATGAAAGCTAGGGTTTTTGTCTGGATGTTCACTGCGATATGTTTTGCACCCTCCTGGGCACAAAGTAGGTGCTTATTAAATGCTGATGACTGCAGAATAAATGAATGTGCATAGAGGGAAATGGATTTGAAGGGCCTTTCTTAGGAATTAAAGCATTTCCAGATCCAAACGCCTGACTTACAAATGACTTTGGAATAAACTTTCTTGAACATGGAATACTGCCTGCAATTCAAAAGTTTTATTCAAGTCTAAGAGGTGTCAGATATTTTCCGACACTTGCTTGTTAATCCTTGAAGCCACATGAAAGCTGAGAGGGTGAGCTTTGCCCAGCATCTGATCTTTGATCCTCACGTTTTGTTTGTACTTCTCACTCAGTTTCACACAGCAGCGCTGATGTCCCATTAACTCTTTCTTTCAGGACATGTGTACTTTTAGTCCGTCTATTACAGAGCCAGCTCTACAGACTAAAAGATGTGCCTGTCAGTTAAAGGAGGAGCCCTGTAGCAGGAACACCAGGCTAGCTGACCTCACTGCACCCTAAGCTCCAGAAAGCATCTTTGTTGTGCTCAACCAGGCCTTCCACACTAGCCAGAATAAACAGAAAAGCAAACGCTTAAGAGGCGGCTCAAAGCACAGACTTTTTATATTACCATTTTTCTTAACATTTGATTCATTCTCTTTGGATATTCAGCCTTTCTTTGATTATGAACCTAAACGTAAGAGTATTTTATTGGGGTTCTAAAAAGTCATAATGCTTTCTGGAAACAAAATCTCAGCACAAGGAAATCTCTCTATTCTTCCATCTGGATTCTGTGTTTTGCAGACAGAATAGCTATTGCTTTGTGTTTGTGTAGAGTATGCCATAAAGACAGGAAACTCAGAGTTCAAAGGACCATCTCTGTCATCTTTGAAATCTCTTTCACTTATGGTATCCTTAAATACCTGTCCTTGTTCCTCCCCCAAACATTCTCTCCATAGCTGATACTATCCGCGCCAATCATGTCAGTTGCCTGTAATCCAAATGTAGAATTCAGCCCCAACTTCACACCTGAGTTTTGGTCCACCTAAATGTCCCACAGGTACTTCAGGTTCATTGTATCCAAGGCTAAGTCATTATTGTTTCACCAAAATTAAAGATTTTAAAAATAAAAACTAAAAAAATATTAATAAAAATTTAGGTTCTCCTGGAACCAAGCCTAAGTAATGACATGACCTTTTCCTGCTCACCCAAATTTGACATTTTATTTTATTTTTTAAGAAGTTCAAAGTACAGTAAGTGCATTCTTACACTTTTTAAATTTCAAATTTATATGAGGGTTACCATGTTTGCATTTGTTAGGTTGAGTCCCTGTTGTAGTTGTGTCCTGTACTCAGAAGAACAGAACACAACTTCCTTCCTCCTCTCCCCAACTTAAATTGAATTGAGTTTTTTGTCTACTGGATTCATATTAGTATTTGAATACATTGGTTACTTCCTTTTCTATTCTTGTGATACTTTTTACTAAGAAGAATGTGTTTTAACTCCATCCAGATTAATACCAAAAAAATGTAATCCATGATATACTTATAACACAGTTTATGAATCCATTCCTGTATTGATGGGCATTTAGGTTGTTTCCACATCTTCGTGACTGTAAATTGAGCTGCTGTAAACTAATATAAATGTTCTTATAATAAAATGATTTTTTTTTCTTCTGGGTAAATGCCTTAAACTAGGCATTTTAAAGTCAAACTTGATTCCCCACAGCAAGTTCTATCAATTACTGAGTCACCATTTGACCATACTCCAAGATTCCAAATCTTTCAGGAACCATTGTGATGTCAGGATTGACTCCTGCGGAGTATCTAATACAAGTAACACTCTGCACAGATTTTTTTTTTAACCCTTCCCTTCTCTATACAACATGATGATTTCAATAATGATCATGAATATGATGATCATTATATCCTTATGATGCATATAATGCACAATATATAATTGTGTATTATATATATTTATATACATTTGTGCGTAATATAAATATTTGCACAAAAATATAATATTACTCAGAAAAACTAAGTAGTGAAATTTTTCTTCTATGAAATGAATATATTTAATAACATAATATATATAAAACCATATAAATTTTTAGAGATTATATAAAGAACTGGCAGTGCCTGTAGCTCAGTGAGTAGGGTGCCAGCCACATACACCGAGGCTGGCAGGTTTGAACCCAGCCCGGGCCTGCTAAACTACAATGACATCTGGAAAAAAAAAATAGCTGGGCATTGTGGCGGGCACCTGTAATTCCAGCTACTTGGAAGGCTGAGGCAAGAGAATCGCTGAAGCCCAAGAGTTGGAGGTTGCTGTGAGCTCTGACACCACTGCACTCTACCCAGGAGGACAGCTTGAGACTCTGTCTCAAAAAAAAAAAGATTATATAAAGAACAAAAAAGCTTTTTTTTTTTTTAGTGGTTTTATATATACCTAAACAGCTGAACTTTTGTTACAGTCTGACATAGTAACATTTATGTGAATAATAACCCGATGGCTGGGTTTTGATGAAACTAAAATATCTGCAAAAGATAGAGTTTAGGCAATGTGAAGTTTATTTCACTTTACTAATGTGAAGTTTATTTTCTTATTTTAAGAAAAATACCATGTCTTAAGACAAGTAATTAACAAGAACAATACATTTTAAGTCTAAAATGTTATTCATATTAAAAATATTCCATTATATTAAATAAAATATGTACTTATGAAACAAAAATTACACTTACACTTTGCAAATGTTTTAAATTTTCAACATAAATGGGTCACATTGAATGTTGAAATTAAATGACCTCAAATTCCATTTCTTCATCTTTACAACCACTAGGTTATCATTGTTCATTTCTAATCTAAGACATAGGAATATGTCTTACCAGAGGAGTTGGAGACTCAAAGCAAGATCCAATGATTCTGAACTGGTATGAAGTCACTTTTAAAATGAACATGTGTAGTTGAGGCTGTTGTGCCAAAGGCCAAGAGTTCTTGGCTGAGATTCTGCAAATTAACTTCCACATGAAACATTCATTAAAAGAGAAATAGCGCAGGACAGAAATAGAGAAGTTGCACTGACAAAGAAATCAGATCTCACGTTTGTAACTTGACTACATGTTTGCGATACACTCCCCCAAACAACTTAGCCTAGTATTTCTTCCTTACAAACACAGTTTCCTCCTTTAAAAAGTTTTAATATATTATATTTTCTGATGTTTTACTATTTTGGATGTATATCCACTACATAGGCAATAAGATGTTTTATTGCCTATTAATAAATGAACGTAGAAGAAAAACAGTTGCATTTGGAAAGCAAACTCTGGTTCTTGTTATATCTTCTGAAACTTCCAGATCTAGTTTTGCTATCATTGCCTCCAAGATGCTATTACTTTAGTAGAACAAGATATTGTCAAAAAAGTAAAATGACTACCTTGAGTCTAGAATGCCCTGGGTGCAACCCTGTGCAGCTTAACTCCCAATTCTAGAAGTTATTATGTGTCCAGGGCTCTGCTAAGGGATTTGCAAATACTAATTTATTTAAGTCTTGCCACATCTCTGAGGTAAATGCTAAAATTAAACATCATTTTAAAGATAAGAATATCAAGAATCCAAGAGATTAAATGACCTACCCAAAGTCACACCTAGGAACAGTGAAGCTGAGATTAGAGCCTAGGCCATCTGGTGGCTTCAGGCACAGCCATGATGCTGCCCTGACTTTCTGCCCCAACAACACCAGTCACATTGAAACCTGTATCAATGTCTTCTAAGGCCACATTTTTAAACCCTAGCCTTTTGTCATTTTTACAGAAGCACTAATTAATAAGAATGAAGATGCACGATGGTAACTTTTATTTAAAAATGAAATTTTTGTTTTTAATAGCTTTCATACAAGCTATGAAATATTAACAGTAGTAGTTACTTTATGATTGTTGAACATTAAATCATAAAAGACAATTAGAAATACATACACATGGTATGAATGGAATTGTTTATGCTTTGAAGCTGAGTTCGGTATCTCCAATTTTTCATTTCATTAGCATTAAATGGTGACAGAACTTGCTAACAAATAGCTGGAAATGGAAAGACTTTTTGTTATAACAAAGCCACTCGACTCATATACTTCCCACAACATATGTTACAAAAGTAACATAGTGACCATAAACAAATATAATTTTCATAATAACTTGACTGAGCTATAATTCACATACCAAAACATTTACTCATTGTAAAGTGCACAACTCTCTGACCTTTATCTAATCACACAGTCAGGCAACCACCAATGCTACATGATTCCAGGTAATTATTTTATCACCCAGAAGAGAAACTCTGTATCATTAACTCTCCTCATTTTTCACTAATCTACTGTCTTCCTCTACAGACTTGCCTGTTCTGGACATTTCAGACAGATGGAGTCATACCATTTATGGCCTTATATGTCTTTCACGTAGCATGATAATTTTGAAATTCCTCCACGATGTATCATGTTGTCAGTATTTCATTCATTTTTATGGAATGGATACACCACATTTGTTTATCCAATTTATAAGTAGATAGGCATTGGGGTTTTTCCCACTGGTATGCTCTTATAAAAGTGCTGCTATGAAAATTGTGTCCCAGTTTTTGTGTGAACATGTTTTCTATTTTCGTGAGTGTAC